>NC_050084.1:13707933-14317252 GCF_009764565.3 Dermochelys coriacea | reverse complement strand
AAAGGCTGAAACCTAGACCGATGAGCAGTCTCCAGTTGCATTTTCTTCCATCTTCCCCATCTGTTCATCACAGTTTTAATTAAATCTACTGAGATTATTCTTGGCCTTCTCCGAGAACTAGAAAGCTAGCCCGTGCCAATGTCCACTCATCTCTGCTCTTTACTGCCAGCCGCTAATGAGCAGACACGTAGGGGAAGAATGCCTGTGTGCTTCCCCCTCCACTCGCCAGCTATCATGAGCTGTTAATAAGGAAGAAGCCAAAAGGGCCCAGGCCTCCGTCCCATTGTGCATCTGTACCAAGAAAAACAAACTAATGAAGCATTCCACTTGTAGCTAGCTTGCTAATAGAAATGACAGGCTTCAAATAACCTTAAAGCATCCAGCACGATGCTTGTCTGTCTGATCAGGGCTCTTCTGCTGGCACCTGACACTTTCAATACTATAATGGCATTCACATGCATTCTTTTTGAATACTGTCACACAGCAAAATCTTTCTTCTCTTCGTTTGCTTCGAGGGTGCCTGGCAAAGCTATTAAGTCTGTGATGGCAATGACAGTTCACTGTGAGCCTGTCAGTCTCACTTCTGATGTCAGCACATCCTTATACCCATTAGGAACATATCACTACAACTTCACGATAACCTGCTGTAATGTATTCTTCCATTGTGTATCTCACATCCAAACATAGCATCTAATCAGGTTGCTGATAGTCTCCTTCTTGGGCACTCATTACATATTTGTTTAGTTCAAAGAGCTTTTCTCAGGGAAAGGCGGAGAGAAAGTTGAAAACTCTTTGGAAATATTCCCATAAATGAACACAATGGTAATCAAGAAATACTATCTGTGTCTGTTCATATTTATCCCTCATGAGATAGAACCTCAGTATTTTGAACCTGAATAGCTTTAACACTTTCTGCTTTTAATGAACATTCATAGAAGATCAGTGAACCAATGGATCAACCAAACAAAATAGGCATTTTGATGAAATATCTGGTATAGCAAAGCAATCCGGGCAGACTTGTATATGCCAGCCAAGTAACAAATATGTTGCTATTTAAGAGGACACTAATGTAACTGTACAGTCAGCATTTCACTTGGGAGACTACTCTGTACTTAAATAGAAATCGCTCTTAGGTCCCCCCCCAGCTTTATTGACTTTCTATTTAATTTCATCCCATTATTCTTCGTTCTATTTTACTACATTGAACATACCTTTTTAAATAATGCATTGTAATAGTCCACCGAATTTAATTTTATAGCAGTTTTACCATAATTGGAAAATATGGATGGAACTTTGGAAAGATATAGGCAGCACTAGGAATCTAAATGATACTCTTTTTAATCAAGATCGGTAATGCAGATGAGTGCAACAGTGAATCATCTCTGCATTGCTGGGATAACGTGGAAATACAGTTTCTCCTTATTTACAGCCTTAGTGTTGCATAGCTAATTATTTTTTCAGAATTTGCAGGTTTATTCAGTTGGCTGACATGGTTGTGAACTGGTATGTACAGCACATTTATGTTTCTCTTCTACTATATCCCTTAACATGGATGAGTTAATAATAGAGCATGCATTTTAAGTGAAAGACAAGTTGCGGTAAGTGGTTAAGCATTGATGCAGGCATATCTACATTATTGTATCTTTTCATGAAGTTCATTTATTTTCTTTCTTCTTCCTAAGCATTAACCATTGTCCTTCTTATCGATGGAAATATGATGCTTAATAAATAGGAAAACCAATCTTGTCCACCTTCTCTACTCCTTAGTCTGGAAACCTCAAGGCATCAGCAGGGCTTTTTGTTAAGGAATATGTTTTATGTGCATTTCCATTGTGGCTGACTGAGCTCAAACATCTCTGCATTAGATGTTCATTTGTGATTGTCAAGGGAAATATTTGTGCCTGTTTGATCTGGGAATGGATAGCAGTGAGAAACCTGTGGATAACTTAACACATGTACCTAAGTCTCTGCTGTTCTTTTTAAAGTTTGAAACATAACTGGACTGAGAGAAATATAAAAATAATTGGAAACAGCCTAGCAAGAAGCTTGAATGAAAAAGACAGCTTTTTTGGAGTTCTTTTATTGGTTTGGTAGGGTTAGGATAGACAGTTAAATAAATTGGGGCTTTGAAAACAATACTGATGGGGTGTGCGTTACTGAGAGATTCATAGTCTTGGAAAGTAGGGTGGACAACTTGTGAACGATTCACAATTTATTTTTAAAACTCTGTTATTGCAACTGTGAGATCACGCTGCCTTTTTGGCATCTGCTATACAGTGTACTGTACATTAGACATACAAGGGATGGGGCCGGGGGAGTTTCAAATTCAACAGCCAGCAGCCAGGGTATCAATTAAAGTTGGGTTATTTTCATGTATCACATATATGACCCTTTAAACAGTGAGCTATGGTGGATTCAGGATGTCTCTCTGACCCTACACTATGCAGAAGTTCAGAAGGACTGGAAAACCTTCTGAATTTTAATGTGAAAAGTGTGTGATGCCCCTACCTCATTGACACTCTGAATGGTTTTTTTTTTACTAATCCTCACACTCAGTAGGCATAACTTTCTTGATCTCAGTGCTTCAGCTGGGTGTGCAGGTCAAAAAGGTGGCTGAGTTGGGCCAGAAAAAAAAGGCAGTTCATACTATCTAGAGTGATGTGCTTAGTCACAGTTAGAAAGGGGCCTGAGCCATGAAGTTCAGGCACGGATCTGAACTTTCCTAACGTTGGAGTGTGCACAGAACTGAAGTTTTAGTTAGACCCCATAGAAATAATGTCCAGTCATCTAGTTTGCCTCCAGAGTTCTCCAAAGTCACTGGATGTTTTTGGGAATATTGTCTGAGCCCATCTCAATTCACAACGGAAAAACTGGGGAAGATTTCAAGTCTGATGGTGTCAAAGTCCAGCAGAACAAGTCAAACTGTCACAGCTACGTTGTTTCACCCTAGGTCGCCATAATTTGTTTGTGGGAATAGCTGTCTTAAATTTTATTCATGTTACACAGACACATAGGTAGAGCTGGTAGTGTTAGTAATCTCAATAATGAGAAAAAAATAACTAGAGATGTGAGAAATTCAGCCATTTCATTTGCTGTTATAGGGCCTGATTCAAAACCTGTCAAAGTCAGTGTGCCTCTTCCCATTTGCTTCAGTGGACTTTGACTCACGCCTACAGAGCAGTTCTTTAGAAGAGAGCAGGAGAGTGGGAAGTAAGTAACACAGGGCCAGATCTTCAACTGGTATCCCATTGAGTGCGTTGGAGCTTTGCCAGTTTTCACCAACCGAGGATCTGCCCATTCTTCTAAAAATGTATTTCTTATTTTCTGTGTACAACTGTGCATCCTATTTGGTTGTAGGGAGTTGATCAGGGTCTTTAGGAGGATGTGCCTGGAAGACAGTAACTACATTGCTTGTCTACATAATGAAGAGATGTAGAATAAAAAGTTTTCTGGTTCCGTTGTCCTTGAGGAAAAAGAAACCATTAGTGAAACAAACAAGATTGCTGTATTTTGCATACCCGTGTGATCAAATTTATATTACCAGATAATATTGAGTGAGATAATGCTAGGGATTATTATTTTGGAATGAATTCCAGCTTATTGCAGAATGTGGTATACTATTGTGTTTTTATTTTGTGGCGCACTGGAGGGAATGGTTTGGGGGTTGTTAACATTTTTGTTGGAGGATGGGGGGCACAAGCAAAGAGGTGGTTTTGGTTCATTTGGTTTTTGTTGGCGCTGGCTTGTTTTTCTTGAACTCAGTGTTCTTTCATTCTTACCAGCTTTTATGAAATCGTAACTGTTTATGAATTAGACCCGCATAGCATTTACATTTCCACACAGAGAGCCATTCTTCTGAATAAGAACCCTTTGGCTCTTTAAGATTGTCAGATGTGTTACTATTTTTAAAGGGGTTATTGTATATACAACCTAAATTATTTCATCATAAAATGATTTTATAAATAACTCCCCAGTGAGCATAAGGAAAGCATGTCTAGACTTTTTTCATTTTTCTATTTTATCCCACAACCCATCGCCCCTCCATAATTTTGCAGGTTATGGATAGTTGAGGATTTGTTGTACTGCAATTTAATGCTGGGTATGCACTCTTTAAGGGGAAAAAGTATATGTTGCCAGTATGGTATTAGTACTAATAAAATACTAACAGATTTCAGAAGTGTATTGACTCCAAACTGGATGCCCCAGCCTGCAGACACTTCTCCCTTGAGTAACTCCACTGATACAGGGCAAGCAGATTTTCAAAGCGAAAAAGAGGTTCAGTTAGCACCAGTTGTCTATGGGATGCCTGCTGAAGTCTTCCTGCAGTCTTGCAATGGAATTTAGCGAGATTGGATGGAGGCCGGTAGTGGGTGTTGTGGTGGTATATGTGGAAGGGTCAGAGAGAAAAGGATGCTTGTTCTTCCCTTTGCAAAGCTAAGCTTCCCCACTCCACCCCCTGTTCCACCACCATTTGGATTTGGCTAAAAGGCTAGTTCAGAGACTTGTGTGGAGGTGATAGCTGGATAATCCATGGAAGGGCTAGCACAGGGAGGGCAGGATTTCAGCATGTGACAGACCCGGTGAGGAAGGCCCCTGAAGTACATGTGCACTCTGCTAGCATGATCATGCATTTCACCAGATTAGCTGACACACGGTTCTTTCCAGTCGGCAGGAGCTTTACAAAAAAACAGCACACGTACCAGGCCCAGATCGTAAGCTGGTGTAAATCGCTGTAGCCTTGTTGACTCCAGCAGTGCTGTGCCAAATTACACCTACTGAGGATCTAGGCTGCTGTTTTTTTTGTAAAGCCAATCAGGATATATGGTCACGCTAACTGAAATCAATGTGGCTACTCACCTGAGTAGGGGATAGTCATGTGAGTAAAGATTTGCAGGACAGGACTGAGAGAGCCCAGACTGGCTTTGCTTCTGGAGACAGATTAGCCAAATCCCAGAAACAATGACCAAATTCAGTTTTCCTGGCGCTGAGGCTGAAGGAAGCAATTAATTAATATTATCCTAATTTTTTACTTTAGTTAAATCTTAAAGTGAGGTATCCTGGAGGTTATATTTTAGCAAACCACTTTAAGCGATGGGGGAGATTAATTTAAAATTGATAATTGCATGGCAGCACTGCAGTTTTAACAAGCTCCAGGCCCACCTTTTGGAACTGGCTGTACTCGGGGGACTGGAGTTCAATTCTCTGTGCTGCCAGTTGAAATCAGAATCACAACCACAGTGATTAGCAGTGAATTCCTGATCTCAGTGCCCCAGGCCAAGGAGGAGGGACCTGAGCTTTTTTTCCCCCTCTCCAGCACAGTTAACCCCTAACAGGGGAGAGGAAGCCAGAGAAAGGGAATCTAGGAGAATTTACAACATTTAGACTTGTACTTGCTGTTAAAAAAAAAAATCAATGGCTATTAGCGGTCTGGCCTGACTGTGGAGAAGCACCCAGTGACGTCTTAATTAATCTCTTGGCTAATAGAGAAGCAGCACTTCCAAATGCTCGTGCTGCCCTTCTTGTTTTTACAATGTAGGTCAGATCCAGAGAGGCGTCATATAGGCAAGGGGATAGATTCTGCTCTCTGTTACATTGGTGTAAATCCATAGTAACTCCACATTGAAGTCATGCTCTGGTTTTACACCCATGTAATTGGAATCAGAATTTGGCCCCTTCTTGCCCAGCATGAAGAAATACCGTACCTCTATTGATCTGTATTTATGGGCCACCATTGACATAACAGACAAGAAACCCGTGAAATTCCAGCACATAATGTTGTGAGCAGTGTGGGCTTTTTGTATGTTTTTTTGTTTTAATGCTACCTTGCATGATTAGCAAAGAGCTGCAGCTCTTCTCTTTTGTGCGTGTGATCAATGTGTCTGAACAAAGCTATCAACTAGCCCTGGTCCCTTTTTGAATGTTGTTGCTGCTGAAAGCTGCTTGTTCAGATCCCTTGCAATATAAGATCAGGGAATTTTGGTTAACCACATGCAAACAATGTCACACTGCAATTCATAAAACTGTTGCTAAGTACAGCAGCCAGGGGTAGGTCCTATTTGTTAACACTCTTTGGGCTGAAAATTTGAACGTTTTAGTAACTGGAGTAGGAAGAGATGTTTGTTCATAGTTTCACGGATAATTGTCCAGAAATGACCCTTGGGTTATAGATTCATAGATACTAAGGTCAGAAGGGACCATTCTGATCATTTAGTCCGACCTCCTGCACAGTGCAGGCCAGAGAATCTCACCCACCCACTCCTATGAAAAACCTCACCCATGTCTGAGCTATTGAAGTCCTTAAATCATGGTTTAAAGACTTGAAGGAGCAGAGAAGCCTCCCTCAAGTCAACCATGCCCCATGCTACAGAGGAAGGCGAAAAAACCTCCAGGACCTCTCCAATCTGCCCTGGAGGAAAATTCCTTCCCGATCCCAAATATGGCGATCAGCTAAACCCTGAGCATATGGGCAAGATCACCAGCCACATACTGCAGAAAATTCTTTCCTGGGTAACTCAGATCCCATCCATCTAATATCCCATCTCAGGGGATTTGGCCTATTTACCTGAATATTTAAAGATCATTACTTACAAAATCCCTTATCCCATCATACTATCTCCTCATAAACTATCAAGTAGAATCTTAAAAACCAGATAGATCTTTTGCCCACTGCTTCCTTGGAAGGCTATTCCAAAACTTCACTCCTCTGATGGTTAAAAACCTTCGTCTGATTTCAAGTCTAAACTTCCTGGTGGCCAGTTATACCCATTTGTTCTTGTGTCCACATTGGTGCTGAGCTGAAATAATTCCTCTCCTCTCCTGTATTTATCCCTCTGATATATTTATAGAGAGCAATCATATCTCCCCTCAACCTCTTTTAGTTAGGCTAAACAAGCCAAGCTCCTTAAGTCTCCTTTCATAAGACAAGTTTTCCATTCCTCGGATCATCCTAGTAGCCCTTCTCTGTACCTGCTCCAGCTTGAATTCATCCTTTTTAAACATGGGAGACCAGAACTGCACACAGTATTCTAGGTGAGGTCTCACCAGTGCCTTGTATAACGGTACTAAAACCTCCTTATCCCTACTGGAAATGCCTCTCCTGATGCAGCCCAAAACCGCATTAGCTTTTTTCACAGCCATATCACATTGGCAGCTCATAGTCATCCTATGATCAACCAATACTCCAAGGTCCTTCTCCTCTTCCGTTACTTCTAATTGATGCGTCCCCAATTTATAACTAAAATTCTTGTTATTAATCCCTAAATGCATAACCTTACACTTCTCACTATTAAATTTCATCCTATTACTCCAGTTTACAAGGTCCTCCAGATCCTCCTGTATAATATCCCGATCCTTCTCCGAATTGGCAATACCTCCCAGCTTTGTATCATCTGCAAACTTTATTAGCACACTCCCACTTTTTGTGCCAAGGTCAGTAATAAAAAGATTAAATAAGATTGGTCCCAAAACCGATCCCTGAGGAACTCCACTGGTTCCAACCTCCCTCCAACCTGACAGTTCGCCTTTCAGTAGGACCCGTTGCAGTCTCCCCTTTAACCAATTCCTTCTCCACCTTTTGATGTTCATATTGATCCCCATCTTCTCCAATTTAACTAATAATTCCCCATGTGGCATGGTATCAAATGCCTTACTGAAATCTAGGTAAATGAGATCCACTGCATTTCCTTTATCTAAAAAATCTGTTACTTTTTCAAAAAAGGAGATTAGGTTGGTTTGGC
Source organism: Dermochelys coriacea (assembly GCF_009764565.3). Taxonomy (NCBI): domain Eukaryota; kingdom Metazoa; phylum Chordata; order Testudines; family Dermochelyidae; genus Dermochelys; species Dermochelys coriacea. The sequence goes on along the minus strand of NC_050084.1, from coordinate 14,309,516 downwards.
ACGATCTACCTTTTGTAAAACCATGTTGTATTTTGTCCCATTTACCATTGACTTCAATGTCCTTAAATACTTTCTCCTTCAAAATTTTTTCCAGGACCTTGCATACTACAGATGTCAAACTAACTGGCCTGTAGTTACCCGGATCACTTTTTTTTCCTTTCTTAAAAATAGGAACTATATTAGCAATTCTCCAATCATTCGGTACTACTCCTGAGTTTACAGATTCATTAAAAATTCTTGCTAATGGGCTTGCAATTTCAGGTGCCAATTCCTTTAATATTCTTGGATGAAGATTATCTGGGCCCCCCGATTTAGTCCCATTAAGCTGTTTCAGTTTTGCTTCTACCTCAGATATGGTAATATCTACCTCTATATCCTCCTTCCCATTTGTCATGCTACCATTATCCCCAAGATCCTCTTTAGCCTTATTAAAGACTGAGGCAAAGTATTTGTTTAGATATTGGGCCATGCCTAGATTATCTTTAACCTCCACTCCATCCTCAGTGGTAAGCGGCCCCACTTCTTCTTTTTAGTTTCTTCTTATTTATATGGCTATAGAACCTTTTACTATTGGTTTTAATTCCCTTTGCAAGCTCCAACTCTACTCGACTTTTAGCCTGTCTCACTTTATCCCTACATGTTCTGACCTCAATTAGGTAGCTTTCCTTGCTGATCCCTCCCATCTTCCACTCCCTGTATGCTTTCTGCTTCTTCTTAATCACCTCTCTAAGATGCTTGCTCATCCAGCTTGGTCTACAACTCCTGCCTATGAATTTTTTCCCCTTTCTTGGGATACAGGCTTCCGATAGCTTCTGCAGTTTTGATTTAAAGTAATCCCAGGCCTCCTCTACCTTTAGATCCACAAGTTCTTCAGTCCAATCCACTTCCCTAACTAATTTCCTTAATTTTTGAAAGTCAACCCTTTTGAAATCAAAAACGCTAGTTGCAGATTTATTTATCCAGTCTAGACCCTTGGCTAATGGGGAAAGGTTGAAAATGATTTTGTTTGCTTGTTTGTTTTTTCCTGGCACTGTTTCATTTACTGCAATATATTTAGTAACTTTTAGTGTGCCCACTGCTAAGGCATCGGGTGTGCGATGCATAGAAACAAACATAAATAATGAATGTCATAATAAGTGTATGGACAACACTTCCCTCTTCTGGATGGAATCACAGCTGGTCATCTGTGTGTCAAAGGTTCTGTACACATTTAGCATAAAATGGTAAGAGCCTGTGCTTTTGGGACCGAGTCCTGGAAGGTGCCTCTTGTGAGGTACTGTGAATCCTCAACTCGCTGGCAGCTTAGTTTACTCGATAACTCTGAAAAGGCGCTTGGCACCTCCCAGGATAAGTTCCTTCGACCAGGAAGGGCTGGGTTCTATCCGCATTGCTGGGGAGGTGTTCAGAACAGGCAGAGCAGCACAGTGGCAACCATGATGCTGTAGGTAATGTTACAACCTAAACAGAAGAGCAAAGCAGAGAGAAAAGCTTAATGTCTTGGATCAGCCAAAGGTTTTTGTCAAGCTTGAGTCCTGCCAGAATGAGCTCATCCCACAGTTGGGGAGCCCTAGACTAGTCCCAAACAAACCTTTCAAGCTTAAACCATTTCTGCTGTATCTAGGCAGGCCTGAATTCTTCAAGACACAGATACATCAGAAGGTAAATTCTGAGGAAAGGTTCATGAGATCCAGCATTTAAGCTGATCTTCTATCCAGGGTCAGCACCCCAACGCTAGCTGTTTTTCATATGGTTGTGGGTTTCATTGCAAAAAAATTCAAGAAAATTTCAGTTTTGAGTCAATTTCCCAGGTTGGTTGTTGTCATGAATTGAAAATTAGCCTGATTTCCCACCTACACTGGTACAAATCAGAAGTCAGTGGAATTATACTGATATCAGACCAGTGCAAAATGAAATCAGAATCAGATGCGTTGTTCTAGTTTTCAGGGAGGATTGTTGTTTCTGGAATGTATACCACTTAGGACTGGTGTACACGTCGTTTTTGTACTGCTTTTACTATAGAAATGGGTATCCTTTGTGACAAAGCTCTGTCCTTGCCTCCATGGGTCCTGCGTTTCCTGGCGGATTTCGCTAGCCTCAGAGGCTCACTGTGACCCTCCACGTAACTCTTCTCTCTTTAGAGACAAGGGTCACAGTCTACTGAGCCATTTTCATCATAAGCCAGCGAGGGAGGTGAGGAGAAGTTATCCTTCCTTGCACAGTCTCTGTTGTCTCCTAGTCTCAGTGATTAAACAGGGGGTAAAAGGGGGGGGGAGCCCAGGCCCACCCTCTACTCTGGGCTCCAGCCCAGGGACCCTAATAGTATCAGCTATGGTAGCTGACCTTTTAGAAACATGACATGTACAATTCCCTGGGCTACTTACCCCACAGCAGCCCTCACTTCCTCAAGCTCCACTTCACCCTTACCTCAGGGCCTCCTTCCTTGAACCTGATATGGTGTGTACTACTCAGCCTCTCCAACAGCACAACTTCCTTCTACAGCTCCTAACATGTACATCCACCTGACTGACTGGGAGGCTTTTAACTAGTTTCAGCAGCCCCTGATTGGCTTCAGGTGTCCCAATCAACCTAGCCTTCTCCCTGCCTTCTGGAAAGTTCTTAATTGGCCCCAGGTGTCTTAATTGACCTGGAGCAGCTGCCATTTCACTTATCCTGGTACCAGGGATTTGTTTAGCCTGGAGCTAATATATCTATCTCCCACCACTTTTCTATAGCCATCTGGCCTTGCTCCGTCACACTTTGCATCCTTAGTGTGGATTCAGTTATCCCAGTATAAAGGTGCTTATGTCAATATAACTTCTTCCCCTAATTTACTGCAATAAGCCTTGCAGAGATAAGCACCTTTACACTGGTATCACAGCCTTCATGCTAAGGATTTTCCCACTTTATATTTGTTTCTAAACAGATATAGTTACAGCAGTACAAAAACAGTGTATAGACAGGACCTAATTCCTGCATTTCTTCAAGGAGGCAAGTAGTAGAATGCTGCCTATAGGAATGTGCTTGCTTTCAGGAAGACATCTTTGTATGTTTCTTCACAGTCCATTGGGATTAGCCCATTTCTTTGGAAATATGCTTATTACTAATCAGCAATTTTTTCTACCATTTTTTATTTTTATTTTTTTCTGGCTACTAAATAATTCCTGATGTGCTTTTTTTTAAAAATTTCAAATAACACTGCATGAACTGGATGTTTTCTATATCAAGGCAGTAAGTAAATAAATAAAATACCAGAGAAGTCATGAATCCCTTGGATAACTCTGGCCTCCAAAAAGGCTGCCAACAACAGTTTAAATGTTCCTTGCACAGTGGTTCCAGTTCACAATGTGCCACTCACAGCACAATATGCCTTCCCTTTACTGTGAAGTAAAGTCAGTGAGTTACCCTGGAGTAAATGCGGAGCAACTTCATCAAAGATCTGGGAGTTGTTCTGGGTTTAAACTGGTGAGTGCAGAATTTGGCCCATGGACTTTAGTCCTGGCTCCCCTGTTTCTTATAAGCATTTTATTACTGATTAACATTAGTGAGCCGTTCCCTTCGGTGTTTTGGCTCATAAATAAAGGCTAACAAAATATCTAATTTTATTAAATAGAGTAATTTTTTTTTAATATTTGCCAATAGTGGGCTTTTGGCCTAATTCTCTTTTTTCCCGTCCCCCCTGTTATTTAGAGGTGAAAGCTTTGATATTTCCTCTGAATCTAGTAGCCAAAGCAGCCATTGTACTTGTTCTCCTCCTCCTCTCTGCCCCTTAACCCTATCATTTCATTATATCCTCACTGGGTCATGCACACACTTCCATGCTGTTCACAATGGCCTGAATTCCGTAATTTTCATTGGTCCAGAATCTGATATCCTTCCTCAGACTGAGTTGTTATTAATCCCATTGATATCAGTGGAACTTCTTGTAAAGTAAGGTGCTATTCAGCAGAAGTAAGAATATGAAAATGTGGGCCTATTGTTTTTTTCAATGCATTTGAGAACATATTGAGTCACCATCATTTTTTTTTATTGTACACATCCTGCTTTATTTCAGAAGGGGGGGGGGTTACACACACACACACACACACACACACACTTTCTCTCTCAATTAAAACACAGGTCTTATTTCTTCTTAAAACCAAATATGTCACAGCATGATGAATGAAACACTGTGTTTTAATGTGTTTTAATAGCACAGAAGGCTGCAAACTTTTCACTTAAAACAAGATCTATATTTTGCTTCATTATTTGTTGTAGTATTAATAGTATTATGATCCTAATCATTTTGCAGGGCTTAGAATTTGCAGGAGCAGTTTTGATAGGCAACAAAGTGAAATATTTTGGTTGAGTTTCATCTCTGTAAAGCCATTTTAAAAAGCAGACTGGACTTGTTTGATTTACTTTTCAGATATTAAACAGAGCTGGTCTCTGCATTTTTTGCTACAGAGCATCGCTTCATTGCTAAGAAATAGGACTATGGCAAGGATCCAATTTCTTAATGAACCAGCCTATCTGGAGGAAAACAGCTTTTCACACCATAATAAACAACAAACACCTTTTTAGATAACAAATTCCATGGCAAAAATATAGCATTGTACATGTCATAGCCCCATAATTTAATGGAGGCACTTGCTGCATTAGTGGTTTACATTAATTTTTAAAATTAATTTTGTTTGGCCTACAGGGAAAATATTTTCTTTTTTGTTTCTGATTTCCTGCAGCTCATTAGCAATTTTTTTAAATTGCTGTTCTACAATACTATCTATAATTGTCCAATTTGTAGCTAGAGGCTCATTTTTTAACTGGTGGGGGGGGGAGGGAGGAAGAGAGAGAGGAGTTTTTTACCAAGACCAAAAGAGTAGCTGCTTCCATGGTGAAAAAAACAGCATCTCCACTGCAGTCAGATCAATGTGGCTTTCAGAGAATTTATTAATTAAGCTGCATGTGGATTCTCAACCTATGATTTCTGGTTTAAACTTCGCTGCTTGGGTCAGAAAAATTCTCATCCCGATTTTGATTTCTGCAGATTAGGCAGGTTGCATACAGGGCCGGCTCCAGGCACCAGCGAACCAAGCAGGTGCCTGGGGTGGGGGCAAATGTAAAGGGGCAGCAGGACGTCGGGCTCTGGGGCGGCAATCCACGTCCGTGTTTGGTGGCAAGGTTTTTTGTTTTGTATTTTTTGCCGTTTGGGGTGGCAAAAATGCTGGAGCTGGCCCTGGTTGCAGAGATTAGAATTTGTCCACTAGTCCTATGCAGCCCTCTATTCTCTAACCCCTTACCCCCAATCCCTGGCTAATTGGGAAAGATTTTGAATCAATTCATGTTTCCGCTCATAGTTATGTATGGTACATAAAGGTATAGCTCTCTTACCTTGCCAATTACATGGTAACATGATTGAAGGGGATTTCAGTACAAAATACGACCTGTTCTTATTAAAGGTTAATGAAAATCACAATTGTGTTTTTCCCATTGAGGCATCTGGAGTACTGCCCCTCTCGGGAAAAACAAAATGACCAAAGTTGGACACCTTAAATGTCAGCTCAACTCTACGCACCATTCACAGCTGTTAATTTAACAGTGGACTCCTTCCATCTTCCTGAACTAGACTCTGTGTGGGGCAGCTGCTTTAGTGCCCCAGATTGTGTAATGAATGTTTCGGTAAGAGCCTGGCAAGCAGCAGTAGGGCTTGAAGGAGAACAGCTTTGCATCTACAACAGAGCGCTGACAGATGCGTTAGCCCGGGATCTTAAATTAAGGCCCATTCCTACAAGGTTCTCAGTATCCTCAACTCTCATTTCATTCCCTGGAAGTTGCATGAGCTGTGTTTCTCAGGAAGTGCTCAGTACCTTGCAGAATTGGTCTTTGAAATGAGCACATGTGTAAGAAAGGAGGGCTACGTTGCACTGTGTAAAATTTTGCCTCCACTAGTAAAGAAGACCCCAGGTCTTTTTCAGTGGGTGGTGAATGTTGCAGCAAAGATTGTGGGCTGGAAATTGAGGCAAGACACGAGCTTCATCCTTAAGGGTGCCCTCAAGGAATCAACCCCCATGATAGAATATAGGAGTAATCATGATAGGTTGCATGAGGTGGCAGGAATAAGGATTATCCATCTTTGTGGTATCTGAGAACTGGTCAGGGCCTGCTTTTCAGATTTTCAATATAATTTCAGTTTTTTTCAGCATGACTGCCAAAATGTCAATTGCATATTACAACACAGAATTATTGAACAATGCAAATGTAGTTGTTGAATGGTGTCTGTATTGTTTGACCTCCATCAGTTTCTCATTTAATAAAAACAGCGTATATGAATTTAGTGGTGTTAAACTGAACTTAAAAGGTAAATGATTGTGTGGTCCTAGAGATATAGGTATATTGCACTTTGAAATTTAGAATAATTACTTTGTGTAATAGATCGTGCTTCTGTACGATTAGGAACCATAAACAGCAAGCAAAATATAACCAGTAGGTAGGAGCTTGCTATTCTCTTTTTATAGGACATTATTTGTAGATATTAAATAACATGCAATTACAATGGGTGAGATCATCAAGTTGTGGAAATCGGCATAGCTCTACTGGAGGTCAGCTAAAGAGTTAACCCTTTAAAACACACACATGCACACATCCTGATTCTGCTCCTATGTATGCTGCTCTAAATCAGTAGTAACTCCACAGAAATCAATGGACCAGATCCTCAGCTGGAGTTGGTTGGCTTCAATGGATCTATGCATCTACACCATCTGAAGGTTTTACCCATCTGATTTATGCTGGTGTTAAACCAGTGTGGATGAGATTAGAATCGGGCCCTTAGACTGTGACTCCCTCAGTTCTCTACTGATGAGCTCAGAAAACAAATCTGTGTGATGCATGGCAAAGGTGTTCTCAACAGGGCCCGGCCCATTAAATGAAAGGCTGACATGCTGGGCCAATCAAGAAAGACCTGGATGAAAATCAGACTTTTGCCTCTATTTGAAATCCCTGCCTTGAATCCATAATTCATCTGTTAAATCAAGTGTGCTGCACAGTGCTTTAGCACAGAGGGAGACTAGCATGTAGAGCTACTCCAGTTGAATTGCTAGCACCAGTTTCAAGTTGGGGAAAAGGAATCATAACTGTGATAGCTTCTTGGACCTTATGTTTCTGGCAAAGAGAAACCAGCAGGGAAGGCTTCTGAAAGCTGATGAGCTGGTGTAAGTCATTAGAACAATGGTGGACAGCAGCAGGGCATCAGTATTGAATAAACCATAGGGGCTATTGTTGTCTTTCAAAAAGACTATTTTTTTTCAAGGAACTTGTAGCCATTTTTAAGCTTTCATTTTTCGTAATGTCACAGATAATCTTTTATCTATTATCCACCAGTGCTTTTCTGACAGACATTTGCATCAAATGGTAACGTACAGGCTGGAACTATGTCTACTGGGGAAAGCAATTTGATATGAAAGGTTATTGACTCCCTCTGCTTCTTATGGCTTTGTTCTTGAGTCTCACACATTTTTCCTCCATCTAAATGCAGGCATTTCTGGAGCTTTTTCTTTAGAAAAACCTTCAATTCTCAGATCTGAGCTTATTCAGGCTTCTTCCTATATATCAGTCAAAAGCTTGTATTCACTGAAAATGATGAATCTGCTTGGAAACATTTGTAGAACAGTGTATGCCTCCAGAATCCCTTTAGAGCGTTTTCTACAGAGACATCTGCGGTTCAGAAAGGGGCAGGGGCTAACGCAGCCAGGAGCCCTTTTGCAATCGCACCTCTGTCTACCAAAGAAAACTGAGGAAAGAATGACCTTTTAAAATGTGGGAAGAAAATTATCTGAGTGACTAACAGTTAGCAAAGCAGAAAACTGTATGATTGGAATATGAAAATGTGGCTCACTATTGCATTGGTTTCTTAATTCTTCGTTTATGAGATTAATAAATGACAATATAAAAAGGTGAAAAACACTGGCTGCATCTTGTGTGGAGGATTGCTTTGATTCAAGAAGTGGCCTTGTTCTGCATCCGATAAATTAGAATAGATTTTATTCAGTAGTATCTATTGTTCTTTTAATAAAGGCAGGAGTTAAGTACTGGGGAAATGCAGTGACTTTGTAGGGAAATACTTCAGCTGTTATGCATTCTGTGGGGTGTTACGTAGTAGCTTTGGATATTAGAAGTTTGGGGATTTTTTTTAATGATGTTGTTTTTCCCTGTTCTTCAACCATGGGACCTTTAATTTTACCTGAACGTCCACCACAGATAGACAGAAGGGGCCTCGGTTCTACATTTCATCTGAATCACAGCACCTCTGACAGTACAGTATTCTCCTTAGTACTGAGTTTCAGTGTCAGCACTGGGTCCGAGACTGGAATAGTTAATGACAGAACGGCTGAGATAACGTGCTTAAAATTGAATGTCTTGCTAATATCCAATGCTGCCAAGGATCTAACCCAGTTCCCATTGAAGTCTATAGTAGTTTTACCATTTGACTTAAGCAGGAGCAGGGTATAGCACCACATGCCTATTCAGTAACAGCTCTATCCTGTGAAGTTAAGAGTGCCTCCTGACAAATGTTGAGCACCTGCCCCTCCCACTCAAGCCAAAAAGAGTACTGAGCAATAGCACCTTTCAGGAAGCGCTCACAGTCGGTCGTACCTTAATGGAGACTTTCTTGTATTTGAGTCAATCTGCAATGTGTAAAAAGGCAGGGGACTCCACACTTGTCTGATGAAATTCAAGAAACCGGAGTCTCAGGTTTGCTGCATTAAGTACACATCCCCAATCATTAATGCTGGAATTTAAGAGGTGAGTTCAGAGGCACAGTGGTAGCTCACTAGTGCACTGTCATAATCATCATGTTGAAGTCCCAGATTAATGGGGATGAGAAATCTTTCCGCTCGTGAATACATAATTGCTTGAATACCAAACGCAGTAATGTTGGATTTATTTTAAAATTGGGGAAGTGGGGAGAAGGAATCCCCCTGCCCCCCCCCCCCAAAGCTAAACTTTTTCCTTCCATCCAAGAAGCTTGTTCCAAGGGCAAATTTTAAATAATGGGACTTAAGTTCCCTATGAGTTATTTTTATTACTCTTTGTGGGCCCGTGCAGATACAAAGTGCAAAAAAAAGAAAACACTGATTCTTCAACTACCAGGGTCCCAGGTAAATGTGTTTCTTGAGACTATTTTAACACACTGTGCTAACTACTGTATCTTTTGTGAGGATAAACGCTAGTTGGCCCTGATGATTAAAGCACCAGAGGTCTGATGTAGCTGGAGATGAGGCAGAATTCTGTTACAAGAAGTTCACTTAGGGATCAATGCCCATTAAAGTCAACAGAAAGTTTCATCTTGGCTTGAATGGGCTTTTGGATCAGGCCCTAAGTGAAGAGACACAAGGATCACTGATGTAATTCCTTTGAAATCAAAGGTCCTAAATCTGCTCTCATGTACACTGGTATAAATCTGGATCAACTCCACTGAAATCAGTGGAGTTAGCAGTGTTGTCAGCCCAAACCACTAAAAAATTGAGTCAGCTCCCAGAAAATCAATTAGTGGCTTAAAAATCATGAGATTTAAAAAATAATAAATATATCTTCTGGATTTTGGGTGCACATTTTCAAACTTTTCTCTCCAGCATGAGGCTTATTTGGTTGGGTTTGTTTTTTTATGAAAGCTGAGATTCTCACATTATCACTTGACTCCAAGAGCTGGGACTTTTAAGATAAACACCAACTGTCGTGATACTTGCGATTAAAATTGCTAGAGTCTGAGTCCAGTCAGCCACTTGTCCTGTGTCCACACTGCAAAATGACAGGGCTTAGACCAGTGATGAGCTACCAAAATCTTAACAACCGGTTCCCTCCTCATCCCACGAGGCGGTCGTGGCCTGCCTCCGCCCCCCTGGACTCCTGCTCATCCAACCCCCCCGTGTTCCTTGATGCCCCCCAGGACCCCGCCCCATCCACCCCCCTCCCCTGTCCACTGACTACCCCTGGAACCGGACAGGAAGGTCTCATAGGCCACCGTAGTGGGTGCCCACCGCGCCCCGACCCTAAGAGCCAGAGAGACCTGCTGGGGGGCGAGATGGGGAGTCCCGGCGGGACTTACTTGGGGTGGCTCCTGGGAAGCATCCAGCAGGTCCCTCTGGCTCCTAGGGACAGGGTAGCAAAGCTAGGGGGGGAGCAGGGCGAGCAACCGACTCTATGGGTGCTCTGGGGCTGGAACATCCATGGGGAAAATTTGAGGGGTACAGAGCACCCACCGGCAGTTCCCCACCCCACACCCGGCCCCAGCTCACCTCCGCCCCTGAGTTACGCTCCGCCCCGCTCTGCTTCTCCACCTTCCCCTCCAGCTTCCTGCGAATCAGCTGTTCCCGCGGGAAGCCGGGGAGGGCTGAGAAGCTGGCGGTGGCTTCGCGCTCAGGCCAAGGTGGAGGCGGAGGCGAGTTGGTGCGGGGAGCAGTTCCCTGCACCCCCTCCCTTCCCCTGGGTTACCTGCTGCAGCACGGGCGGCCCTCTTCAGGACCCCCTGCCCCAGCTCCCCTCCACTCAGCCTCCACCTCCATGGGCCTGAGCACAAAGCCGCTGCCTGCTTCTCAGCCCTCCCCGGCTTTCCGTGCGAACAGCTGATTCATGGGAAATGCGGGGTGGAGAGGCGGAGCAGGGCAGAGGCGGATCGGATGGGAGCTGGGGCGGGGAGCTGCCGGTGGGTGCTCTGCACCCACCAAATTTTCCCCGTGGGTGCTCCAGTCCCAGAGCACCCAGGGAGTCAGCGCCTAAGGCGCCACTTTTGGCCGGTTGTTAAATTTAGAAGCCCTTTAAGAACCGGTTCTCCCTCGCGGGACAATTGGTTCTAAAAGGGCTTCTAAATTTAACAACTGGTTCCAGTGAACTGGTGCAAACAGGCTCCAGCTCACCACTGGCTTGGACCCAAATCACAAGAACTCAGCTCAGACTCGTCCCCCTAACAGGGTTCTAGGCCATGGGTCATGAGTGCTTGCTGACCTGAGTCAGACTGATGGTGTGTGGACAGAAGGGGCAGTTGGGCTCAAACCTGAGTTAGAGCCTGGGCTTAGTGTGCAGTATAGACATAACCTCAATGGCCATGGAAATCAGGTGTCTAGATTCCCCCAGCCAGTTTTGGAAATTTCTGTTTCTACTTTTCTTAGACTTATTTCATGATTCCAGGGTAAACTTTATGGTTTCATAGTGATGTAGCTATTTTTGACAGGAAAGCTTTCACTGTAAGTAGAACATAACCAGATTTGCAATCTACATGGCTCCTTCTCAGCACTGAGGATGCACGGTAGCCACAGAGGGGCTGCACTAGCAATAAGGCTGCATTGTTCTGCGGGCATTGATTCTGTAGCTGCTCCACAGTCTAAAAGGAAGGATTCCTTCTGTGGCTGTTGAGATACCTTTTTAGTTGCACGATCCTCCACGTGGCAAGTGTCCTGCTTGCCCCAGGCCACCCCATTGTGCTGCTTCATGTTAAAATAAATGACAAATAAGATGAAATCAGAGCTGGAAAATGAATTAGTCAATATCGTAAACCACTTGGGTTTCGCAGTGAAAGTTTATGGTTGTGCTAAGTGGAATTATTTCTCTCCAATTGTGGTGGTCTACTGTCGGCTTGGAATAATTCAATCATGCAGCAGATTTTTCTCTGGTTTTGTCAGAGTTCTGTCAACTAATTAAAAGGATGCAGAAATCTAGCTATTGAGGGGTTTTTAGGTGGTGGTAGTGGGTGCTCTCTTCTGAAAGGAAAAGGGAATCAATGTATCTTTGGTAGATTGCTCTGGTCTAGTCAGTGGGATGCCTGTCGGATCTCTTAGTGTATGTATCAGAGTCTGGCAGTGTACATTAGCGCAAAGCTGACTTGGTAGGTAGGGGCTTAGAGTGGAGCAGTGCTGAAGTGGTGAAGAAGGAAGAAGCAGTTCAAGTTGCAAACTGTCTTGTCATAGGAATTAGACATCTCTGCACAGTGAAAAGCTAGAGTCTAATGTTTGATGACCTTTTCATGGCTTCAGTTTGACTTCTGGTGGTGATCAGCGAACACAGTAACAAGCTTTACCATCTATCTGGCAAGGGATTACAGAAGAAACAGCATCTCTCTGATTTGTATATGCTCATAGAGAAACATCTGCAAAGGAGAGAGAGTGAATGCAAGGGAGGGGAAGAAAGACAGGCTTCCTTGGAGAGGTTTTGTCTGGCCACTAGCCATCAAGAGTAATTACAGAACCCTCCATTGTCCAGAGAGGAATGTTTTGCATGTCTGACTCTCTCTCTGTCATAAAGCTCACTTCATCAGACCTAGCTTGCTGTTTTCTTCTGGACATGTAACTTTTTCAGTCTGCAGAATAGCAGGACTCCTATGTTGTTCAGGATTTTTTTGCACCCATTTGTACTCGGCATTGGATACTTTAACAGTTGGAACATTGATTTCTTCTGTGGTGAGTCCATTATTCGACAAATATGAATAGCTGCAGGACTCATTGCAGATATTTATCCTTTACAAAATCAGCTATTTAAGCACGGAGGGGATAAGGGAACTGTGACATATTATCCAAACCAATGTTTGAACATTATACCTTTTATTCCTGGTGGGGGTGGAAGTATCATTTTGTGACAATGTGTACGTTTAAATACATTTTCTGATAGCATTTAGCAATTACTAACCGAGAAAATGGTTAGCAATTAGGAGTGCAGTAATAAATGGAAGTCTATTGTCCTAATTGAGTAGAATTACCGATGGCAATAGAAACATTGAAGATGCATTCAATTCTTCAGTTTAATTAAGAGTTTGTATAATTATAGTGTACTTTTCACATGTTTTACAGTAAAGGGTGAGAGGAATTAAACAGTCTGATGCACGAAAACAAAGTCTAGGAAGGGTTCTTTTCAAAACAGTGGGAAGTTGCATGGATTCACGACGGAAAGAAAAAATATGGTGGGTCAGACTGGCAGTAATCGAAGTCATATCGTTTGTAAAACTAAGTGTCATTGGAGAGCTCCAAAGCTGAGGCTTTAACAGAGTTCCCAGTGGTATGATCTGAAAAAGAAGAGACAATTATAGAGTACACATCTTTATTTGTTGTTAAAGGGAGTTTACTTGTTTAAAATGCAATGAAATCAAATGTTTATGTAACCTGATAAAACCTTATATGCTGAACATCCTGTGTCTTGAGCAGCAGTCTGGTCACTTCTCTCTCATATGGTCACACATACAGCGGTAGGCTAATTCAATAAAAGGAAACTGAACTGAAAAATGTTTTGCTGTCAGGGTGCGTGCAGGGAACATTGTCTCTCTTGAGCAGTTAAGCACTAAATGTGAATCACTGAGAGAGCTGGCTGAGTTTCTGGTGAAAGTAATCTGAGTCTGAGAAGTGTGGGTTGGGTGTGTTAGGATTAAATCTGTAATTATATATATATTTTAAATAGGCTCTGGTTCTCTCTCTATCTTATTATGTCCTGAAGAATAAGTTATTGGTGTGAGTTGCGCTTAAGCTTGGGAGAAATCTAAACTCCTTGTTCAAAGAATACTGCTTATACAAAATATGCTCTCAGTATAGGTTTTGAATAGTCATTTAATTGTTCATTATGTTTGTCTAGCTCCTTATTCATTATTTTGAAAATAACCATTGCTGATTTTTCTTGCTAAATAGACAGAGACAACTGTAACCTCACATTTAGAGTGGTGTTTCAATTTATTATTTTAATATCTTTCATAGTAGTGCACTATACCATTTAAAACATCAAGTTTTACTATGTCAGTAACCATTTACAGAACTCCCATTATAGTATGCTGGTGCTGTGTTTCACCCAGAGCTGTCTGCAATTCCATGTGAATCCTGTATGTGTACTGTAAAATGTAAATGCTATGGGAAGCTTAGGGCAGAAAGATGCTGTATGAAATAGAAGTCATCAAATCATTATCACTAATGACTATAGTTTATAATATGTTATGCAGGAGGATATATCCAGAAGGGGCCAGAATCTCAATTGTTGTAAATCAGCATTTCTCCATTGAAGCCAAGGATCTAGCCTATTATATTCTACAATCCAGTACAAAGTTTTGAAATAACCAACTGATGTATTAGCAGGAGTATTGTAAGCAAGACATGAGAATTAATTCTTCCACTCTACTCAGCACTGATAAGGCTTCAACTGGAGTACTGTGTCCAGTTCTGGGCATCACGCTTTGGAAAAGATGTGGATAAACTGGAGACAGTCCAGAAGGGAGAGCAACAAAAATTATTAAAGGTCTAGAAAACACGGCCTATGAGGAAAGATGGAAAAAAATTCAGTTTGTTGAGTCTGGAGAAAAGGAGATTGAGGGGGGAGATGATAGCAGTCTTCAAGTACTGTAAAGGGCTGTTGTAAAGAGGAGGGTGATAAATTGTTCTCCTTAACCACTGACGACAGGACAAGAAGTAATGGGCTTAAACTGTAGCAGGGGAGATTTAGGTTAGACATTAGGAAAATCTTCCTAACTGTAAGGGTAGTTAAGCACTGGAACAAATTACTTAGGGAGGTTGTGGAATCTACATCATTGGAGGTTTTTAAGAACAGGGTAGACAAACACCTGTCAGGGATAGTCTAGATAATATTTAGTCCTGCCTCGGTGCAGGGGGCTGGACTAGATGACCTAACAAGGCCCCTTCCAGTCCTACCTTTCCTTGAGATTAGAACTAAGGAGTTTTTTGATCCTAGTTCTGTGCTCAGGCCCCTAAAATATGCTTTTTCCCCATATGTACCATACAAGCATACACCTACGCGTTGTACTCCTGAATTTTGGAAACTATTTCTGAATCACAGAGTCTTGCCTTTTTTTGTTTGAGTTATTACCCTGCAAACTCACATAAACAAGAGGCATTGTTATCACCAACCCAGCCAAATACACAGATGATATTTTAATTACGTTATAATTCTGCATGCTTCTCCAGAAAAGAGAAATTAGCCCCCATCAATTTCCAATAGGCATGTGATACACATCCATGGTAGTGGTAACCGTATGGACCAATGGATAATGTTCTTCTTTCATCCTTACTATTTTATTGGTGTTTCTAATGCATCATGGAAAACTGTGTAAGCCCTGAGCCTGCACCGCTAGGAGAGCCCAAGGATTTAATTGCAAAGTCCATGAAATGTGGAAAGTTCAGAGAATAGCAATTCTGAAAACAAATGTTGAAGACTAAAACCCATATACATGTTAGACAGCTTTCCTACAGTTCTGTCTCTGTGGAGGAGGTGTTGATGTTTTTCATCTTACTGCTTTGTTAGGGATCAATTTTGGAATGTTTTGGTTCTTAGTCTAAAATTACTCTTCCCTCCCATGTGGCTCCAAGTCTCAAGATAGTATGAATTCGTGTTTGTTTTGTTTCTGAGCAGTGGGTTTTCCATTGCAGTAATATGTTCCATTGATGTCATCTGGGTTGCATCCATCTAAATTGAAGTGATTAGCATCAGGTGATATGGCAGGGTGATATTTTCTTGCATCAATTAAATATTTAATAACATTGTTACTGGGCTTTTTCATTTCACTGGTGGGCTCTGAAGGCAGGCATTGTGAAAAACTGCTCTCTTGAGCGGGTGCATATAAAATATGCAGACATCACAACGGAAGGTTCAGAACTTTTGATCTGTTGCCATTTTTGGATATTGTATTTGATTGATTTATTTACTTAAATATAGGAAATGCCTACCTATATCTTAGAAACTATAGAAATATCGCAATGACACCAAAATGATACAAATTACAATAGACTCTCTCAAGTGAACCACTTCATACCATAACCCACAGTAACTGTTGAAAGTCAAATAAGATCCCCATGACCAACCACCTTAAATCTCCTGTCTTTGCAGCAGGCTCAGAAGATTAACAAATCCAGACTTTGTCAGACCAAGGAGGGATGTATGTTTCAGAGAAAAAGACCCTAATTATTATTATTTATAATTTGTGTTGTCATAATGCCTGGAAGTCCAGGTTACAGACCAGGATTCTGTTGTGCTAGGTACTGTACAAACACTGAACACCCTCATGGCAAATGCCCATCTATAGACTTTTAATGTCTATGCTCATATTATTCCACTCGAGTGAGAGCAGACCAAATAACACTGAAGTTACTATGTCCACACAGGTGCTGTACTCTCTCGTGTGTGGTTCTAAGTCTTTGAGGGCTTTTACCCAGCAGTAGGCTGAGCTGCTCTTTTCATTCTTTTCCAGTGAGCTGTGAGAAGTAGTTGTCTGTCCTTTCTGGGGACATGGAGGAACTTGAGTTAGGGGCAACACATGAGTTATAACTCGAGTTAATTTTGCAGTGAAGACGAGCCCCATGAGACTGTCAGCTCAAGAACATCCTTTGATCACAACTTGTCATGGTGTTGCCCCAACAGAGCAGTGAGCTTTCAAGAAATTAATGCCCAAAGCATTCTGGGTTTTGTAGATCAAAACCAAAACCTTAATGCTACTAGAAAACTAATCAGAAGTTGTCACGGATCCACAGGTGTGGTGCTACCTCCCGCTTTTAAACAGTCTCTTGGAAGAATCCCCTCAGTGTGTCAGACCCCCAAGGGCTCTTATTCTTCCACCAGGGTAGGCCTTGCCGCCTCTGAGACTGAGGCTCTGGGCTTCAGCACTCCTGCTTCATTCACAGTGTGAGCTCTGCCCAGCGAGCAATAGAGCATCTTAACCTCTGAACTCCTGTTCTTCCAAGAATACCTGTTTGGAGGTTACTTACAGATGTTTATAGTAGATAGAAAAAGGTGTAAAAAAACATTGTATAGGCTCAGTTATCCTTTGGCCTGCACAGGCACATACAGACTTAAGGGAGAGTAAGAACGCCCTTCAGCCTCATTATAGGCTACCAGGACCTTTGGTCTGGTTGTATAGGAGTACATGGGGACTACATAACCCTGCCCACTTCCCTGCGGGGAATCATATTGTCTTTTCTGGAAATGTCCGAATGCGTTTCATGCATTGTTATTGGAATGTCCCTTGGCCATTGCTTATAGTTTTGGGACGCTTTTGTCTCTATACTCTTTGGGGGCTGAGATTCTCACGTATTTAGCAGATTTTACCTGGCATTCAGGTGTGCATCCTGATGCTGTGTTAAAGATAAATAGCAATGTTCATTGCAATGCAGGTTTTATGGACAGTGTTGCATGAAAAGTCTGTGTTCTCTCATATTTTAGGATACTACCTGAGAGCTGTCAGCCCCAGGGCTGGGAAGCTCTAGCTGCGAGCTCTGCGCAGGGCTGACAGCTCAGGTCGTCAGCCCCAGGGCAGAGGGGGCCTCTAGCTGTGAGAGCTGTGTGCGGCTGACAGCAACAGGCAATGTAAGTAAGTCATCCTAACTACATCGACCTAAGTGCTATGCCTGTCGTGGAAGTGGAGTTATTAGGTCGGTGTAGTGGGTGACATAAATCAGAAGGAGCAATATTGTAGTGTAGACACTTAGGGTATGTCTACACAGCCAGCATTAAAGTGCAGCTGCGTAGTTGCAGCTCCAGAACTGGGAGAGAGTTCTCCCAGTGTTGTAATAAAACCCACTCCGCGGGGGGAATAGCTACTAGTGCTATCTATACTGTCACTTTATAGCACTGAAACTTGCATCGCTTAGGGTGGTGTTTTTTCACACCCCTGAGCAAAGAAAGTTTCAGCGCTGTAAGTGGCAGTGTAGACAAGGCCTTAGAGTTAGCTCAAAGTGAGCTGCCTTATGTCAGCCTAACTCCGTAGTGTAGTCCAAGCCCTGGTTTTTTGTAAGGGGCAGGAGAATATGCAAAAATATTCCTTAGGTCACTCATTTGTCAGTGGAAATGAAGGGGTGAAATGTTGAAAGAAAAGTTTGTTGTAACAGGGTAAACAGGTGAGACTGAGAATTCTCCAAGGCCATGAACAGTCCATATCCAGACACCACACAACCTGGGGATGGGAGGATACACACGTGCAAAATCAAATCAGAACCTTCTTTAGAAAGACTCGTGTTTAACATCTTGTATTTTCTGGCTAGGCAGCCGGCCACAGGAACACATCTGTAGATAGCTAGGAATATCATCAAAAGTATTTTGTACTTTTGTGTGAAGATCTCAAAGCACTTCGCAAATATTAGTTAAGCTGTTGAACACTTCAGCTGGGAGGTGATAAGCTGTATTATAACTATTTTACATATTGGTAAACTGAGGCACTAAGTGCTTAAGTGACTTGCCCAAAATCACACAGTGAAACAAAGCCAGAAACAGAACCCAGAAGATCTGATTCATAGTCCTTTGCTCTGATAATTAGATTGTTGTTCTCTCCCCATATCAAACTTACATCCCCTGTGCTCCGGGGTGAATTCCACTGTTTCCCGGATATAAGACATTCCCATTCTGCATTCTGTTACCCTCAGGATACTTGGGTTCTCCTCCCAGCTCTACCACTGGCCTGTTTGGGCACATGACTTCCCAATGGTGTGCCTCAGTTTCCCCATCTATAAAATGATAACACTTAACCAATTTGTAAAGTGCTTTGAAATCCACTGGTGAAAAACACTATATCAAAATGAGAGATTATTATTATGTATTTCTACTACTATTTTTAATGGTCAAAAATCTTTCTCCTCTGACGACTCCTTTGTATGTTTGTGTGCATATAATAGGTACATAAGAGTATGTGTGGTGTGTATTCACAGCATCCAATGTTTAAAACAGTTCCATGTGATTAAAGATGTCTGATGTGTGAACCTCTTAAATGTGTGCAAATGGCATATGAACTTTACCTTTCAACTGGATCATCATAATTTACATCAAGTGGAAGCTTTAGCACTGGAGTTGTGATTAAGGTTATCTGTTTTACTTTGAGTATTTTTTATTCAATATAAATAGCCTACCACTCATTATAGGCCGACCTCCTTCCCTTGTGCTGACCCCTAATCCCATCAGAATGAAGATCTGGCTGTGATACGGATTGCAAAGCTTTTCTTTTGCATCACAAACGGTTTAGATCAAAACCACCTCATTTAAAGACAGATGGTTTTTGCTATTGAGAGAGAGAGAGAGGACGGAATCTTTCCTTTCATAATCATTTGTTCTATTAGCTTAATTGACTTAATTTAGGCTCTAAATAAGAATACTGGATGAACTGGTTCATGTGAAATGTGAATCTGACCTGAATTTTCAAGCCAGCCTCAAAATGAAGCCATTTTAAATTTTCATGCATGTCCTTCACTAGTTTTATCTCCAAGTAGAAGTATTCACAAAGAGACTTTTTTTCTCAGACAAGCACTTCAGTGGGAGCTGCTGAGGGTGCAACACTTTTGGCTACCGATTTAGACGCTTAAATAGGAACTATGGAGTCTAACTGTGGGAATCTCTGTTTGAAAATCTTGACCCAAGGTTCTCTCTTTTCTTGGTGACCATTACCACTCCTTAGAGAGACAAGGTGAGTGAGATAATATCTTTTGTTGGACCAGTTTCTGTTGTAGAGAGAGAGAGTTTTCTGAACTTAGGGCATGTTTACACTTGCCTTCGGAGCGATCGATCCAGCGGGGGTCGATTTATCGCATCTAGTGAAGACGCGATAAATCGACGGCTGAGCACTCTCCAGAACAACAGATGCAAAACCTCCACTGCTACAATGATCAACACCTGATACAGCACACCTTTCAAGATCCATGGGTCCTATATATGTTTATCACAACATGTGGTGTACCTCCTCCAGTGCACTAAATGCCCCAATAACAAATATGTGGGTGAAACCAGACAATCATTATGCTCTCAAATGAACTCTCACCGGAAAACGATAAAAGACAAAAACATCCTATCACCTATAGGTGAACACTTTTCACAAAGCAAGCGCTCTATATCTGACCTATCGGACTTCATCTTCAAAGGAAACACGAACAACACTTTCAAAAGACAAGCCTGGGAGTTTAAATTCATAACTTTGCTAGACATGAAAAATCATGGACTGAACAGAGATGCTGGATTTATGGCTTATTACAACAATCTGTAGCCCATTAACAACCTCCCCCCCCACCTACCTCCCATCTCCGCCCCCCACACTCCTTTTGCCCCTGTGACTGGAGAGGTGTTAACAGGCCACTTCATCTTGAATGGTCCTTTTGAAATATGTGTTAACTCCTTATGCTAAACAATCTGTTCCGCCTTGTATTTAGCTGTGACACTCTGAGTACCTTTCCCAGACCTGAAGAAGAGCTCTGTGTAACTTGAAAGCTTGTCTCTTTCACCAACAGAAGTTGGTCCAATAAAAGATATTACTTCACCCACCTTGTCTCTGTAATATCCTGGGACTGACACAGCTACAACACTGCATATGTTGGAGCTCATAACACTTCTCCCTTCACCATCATTGTGTGATATACCATGTAGTGTTGGTCTAGACTCTAGAACGTGCTGGAAGTGCTGTCTTTTACTGAAGCTGTATATAGACAGGGCTTGAGCCTGCACATGCTCACTCCATGGGAGTCCAGACTTCCCTAACAGCTCCATTGAAGTCATCAGGGTTGTTTACATGAATATGAACAGTACCATAAATTTGAATAAGAATTTGCAGGACTGATTTTCCTCTTACACTGGTATAAATCAGGAGTAATTCTTGTGAGGTCCGGTTAGTTACACCAGTGGAGAACTGGTGTAAACAACTGTAGAATCAATTCATTGTTTTATAAAGTGCTTTAAGGTAAATTGTGCTAAAAGAGAATAAAATACTGCATTATTATTATATGCAGTTATGTGGTGAATGGATGTTGTATGATATTTTTCAAAAAGAATGATTGGTACATGTTAGAAAAAATATAGGGGTTGGGGCTGCATTGTCGTGCAATTTAAAACTGTTTTGTATTGGTTAGAAATAAGTTGTTACAGGTTCTTTTTGAAACCCTGAGGGTAAATATTTATCACAAGTAACATTTCCTCAATATTCTGAATTTTCGATACAATTAGCCTCAGTGTATATGGTTTGCTGTGAGTTAAAATGGCAAGAAGAAATCACTCCAGAGGTTTTTGAGTTGCGCCATTCATCAGAAGTCCAGCAATGTTTTGTTCAAAATCTTTGTTGAATCCAACAGATGTGGGAAATTTTTAAACAGGGGAGCTGCTCTTGTGAGACACACAAAACCAACAGAGTACACAAAATGTCTTGTTCTTCTTACTTCCTGGAGTGGAGGGTCCTGTTTCCAACACTCATTACTTTGTCCAGAATGGGATCTTGGTATGGGATGATAGCGGAAAGAAACACAGCATTATGAATTCCCAGTAGAAGTCTCACAAATAGTTATTGTGGAGCCATTTAAAGTCTTTGCCCTAAAAGCACAGGCTGTCAAATATTTGCTCTGTGTATCTCTGTGTGCATGTTTGGGGGGGAGTAGGGCACTGAAGAATTTAGAGACTTTAGCTATGTCTACGTAGCTATGCCAACATAACCCGCTAGAGTAGACTTAGTGTATGCCTACAGAAGGAACTTTTCTGCCAGTGTAGGAATACCATCTCCCTGAATGACGTTAGCCATGGTCCAACCATTTCATTGAGGTGGGCCACATGCATAGTTGTGCAGCAGCTCCATGGATCACGTACAGAAAGAAAATGGAGTCCTCCGTACATACAGTGTATGCAAGATCTCGGTGTATGGAGGATACCATTTTGCTCTACAAAATGGCATCTACTGTGAGGTGTTACCTCCCATGTAGGATGCCATTATGGATCTGGGGCCAGGTTAGCACAAAAGCTTGGGTTACTTAGTCATAATTTCAGAGAACTTAGTCTGAGCTTGGAGATTTTTAATGAAGCCTGAAACCAATGGAGTTTCATGTGTTACTTGGCTTTCTTTGCCAACATTTTGTACAGTTCTGAGGCCTGATCCTGCAATCAAGTCTCATTGACTACAGCTGCTTTCTTCATTTCATTATAATAAACTTCAAAGGGTGCATTTGATCTGGCAACATGTTTTTCACTGTCCGTCAGCAGTTCATTTAAGCTAAGCAATGTAGCAAATACCATATGTTGTTATTTTTTTCATTTCAGTTACAATGGGGCTTCTCATACGAGTAAAGGCTGCACAGGATCAGACCCCTAGTTATTAAGTAAAGGCCAAAAATTCAAATAGGCTGTACAAAAAATAGACATTTACACGTTTTAAAAGCTTTCGCCTCCTTTTTTAAAAAGATGTTGCATTACAGAAAACTTCAGAGTACATTTGATCTGCTGGTATGTTTTTGACTACATCCACCAGTAGTTAACTTCAGCAGCCGAGCAACGTAACAAAAATGTACGTTGTACAGCTGACATAAAATTAACCTAACATACAGCATTTGCTACATTGTGCAGCTTAAATGAACTGCTGGTGGACAGTGAAAAACATGTTGGCAGATCAAAGATAACTTTTGACATTTATTGTCACAAAATGAAATAAAACCGCTAAGGAAAACCAAAAAAATAAAACAAACTTAAGAAAATTATTTATATCTGTTGTGTTCTACTCTTTTATTTACATACAACCCAAAGCCCAGTGTAGTCAACGAAAGCTGCTCTACTGATTTCACTGGGCTTTGGATCTGACCATAAGGACCAATTCGTCCACCTTTAGGCTGTAAAGGCACGTACTCCACCAGTAGTCCTGCTGACTTCAATAGGACTTCTTGCCATGTATCGTGCTATGTGATGCAGGTCGGCCGGCCCGCCCCTTCTGTCCGGGGCCCTTTCCCACACTGGAATCCAGAGTCCGTCCCCCCCGCATGAGTTCCGGGCCACCCAAGCATGCCCCCCAGACACCCAGAGTCCCTAGCTGCAGGCCGGCCCCCAGTAGCCCCAGCCGGGGCAAGGGCACCAGAGCCCTCCCAAAAGGGGGAGGTGGGGGCCTCCGTCCGAGGTGGAGGCGAAAGCAGCCCCCTGCCTGTGTCCCAGGCTCCACGCTGGCCTGGCTGGGGGGTGGGGTTTTTTTGGGGTGGGGGAAGAGGAGGGGAAGGAGGTAGGGTCCGCCCCAGCAAAAGTAGATGAGCCAGGCCTGTCCGCTGTCAAAAAGTGGGAGGGCTATGGTCCCCTACACCACTGACCCGGGGCCCTGGTCACATGGGAAGGAAAAGCTGCAGTAGAGTATGGTGGGAAGCAGGAGGAAGTCTGGGGGTGGAGTGTGGCCAGGGTTATGCAGGCAGTTTGGGTAGGCTTAGCCTTCCCCTGCCTTTGATACCTATCGCCTATGGGTAAGGCCAGCAGAATCTGTCCCTTCATAAGCATTAATAATTTCCTAACAGTACCCTGATTTTTCAGAGCAGACTCAACTCCCATGAGCAAGACTCTTCCTCCCTTACTCCGAAATCAGTGTGAGTCAGGGCGACAGAATCTGGCCCACGGATGTCAGCTGGAGATGTGTGTCCTCAGCACTTCTGAAGATCAGGCCTTAAAATGTGTAACCTGTTTCCCTGTGTAACAACAAATTTTCATGGACACCAGCAGGCTAAATAAAACAGCTTGCTAGCAGAACTGTTCTTCCCCCTTATACTGCAAGATGCTGAGTATTTCCTGTGTGGCACCAAGGACGCCATAAGGAGTTGAAGGTGTTCAGAACTTGCTGAATCTGGTCTTTATAAAGGAGGAGACCATTTTAAACCATTGGACTGCACACGTCAAGTGCTCATCATTGGGGCTGGTATCTCTTCCTCCATTCAGCAGTGTGCCTACTGGGACTATCTTGGGTGGATCAAGCACTGTGCCCCTCGAGCTTCCCTGTTCTCTGCTTGTGGCACTTAACAGGCTAGTCTCCTTTGGGCTGCAATACTTAGGTCTAATTTTGATTGTTGGTTTTAGTGTGCAGGTGCTAGGTGGTGTTGGCGGCCTTTGATATACAGGAGGTCAAGCTAGATGATCTGGGGGTCCTTTCTAGCCTTTGACTCTAGGACAGCTGGGAACTGGATTCTCCCCCCCCCAGTTAAGCACCCCAAAAAATTGTGTGTCTATTCTCATCCCACATGAATCATTAGTAGATCTGATGGTGCATCTATTAGTTCTCTTTGACAAAATGAGGTTGTTTAGAAGCATGACAGGACAAGAGATTTTGGCATTATGCACCCTAAAAAAGCTCTTCTGGACAACTGAGCCTCCAAGCACTGGCTCAAATTAGTAGTCCTTATACAGGTGATCATGTTGAAGTCAACGGAGGCACTCACCTTAGTAAAAGTTTGCAGATTCTCAGACCATAAGGCTGGGATTTTCAAGGGCATCGAAGAAAGTTACATGCTCAATTCACATAGAATTTCAATGGAATTTGGATGCCGAGTGACCTTATGCTCTTCTGGAAATCCCAGCCTTAATATTAGGTTATCCGGTTTTCGACCAGAATGCCCAGTCAAAAAGGGACCCTGATAGCTCTGGTCAGCACTGCTGATCGGGCCGTTAAAGTCTGGTTGGTGCAGCCGGGCTAAGGCAGGCTCCCTGTGGCTCCTGGAAGCAGCAGGTCCTCACTCCAGCTCCTATGTGTAGGGGCAGCCAGGGGGCTCTGCACGCTGCCCACACCCCAAGCGCTGGCTCTGCAGCTCCCATTGACCGGGAACCATGACCAATGGGAGCTTCGGGAGCAGCGCCTGTGGATACGGCAGCACGCAGAGCCACCTGGCCGCGCCTCCATGTAGGAGCCGGAGGGGGGATATGCCACTGCTTCTGGGAACTGCTTGAGGTAAGCGCAGCCCAGATCCTGTGCCCCTGACTCCCCCCTGCACCCCAACCCCCTGCCCCAGCCCTGATTCCCCTCACGCCCTCCAAACCCCTCAGTCTCAGCCTGGAGCACCCTCCTACTCCCCAAGCCCATCATTCAGAGTCCGCACCCCCAACCGGAGCCCTCACCCCATCTCACACCTCAACCCCCTGCCTCAAACCAGAACACCCCCTGCACCCCAAACCCCTTGGCTCCACCCCTCCAGCCCAGAGCCGTCTCCTGCACCCCAAACCTCTCATCCCCAGCCCCACCCCAGGGTCTGCACCCACAGCCAGAGCCTTCTCACATCCCCTGTCACAGCCTGGAGCTCCCTCCTGCATTCCGAACCCTCTGCCCCAGCCCGGAGCCCCCTCCTGCACTCCAAACTCTTCTGCCCCAGCCCAGAGCCCCCTCCTGCACCTCAAATCCCTTATCCATGGCCCCACACCAGAGCCCGCACACCCAGCTGGAGCCATCATCCCCTCCCACACCCCAACCTCCTGCCTCAGCCTGGAGCCTCCTCCCGCACCCTGAACTCCTTGTTTCTGGCCCCACCCCAGAGTCTACATCCCCAGCCAGAGGCCTTACCGCTTCCTGCACCCCAGCACCCTGAGCCAACCTGGTGAAAATGAGGGAGTGAGGATGGGGAGAGTGAGCGACAGAGGGAGAGGAGGATGCAGTGAGCGGGGTAGGGGAGTGGGACCTTGAAGGAGGGGCGGGGCAAGGGTGTTCTGTTTTGTGTGAATAGAAAGTTGGCAACCCTACATAATACATAGAATGTAAGTGCTGGATCCTGCAAGGAAGAATACTTCCTCACCTTGCACTGAGTATCTAGAGGCCTCCCCTGATGTCAGAGGACATCAATGGGCTGGGCAGTGTACTTACATATAGTAAGAGATGGGCCTTGCCCCAGAGAGCTTAGAATGTAATTGACAAGATAGCTGAAATATTTATCACCCCATTTTACAGATGAGGAACTGAAACAGAGATGAAGTGACTTGTCCAGGGTCACACACGGAGTCTGTGGCAGAGCTAGTGATTGAACCTCAATTTCTGCAGTCTCACACCAGTGCCCTAACCACAAGACTGTCCTGTTCAGGATCATGCCTTCTGTTTTAACCAGGACCTGATCCCACAAATCCTTCTTTACATGGATAATGTATAATTATGTGAGTAGTATCATTGAAGTCACGTCTGTGAATAAGGAGTACTCCACATGAGTAAAGGTTTGCAGGCTTGGAGCCTTTTAATTCATTAGATAGAAGTGATGCAATCCTTTGAGGTGCTGAGCACACAGCACCCCACAAAATTTGGTCTATTATTTCTCTTGTATCATTTCCTGATATTAATCAGTTGCAAGTTTGGAATTATGCTCATGCTAAATAATAATTGTTTGACAGATCAGATGTTTTTTCTGTGGATTTTTTTCCCCCTTTCCTTTCCTTTTTTTTTTTCTTTTCTTTTCTTTTCCTTTTTAAGCAGTGGGCATTCCCCACAGAAAGT
Source organism: Dermochelys coriacea (assembly GCF_009764565.3). Lineage (NCBI taxonomy): Eukaryota > Metazoa > Chordata > Testudines > Dermochelyidae > Dermochelys > Dermochelys coriacea. The sequence continues at coordinate 14,283,361 of NC_050084.1, read as the reverse complement.
GAGAGCTGAATGAACTGATTGCTTAACCTCTCTTGACTCTACCCTGGTGGTAGATCATTAATGGTGTAGAAAATGAGGACTAGTGCTGGCAGCACAGGGTGGGGTGTGTATGCATCTTTAAGAGATTTATGTGGAGGTCTGAGATGAGGAGACTGCACTGTGGTACATCATCATGCAGGAGACATCAGAGACGTTCTTCGCTTCGGTGCATTATCATAAAAAGTGATTTAGACTGGAGCTGATTGATGCAAATGGTCCTCTGTTCTTTCCTATCATTAGCGGCCTCTTTCAGTGGCCAGAGGCAGTGATTAAAGCTGTCATTTGGAGCTGCTCATTAAAGACAAGCGCCCAAGTAGCAGGAGGAAAAAAGGTTGAAGAGCCATGAATTTTTTTCCCCTTCCTTAAAACAATGCATTTTCCCTTTTCCAGTTCTGGCTCTACAGGGAAAGTCTATCTCTGACGTGACGCGGGGTGTAAATTGTTTTTAAAAAATAACATTAAAACCTCATTGTTGTCACTTTATATTTTGACGACAGTTTAGTACAATTTAAAAGGATGCTCAGAAAAATATTGTGGGGTGAATTCACTATAAAATAACCTGTTGGAATACCAAGCAGCCTCTATTTACACAAGCCACGGGCTTGCAGCTTGTGTGAGAGAATGTAATGAACTGCCTGTTGTTTAGATTGTCAGCTTTTCAGGGCAAGGACTGTTCGCTCATTATGGGTGTGTACAGCACCTCGCACAATAGGCCTTTGATCGTGATGGGAGATTCTAGGCACGGTCATAATACATATGATAAATAAGAACAAATGATTGTCACAGTTTTATACTAGCTAACTTAACTATGGATGTTCCCTATCCATAAATGGGATCTAGAGATGGAGGACTAATCAGGTGATTGGGGCCCTAGCCTAAGTTCTGGGTTCAATTCCCGCTCTGCCAGAGATCTCTTGTGTGAAATAGTTTCTCTCTGCCTCAGTTCTCCATCTGTAAAATTGAGATAAAAGTAGCGTAGTATCTGAGCCACTCACAATCTTACCTTATAAGATATTGAGAGGATAACTACATTAAAGGTTGTGAGGAGCTCAATATCTCAGCACTGGGATGCAGATAGGTTAGAAATACTGAATCCTTGTTTTAATCTGACTAACCACTTGCCCTCAGAAATACCTGTTGCAGTGAGTACCAAAGGTTAATTATGTGTTGCTGCATGTCATTGCTCTGTCATGCACATACATACACAAGCTGTTGTAAAAATGAACACGTTTGTAAAGAGGTCACAGCCTGAAAGGCTCCATGAGTGGCTGTAGTGATTCATACAGAGAATCTGATTCAATTTAAGAGGATAGTGAAAGATGACTGAGGGGAAGTACTGCAGCTGATGAAAGGGTAATTGTGGGAAATATGTCAAACAAAGCTGATTGCTATAAACACAATTTTTTTTATTTAATAATCTGGCTGTGCAATAATGTGGCTTATTAATAATCAAGGAATGTCCTGATGGTCCTACTGAATTATTGAAACCCTTGGATTACTTCTTGGTAATTTGCTGTCATATTGTAGTGTCTTCTTGTTTGGTCATGTGGTTATGGTGTATAATTTGTATCTCTTTGAACATTTTCCTTTTCCCTTTAGGGACCCCATGTGAGACAGAGTTACTGTTGTGATCACAAGAAATAGTTGACTTTCTTAAAGAGCAAATAGTACTTCATGGAAACCATTCTTGTTTATTTAGGGCCTGTTCTTGCTCCTCTAGGAGTCCATTATACTTCAATTTATATACTGCCTTTCATAGATAATACCCAGCAATAAATTCCCTGTCATTTAAAATGCCAGGATAAAGAGGCACTTCTTGCATTTCTTGTGATTTTTTGGGGGCTGTGGTGGATTTGAAGTGAGATCAAATTCCAAAGACAAAAGGTTCTGCTCTGGTAAATGTCTTCCTGCCCATGGATGTCCTGGAGTGCAACTCATGGGACTGACATTCCATATGATGGGGCAAAGGAGGAGTGGCTTCTATGTAGAGCTGATTTTTTAAAAAAGGGATGTGCGGGGGGGGAATTGTTACAGTTTTTAAGAGTAGTTTTCTCCTCCCTTCACCAAGATTTAAAAAGTTTGTGTACATTTGAAAAAAATCTACCAAATCTCTCTCTTGTGTTAAAGATTCACTGCATTGATCTCTTTTTGGTTGGTTGGCTGGTTCATTCATTTTTGTGGAAGCAGGATCTTTGCTGTTTAGGGAAAAGATGGTAGAAAAGAAACCCAGAAAGTATGTTGCTGCATCAGCAGAATAATCTCTAAAGAGATTTTTTTTTTTTGGTGAGGTGTCAATGGACTGTTTAACAGGGACACAGTGAGAGCTAGTTCTGTATTAGCTACTAAACTAACAAGTGGACCATGAGAGCCATCTAGATTGAATCAGTGAATCGTAAAAGTTTGAGGTGGAAAGGAACTATTAGATCATCCAGTCCATTTCCCTGCCATTGTAGGATTATTCTCTACAGTACATTTTCTAATGTTTTGTCCAGTCTATTATTTAAAGTCCCAAGTGATGTGGCTTCCACTGGCTCCTTAGGGGGAGACTCTTCCACAGGCTAACACATCTCACTGCTAGAAATTTTTCTTGATAATCAGCCTCAATTGCATCACTTTCTTAGTAGTTTAGGAATGCCATTAATGAGAGCAGATTAAAATGCACATTTGTATTTGATTTTGAAGGGTACAGGTTGATTAAACTCTTACTTTAAATTTTGCGTCAGATCATTTGAACGTTGCATCCTGCAACGTGGCATTGTATGGCACCATGAAGAGTGCAAGCACTTTCCTGATGAGGCTGCTGCTGATAATATGTATTTTATATTTGTATGTAGCACCATAAATGTGACCAGGATTCACTGAATTCGGTCTGCTAGGTTGGATCATTAGCTTCCCAGAAGTTAACCAAGTACTGATGGGGGACTCTACGTGAATGCTGATCCACCCCCAATCCAGGACTCCCACTGTACATGGACATCTTCATTTGCCCCAGAGCATGACTTATGTCGAGGCATCCATTTGTGGTCTCAATTGCCAGATCAGAATCTGCCAGCAGCAGCCCTATGGAACGACGAGTGATCAGCTAACGACATTTGGAATGTTTTCCTTGTCGCTGATCCAACCGTTGGACCATTGGAATTAGAACTGCCAGGTCACCTTTAGACTCTGCTGAAGAGGTTACAAACTGGCCAAGGAATATGCGCAGCCAACCTCTACATATGGGGTGTGCACGACGACCCACTTTGTCAATGTGGTCTGAATCACTCAGTGTATGTTGTCAACCAGTGTCAACTAATCAGATTTCATGGTGGCCTTAGGGCCCTTCATTTTGCTAATGAAGCTGCTGTCGCGTGGCTTGGCAACCACTGCAAATGCTAGAAGAAAAAAAGTACATAGTACTTTATAAAAAGAATGACCCCTTACCCTAAGGAGCTTACAACCAGGGCTTAAATTCAGCTGGAGCTGTCCGGAGCGGAGCTCCAGTAAATATTTTCAAACTGGCTGGAGTTTTTATAGTATGTTGTGCGGGAGGGCATGGGGGTCTCCAGAAAATACTCTATACGAATTTAAGTATTAGTATTATTTTTCACTACTAGGACAGCGATCCAGCATTTGACATAGGGCAGCAAGATGGCTGCCTGTGTGTGGAGCACCTTTGAGTTGAGTGATGGTCTGCTTACACCCTGCCAGTTGTAGGATTGGGCTCTGACTTTGGATTTAGGAATATATCATCTTGAATACATGTGGGCTTATCGAACCCCAAGATGTTGTAAAATTCCAGCTGGACTCGTTACCAGAGAACAGCGTTATTACCAGAGAATAGTGTAACAACTGCCCAGTGTGCATCTACAAACTGTTGACTAACATTATTAGAAAACTAGGTATATCAACCAAGTTCAGATAAACCAACTTAACACATTTATGCACATGCATCATATAGTGTATTCATAATAGATGTACAGTGTGTGTATACATACAGTGATGAGCTGCCAAAATCTTAACAATGGATTCCCTCCTCACCCCATGAGGGGGTCGTTGCCCACCCCTGCCCCCCAGGACTCCTGCCCCATCCAACCCCCCCACGTTCCTTGACACCCCCCCAGAACCCCTGCCCTATCCACCCCCCTTCCCTGTCCCCTGACTGCCCCCAGAACCGGGCAGGAGGGTCTCATGGGCCACTGTAGTGGGTGCCCACCCCACCCCTAAGAGCCAGAGGCACCTGCCGGGGGGCGAGGTGGGGAGTCCCGGAGGTGCTTACCTGGGGCAGCTCCCAGGAAGCATCCAGCAGGTCCCTCTGGCTCCTAGGGGCGGGGGAGCGTAGCTGGGGGGGGAGCAGCCACATCAAAAGTGGCACCTTAGGTGCCCACTCCCTGGGTGCTCCGGGGTTGGAGCACCCATGGGGAAAATTTGGTGGGTGCAGAGCACCCCCCGGCAGCTCCCCACCTGCGCTCGCCCTCAGCTCACCTCACCTCTGCTCCGCCTCCTCCCCTGAATGCGCTGCCCCCCTCTGCTTCTCTGCCTTCCCCCCCCCCCGGCCCTGGCTTCCCGCGAATCAGCTGTTCCGCAGGAAGCCAGGGAGGGCTGAGAAGCAGGCCGTGGCTTCACACTCAGGCCAAGGTGGCGGAGGTGAGCTGGGGCGGGGAGCGGTTACCCTGCATGCCCCCCACCCCAGGTTACCTGCTGCGGCGCGGGCGGCCCTCCTCGCGCCCTCCCGCCCCAGCTCACCTCCACCTTCCTGGGCCTGAGCGGGAAGCCGTTGCCTGCTTCTCAGCCCACCCCAGCTTCCTGCGTGAACAGCTGATTCGCGGGAAGCCGGGGGGGGCGGAGAAGCAGAGCGGGCAGCGTGTTCAGGGGAAGAGGCAGAGCAGAGGTGAGCTGGGGCCGGGGGTGGGATGGGGAGCTGCCGGTGGGTGCTCTGCACCCACCAAATTTTCCCCTTGGGTGCTCCAGGGCTGGAGCACCCATGGAGTCCGCGCCTAAGACGCCACTTTTGGCCGGTTGTTAAATTTAGAAGCCCTTTTAGAACCGGTTGTCCCTTCTAAATTTAACAACCGGTTCTAGCGAACCGGTATGAACCAGCTCCAGTTCATCACTGTATACATATGTATGTTTTCTATTTATATGTAATCCTGATTTCCTATATCTATCTATATCTGAGTATCCATCTAGATGTAAGTGATAGATAGATAGATATACCCAAGAAAATATACATATGCAAAAACTTGAATTCTTCTAGGTCCCAGACAATGAAATTATGATATGTTGCTTTCAAAACATGAATTACAAATTTGATTTTCGATCATGATGTAAGGAGGTTGTACTAATTTTTGGATACATTAAAATTACAATCCAGTAATTTTCTTGAGAAATCTGGTTCTGGCATTAGCCTTTAGTTACGACATTGCAATTATCTCCATGGCAACCCATTGTGATGTGACAGCTGCAGCGACTATAGGTTCACAAGCTCTTGAGCTGGAGCTGAGAAAAATGTAGGTTTCTGATGTGACACATTCCAAGAGCCTGCTTCTCTTCTCCGACACACCAGTTTTACCCTGGTCTGACTCCACTAACTTAGTGGTGGAGTTGCTCCTTATTTACACTGATTCAAGTGAGAGGAGAATCAGGCTCCATGTGTTTAAAGAATTCTTTCAAGCATATTAAATGGCTGTGGCTCATATGATCAGTTACTTGACTAAATAACATCTAAAAAACTCATATATGAGAATAGCACTTTTAGGCCATTAGTCACAAGAATGTATGTTCAGCACAGAGTGCGCCCTTTTTAAATGCAGAGCCTGTTGTTTAGTTAAAGAGATTTTTTTTGTCTCTGTGAAGCATAGGGTAACACCAAGTTGAGAAGTGCTAAAGAAAAAAGAGAGAGGATTAAACTAAAACCTAGAAGTCTAAAGAAGGCAAAGAACAGACTCCATTATGACATTTCCTTTGAACAGTGCTTTATGGTTCTTAATTACCTGTTGAACCCTTGGCTTCTATGGTGATGGGTGCCACACAACAACCTAAGACAGATAGACAGAGAGAATAGAGTAGCCCCTGCTTTCTAGTCTCTAACCATTTATTCAAGCTGTGTTATATCACTGCCCATCTGAAGTGAGGTGGAATTTCAAGATTTCTCCCTTCTGGGACCATGGCAGTGTAACTGAACTGAACCAGTAATCTGTTCTTACATCTCCACCCCCAGGGAAACTGCAAGTCCAGCTGGCATGTCTAGGTTGAACAAACTCTCTTCCAGTAGCGGGTTTGCAAGTCTCACTATAACTAACAGTGGCAGGAATCAAACCTGTAGCTTGTTCAATGCAGCAATTACCTTTAGAGACTAGCTCAAGCCAGTTCACAGTGTAAATGCATTGCCCTCATTTGTTGGATAAACTTTTAAATTATTCCCATTCCCTTGCTGAAATCACAGATTGAGTGGTAATGAAGCACGTTTTGTAGATTCCACTGCCAGCTTTAATGCTTTAGTAATAGTAGACATAATCATAAGCATTCATTAGACCAACAAGTTGAAAATACTACAGGTTTATAGAGCTTTGGTAAGCTTATATAATATCTATAAATCAGTCCCTGCTACCTACCACCTTTTAAAAGAAGAGCTCACTTCCTGTAGCCATCATAACTAACATATTTTTGGCCATCCTGATGTATTGGGAATTAGATGAATAAATCTGGTGCAGTGAGATAGGGATATACCCTAAAGAGTTTATTCCAATAAAACCTTTGTAGGGGATGTGTTTGATAAGATGAGTCTCTTGTTATCCTGATGAGCTGAGCTAGAGCTTTATTGCACTATTTTTGCACTTTATTGCACTCCTTGTTGAAAGCTTGAAATGAGCCTTTTGAACGAACTCGCCCAAATAGATCAGCTAAAAGTTGAATAATGTACTTCATCCAAACATGCACTGGTGCTGATTCAGTAGAGGTTATAAAGGTTAAATTGGATAGCAAATGTAAGTGGGTAAGCAGACAGCGTTACATGTGGAATCATAAAGAGGAGGAGCATGAGATGGGCCTACAAAGAAGATTGTCACCCAATGTCTCCTAAGTAGTAATCCTGGTTCTACATTGATGTCCTCTATGTTCTTGGGCAATTGAAATAATCTCTTGGTTTCCCAATCTGCAATGTAGGGATAGCAGTGTTTACTGACCTACCTCTCGTGGGGATATTGTGAAGAATAATTATCGTGTGCTCATCTAGTGATAGATAAGTGCAAAGTATTGTTCTATTATGTTAAAATGGACTACCCAATCAGCATCCCATTTCCACTAATGACCCAGGGTCTAATGTTTGACTTTATTTTCTGCTTCCAATTTAAAGAATTGGAAACCTTAATTTACTGTTGCTTATTTAAAAAAAATTCAGTACAGTTATGGTCCCATGCACTGCAGGGGCACTCTGGTTGTAGATTGGTAGGGCCAAATCCATCCCTGGAGATGCAGAGGTCCACACAAGGGATGGAGGGGAAGCAGTTTGTACCTCCTCTGTCCCAGGACTATGGTGGCGTCTCTTCAGTCCCTGGCATAGGTTCGAATGGCCCTCGGGGCTGTCCTAGGTTACACCCTTGCTGGAATGGCGACAACCAGGGCACAGAATTGCAGTCATGTCGGTCTGCCGTGGCGAATCCTCAGTCTCCTGCAGCCTGCCCGTACAATTCCTCCACTCTAGCCCGCGTCTGGGGCTCCTGGAGCAGATGGTGAAGATGAGGCTCAATACCACTGCAGTGGCTTGTGACTAGCTGGTGCAAAGGGACCTCAGAGCAATGTTGAATAGGGCCTATAGGGGTGGTGTTTTCTAAATAAAAACGTTTTGCTTAAATATAGTAAGAGCTTGAGCTTGTTTTCATTGATGCTAATGACAAAGCTCCCTTTGACATGAGTGGGAGCTCATGAACTGAGGCCCTCCAGTTGCTAAAGTCTGCTGAGAAGGTCAGCAGCCTCTGACAAGTTGCATGTGGGAAAATGCACAGCAGTCAGAGCTTGGGGGTGGGGAAAAATCTAGAGAAACTATTCAGCATTTGGAACCGATCCTGAGCTGGGCAACTCTCCCTGGAGCCAATGGGGCAGATTCTCGGTTGTGCTGCACCTTGTGTAGTCATTTACACTGACGTAAAGTGTTTATAAAATGTTACCATTCTGTTTTAATAGCATTTAACATTTCCACTGATGTAACGGTTTCAGAGTAGCAGCCGTGTTATCCAAGGTCAGGGTAACAGAGAAACAGTGGGTTAGATCCTTAAGGAGCTCATCCCAGAGCGTTTGTTGTTGCACATTAAAATTTTTGACTCACTGCTGTACAGTTGTTTTTCTGTGGTTTATCTTCTAGTATCTATCTTCTATCTTGCAGATGCAGTATTGTTTTCCTTTTCTATGCAAAAAAAAAAAAAAAGAAGCAGCAAAATTGATTTTTCTCAGCACCAACATTTAATGTTTGCAAAATAACTACACATAAAAGGTTTGACTTTCCACGTGGGACCATCAGTTTATCTATCTGCTCAGTGATGAGACCCAAGAAAATTTGGAAAGGAATTAAAATTTCTCTATAAACAAGAAGGAAACTTCCCTTTAGCCCAAATATTTAGTACCATTTTTCCAAACCTTAGGAATGGGGGGAGGTGGGTGGTTGTTTCCCCTCCTGATATATTTGGAGATATGTGTCTTATGAGAAATAGAGTACTTGTGGCACCTTAGAGACTAACAAATTTATTTGAGCATCTCTAAGGTGCCACAAGTACTCCTTTTCTTTTTGCGAATACAGACTAACACGGCTGCTACTCTGAAACCTGTCACTCTGAGAAATAGTCAGCTAAGGGACTAATCCTGCCAACATTTACTATCAATATTGCTTTGGCCAGACTATTCACAATAGATATGGATTTGATCCAATGCCTGCTGAAATCAATAGAAAGACTCTGATCAGGCCCTCAGTATCTGCAAGATCAGGCCCTGTAGAATCAGCAGTGCTGCAGAATGAATCCAGCCATCGGGTGAGCAAGCATTTCCCTTGGTCTTCACTCATCTTAACCCTGATAGGTTTGCTTAGTGTTTCAGTTTCTACATCAAATCTCTCCTGACCCTCGTTAGCCAAAAAGAAAGAACAATTCTGAAAGGACTTGATTTCCTAATATTGTATCTTCCGCATCTGCCATGCCTGTTGTGGCCTATTAAGAATTAAACTGAGATCACTAAACTCATTTCATTTATGCCTTGGGCCTCGTTCAAACCCAGGTTTCCCAGCAAAGTAAGGCCAATGGATTAACGTTTTTCACCTAGCTCTGTGGAGTGGATTTCATCTCTTTTAATGCCTTTGGCATTAAAAAAAAAAAATGCTTTGACTGTAACCCAGGATTTTGTTAGTGCATTGACAGTGCATTTACTAGGATTATTATGTGGTGTGCCTGGTTTTATCATGTTTCCAGTGGGAGGGGAGGAGTGGGAGAAAAGCTTATTGCATCTTTATATTTTTAAGCAGTGTGTCTGACCACAAAATATTTAAAGGGATTTGGGCCTCTCTTTTTAAAAGACCAAACAGTCTTGCCTGGTCACAACCAACAGCATTAGCTACTGTCAAACAAATTACAGTATGGATGAAGCTGTGATATTGACATGTGCTACTTGTTCTTTTTTAATGGGGGCACCACGGGAGTTTCTGACTGCCCCACTGAGCTTAATGTTCTGTGAGGAACAACAGACACAGAACTGAAGGACATTTCTAATGGGCTGTTAACTCTTTGCTGTCAGTGGGCTGCCTACCCCAATAGCCCCCCCCCTTTTTTTTGCTTCCTTTTGGCTTTTTCTTTCCTTTCTTTTAGCAGTTTAAAGGAGCCCGTAGGGGCTGACATTCTCTTCATACTTGTTATCTTGAATAAGAGGCAGCTTTCAGTGCATCAGGAAGCTCCATTTTGAAGTAGCATGAGCTTCAGATTCCTTCCCCTGCCCCCCATCTTCTTCTTCTTAGTACATAATTAAACCAAATGGTTGCAAACTCTCTGGGAAAAGAAGATGCATAATTATAATCACAAAATATCATGCAAGTTAGAGATTTTTTAAAAAAATACTAAAAACAGTTTTGTGCGTACGTGTGGCTATTCATTTTGACCTTTAAATAATAATTAGCTTCAGAGGGATCAGAATGAGACAGCCGTGAATCCGGCAATGCAGACCCGTCTGGAGTGTGGGGAATTTGACAGATTCAGCTGCTTTTTGTGTGTGCATATGTGTGTAGCTATTCTTTTTCCACCTTGTTAACTGACTTCTAAATCTAAACATGCTGTGGCAAGAGCCGTGGAAGCTGCCATGTTTCAGTAGGACGAGCTTTTGGCAATATAACTTTATCATCTCAGCTCATTGCTCAAAAAAAAAAATCACGAGACTCTCTGGGGATAGAGGCATAGGCAACATCTCTTTTGTGGAAACAAAGTCCGTCCCCATTGCAATAGCCACCACTGATTGCCATCTTGCCTTATTTCACTTAAAAATGCAACCCAAGCGTTCGTTATACCAGGAAATCAGTCATCCAGTTCAGTGACTGTGCATGTGACTTGCGGTATACCTGCAGGACTCATTCCAACCTCATGTACACTGGCTTTATGTTGGGGCAACTCCACTGACTTCAGTGGAGTTACTGCAGATTTAGACCCTGTCTATGGTAACAAAATTTTCACCAGTTGGAATCGCTACTGTGTAGTTAACCCATTGCAAATACCAGATCTAGACACGTTGGACAGGTGCAAAGCAAGGCTTCCGTTGGCTCAGTTTAATCCAGTAACATACAGCACTGCAAGCCCTACTTTGTGCTGGCACAGCATATCTGCCTTAGCCATTTGCACCGATGTGTGGTTCCTCGTTGTAAACAGGCCCATCTGCTGAGTTCAGAATTGGGACTGATAGTGTGCTCCATAGTAGTCTTTTCTGAATATCAATACACAGCTCACAATTCCTGCTGATACCACACTGTGTTTCTGTTTTTCTGGTGTCGTTGACCTAGCTCTTCTAGTGAGTTAGTCCGGGGGGAAGAAATGTTGCCTAATGGTTAGAGCAGGGCAGTGGGTCAGGAGCTTTGGGTTATATTCCAAGTTCTGCTCTTGGTAATTTTGCTTATTTAGCTTTTATTGTGCTGCTGTTTCCCAATCTGTAAAACATTCATAATATTAGTTGCCTACCTCAGAGAGTTGTCGTGAGTCTGTATTAGCGTGCAAGAAGCACTTTGCATACATGTGCAGTCTTTTGTTGGAGTATCTCAAACTATTAGTATTACTATTTATTATTAATTGTTATGAGCAACAGCACTTGAATTTCCTGAAAGCTCTTAGCATCTTGTTTATTTCGTGAAGCTCATATTGAGGTCGCCTTTAAGTCTTGAGATGGTGGTGGTGTAAGAAGGAGAATATTTTTTTTTTTTACATTTCTAACATGCACGGCTTGGCAAAGACTTTATAGGTGGCTGCTTGATCTCATGTACCATTTATCTTTATCAGTGACAGAAGTGGAAGGAACACTGGGTTTTTTTCATGGGGTACATCAGTGCTGCTCTCTAGTGTTTTTAGATTGCATCTGACAGCAGAACCTAGTGCCCAAGTGCCCCTACCCTGTGGAGAAACCCATGGAAGGGGGCCAGGAGAACTCCCTGGGGTTTCCAGAAGAGTATGCCCTCAATGGGGAAGGGAGTTGGCAGAGCTAAGTGGCTGTGGGGGGAGATCACACACTGTAAAGGTGGCATGGATCCAGAGAACACCGGGACTCTCAATGCCACCCAAAGTTCACACTGGAGCAGTCTCATTCCATACTGCCACAAACCAGGGCCGTTGCTTCTTGCCAGTTTAGACCTTTAAGTGTCTGCCTGGCAATTTTATTAACACTTTGTGTGCCACTGTCTAAGCTTGTTAAAGGGCTTGTTCAAGAAAGGCCAGGGACTTGATTGCCACTAGCATTTTACCGTTGATTTCATTGGGAGCAGAGTTAGGTTGGTGTTAAGTGCTTTTGGAAATCTTACCCAGTGAGAACTCCAAGAAGAGCAACAGCAGTTATTAGGAGGTTTAAGAGAGATTGGGGGCTTGATCCTGCCAATGCAGGCGCCAAGTGTTGAATGCATAAGTACAAAGGAAGTGGTCAGCAGGACACGGAGCTCAGCCAGAGGCTCATTCAGTATTAATGAGAACACTGCTGAATTGCCACGAAATTTCTTCTGATCAGTAGTAGGACGGAAGCTGAAGACAATAGGCTTGCTAAAGATCACGCATATACTTAAGACTCTTCATATACACCCACCCATTCTTTGCCTACAGCCCACTCCATTTTTTAACCCTGTGTTTTTTTCAGAGTGCACTTTTGGGCATCCACAGTAGTTGTGGTTTATTCCTGCTCACTGCAGAGGACGACAGCTAGGGTTTTACATTACTTTCACCTATACTCCCTGCTGCTTATCTTGCAAGGGATAAGTATGGATAGGGTCACTAATGGAGAGAGCACATGATCTACTCACATGTAAAGTGTACACACACCAAGGCAAGGAAGGATTGTTTATAGTGCTGAAAGAGGGCCTAACAAGGACAAATGGGATGGCATTTTAAAAAGGGAAAGTACAAGCAGGATATCAGGTGCAGCTTCTCTCTGGTGATGTCTGGGAAGACTGGAAAGGCTTCCAAGGGAAGGGTTGAGTGCACCAATATATGGGGCATTTAAAAACAAGCCAAGAGAAAACTTTAGAATGTATATATCAGGGCACAAATCCTGTGCTGGCAGGGATCAGGGCTAGATGACCTAAATGGACCTTTCATTGATTCTCCCAGGCTTTTTTTTTTTCCACTAAATGCATCCGATGAAGTGAGCTGTAGCTCACGAAAGCTTATGCTCTAATAAATTTGTTAGTCTCTAAGGTGCCACAAGTACTCCTTTTCTTTTTGCGAATACAGACTAACAGGGCTGCTACTCTGAAATCTCCCAGTCTGTAACTCAGAATTGCAAATTCTTGGTCATTGTGAATATTCACAGACAGCGGCAGCAATGCTCTTCGCTCGCCAGAGCCATTGCTTAGACCTTGTTACTCTTGAATCCTGAAACATTAGCACCCAGTGGGTGATGCACTGATTTTACTGCATCAGGTTCAGACAACTGCAGTGTGGTGATTTCTTCGTTATGTAGAAGGTAATTAAGGCAATTAATGGGTGATTAATGCTGCTCAGTCAGAGGTGTTGACTGATGTTGCTACCTAAAAAAGCATACAGTAGCTGTGATCTGAGGTAGCCGTATAAATACAGATAATTAAAGCCTGGGTGCCCTGGATATATCTCAAGTTGCTTTGTACACCTACACCCTGCCTTGCCTGCAAGCTGTGATTTAATAAAGAATGGTCAAAGTGAAATGAGCACATACGGCATAAAGCACATGGTTAAATAAAAATGTTTCAATGTTCTCTTTGAAATGAGCATTATTGGCTTTATTTAATTAAATATGGATTTACACTATACATATAGGAGTTCATGAAGCCCATATTTCAATTAATGGATCATTTATATGTCATGCTCACTTTGTAATTACTGAAATGTGGAAATACAATGAACTGAAATTATTCCCCCTCCCCCCCACACACACTCCCTTTCAAATAAATCTGACCAAGTTGGATCAGATAGAAACCGTTTATTACGTGTCTGGGTGTGTGTGCACGTGCTCAATAAAGCCACGCAACATTTTACTTCCATACTCCACCAGAATGAGAGAATTGTTGACAGGATGTTAAAGCTATCATTTATTCTTGTTTTGGGTCAGTCATCATTTTAAAGAGCGGGCACGTAGATTTTGTGGATAGATGGTTTACAGTTTCATGGCAATTTGGCAAGGCGGGCTGTATATGAGTGTAAACGGCCTAGTTTTAATCTTTGGGTGTGTCAGGAGTTGTACGCTATGGAGAAAGACAAGGACTGTACTATTTCTCACGTCACCTGCAGTAGATTGGTCATTTGGGACAGGTTAGAACACTGAATAGCCTTGTTTTGGAAACCAACTGCACTTTGACAGTGTACATGTACATGGGGATAAAAGCCCTGGCACGGCCGCAGCTCACAGCAGGCTTACGGGGCTCGGTCTGCAGGGCTAAAAATGGTTGTGTACATATTTGGGCTTCGGCTGAAGCCCATGGTCTGGCACCCTCCACCCTCACGGGGTCCCAGAGCTCAGGCTCCAGCCTGAGCTCAGAGGTCAAAACAGCAATTTTTCAACCCCCGATCCTGAACCCTGTGACCTGGACCAGCCTTGGGTTTTTTAGACATACCCTTGAGTATGACAGTGTCCTTGAGAGTGGGCTTGTGGTGGTTTACTTTTGTTGATTTTTGTTTTGCTCAGTGACCTTAGCAAAAAGTAAAGCTTAGAAATAGCCTTGCCTCTGGTTCTCAGCTACCTTTTATAGCCTCATTGCACCCTGGTGTCTGCATGGACTCGATGTCCATTTTGCTAGGCTCTTTAATGTCAACTGCATTATCGATCAATGTAAATAATAATATTGAATCCTGTGCCAAACTAACCCAATAATGATTCTAATTGGCAGGGGGATGATTTAAGGAAATCAGGCCTCATTATTTTCTGCTTAGGGAATGAACCACTCCCCTAGTGAGCTGGCCCCGGGACCTACCTCTTCTTCCTGGCCGCTCTCCATATGCCTCTGTCTTACTCTCTTTTAAGCAATTGATGGCAGCCTGCAGACCAGCTGCTGGAGTCTCCCTTCGCCGCTGTTTCCTGACCAGAAAAAACTGGATTGAAAGGCCCGGCGATGAGCTAACATCGCATACATAATTCTATCAGAAAATATCCAAGGGTGGAAATCATTGTTCTCCGAACTAGCTGAGCTGGAGCCAGAGCAGAAATACTAAAGTCAGTTGTGCCTTTGAGCTGCCTATAACAGCGCCCTTTGGAGACCCATTTCATACAAAATTTGAAGCCTGTGTTTATTGCCCATTAAAGCAACCTTTATTTTATGGCAAATGTTGCAGTAATTGCCTTTTACGAAGAGCACTTTGTAACACACATGCACTGTTGAAAGAAAACCACTCTGGTATTGTCTATCGGGACTTAATGGCGCAATTAATTTTACTCCATCTGTTCCTGAGACTTTAAAGGAAAATGGATTTTTTTTTTGAGCGCACTTTAATGAAGAAGATAAAGCGGCCCGGCTGGTGTCCCACAGGCTCAGCGCAGTAAGTTCAGATTATTGCTCAGTCTGTCAGAATGGGCTGCTTCCCTCGGCAGCCGCCACAGCTAGCAGCCCGCTCTGGCCCCTCGCCGCGCCATTCCTGATGACAAACTGCCAGCCGGCTCCCACAAAAGCGCGATTAAAATGTCAGCACAGGATGACGAAGGGGCCAAGAGGGTCCTTGGAGACAAACTGTGTTCAGTATGAGTTAATACTTCACTGCAACGTGAACCTGAGCTGCTGCTGCTCCTGCTTCAGAGAAGTGCAAGGCGGAGACTTACAGAGGCCCAGCTTAAAAAATATCTACATCCAGGGCCAGATCTTCAGCTGATGTAAATTGGCAGTGCTCCTTTGAAGTCAATGTACCTACACTGATTTACAGCAGCTGAGAATCTTTCTATGCCATGGTACACCGGTAGTAGGATCAGGACCACAGAGAAATATGGATACAGTATTTATTTACAGTCTCATGTACCGAGACACCAACATTGATGGTCTTGCAGAAACAGGGTGTGATTTGTCTGTAGAAAGAATAGTTACTATTAGTGATGTATTTATCATCTGTTTAGCACCAGCAGTGTGCTGGGGGTTTACAAACAAGTACTACTAAGGTTCCTTTGGAGAATAGGTGAGTTTCAGGAGCTGTGGCATAGAGGGCTAGCATGTCCATTACAATGTACTATCTGCCAGAGGTACTGTGGCAATGACAGCTTTATTTAAGCAGCCTTAATGGTATTAAGATAAGGCTCCTGCCCCAAAGGGTTTAGATTCCACTGCATTTTGAAAGTGCCACAGATAGATCGTTCTGGTGGTTCTTACCTCAAAGCCTTGTCTGCACTCAGTTTCCTTAAAACCTCTCCCCATTGCAGCTCCACTCGGGGGTAGAAACGGCCAACCTACATTAGCACCGGTACCAGTGGGAGGTTTTAAGGGTGACCTTTGAAGTGACCTCTGAGAATTCCCCAGACCCAGATCTAAGGAGTGGACTTCAGGGCTCCTGCTAGATCACACCCTTTACAGGCATAGAGCTTACATTTTTTATTGTAAAGATGTGCTGTGGTGGTATAAATAACCTTGTTGGTGATGTGTCTTGTGTATTTTTGCTTCTGCACACCTTCTAGGGGAAAAGTGATATAAATGTCTTTTAATCAATATTGATGCTTGACAACATTGTGTAAACCCCTCACCAGTGTTTGCTAACTTGCTAGGGGGTAGGACACACTTTGTCACTTGCGCTTAATTCTCTTAGAATCCCCCTGAGTAGCTTTGTGTGCATGCATGAGTGACAAAAGCCTGTAATGAAAAGGGGAGGATATTTTCAGCTTTTGTCTCGTGCTGGGACTGATCTGCACTGGTACTGGGCAGCAGGTGTGAGTCCTTGCCATTGTCCCTAATGGTTATTAGCCAAAGATGAGCAGGACAAATGTGAGGTCATCTCTCCTGCTGGCAGGTCAGCAGTTGCAGGATTTAATGCCCCTAGGAGAGTAGGAAATTATATGGTTAGTGCCACAACTCAGGATGTGACCTGCACTGGTTTTAAATGATCTGTTATACTTTGTGTGTGGGAGCTCTGAATAGCTAGGATAAACTGAATTCCAAATATATGATGTACTTGAATTAAATGCAGTCAGTCATTCACTGATATCATAATGGCCCTTGAATAATCAGCGGCAGAGATATCATTGGGCTGTTGACTGTTTAGAGGAGGATCAAGCAAGGTGGGGATTGAACTATGCTCAGCTTAGTTTGTTTATGTGTGTGTTTGTTTTCAGTGCCTTGTGCTGTTTCTCAACTAAGATTTAGTGCAAAGGATAAAGACATGCAAGGGGAAGCCCCGCTGTTTCCAATTAGGTCTACTTTCCATTTACGATACAACTTCAAATAAAAATACCAACTTGCCCTCCTGGTTTTCAGCGCTCTGTATGGACTCGCTCCACCCCACCTCTGTGACCTCCTCTGTGACCCGCTGGTGCCCCTGCCTGTTCATGCCGCTCCTCCAATCTTGGCCTCCTCTTTGTCCTCTCTTCAGAACTCTCCACAGCTGGGGGTTGCTTTTTCACTTGTGCTGGCCCATTTAACACTCTCCCTCGTCTCCTCCTGAGTCGCATCCTTTCTTCAGATCTTCCCTCAAAACCTTCTGGTTTGCCTTTGCCTGCATCCAGCACTAAATACCAAGCTACTATCCCTGCCCCCTCTTTCCTCCCATTCTTGCCTTGTCATGACGAGCTTGCATGAATTTGGATTTTATCGTTGGTTTATTTGCGCTTGTTTTGTTTCTGTATGTCGTTTGCCCTGCGTGGGAGTCACTGACCCCAGCTTTGTGCAGTAAAGCCTTCTCTCTGTGTATTAATAGCACACAGCATCTATCCAGGTATCTCAAAGCACTTTACAAACAGGAATTAACTCGCATCTCCCTGTGAGGCTTGGTGCATGCTCATGTTCCATTTGGATAGGCTGAGGCACCGTGTGCGTAAGTGAGTTGCCCACATTGTCAGAGGCAGGGTCAAAAGCAGCTCAGGCTGGGACAGTGGCAGGGTTAGGAAAAGAACCCGGGAGTCCAAACTGCCTAGGGCTTTAGGCATTGAGCAGGACTCCCAACTCCTATTGCTGTAAAGCATTTTGTGATACTTTCTATGAAGGATTTAGTATGAAACAAAATTGTGTTGTATTGGATTAGGGCTCCATACGTTTATTGTTTGCAGTATAGCATACATCTGCTGCCATAGTAATCTCTCTTTGGATGGGATGCACATTTATTCTGTGAGCCGCTTCAACAGGAAAATACATGTGCTCGTATCAATATGTTATTTAGGGAGTAAAGGGATGCAGCTTCTCCCAGGCTCCTTCAGCAAACCTGCACAGTGACTTATAACTCTGTTCTCAGCAGCCTGTGCGACAGTCTCTTCACACTGCTGCCTGTTAATGTAAGGGTTTGTAAGCCAGGCCCCTAGAATCATAGAATATCAGGGTTGGAAGGGACCTCAGGAGGTCATCTAGTCCAACCCCCTGCTCAAAGCAGGACCAATTCCCAAATCCCTCAGTGGCCTCAAGGATTGAACTCACAATTCTGGGTTTAGCAGGCCAATGCTCAAACCACGGAGCTATCCCTCCCCAAAGCAATTTGGAGATGCCAGGGATTGAGCCCGGGACCTCATACATGCGAAGCATGCACTCTACCACTGAGCTACATCCCCATTCCCTTCCCCTTCCCCTATCTAGCCCCTAGAGTTTTCCAACCCCCTGTGGTAATTCCCTACTGAATGGAGCAGTGTATTTGCTTTTCAAGACAAGGTAAAGGAGAGAATTGGAGAGTCTGCCTTCATATTCTCTCGGCTTCTCCTGATGCAGACATACAAACCACAGGAGGCTGGAGCTCACGTTTTCCCAGCTCTTTTCCCAAAGCCAGAGAAATGAATTCTCATAGCTTTGGGTGGCACTTTGACACTTCCAGATAGAGTGGAGTGAAAGAAATTACCCCACTCTACAAGCAGCTAGGTCTCTCTCTCTCTCTTTTGTTTTAAAGTGTGGTTTATGTGGAAATGAGAATGACTATCCCTCAAGATACCATCTCCGGACTTGGAGAACGTTTCCCTCTGACACTGGGCTGAGTGTCGGAAATCTACAGAAGATGGTTTTAAAGGCTGCCACAATGGAAGGAACATAATCTTCTTCAAAGTAAAATCAGTCTTGATCTATTTCAGGCATGGCCCACTCTGTTCCCTACCTCTCCACATTCGTTGGAAATAAAAGCAAGGAGGTTCTTCTTGGCAACTGCTCTTCAAAACAGGCTTCTTTTCCCTATGTGGATACTGGTGAGGATGGTCAAAGGTAGATCAGGTGGTGATGAAGTTTTAAGACAGCTCTCAGCAATTGAAGAAATGAGTTGAATATTGCCAACCCTTAGGAAGTCAAAAATCATGAGATTTACTTAAAAATTGTGAGTCTTTACAAATAATTCATTTGGGGCTCTTTTTATTTGCCTTCTGGATTTTGAGCCTTTAGGGTTCATGTTATCAAGCTTTTCTCCATAAAAATTTTTCATATTTTCAATAAAAGTTGAGATTTTCACCTAACTGTGTGAATCCAAGAGCCTGGACGCTTTAAAACAAATAAACAAACAAAAAACAAATAGCAAATGTCATGAGAATTGGCAACCTGGTGAGCTACACAGTAAAGTAGAGACACTAGTCTAGAATTACCATCAGTTGCATGAAAACTCTTTAAGGGTCTGTTTTATACTCACTTTGCCAAAGCTTAAATGGCTACACCATGGACAAGACAGGCCCAAAGAATCAGGATTCTTTTCATTCATTATCATCAGTTATTTATTCAGTGCTTCCTTTGTGCCCAGTACTATATAACCCATAATTATAAAGAAAATTTTTACTCTGAAATACGTCCAATTCTTCTTTCGTTTACAACCAGTGTAGTGCTGGAGTAAGTCCACTGAAGTCAGTAGTTGGCATTACACTGGCAGAAAATGGGTTTAAGTGGGAGATGAAGCAAGACCAGACGCAGTGGGAGGGAGTTAGCTTAGACACGTTAATTTTTTTCCCAGATACTAAGAGATAAAAGAAATATAAAATCAAAACCCCAGACTGATCATGCTGAGGTAGCTGCAACGCCTGCAAACTTCTAAGGAGTCCCAGCCATCAAATGTGGATATCACTGCATATAAACATGCTGTGAAATAAAAAACTAAAGTACTCAGGATTCTCTGAGCAAATGAGACTAGGTATGCTAGAAGAGATAACGGAGATGTTAGAAAGTAGTATCTTCTTATGACTACAGTCTCAAAATACCACCATGACCCTCGGAAAATCCATAGCAGCAGTATATGGCAGTTCTTTGAGAGCAAACATAGCAGTTGCCATATTGCATTACATGATTGAGCCAAAACCTGATGTTTCAGAAGAATGTGGGGGGAATACTGCACCTGAGTCATTTGTACCATGCTATAGGTATGTAGGGCAGGATTTCTTTCTGACCCTGCAGGGGTCATCTTATGCCCTGCAGATTGGCATTTATTTGCCTTTTCCACGATCTTAAGGTGCATAACTACAATACAGATGTTATCTGTCCTAAAATTATCAAACATTTTAAAAATCTTCCCACACTATTTGATTTAGAGTTTAACCTGAACCAAAATTCTAGGTCCAAATATCATTAAAGTTCAGGGATATTAATACACAAACCAAGATCTGGATACATATTTTTTCAAGAGGCCTCATCTTTATAATTGACTCAAGCAAAGCCCCAGCTCCAAAGGCCACTGAACTTTGAAGTGGTCAAAATCCAGATCTGAACTTTGCAGCACCCTAAATTGATCCAGTGATGACTCTCCCAAGTGGATTCTGCAGGTTAACTTAGCTGTGCAATGTATAATATGTTTAACATACTGCCTTCTATTTTCTTTCAGTTATTACACAGTTCGTAATAACAATGGAACTTTATCATTTATGTAGCACTTTTCATCTCTGGATTTCGAAGTGTTAAGTTAAGAGTGGACCTCCATACAGAGAGGTGATGTGGCTTGCCTAAGGTTACACAGAAGGTCATTGACATAGCCTGGAATAAAACCGATGCATGCCTTCTGATTCCCAGTCCTGCACTCTGACAGTGACTCACCAGCACAGCAAGTTGTGATGGCCTCAATGGCTCCTTTTCAGGTGCCTGGGCTGCTTCTCTTCCATGCATTTGACACACTAGCATCTAAATAACATGATGACAAGCAGGCAAACCACCTGCAAGCCGTGGTATGTTGAGCCCAACTGTTGTGGGGATAATAAGGCAGAGCAGACTTAACTTTTAACTTTTAAAAGGCGGCCTGACAGAACAATCTGGTGGGGGGAAAAACAATCCAATAAATGCTGCAATTCATACCATCTTAAAAACTTCCAGTCTTTTCAGGCTTTTGTTAAAAATTCCACATCTTGATCTTCAAAACCCAAATAATGATGAAAAAGAAAAATCCAAAACCACAGACCTCTACAGAGTTTTATATATTCTATAGTAAAATAACTTTCCCATGACTTCCAGAATGTGGGGGGAAGCCTGATTTTTGTGACTGGAGTTTAGCTTTCTGCATTAATGGGCCACAGCTGAAGGTGAGTTCAAAAGGACAGGGATTTGTAAACTTGGGCAGGACGCACTAATGACTGGAAGGATTGGAGTGGCAACAACACTGCTTTATCAAGTTGGGAGAAATTCTGCAAATGAACTTTGCAAAGAATTATGCAGGGGTTGGCATTACAGTCTTGCACACACGCCTGTTTCCAATCACTCACTGGAACTTATTTTGTAGTTAACCTCCATAAAGGACTGTACAATTGAGCAAAGGCCTGTCACACACACATTATTTAGAAGCCCTTATTATTATTTTATTGCCAGTCCTTGACAGCTGAGGAAAAGCCAAGCGCTTTAATCTTTCTTTCTCTTTAGTTTACAGTGTAAGAGCTGCATGTAAGATGGATTTGATTAATATGTAACAGAGATGCAATTCTCTGTAAAAATGTGCTGTACTTTAGAACCCTGGAAAACAAACTGCATCACAATGGCTTAAATCTCAGTCCATTGTATTATATAGACATAATAAATAATAGAGAGCAGGCAGATATTGCTGCAGGCTTCATCTACATAACACATCTGAGCTCTCTATAATGTGTTCAACTTGTCACTTTTAGTACAGAAGAGAGGCAATAAAGCTAACAGCTGACTAAACCACATCAGCCCTGCTTCCACTGCCAGGGTGGTGAATGTTCATTAAGCAATCTTAGCTGTGACTTTTAAAATCCATAACTCTTACAAATGTAAAAAAGTTGCCATAAAAGATTAAGCACGTTATGTATGTCAAAGCATTAATTTTCCATGCATACCCCAATCGATGCAACCCTCAAATATTTCTCTTGCTTTTATTTTGTTGCTTCTGGTTGAAACAAATCTTAATAGAAAATATTTGCTTTCATTTGGAGGGGAAAAAACAGTTTAATTGTAGTTGATGAGGAAACTAGCACATTTCGTACAACTAGCACAGAATGTGCTGCTCTGACCCAGAGGCATTTTCATGTGACATGCACAAAGGAGTTCCAATTGGAATATCATGAGTGAAGTTCACCCTTTGCAAATGGCCAGCATAAGATCTATACATCAGTTGAGTACCACTTCAGACCCCAAAATATGGCTTAAATGGGACTTAAGCACCAGACCTTTTATTAGCTGCAAGCACAGGGATGAGTTTCATCTTGTGAGTGAAAATCTGTTCTGAGTTATGGGAGAGATTTTCAAAGGCAAAAATGCAAGTTAGACACCCAACTCCCATTGACTTTAGTTGGGTGCCTAACTCCCCTTTATGCCTTTGAAGATCTTCCTCTATATTTGTATCTCTCAACATGTCAAAGCCCCTGTTTGGAACATAAGGCATGATTCAGATCCAAAAGGAGGAAAATGAACAACTTATTGATACTTAAAATGCTATGGGACTCCTTCCTTTAATGTGAATAACTCTGTAACTTCAGCTTCATCATTCTTTATTCCATGTGTGAATAATTTTCAGCAATAAAATTGCTGAGGGGACAGACAATTTGTGTGGAACATAGGTAACTTTGGAACTAGAATGAGGGACCTATGAGAGGGAATGTTGAAATGGTGTTGATCTGGAGTAATGCTATTGGCATCAGGAGAATTACTTCAGATTTACACCAATATAATTATAGCAGAACCAAGCCCTTTGTCAGTCTTCTTTCTGACTCCATATTTTTAATCATGTACTGGGATCATAAATGTTTGGGGTTTCTTTCATTAATATAGCATAACACAACTGTGGAATGTGCAGTTTTACTTCATGTCTCTTTTTTTTAACACTAGCATTTGTGATTACTCAGAATCATGCAATTTGGATGACTTATCACTTAGATCTTATGGCAAAACAGTAATACACGAAGCTAATTATTCTTGATTTCTTAAAGTGCATTACAATCCTCCTCCTCCTCTTTATAATGGCACCTGAGACTTTCAAAGGGAGTGATACTGTCATACAAAGTGTCTTTAAGAATTTTTTACTCAAGGCTGACTTATCGCCAAAGGATGCATTTTAGTGGTTACAGAAGCATTTTTGTCCCTGGGGGGTTATTAAGTATATATCTAGCGTGTGGATCTTTATACATAGCATTCATGTCAGATTTTAAATCTATCTGTTAAAAGTACTTGTTAATGTGTAAGGAAAATATTATTTGGAGAGGGTAGTTATGGGAGCAAAACTGGGAGTGATACGATCACTAGGAGCAGTAGGAAGAGACAGAGATTAAATAAGGAGGGGAAATGTCATACCAAGGGAAGTGGTAGAAATGCCATTCCATGAGTTATTTACATTTGGCCAGAACACTGGAGAACATGTTCTAGAGAATAATCCTGTACTGGCCATGAGGGCAGAGACGGTATATGATTTAACAGGCCATGTTTTCCTTTCATGCCTATGATTCTATGAAATATAAAACTACTATTTTTTTTAGTGGTACTGTTTACAGTAGCTCTGATATCAAGATTAAAAGGAGATCTGTTCTTCTTTTCTTCCATTGTACACATACAGCCAATGCTAGTGTGTTGAGAGAGAATGATCTTCTGAGGTTGACAACACTGTAATTGGAGCAATAATACTTAAAAAGACCCGTGTGCTCTTCACTAAAAGTGAGTCCTGACTACAAATACCCTTAAGCCCAAGTGTCTTACAGGATATGCCTTCATTTCATTGGCTTGCAGTGTATTAGACTGATAGACAAGTCTACCAGTGATATATTTCATGGCAGTGGCACGTGGATGCTACGGAGATGGGTAATCTATATATGTCGACAGACCATTCACACACATCCTCATTGGTCTCTATTTCCTCTTCATATATTGAGAGTATTTTTGTTTTTCTCCTCTTTCCTTTGTACTGTGCATGTTATCTCTTCTGTAACCTGTAGCTCAGCTCATACCAGTGAACACTGACTCTGAAACCCAAGTGTGTGTGTTTTTTTCCATTCTTCCAATATATTTACAATAGGGCTCAGATTTGAACTTGTCCTACTGTTAAACAGAGAGCAGTACCTTCAAAGATGTGGACCACCTGTCTTAACGTGTCCCTTGGGAGAGATGCAGATGGAGTACATTACAATGGATGACCAATAGAAGCACTACGCTATTAGCTTTCCCACCCCCAGAGTAATTGAGGTGCTTGGTTTTGTTTGCTTTGACTGTAACATTTAAAGAGACTTTCTAAAGATTTGTTACATCTGAAAGAAATTTGGTGAGGAAACAGGCCAAAAGTATTTTGGTGCTGGTCAGAAACTCTACATTAATAATTTTTCTCTCCTGACACCCATCTTACATTCCTCTTTAGTACTATTGATCTCAAAGAGAAAATCTTTTAGCAATTTCCAGACAGCTAATCAGCGTCACATGATCCCAGCCTCGCCATATTGGCAGGGGGCAATGTGAGGAAGTTTCACATTGGATGGATAAATAGAGGCCTTCAGTCTCCAGGGCTGTCAATCCAGCAGCTTTTGCTGAGCGCTACCTTCCAGTCTAATATACAGCATTGCTATTAGAAGTCAGAGTAACATTAGCTTCTTGGCATCACTTAGAAGACACTGCTGTCTCCAGGCTCAGAGAAGGCCTCCAACAGAGCTGTGTTTGCAGGGGACAGCACACCCAACTCCTGCAACAAACAACAACAAAAACAAAACCCACAAACAGGACCAGGGAGGGGCCAAAATGAAATTTCGAAACGGTGTGTTAACATTGGCGGGTGAATGGTGTCGCTGGGGCAAATGGGATCTGACAGGAATCTTTGCTCAGCAGCAGCTACTGAGCTCTTTGCAGCGCAGCCAGATGGCCTGGTGCAACAGCAGCCTTTCAGAATTAATAACTGCTTCTCTGGGGGGAGAGGTTCATTCAGGAACCGTTTCACATTTCAGCAGGAGTATTTTTTTTTCCCAGTGTTTTCTGGCTGCTTTGCTCTGGGTGGGATTTGAACTGTGCTCAAAGAAGGTTAAAAAAAAAACAACCCTGCTCTCCCCTCCCCTTTTTTTTTCTCCCTGCCTGTGGCTTCGAACAGTGCAGCTTTTAATCTATAAATTATGGTAACTTGTATGTGCATTTTGAGAGTATATCATTGCTGCAGTTAATTAACAGTTATTAGCTTTAGCGTACTGTGCTGTATTATATGTCACAAATCATCGAGTCTCCCTGTGCAGTTACAGCAATTAAGAACTCAATCACACCTTCTGTATAGTCATTTGGTTCTCTTCCAGGTCTTTTCAAAACTGGAAATTGCTAATCAAATCATTTCTGCTCTGTGCCTCGGTATCGTTTATTCCATTCCTAATGATGTGCGACTTTTTTTTCTTTGGCCGTTAACAGAGGCATCCGTGCGTCTAACCCATTTCACACCACCGTCATGCTTTAGAAAGGTGATAATGAACTTGCAGGAGGAAGTGTTGGCTTTGGTGGGTTCTTTCCCCTCCCCCCCCCCCCCTTGGAGCAATGTCTTTCTTCGCCTGCTGTTGGGTGATTGAATTTTGAAACTGTAAAATGCATTGACAGACTTACAAACCCGACTTGCCAGAGCCCCAGACACCATAGTTTAGCTTCAATTCAGAGCTCAGTGAGATTCCTGCCTGATCAATTTGTCATCCCTCTAAATGGAAGCTAATTACTTTCCAAGGAACAATTACAAGCAAAATATCACCCTTTGCATCAGCAGCCGTCGGCAGTGAGGTTAAGGCAAAGTCCAAAGGGTTTTAACTAAAGGGGGACAACACAGGGCCACGCCACTTCTCCCATCCTCCCATCCTGTCAGTTAGAGTTTATTTTATTTACGCCAGCGATAAAATTGCCTTCACGTTTGCTCAGGTCATATGTCGAGGGCACATCTCACTTTTCAGGGCTGCAGGATACAAATGTCATAATTCTGGCAAAGATGTCAGGTATCAGCCAAAGATTAAGCTTCTCCATACTACCTCAAAAGGTTTTATGGATCTGTACAAGCCAAAGCCTTGCCTCCAGAAATAATAATTTAAAAAAAAGGTCCTTTCCATCTTTCCGTGATTCCATTATATCTCCCCACAAAATAGTCCACTAATATCTATGCCTGAACTCAATGGATTCCACAGGTTTCCAAAGCACCAAGTGGACTCAAGAGAAGGGTGTTTTTTATAGTGACGGCACTGGGCAGAAATAACTTTAAGGATTATGTATGAGAGAGGAACCCAGCCTATCCTGAAACTGCAAGTCCAGACACCTGGTTTCTGTTCTTAACGCTCTCTGCCTCATTATTCCTTTCTCTGCCTTAACTAGCCCTTCTGTAAAATGTCTGTAATACCATTCACTCTACAACATGAGGTTTTTCTGAGACTCTTGAGTAATGTTTGCAAAGTGCATTGAAATGCTGGTATGAAAGGTGCTATTGTAGGAATGCAAAGTAACAGTCTTCAGTTCCAGTGGGAAGAGCCTAATGCAGAAGTGAAATGCATCTTTTACAGGTACATTTCTAAGTATTAGCCCTTGAACGTGCTCTCTGCTCCCCTCCCCTCATCTTGCATTGGCCTTTTCTATCCTTTCATGCAGTTTCACCAATAAAGGTTGCAATAGTTTCCTCTTCAAGTTTCTCCAACTATTTTCATAATTTCATCGGACAACATGTCTTTCCTTCCTTGCCTAAATGTCTTAATGTCACTCCCTCTGCTCTTCTTATTCTTTTAATTGTAACTGTGCGCTTGAATCCTTTAACACTGTAAAAGTTTTGGGGAGACAGTTTGGTGAAAGAATCTATGCAAAAGAAGGCTGAGTGTTATTGGAGTGTAAACAGCTTGGGGCATAGACCCTCTTGTTCTGTGTTTGTACAGTGCCTGGCACACTGGTCCATAACTGGGCCTCTAGGCACTACTGCAATGCACATAAATAATAATAATAATAATAAATATACCACATCATTGGTAGAACGTTCTGTCTACTGAATGTCATCTGTTGTGTCGTGTCGAGTGTGCATACCTTCATACTCCTCTTTTAGGTGAAAAATCAGAGATTGTGGCTGAAATTTAAGCTGTGACGCCACTGTGAGAACTAGCAACATGAACCTCTTGGAGCTAATTTAGCACTAATTCAGGATCTGATTTTAAACCAGTTTTAGTTATATTGATGCAACTTCACATGTGGTCACTCATATTTCCGTTTGAGTACCTTATTTTGGTTTAGCTTAGGTCAAATAGGAACAGCTTTAAGCATAATCAAAATAAACCATTCTTAAAACAAAATCAGTGTGTCCACACAGCCTTCTGCATCAGTTTAAATTGACTTAAATACCAAAGATAACCTGGTGCAATTTGTGGGTGTAGATAAGATCTTGGTGAAGAGGGTTAAATGACAAGGAGGTTCCCTTCACAGTGCCATGGACAGGAAGATCATAAATGGACTGACTTCACTTTTTGTTTACAACATTAAACCCTGTATAGCATTTCAACTATTAAAATTGGAAAGTCCTTAGAAGAGGGTGCTATTAATGAGCCAAGCAGTTGTATGGCATGTTTCTTCTGTCTGCTCAGATATTTCTGCTGATAAACAGGTATCGAAGCCACCCACTCTGACTAGACTGAAATGCATCTCTGCATTGTGAACACCAGATATCATAAGGCTGCATGGGTGGTGCATGTAGTGTTGGATTTAACTTGGACTTGCTGGCTTTGGGGAGTTTGTGCTATACACTTTGTTGCCATTAAACTTTGGTTTATTTTTTGTTTCTATTTCAGATGGCTTATTTCAAATCATTGTATGTGTTTTATTTTATCTTCATTCCTAAAGCTGCTTAACTTGTTTTTTTCCCTCAGGGCCTGACTTATACCTGAATTTTCCCAAAGCGTGGGCGTGTTCACACCGTGGGTTTTTAATTGGGCCTGTGACAGCTATAACAGCACAGCTCAGCTCACCACAAAAAGTTTGGCTGTGCCCAAAGTTTGGTGACTGTCCTATTGGGGTGCTATTATTACTTATTATCATCTATTTGTACCAAAATCAAAGCCGCCTTGTGCTGGATGTTATACAGAGACCTAGAAAAAGGTAGTCCCTGCCCCAAACACAATGTGTGGGAGAAAGGAGTTGTTATTAACTGCATTTAACAGCAGAGAAACTGAGGCTCACAGAGATTGAGTGACTTGCTCAACATTCATAGATTCCAAGACCAGAAGGGACCTTTGTGGTTATACAGTCTGACCTCCCCTAGAACACAGGCCAGAGAATTTAAGTTCTAGAGCACAATAAGTTTTAGAGCAAACCTTTTAGAAAAACAAATGATCCGTGATGAAGAATGCGCCACAATCCTTGGTAAATTATTCCAATAGTTAATTACTCTCACTGTTAAAAATTTACATCTGATATTTCGAGTCTGAGTTTGTCTAGCTTCAACTTCCAGCCATTGGATCGACATTCTACCTTTCTTGGCTAGATTGAAGAGCCCAATATTAAATATTTGTTCCCCGTGTAGGTACTTATAGACTGTAATCAAGTCACCCCTTAACCTTTTCTTTAAGATAAATAGATTGACCTCCTTGAGTCTGTCACTATAAAGTGGGATTTCTCATCCTTTAACCATTCTCTTGGCTCTTCTCCAAACCATCTCCAGCCTATCAACATCTTTCTTGAATTGTGGGCACCAAAGTCTGTGGCAGAGCTGAGATTTGAACTGACATCTCCTAAGTTCTAGTCCAGTGTTTTAACCTCAAACGACCATCCTTCCTGCCTGTGTTCAGTTCACTGACATCATTTTAATCAGTCATGTCTCACTGGAGCCATTGTCCAAGTGGAGGACTACACTGTGTAAATGAGTTGTTCTTTGCAATGCTCCACTTTATGGTCGCTTTTCCTCCTTGTGGAGTTGTGCTCTGATTTCTGCCCATCACGTGTTCCTGGTAAGAGGGTCTAGAGATTTTTCTCTTTTGCCAGTGAATGGGAGACAGTGTCTGGCATTTTGAGAACTGAGCCTTTGTGAAAGAGAGATGGAAAGAGTTCCCTTGCCCACTATGGTATCATTGCTATCTGTTTAGACATCATTAATTTTTCCTTTGAAGATAGCAGGTAAAGTTGTCAACCCCATTTTTTTTTTAACAGAGTTAGGTTTCTCTGGCCCTCAGATCAGGAAACGAGATTAAAATCAGTTGCTGAAAAGCCACTGTGTTTGTTGTTTGAATACAGCAGAGCATGGCTGTTCTGGCCACCTCATTAAAGTAGGGTATTATGAGCTGGCAAGTATCGTGTTTCTAGTTTGATAAAATGCATTGTCTGACAGCAAGCTCAGTGTAGCTCTCAGGCGATCCGCTCTGGCAAATATTTTCTGCCTCAGTGGCTCTCTCAGTAGGATAGGCAGCCTCTGCCTTTCTGTTTGACGTTTTTGCTAATAATTACTTGAAAAATCATCCACTTCTATTTAAAAATTGCTACATGAAGTAGTAGTCCATCTTTGCATCATGACAGCAAGAGGCCAATGAAGTAACGGGTGCTCAACCATATGAAGCTAACTTCATAAAGCATTGCCCATGGTGCACTGTAGGGTGACTTGAAATAATTAGCCTCTGGAGGTTGGAAACCTATGCTGTAAATCCCAGAGCTGAGAGTGAAGATAGTTTTTTATCACTGTCCTTAATGGAAAAATAGTAACATCATGGCTCCTTCTTTGACATTATAAACTTGTAGCGGCGCCTTTCAGGACGCTGTACTTACAGCTCCATTGACCTTTCCTCTGTCCAGACTCATTGTTTCACAGGTTAATCACTCATCTATAACAGTTTTTTTTTCCAGGTCTAAACCGTAGCATAGATGTGATTTTATTTAACATGGCCTTAAGAATCTGGCCTGTCTGTGTTAGAGAAATTTGCACTGATGTATCTACATCAGCATTACACAGTGACATACTCTTAATGTAGATGCATTATATCGCGGTAAAGATAGTCCACACCTATGTGGCTTACTTTAGTAATTTACCAGTACATTGCACCTACACTGGGGCCTTACAGTGATGTAACTACACTGGTGTAAATTTATCTGATGTTGACAGTGCCTTACTAGGAAGCCTTATGCTAAGATTCACACTATAATTATGCATGTGTGTATGCATGTATATACCTGTGTAAAATGCCAAGCATATTAGTAGTGTTCAATCAATAATAATAAACTGATAGAAATTGCACATAAAGACCCTTTAAATTTTCACCTAATTTTTACAAATAAGTTATACAACACATCTCTATTTTTTTATTTTGCTTTAGGTTTCAGTCCTTCAACGAGTTATTACCATAAACAGCCACCTTGACTTCATATGAGCCACTCGTGCTAGTAAG
Source organism: Dermochelys coriacea (assembly GCF_009764565.3). Classification (NCBI taxonomy): domain Eukaryota; kingdom Metazoa; phylum Chordata; order Testudines; family Dermochelyidae; genus Dermochelys; species Dermochelys coriacea. Next base: position 14,252,767 of record NC_050084.1, on the reverse strand, counting down.
CACTAAGGGCCTCATCCAGGGTCTTAGTCAATCAGAGGAAAGTCCCATACTGACTTCAGTGGGCAAGAGGTTGTGCCTTAAATTCTGTAGCAAGTGTTTACAGTTGCTGCTATAGTTGCTGTGGCAGCACTTGCAGCCTACCTGCACAGATGCCCATGCCCGGTTCCTAGTTTAGGAAAGATTTTGTCCTTTGTTAAGAGGTGAATCTTTTTTCCAAGCTGAAAGATGCTTTGAGTCCACATCCAGTTTGTGTTGATTCCTGTTTAATCCAAATTGGTTCACATGTCTCTAGTCCAACCAGTGTTGAACTTCTGACATAAATCCACAATATATACAAGAAACCCAGAGATCAACAAACCTATCTTCATAGATCTAGTAACCACGCCAAACACACCAAGAAATCTGTTGTCTACAACCAAGCACTCTGAGGAGAAAGTCTGGGATATAAATCTTGACACTCAAAACTGCCTTCACCAAACAAGGACACTCCACCAGAGAAGTAGATCACATCATGAAACGGGCCAGCCAAATACCCCGAGAGAACCTTCTTCAGTACAGAAATAAAACCCCCTCTGATGGCACACCCCTAATTGTCACCTACCAACCCACACTGGAATCCATACAAGGTATCCTCAAACAACTACAACCAATACTCGATGGGGACCCCATCCTGAAGGAACTCTTTTCTGAACCCACTCTTCTGGCCTTCAAACAATCCCGCAACCTCTCCAAGCTCATCATTAGAAGCAAGTTGTCCACAGACCAGGGCACACCAACTCAAAGTGGCACCAGACCCTGCCAGAACAACAGATGCAAAACCAGCAGACATATCTTCACTGCTATAGTGATCAACACAACACACCTTTCAAGATCCATAGGACCTACACACACCTATCACAACATATGATGTACCTAATCCAGTGCAATAAATGCCCCAATAACAACTTTGTGGGTGAAACCAGACAATCACTGTGCTCTTAGATGAACTCGCACAGGAAAATAAGACAAGACAAAAACACCCTATCACCTGTAGGTGAACACTTTTCACAAAACGATTACGCTATATATATATATATATATATATATATATATATATATATATATATATATATATATATATATACGCTATCAGTCTTCATCGTCAAAGGAAACCTGCACAACACTTTCAAAATATGAGCCTGGGAGCTTAAATTCATAACTTTGCTAGACACTAAAAATCATGGTCTTAGTAAAGACACTGGATTTTGGCTTATTACAACAATCTATAGCCCACTAAGCCCCCCTTTTGTACTATGAGTACAGGAATGTTAACAGACCACTTCACCTTGAATGATCTCTCATAACTACTTATCCTAAACTATCTGTTTGATTTTGTTTTTAGCTGTGAGACTCTCAGTACCTCTCCTAGACCAGAAGAAGAGTTCTGTGTAATTCAAAAGCTTGTCTTTCTCACCAACAAGATATTACCTCACCCTCCTTGTCTTGTAAATCCACAAAAGCAGGGAAACTGGAAGATAAAGTCAAAAGGTGGGATTTTCAAAAGCTCAGCCTAGCTCTATTCTTATTGAAGTTAATGGTAAAACTCCCCCTAACTTAAACGGTGGTAGAGTTAGCCAACATCGAACACCTCTGAGCATCCATCAAAATGTGCCTTTCACTTACTTGGTTTCCCTCAGAGGAGTATTGCAGTCAACAGGTGATGTTGTGTCATTACTGGAGGAAGACTAGAAGCATGGTACCAATGGTCTGACTTCATATGGCTTGCTAGTGTTCCTGCCATCTACTGCAAGACCTCTGGGTAACACAAAGACTTAAATAAAGCTTTTCAGATTTAACTCTTTCTTCAGGGCTTGCATGGCTTAAAATAAAATCCTGTATTAGAACCTGAGTTTGGGTGGTTTAACATAGGGACTGGATACAACTATCAGCTCTTCTGCCAAGAAGCCAGGGGAGCTTTGTCTCAACTACCAAAACAATGTAAGTTCTTCTTCAAGTGCTTGCTCATATTGATTCCAGTTAGGTGTCTGCACGCTGCGTGTACAATTCACCAGGAGGTTTTTCCCCTCTCAGCATCCATTGGGTTGGCTCTGGAGCCCCCGGGAGTTGCGCCTTCATGGTGCCGCAGACAGGTCCCTGACGACCCGCCGCCTCTCCAGTTCCTTCTTACCGTCAGTGACGGTCATTGGAGCATTTCATCTCTCCTGTTCAATGAGAAATCTTCTAGCATAGTTTTCTGTAAATAGTTAGAGAGTTTACAAAATTGTTGTAGGTAGTTAGTTAGTTAGATAGACAGACATTTGGACTGGGGTACTGGGGGGTGTTTCCCTCTCCCAAGTCCGGGGCATGCCTTGGACCCAGGGATACAAGCCACACTCGGCTTATCTAAAATGCTTGGGGGAGTCCCATCAAGAGGACAGGTGCAAGATCTGTAGGAGCTTTCACCCCTGCACGAAGAAAGGGAAGGACCACAGACTAAAGTTACTGCTAATGGAAGCAGCTCTCCACCCTCAGTCTGAGTCGAGTCCATGGACACAGCACCGGGCTCCTCAGCATCAGTGTGCAGTGTGCTGGCTTCAGACCGGGAGGTGCTGAAGAAGGACTCTGCGATCAGAGACCCTCAGCACCAGCGTTCCCCAGTGCCAAGCACAGCACAGGATCACTCTCGGCACCTCTCAGACTCCTGTCCCAAAGAAGAAACACAGGAAGACTGATGGGGTGCTCCTCTTTCCGCGCACGGGAACGTATACTCAAGGGAGGGGGACTGGTGCAAAACCGCATCTCCTCACCAGCTCAACAGCCAGCACCATCAACTCCCAGGCCCATGGAAGGGACCACTGAGTCTGGTGCTACTGGAGGAGACCCAGGTGGAGGATTTGGACCTCCCTTTTACACCCGAGACTTATGAAGCGGTACGGGACCTGATAACACTGACAGGTTTGCACTTTCCCCACCATGGTGTCATTGCACCAGTCCCAAGGCCCCAAACAACTCAGAAGCCACTGGTGCAGTCACGGGGCAAGCCGGATATGACATGGCAATAATCTACGTTGGCCTGGCAATGATCCCTGGCACCGACAGGCACGGCACCGCCATTGTCCCCGCACGTGGACTCAGCGGAGTCCAAATCGGACACTGATTCATATAAAGAAAAGCAATACTTGTGGCACCTTAGAGACTAACAAATTTATTAGAGCATAACCTTTCGTGAGCTACAGCTCACTTCATCCTCAAAATCCGGAGCGATGAAACTGCAGAGATCCTGGTGGCACTGGCCAGGCCCCGTCAGCATTGGTACACCATGCTACTGGAACTATCAGTGGATACTCCAATCACTCTACCGCCTGTTCCGGACCTCATAACTCAACATGATGGAAGGCTTCAACACGCCAATCTCGAGTCTCTCCACCTTCCGGCTTGGAAGCTGTGTGATTGAACCCGCTAGAGTTCACATGCTCAGACCTTGTTAGGGAGGTTCTTCTGGGTAGCAGAAAACCTTCGACCAGAGCTACTTACCTGGCCAAGTAGAAAAGATTCACCATTTGGTGCTCGCAGAGTCATATCCCTCCAACACAATCGTTGTTCCCCTTTATCTTGTACTACCTCCTAAAATCGAAACAGCAGAGCTTGTCTCACTCCTCGATAAAGATTCACCTGGCTGTGTCTCGGCTTTTCTCCCAGGAGAGCATCTTCACTAACGAAGTGGTGCGGTGGTTCCTCAAGGGGCTGGACAGATTATATTCTCATATTTGGCAGTCCACCCCACTTGGACCTTGGTACTCTCGAGGCTGATGGGGCTCCTGTTCAAGCCCCTAGCAATGTGCTCACTTGTCTACTTTTCCTATAAGGTGGCCATTTGGTGGCAATAACATCAGCCAGAAGGGGGTGTCCAAGCTCAAGGCTCTCACATCCGATCCTCCATATACCGTTTTTTACAAAGATATGGTGCTACTGTGACTTCACCCGGCATTCCTCACAAAGGTGTTCTCGAATTTCCACGCCAATCAAGACATATTCCTTCCAGTCTTTTTCCCAAAACCCCCTGCCAATACCCGTGAGCAGAGGCTCCATTCCCTGGACATGTGGCGTGCATTGGCCTTTTATATTGAACAAACTAAACATTCCGCAAGTCGAACCAGCTGTTGGTTGCAGTGGCGGACAGGATGAAAGGCCTTCCAGTGTCCACGCAAAGGAAATGATCGTGGATCACGTCCTGTATCCGGGCATGCTACGACCTGGCAAAGGTCCCTGCCCCCCGCTCTGACTGTACACTCCATCAGAGCTCAGGCATCTTTGGCAGCCTTCCTGGCCCAGGAACCGATCCAGGAGATATGTAGAGTGGCTACGTGGTCTTTGGTCCTCACCTTCACTTCACATTACGCCATCACCCAGCGTGCCAGGGACAATGCGGTGTTCAGCAGGGCTGTACTTCAATTAACAATTCCATGAACTCTGACCCCACCTCCTAGGTAAGGCTTGGGAGTCACCTATTGGAATCGATATTAGCAAGCACTTGAAGAAAGAAGGGTTGCTCGTAACTGTTGTTCTTCGAGTTGTGCTGCTCATGTCCATTCCAAACCCACCCACCTTCCCCTCTGTCAGAGTATCCGGCAAGAAGGAACTGGAGAGATGGCAGGGCTCTATATTGAGCTCCATGAAGGCACGACTCCAGGGGGCTCCAGAGCTGATCCGACAGGTGCTGTTCGAGGAAAAACCTTCCGGCAAACTATGCACTCGATGCGCGCACACCTAATTGAAATGGATGTGAGCAACACATCTCAAAGAACAACAGTTACGAGAAGGTGAGTCACCATTTTTTTCCATGGGATGCACAGCACAAAGTTGTATTGTAAGTGAAATATTTAGATAGGAATCATTATAGAGCCCTTTTACAGCAACCTTGCCAGAGAGAGAGAGAGCACTGAGAAAGAAAACACAAAGGAGGTAATAATATCTGATTAGCCTAACAGCTGGATAACTGATGTGGAATTGCGAAACCTATCAAGACATCATGGCTTTCTATGTGAGTGACATTCTACAGCAGGAATTGGCTACTGATTGAGGAATTGCTCTTGAATACTACCCTAAGGATTTGTGTTTTATTAGTAACCTTGTAATATCCTTGGCTAGTGGTGTATGTTTTTAAAAATCAGGTGACTAGACTTACTTGACAGCTATCATCACAGTGCCGGCTGCCAAATACATCCCTGGTTCAACTCCAAGGAAGTCAGTGGAGTTACGTGACAGATGAGCATGGCTGCTATAGACACTGTCATTCTCCAACCTCCCCAAATGCTGAGTCCAGTGTGACCATGTGCATGCTGTATGATATTTAAGCACTTAGTGGATTATTTTGAATTGTATTTTTGGAATGAAAGGCCTGGTTTTAAATAACATGTGAGGTGCCTAGCACTCCTCACACTCACACCAGTGTATACCATTAACTTTAAGGGAGTCACTCCCAAATAACACTGGTGTAGCTGAGGGAAGAATCAGGCCCATGATGCTTTTAATATTTATTCGTTATACATTAATTTAAAGTCTTGTCCTAAACTGAGTTACTAGGATCTGGGGCGGGGATGGGGGGTTGGGTCTTGGGTGGAGGTTATCCTCCAAGATGAAGCTGGACCAATCCCTGGTGGCATAAATAATCTGTTTTTAGTGAAGTAAAACCCATGACTGGAGAATACTATGTGCCAGGACATCCTAATAATAAAATCTAATACACAGACAGATCGTCAGCTTTTGCAACTCAGTCTAGCTCCATTCAGGTCAACAGAGTTACACCAACTGGAAGTTGAGGGGGTGTCTCATAGGGTCATAGCTGTTCCCTGCCCAAACCAGAGGCAGTACTCCTATTGATTGGAATGGGAACAGGTTGGGACCCACTACTTTTTGAAAGCAATGGACCCACTAAGATGTTGTTCATGTAAAATTTACAAAAATAGTCTTGCTCCATTTTGTTGCTTGCTCAAATACAGTTCTCCTTTTAACTTCTAGGGCCTGGTTTTGAGATGTCCTGTGCACAAACTCCAGTTGAAGTCAGTGGCATCTGTGTTTGCTTAATATCTCTAAAAATCAGAATCTTACTGTAAGACTAAGAATCCAGAAATTTTAACCTAGAACCTGATGGTCTGTTTTTGCCTCAATGAGATTATAGTCATGCCTTGGTTTAGTCATTTTCAGTTTCCAAAATCTGTGAATTTTTTTACATTCAGGGTCTGGGAAGTTTTATACTTACAGGCAAAGACCACCCAAGGATTTAGTTTAGAGCACAATATAAAGTACATGAACTGTAACAAATATGTCTCCTAACCCACAAGAATTGGTGAAACTAGCTATACTAGCTTAATCGGAGTCCACCTCCCACAGAGAGAAAGTAGGAAGGGAATGAAATGTATATGTAAAGTTTCATGTATTAGTTGTTTTAAAAAATAGTCATAGATAAAATCTGACTTTAAAGACGCACTCAGAGCATAATGCTGAGAAATACTGCATGGCTAATGCATTGTTTTGTTTTTGTTTATTCTGCAGAAATGGAGGAATTTCATTTTTTAGCAAAATTACTAGCAATCCTTTTATTATTCACAAGTCTTAAAATGCATAACAAGCTGAGCTACCAAGTCGTTAGTGATTTTAATACCAGCTTCTTTGCGAATATAAACTGGTTTTCCAGTCCACTATGTGGTGGGCCACAGGCTACAGTTTTACTGTAGTGTTATACGTATTTAAAGCTGCTTATGGATGGCTACACCTGCAAATAAGCACCAAAAGCAGAAGAGGAAAAGCACTGTATTATCTGGGGTTGCATGGGGAGGGAATTATCATAGGAGGAAACCTGCACAAGAGGTGTAATAGACTAAAAGGTGCTGACTTGTAGCCTAGAAGAACCACAGGCAATTTCAAAAGGATCATAGAGTGAAGAATCCAGCCTTCACTCATCCTTACAAGTAAAAGGACTTCTAGCTACCATCTCACTTCCTGTTTAAAAATAGTGTTGGTAGAAAATGTAGATAGTTAAACCATTACATGTGCTTAATTCAAATGTAATGTTAGGGTTTAATTTTGGGGGGAGGGGGTTGGGCGCTCTTTCAGGGAATAAATGTAATGTTAATCTGAGTAAAATCAGGCACTGTGCACCTCAATGTGCTGTAGTGTCTTGGTAATAATTATTCTGGGGGCTTACGGCTTAAGCACAGGTCTGGGAGTCAGGAGACATGGGTTCTATTACAGCCTATGCTCTTATGGGTAACTTAACATTCTGGGCCAAAGAGACTTCAAGGGAGTTATTTTGGGCTAACACTGGAATAATGGAGATCAGAACCTGATGCTTGGTGCCTCAGTTTCCCTATCACACCCATCTTTGTAAAACAATTTGACAGATCAAAAGTCTTCCAGAAGTATTATGTTATAGCTGTGTGGGCCTATATGCATGCAGTATGTGTTGTTAGAATGAGTGCCATATTTCTTATGTGCAGTGTTTATATTTCAGTCAGCTAAGATAGTAAAAATGATTTAATGAAATCCTCAGCTTTTGAAAGATATTATCACACTAGAGTATGTGCTTGAAACTTTCTAGGAATATTTATAAATACATTTAAATAAGCGTAGACTGGTAACATATGGTCTTCACTGCTGTGTGATGTTAACACCCAGATCTTGTTGCATTCAATGATTCCGTGACTACAGCCCTGGAAAGTGAACACCATGAAGTTGAGTTAGTGTTTGAAATCGTAGCCAGTTCAGCTGAGGATCCTGAACCCATATTGGCATTATGAAGAGAAAGATGCCAAGAGGTTGCATTGGTGCCTTCTTTAACCTATAACTGTTGTCAGTGCATAGAGTAATAGTTAATCTTAGCTACAGTCACACAGCCTGTGTTCCACCAATAAGCCCTTCATTCTTGGCAGGTGAAACCAAGCCAAATGAACAGAGATGACTGTAGAGTGTATGAATATGTGTTTGTGTGTGCGCGCGCATGTGTTCTGAGAATTGACATGTTGATTTAAAACTCTTTTAAACAATTGTGCTGCCTAGTGTTAAAATCTGCCACCAGATTGAATTATTATTGAAATCTGAGACCAATTCTAACAGTAGGCAACATGGCATGAGTACTCTATAGAGGCTTGAATAAGAAGATTCTGTTAAACATCTCAATTATTCATTTCTCATACAAGGGCTATCATTGTCCAGTTCTGGTGTGCGGGTGAATGGTATGAAAACTCATGACCATAGGAGTGATGCTAGACATTTAAGAGGGTGGGGTGGGGGGTGGAAGAGAAGTGCCAGTTGTCAGCTACATGATATGCCAAAGCAACATCATACAGACATCCTTCTTTCGGAAATCCTGGCTTAGTGAGAGGATTCTGCAATGAGCTGGCTCCATGTACAAATCCCACAGTGAGAATGTTTCTTTTAATTCCACAACTGAGAGTGCATTTTGCAGCCGAGAATGTGCGGCCAGCTTCAGGGTCTCATTAATGCTGCTGTGAGTCCAGGAAAATATGGCACCGTGGCTAATGTAACCTTGTCATAGATTTTGATTCCACAGTGTCTCAGAGATGTAGGGGAAGATCCTTGTAGCTACCGAAACATTCTCAGTGTATGATACCAGTAGGTGGTCTGGGGAGATATTGGATGGGTGATTACTAATTAAAAAGCTCATGAAAACCCTGAGATGGAATATAGCTTCATTATCACCATGTATCCATGTGAAAAGTCATAGGATTGTACTTTGCTTTATCTGTTTTGTTTGGATGTTGCTTTTGTTTTTTTAATCATCTAAGGCCTGAGAACAAGAGGTCTCAGTACATCCTGTGATGTGGTGAACAATCTAAATTCCCACTGCATTCAGTAAGACTTGGGGGTCAATCAGGATCTTCCAGAATACAGACCATTGATGTGCTACAAGAAGGTGCAGCTTGTGGTTTAGAACCATGTAACGTGTCCAGTTCTGCAGCCCAGTCAGACGCAAAGGGCACTGGAAAGCTCATCGGAGAAGCTAGTCTTTTAGTCACATGCTAGACACTAGAACCAGAAAGTTCATCACAAGTACTTATTCACCCAAGATCTCCAAACAGTTTTGTAGAGGCAGGCAATCTGAATAATCATCCAGACATTCTGGTGCTTATCCAATACCTACTATTGGATTACTATGAAATTACAGGATGTCAGTACTTTCTAATTTTGTAATTTCTATCTGCTGTAGCATTGTGGATCTTTCCAATCATAGAACATTTCTAGCTGGACAGTGTAGTGTTGCTTTCCACGAAAATGTGGTGTGGTTGACCATATGTACAATTTTTTAAAAAGACAAAAAACCTGTTTAGCAGCTACAAATGTTGTACTTTCATTAGAATCAGTCACAGCTCTGTAATTTCACGCTGTATTATTTTTGTTACATGTATAAGGGAAATTACTAAACCTTGTAATTTCTCTTTCTATCTAAAAAGCTTTAGATAACATAAAGATACAGAAATAATGGAAAATGAGATGCCAAGATACATTAATGAATGAGATCTAGCCTGTAATATACAGAGTGCCTCAAAGGGACAGAAAGAGGAGGAGCAATCTTGAATGATAAAAATGGGGTATTTAGTTAATATATTCCAAAAGTTAAGGAATAAATCCATCCTGTCATGCTTGAGAGAAAAACGTCTCATGAATTCAGAAGGCCTCAGTCCTAACTTTAATCACATGAACAGTCCCATTAAAGTCAATGGGTAATTTGCATGTTTAACGTTAAGCATGTGCATAAGTGTCTATACAAGACTGGCATCTAAGTCAAGAAGATGGAAGCCATCTATCTAGGTGTTTCAGAGTAGCAGCCGTGTTAGTCCGTATTCGCAAAAAGAAAAGGAGTACTTGTGGCACCTTAGAGACTAACAAATTTTTTCCACCAAATGCATCCGATGAAGTGAGCTGTAGCTCACGAAAGCTTATGCTCTAATAAATTTGTTAGTCTCTAAGGTGCCACAAGTACTCCTTATCTAGGTGTTTGTCACTCCTATTACAATGGTATCTGAGTGCCCTGTATCTCAGCAAATGAATCCAAACTCTATATTGTGGTGTTCACTATCCTTCCATTGATGACAGATGGTTTTTTTTAAAGCCTCATATTATTGATATAAAGGTGGATGCAAGATATATTTAAAATGTGCTGAATATTATTGCTAACATTACACTGTACTCAGTTATACCTGTACAACTATCCTCTTTTCTCTCGAGCTACCAACATCATAAACTCTGATACTATTTGTGTGCAAGGGGACAGAGATCGTTTCACTTGTCCGTGTGTTCCCTCTCACCTAGAAACCCCTTTCTTAAAATGGAAGGACAACATTTTCAAATTAGGCACCTAAATCCAAAGGTAGGCACCTAAATGAAGTGGCCAGATGGAAGCCAGTAGCCAAATCAGGCCCCTTATTTAGGAGCCTAAAATATGGATTATGGTGTGGGATTTTCAGATGTATCTAAGTAGTATAAGTCCCACTGAAAGTCAGTTGGACTTTTGCTTCTAAACCATTCCTGTTGGGAGTAAAGTTTGCAAATGTTGGTCTAAAGAGAAACATAACAAGGGAAAAAAAAATCAAGACTCAACATCCAGCCTTTCCCACCAAAAGGCAAGGAATTCCCGTCAGAATGCCATTAATGAGATAGTGGCAATTGACTTCAATGGACTATTTAGGTGCCTAAAGCTGTATACTTGTGTAAATGTGTTTAGAACCATGGTCTTAGATACATTTGGCCTACAAGTTAAAATATTTGAATTTATTTTTCCCCTTTTATCAACCATGGTGGAGTTGGTCAGAATTAAAACCATCTTTAATTTTAAAAAAAAGAAAAGGAGTACTTGTGGCACCTTAGAGACTAACAAATTTATTAGAGCATCAGTCTAAGTCTCTATTAGTCTCTAAGGTGCCACAAGTACTCCTTTTCTTTTTGCGAATACAGACTAACACGGCTGCTACTCTGAAACCTTTAATTTTAAAGGTGTTCTATTATGCTCAAATTTTAGAAACTTTTTATTTCGTCATTAGGCAGTTTACCCTGCTTGGTTTTGTGACCATTGATCTCTGAATGGCTTATCACCTGAAAGTAAATAGAAGCTTCCTTCCATATAACTTCCTTGACATGGATAGCAAGAACTGCACACTGGAGCATCTGTGATCATTTTGCCTACTGAAGTGGGGTAGAACTGGGCATGGCTGTGTGGGTTTTTTTTTAAGTCAGATATGGGGAATTTTTCCTCAAAAGCTGGGAGGTTGGAGAGAGGTGACAGAGAGTTGTATTAATCTGCTCTTTCTTCTTGGGGATCCACCTCACTAATACAGCTGGGGAAGTCCTAGTGGGACTTGCAGGTTCAAGGCATTTATAGATTCAAAATTTGACCTGCCTTACCCATCTGCATAGTTTTACCTTGTCTGAGGTGTGGGTATGGGTAGGTGTGCACAGCTGATTCTTGCTAAAGAAAAACATAAAAGCATCTTGGAATTCCAGAGATGGCTGCTGTGAAGGAAAATCAAATTTGGGACTTTATAAACCTGGACAGTGTCACTTTCAAAGGTGTATCCAGCATGCTACTTAAGATGCATTAACCACAAAAGCTGCTTTAAGTCCCTTATAATTTATTAGGTGTAAGGGAGGAAAGGTGAAAGTAGCTGTTAATAAGAGGACAGAAGTGACGAAGTTCAACCCATAAAGTTTCTGAAAGCGTGGGTGAGTGTTGTGTGCATACATCACAATCCACATGGCAGAAGTTGGGTGAGAGTAGACAGATACATGATGCTCGTCATGTTCACTTTTATCACCTGTCATTGTGTTCATAGTAAAGTCATAAGAACGTAGGTGTCACATGTTGATCTCTTGTTCTGGGGTGGTTAGTGTAGATTGTGAAAAGGTTATGAAGCATAAATATGAGATGAAAAGCTGTGTGCGCATATATGACCAGAGAGATTTTTAGCTACACATTCCATATCGTAACTACATTACTAACAATATTAGGATGGCAAATAGGGAGGAAAAAAAAGATCTATTAGCAAAAGCTGTCATTTTTCAGTAAGAAAAAAAATCACTGAATCCAATTCTGTTGTATTTTCTTTCTCAGAACAACATATGTTGAAACATTTTTTTTTCTATATTGTCAAATGGGAGAATTCCTTTTCTCTGTCTGTTTAGCTATTTTGGTCATGCTCATCCTGATGCCTGATTATTCCCTTCATCATATTTTTCCTGAGGTTTTCTTTATTGGTATGAGCCATTACTCCTTGGTACAACTTTTGGACGGAGCGTCTCCGATCAAACTGGCACTTGTGTCTGAGGCTGTTTCAATAAAGGGGCTAACTCAATAATAGAATCTTGCTTCTACTCACAGGGATTGTCGAGTGACATCCTGACAGGCAGTTGCTTCCCCTTGTTGTGTTCTAATAGCATTGTAAAAAAACAACATCAAACCCCCCACCACTTCATCTTTGTACCTCCTTGCCCCTCTACACACACGTGCACATTGTACTAAGTACATTTTTCAGTCCTGACTTTGTGCACACACAATGTTGTGCTGCAAGCATTAAAAGGCAATTTAGGTACTCAAAGGATGAAAAGCTCATGTTAAATTGACGACTAGGCATAAACATTAAAAATTGACAGAACACCCTGCACATTAACTGCACCAGGGCTCCATAATTAGCATTTAAAAGTAAAACATCATTTCCTTACTGTTTCCTACTTACTCATTTATAATGCATTTATTATAATATGGATGTGAGCATGAGGCTTTCCACTGTCATCAGTGTGAAAAACATACTCACATTCGAAATATGGGCCTATTTGGTGTACAGAAAGAAATGGGGGTTGGGGATTTCTTAAGCCAAATTACAAACGCATGATGAATCAGCAGCAGTTAACTGACTTCATTTGGGGGTCTAATGCTGCCATGTGAGAGGCTACAGAATGCTTGTAGTGCTGGCCTTTCATTCACTTCCACTGGCACTGGGATTTGGTTGTCAGTATTTTTACTATAGTAGGGTGTGCTGTTGTGCAGCATGGGGAAGTAGGCATGTGTGTGGATCTCATATCTATCTTATCCTGAGATGCAAAAAATTCTTTCCACACTCAAATTTGAATGCACTGTTTGTACAGCACCAAGCGCAATGGGGTGTTGGTCCATGACTAGGTCTCCTAGGCTCTATGGTGAAACAATAAAAAAAAAGAAAAGAAAAGAAAATCCAAGCCAGGGAATAAGAAAACAGAAAGTATCAAATATTTTCTTCCTAACTTTATTCTTCTATAACTCAGTACCTGCTGTGATGACAGTTTGCTCATGCATCTGATTACAGGTCTTTTTGGTATTTAAAAACATTAAAATAGCCAAATTCAAACACTAAATCCTGTGGAATATCTGTACTACTATGTATATAGTCTGTATTACACCTTGGCATACTGTACCGTGACTTGATGATTTCTGATTTACTCCTATTCCTCATCCCTTAAAGCCACTTAGAGCTTTACTAATGGTTTCAAAACAAAAACAAACAAAAACACACAAAACCAACAAATATTCCAAAGGGCTTTAGCAAAACTTCTTACCGCCTATGCATTTGGAGATCTGTGTTTGGGCTACCTAAATCTTGCTGGGTGTAATTTGATTAGGTTTGCAATTTGCTGAGAAGAGTGTCCCAGCAGCAAGACCTGGGTCAGTGAACAAAGGTTCCTTTTTCAAGCACAATAAAATGTGTTCACTCTGCCGGTCAATGCAACCGTCTTCAGCTGTGAATAGCTTTTTATTGATGTTGCATATTGGATCAATCTCAGGTCCACTTGTAATGAGTGGGGAACCCTGTTGGGATTTTCAAAGCAGTGCAGGGGATTTAGCTACACCACGTCTGTTAAAATGAACCACTGTATATTCACATACAAATCCAGAGCCAGAGCCTCATCTAGTTGCACTAGTCTAAATCCAGAGGAACTCCACTGAAGTCAATGTAAATTAAAAGAATCAATGTCAGAAAGGAATTTGACCTACACACACAGATTGCACAGGACAGAACTATGATGTTTGCACTGTAGAAATAAGCATCTGCCCTTTTTAAAAGACTGTTAGACACACATACATAGACACACAGACACCTGAAATGACCCAAATGAGTTTTAATAATATTTATTCAGTTATAGTTAAGCAAAATGAATATGTCTGACTTTCAGCCAACCAGTTATTGATATTATTCTTATTTGTTCCTTGTATTATGGTCTATTTTGGGGCAGGGACTGTCTTTTTGTTCTGTGTTTTACACCTAGCAGAACAGGATCCCGGTCCATGATGGGGGCTTCTAGAGACTACAGTAATACAAATAAATAACAATGGTAGTAGGATCCAGAGGCCACAATCAGAATCTGGGCAGCAGATGTGAGGTGCAGTACGAATATACAGTAAAAGATGTTCTCTGCCCCAAAGACTTTACATTCTAAAAGCTGGAATGCTGCCTGGTGTGCAGTGAGAGGGAGGGGATAAGGAACCTCCTGACGCCCTATATAGCCTGCATAGGGACTGGGAAGGATGGCATCCATGTGCTGGGTGGTGCTCCTTTATTACTCCCTTCTGGGTACACAGCACCCTGAAGTGAGTGGAGCTTTGGTCCATGCCATTCACAACAGCTGACTAGCTGTGGTGGGAGTGGGGAGCAAGGAGAGTTGAAAATGCTTCCCCCCAGTACCCGGGAGCTCTGGGAGGCTGATTTAGTAAATGTCTTCCTGAGTTTAAATGTATGTGATCTGTATCTAAAGTAATATGGTTTGTACCGTTTTGAGGGATTTTTGGTGTAATAGTTTCTATTTCTTGGCTCCTCTGTGTCTATTTTTTGTGGGTGGTGGGGAAGTTACTTAAAATGGTAAATCAGGGCCAGATCCTGCAACCCTTACCTGTGAGAGTAATCTTTGCTCCCCCGAATGGTCAGGTTGATAGTAAAGGAACTGCTTGTAAGAGTAAAGCGTACATTTGTGAGTAAAGGGAATAAGCCCGGTGCTTTTACTCTGAATGTAGTTTACATACCTTATCTGACTTTTGCATTTCCCTTACAGATTGTCAGATGGGTGAAAATGTATGTTTAAAACAGAGCAAGTTTCCACTTCACAATGCAGATGCGTATGGTATTTCTGATGCCAGGCCCTATTTGCTCACCTGAACATCTCACAATTCTCTATGTGTGGAAGGGATTACAGAATTGGCCGCTTTTAATTTTTAAATCCATCTTCATTTTTCAGTATTCACTATTTTCTGCCCCCCCCTTTTTTTTTTGGCCAAGGGGCTGAGGAGGTTTACTGAGGACTTGAACACACAAAGCTCAATTTTTCTTACTCCAGTAGGTTTAATGATACTTCAAGCTTCTTTTAGCTTTGTTTTCTTTTGCCCAGTTGGCACCATTCTTGCATTACCCAAGAGGCTTCCTCCTTATCTTTGCATGACTTGTTGACATGATAAATTCTTTTTGTTCCCATTCTGAAGCCTCAAATCCTGTCCTGTTTCCAGTAGGGTCGCTGCTGTGTGGAAGACAAGACTGCATTCTGTTCATTCTCTGTGAAATGCAAATAGAAGCCCCTCCAGAGCCAGCAGGAACTTCAGCTGAAAGAAAAAAAAAAAAAAAAAAAGGACCTCCCTGCTGTCCAGTAGTCTGTTGACTTTGAAGTCCTGGGCCATCTTTTTTCCCTCCTAGAGGTCCCTTTAATCAGGACCTTTGTCTTAGCCATTTGAAAAAAAACCCTGACACAGCCGGTGGAGTTGTCCCTGTGTGTGCCTAGCACAGAAGTCTTTGTCACACATTTCCATTGACCTGGACGCTTTGTTTCTTTGTCTCTACCAGACAAATTGTTTGAATGAAAAAGGAGAAGGAGAACATTTTCATAGGAAAATGGAAGACTTCTTGTGAGCCTTCCTGCCAGGCCCAAGATAGAGATGAGGCTTTCAGTTTGAAGCCCTCTTAAAAAAAAACCTCAACCAGCTTTTAATAGCCTTTTAATCTGTGCACATGTAGGGTGATATACAGAGGCTCACTGTAGTATGGGAACACCCTGCTAAGTGGAAAATTTTATTATTATATTACTCATGATGTTTCTGTAAACAAAAAGATGCTGAACTTTCTAATTGCTAATGTTTTATTTCTCTTGTTTACATGGCAGTAATCTGGAAATCTGTTAAAATTTCCTAAAAAAGTAAAGTCATAAAAAAGACATCATAAATGTTATGTAAGTATTGCAAAACACTGAGGCACTTAGGTCAGGAGGACTGGGTATGGACTAAGGGCCATAAACTGGATTCTAATCCTGGCTTTGCCACTGATGCACTGTATGGCCTTGGACAAGTCACTTAACTTCTCTGGTCTTGGGTTCCTCGTCTGTAAAATGGGGAGGATAATGTCGGGCATGAATTGTGAAGATTTATGAGTTAATGTTTGTACAGTGCTTTGAAGATGAACTAAAAGCACTATAGCAATGCTAAATATTGTACCTAAATTCTGACTGCCATCTTGTTTTTAAGTTGGAGAAATCTACTTAAGTAATTTTATTGCAGAAATTTTAGAAATGTATTTGTTCCAGTTTTTCTCTCCTTCTGAACTATGTACAGTTGGACTATTGCTTTTGTCCCTCAAGGGTAGGGATTAAAAAAGAGTCTCCAACTTTTAAAAAACTCCCTAAAATATCCCCCCCCCACACCCACAGGGAGTTACATGAATGACATGTACAAAATACTTGTACATGTGCAGTCTAAAGGTTGTATTGGCAATTTTTTTGAATGGCCTATGTAACTTATTCATGACTTTGCCACTTTACAAGTAATGTGACCAAATCAAACTCATTTAGATAAACTCTGTTTACCAAACACTACCATCATATATTCTCTCTCTGGATCGAATTCAAAGCCTATTGAAGTCAGTGGAAGTCTTTCAGCTGATTGCTTTGGGTTTTGAATTAGGCTTTATATGCAATATGGACATGATCTTCCATCATTGGAGTCAATCAGTGGGAGTTTTTCCACTGACTTGGATGGGAACAGGATCAAGCCCTGTATAGAGAGGTAGTTTGGTAACAAAATATTATTTCAAAAACATCATCTACCTGAGTTTCTTGACATGTACGTTTTGATCTGTTACACATCTTCCTGTCATTAAATGAGCACCCTGCTCAGAAAAGCAAATTGTTAAAAACAATCTTTCTTTCTTTCTTTCTTTCTTTCTTTCTTTCTTTCTTTCTTTCTTTCTTTCTTTCTTTCTTTCAAAATTAATAACCAACTGTGGTCAGTTCAGACAGTCTGTCTTAGAGGTAGGTATGTGTGAAGTAGACCATGCAGCAGTGTTATCAAAGCCGGTTAAATTTTTTATCATCATTCTAATGTATGATATTAGATACTCTACATACACCTCCTTCAATAATGACTGGAATAATCCCATCTGGATATAGATCAACTGATTAACCAAATCTCATGAATCAGTAGTAGCTCATCTCTAGGGTCAAGTTGACCATAACTGTTCGCCCACCTTCATGGTCTTATCCTTTAATTTTTATTTGTCTTGTTTTCTATCTGTCCCATTCCTATTGTAAACATTCAGCAATTTACTTTCCAGTGGATATGAAGCTTTCATGGTTACAGATCCTTAATATACTCCATTCTATTTATGAAACACTACATGAGGGGAAAAAAACAACAAATCTGTTCATTTTGAAGCATACGTTCTTGAATGGAATAGCAATAAAATATATGCTAGTACATGGCAACATGATCAGCATATTCATTAATAATAGAGGGACCTTTCATAATTTATCTAAAAGCTCTTCTGTGCATTTCCTAGCTTTTCATTAGACTGTACAACATACCTTATATACTTCTTGCTTATTCACTTTGTACCTAACTATAAACTCAATCCTGCAAGAGGACTGGCCCCAACCTAGCAAGGCACTTAAGCACATGCCTTATTCTGAGCATATAAGTAGTCCCATTAGCATTAAAGAGAAGACAATACTTAAGTGCTTGGCGTCAGAATGCTCAGCACTTTTAGATTGATCCCTACATACCTCCATAGTGAGGGCACATCAGAAGATCTGGAATGCCTTTGTGAAGCACTGAGGTGCAGCCAATTTACTTTATGCAACAGCTGAAAGCAAAAGATATCAAGGATGCTTGAGAGACAAAGAACTAGGGTTTTGTTAGAATCTTAAATGAAAGAAAAATAGACTTTCTGAAAGCAAGCAAAAATATTTCTGGCGTTAGAGGGATTTTTTCCCCCAGAGGGTGTTAGAAAGGTCCATTGATGTAGAGGTTTGGATGCAAGGAGGAGGGTTGAAAGGGAGAGAGACTTGACTTTTTGACCTTTTGTTATGACCAACATGTATCCTTTTTGACCTCCCAATGTGCCTTGAGTGTGCTCTTTGTCAATGGAAGCTGAGGCTGTGCATACTGAGAAACAGGAGCCTTGAGAAAGGAGGTCTTAGCAAGGCTCAAATATAATTTTAATAGGTGCCTTAGAAAAACTAAGATGATTGATAGATTTAATCCTAGAGGAATTTTTAAAATATCTTGTTCTTAGAACAAGAGGTAGACCTGAACTAATACTGCATTGGGATACCAGCCAGCTTCCAACGCTTCCAAAGTCCTGAGGCAGACCAGAATTTTGTGTCTCGAATGTTGATTTGAGTACTCCTTGGCGTTACAAAATAAAATGAGCTATTTTCCATTTAATTTTTGCTCATTATTGTGCCAAACATACCTGTTGTCTACACAAACCTTTTCTGTGGCCATGCTTTCCCCTCTCCTGTGCTTTAGAAAGAAGCCTGAAAGTGTGATCACCCAAGTTAGTTTCCTATCAGCGGACTGTGATATCCTGAACACTGAATTATGATCACACTGCATGAGCAAACAATAGAAGCAGTTGGGTGGCAAGGTGGAAATCTCTTATTCAGACCCCTAACTGTGCAGCAGCAAACTATGTGTTTGAGGTTCTTTGGGTGAGGAAGAGGCTTGTCATGACTGGGAAAGGATGGAGCTGGAGAGTGCATCCACTTTACAGGATGCTCCCCTCCTAATCTGGTGGATTTCATTCTGCCCCAAGAAGCACTGAAACCTTTTTATACTTTCCCTCTAACCCATGAGAATGGGTGTGAAGTACTGGCATGTTGCCAAGAAAGAGAATACTAATACAGCAGCCCGGGGAATCTCACACGAGAGGAAGAGAGTTCTTGTTAAGGCTGGGAATCAGATCTGGGTTCAGTTCCTGGCTCTGAACAGACTCCCTGGTGACCTTTGGGCAAGTCACTTCATCTCTGTGCCTCATATATGTGAAATATAACAATACTTCCTCCCCATCCTCTGTCTTGTCTGTTTAGATTGTAAGGCCAGGGACATTCTCTTCCTGTGTGTATGCACAGCACCTAGCACCGCGGACCCAGTAAAAACATGTCATACATACCATAAATAATAATAATAAACAACCATTCTGCTGAGGAAAAAGAGGCAAGTGTCAGCTGCTCAGATGACGTTAGGTTCCTCAAAAAATACAGCCTGGCTTCGCCCTGGACATTGAGAATACGATTCACCCATTGTGAGCTCAGAACCCCCATCCCTTTGGGACGAGGAGGGAGAGCTGGACCTGATCTCCTCTGCTGACTTTTTTACCCACAGGAGGAGACTTTTCCACACTAGATTGTCTCTCCTCTCAATCTCTCTTTTCACCCCCTCGTCTTAGATACAGCCAGAAAATCCCTCTTTAATAACAGAGCAGGCAAAGATATCAACTAGGTGAGTGGCAGGTTTGCATTTATCCTTATAAGCACATCAGCAGTAAATGTGGGTTTCTGGTAGGCTTATTTATTAAAGAGTTATACACTGCAAAGGAAATCTAGCCAGTGTTATTTTCAAGCTCAGTGAACTCAAGAATGTATTTGTGAGCCTTCCAGTTATTATGACATCATTGTATAAATGCAAGAACAGGGACTTTGCAATGTCAGGCAGCTTTCCTGTCAATGTTAATTTACTGTCTTTCTGAGAACCAGATACTAAACACTAGAAGTATTAACATCATATCAGCTCTTAAGTAAAACTAAAGAAGTCTTTTCATCTCTCCATTGACTGGCGGCTACTTAAGTAGATCACAAACTTTATGCTGCTTTGTCTGAGCTAGGAGAGAAACTTTAATTGTTCCCGTCTTCCTAGTGCAGGTATTGATTAATAAAATGTATTAGAAAAGATCTTGGCCTACTTTTTGCACCATCAAAAAAGTACTTAATGACTGTATTACCTTTGCAAATGGCATCACTTTAAAGCACTGGATTTAGCCCCTTTGTACTTACCTTTCATTAAGATTTTTTCATCCTGTTAGGAACAGGGAAGTTCCACCTGCACTTTAATATTCAAGAAAGAGGGGGTGGGGAAGAACCGAATGGCTCTGGGTTTAGGAGTGCCATATTCAGCTTGTAGTTGGCAGCAGCCACGACTATGGATGTCCTTGGGCAAAATTGCATGTTACAAGCTGGGTGTAAACTGAGAGGCATTAAGTGGTAAAATCTGTGTAACTTGTGTTGTGTTAGCATTTAGAGGGTATGCAAAGACCATGACTTATGTGCCAAAGGGGAGAAGGAGGATTTATTAGAAAAAGTAACTCACAGGAGTGTATATGGTAAAATATTCTTCTCTGCCACCTCATTTGATTATATTCCCTCCTTTGAACCTCATTCCCAGAACCCCCACTTTATTTTACACCCTTTGGTTAGTTGCCTTTCTTGCTACATTCTCCCTCCTTTCCTCCCCCCCCCATTCTCTCACCTCACAAATAAGGTACACTTGTTTTTCAGGCTCACTGAATGGCAAATCAGTGCCAGTTATACTGATTTACCACTTCCTTTCAGGGCTATTTAATGTCATCAGGTTTAAAGCAGAACTCCCCCAATTATTTCATTTG
This sequence comes from Dermochelys coriacea, assembly GCF_009764565.3. Lineage (NCBI taxonomy): Eukaryota > Metazoa > Chordata > Testudines > Dermochelyidae > Dermochelys > Dermochelys coriacea. The sequence continues at coordinate 14,231,834 of NC_050084.1, read as the reverse complement.
GGAGTTCTTCTTGAAGACCATAGCACTATATAGTCCCAAAGTGCAATTTATGCCATTCTGTGTCACTGCGAAATTTGGCACGTGGGCGCGTTTACATCCTGGTGACTGTTTTGTATTTAGATCAGTTTGGGTGCTGACCAGCGGTGGTTAGGATAGTTTCGTGCTTTCATAGATTAATAGATAGTAAGGTCAGAAGGGACCATTATGATCATCTAGTCTGACCTCCTGCATAATGCAGGCCACAGAATCTCACCCACCCACTCCTGTGATAAACCTCTCACCTTTGTCTGAGCTATTGAAGTCCTCAAATCATGGTTTAAAGACTTCAAGGAGCAGAGAATCCTCCAGCAAGTGACCCGTGCCGCATGCTACAGAGGAAGGCGAAAAACCTCCAGGGCCTCTTCCAATCTGCCCTGGAGGAAAATTCCTTCCTGACCCGAAATATGGCAATCAGCTGAACCCTGAGCATATGGGCAAGATTCACCAGCCAGATACCCAGGAAAGAATTCTCTGTAGTAACTCAGATCCCACCCCAACTAACATCCCATCACAGGCCATTGGGCCTATTTACCATGATTATTTAAAGATCAATTAGTTGCCAAAATCATATTATCCCATCATACCATCTCCTCCATAAACTTATCGAGTTTAATCTTAAAGCCAGATAGGTCTTTTGCCCCCACTGCTTCCCTTGGAAGGCTATTCCAAAACTTCACTCCTCTGATAGTTAGAAACCTTCATCTAATTTCAAGTCTAAACTTCCTGATGACCAGTTTATATCCATTTGTTCTTGTGTCCACATTGGTATTAAGCTTAAATAATTCCGGTGACTGTTTTGTATTTAGACCAGTTTGGGTGCTGACCAACGGTGGTTACGATCTGACAGTAGTTTGGTGCTTTTGTTCTCATTCCTATTGGAAAAGCATCTGAATCACTTCGCTCCTCCAACCAGTCTTGGTACCCTAAGCCAATAAGGGCTCATCTAGCTTGAGGTTACTTCTCTGGGGAAAAACACTTTGCAATCTTGTAAATTTTTTTGAATTAAGACTTTCTCTGTTTTATAATGTCAAATAATGGGAGTGCCCTGTCTACAACAGACGTGTGTAGAAATAAAAATAATACTCAACTCTGAACTACTGCTTTTATCCGCAGATCTCAATGATAGGAAAACTGAGGCCCAGATTGGGGAAGTGACTTGCCCAGTGTCACTCCAGTGGGAATGTGATCAAGCCAGGAATAGGCCTGATTCCCATTTCAGTGCTACTACACCACACTGCCTCCCTGAGATGGATGCATCTTTGGTCAAATCCAACCCAGAGTTGCCTTTTGGTGTAAATTTGTAGGATCTCTGCACAGTAAACACACTATTGTGCAACATAGAAGATGCTTGGGTGAGAGGGGTAAAGAAATGCACATGCATCTATTAAAATAGCCAGAAAAAGGCCCTTGGTCTCTTTCTTGTCTTGTTCTCTTCACATTAAAAAATGTTCACCTCTCTCTCTCTCCCTTTCATCTTTCCTAAGGGCAGTGACTGACAGATTAATATATGTCTAGCTACGTGTCTTAGAAATCAAAAGGAAGGTGCTGTCAGAATCGCTTGTCAGAAAATGAGATTAGGCGCACTTGTCATTTGCTGAGGATTGCAGTGTTTCAGAGATAAGGTTGCATTTAATGAGTGTAAAAAGCCTCCTTGTGAAAAAGTGGGTGGTGCAGAGGAGAGAGAACGATTACTTTTCTGGTGTCAGCTGAGTGCTTTATCGTATAACTTGATATTGCGGCACCCTGGTAGGTACTGATAATGGCTGCTGGGGCTATTGCACCTCTTCAGTTCCTCTGCAACTTCAAAAGTGATGACTTGTTACCTGATTTTAAACTCTTCTTGGATGTTGAAACCCACTATCCTAAGGGAAAGAAGCCTGTACACTATGGTTTAAAGACAGACCTGTGAAAACACACCACATAAAGGAAATGTGCTAAACACATAGTCACTTTCCCCAGCAAACTATAAAGAATACTCAGTGGGTTTCAGTGAAATATGGAACTTGTCTGACAAGTGAAGGATAACTAATGAGAAACAGGTTTCAGAGTAGCAGCCGTGTTAGTCTGTATTCGCAAAAAGAAAAGGAGTACTTGTGGCACCTTAGAGACTAACAAATTTATTAGAGCATAAGCTTTCGTGAGCTACAGCTCACTTCATCGGATGCTTATGCTCTAATAAATTTGTTAGTCTCTAAGGTGCCACAAGTACTCCTTTTCTTTTAATGAGAAACAGAGCTCTATCCCACTGAAACCAATTGTGTTTTGTTATGGAAAATATTTATCAAGCCTTTTTTTCATTTGTTGGTTCTTCAAACAGTGCCATAATAACTCCTCTTACGTGCGGTATAATACAGCTTTGCTCATATGCATTTCAGTTATTTGAATTCTGAAGAAGTTATTACGTTGCCCATTGGATCTGATCACACTGTACATGAATATTTTAGATGGATGTTTTGTTCATCAGTGTAACGGTCATTCTTTTGCCAAGGTAGCTGGCTTCTACGTGGTGCAAAGACACCAAATGTACAGTTTTATTATTTATAATGTCAGATTGAAAGATGAAGGAATAGTCAAAGCTGGAATTTATCTGATCAGTGAAAGAGATCATACAATTGCCACATGTTTTTGTAACAATACTTCTTTATCAAGTGTACCTCTTTTATAATTATCCAGAAAAGCCGAGATTTATGTCTTATAGTCTCTTTGCCAAATTAGACACGATTTTCATTATTTTGCTCAAATTTTAGAAAATGTAAGAAATGACTCAGTTGGTTCCCAGTGCTGATTCAGCATTCCCTTGACTAAAAATGGTCTGATTACCAGAGAGCGGGATTATGGCATTCAGTGATGGCTGCTTTCTTCTGTTTTGTGAGATTCTGTTACCCTGACTATGGAACAGACTATTTGTGACAAATATTTAACACGTGAGCTAAGATATTAGTAAACAAATGTTTTTGAAATATTCTTTTAGTTTCAGAACTAAATGGCAGCTGGAAAATAGTGATAGATGATGCTCAGAGTATAATTTTTTTTATGAGTGGTGCATTTATAATACCTGCTTACCTCAGAGTTTTTGGGGGAAGGGTTTTAATGATATCTTCTTATTGTGAGAGAAGCGTTTACAAATGTACATCAGTTAAACTATGTAATATATCTGGTTAAAAAGCCACAAGACCTTCTCAAAGCTGTGAACCCAGGTAAATAGCATTTTGTAATCATAATGGAACCCACAGGAAGGTATATAGAAGAGATGGGGTAAGGTATATATTCCCTGGCTGGAAAGTTGTAGCCAGAAAACAGTTAGGCAATTTTTGTTTTTCATATTTGGGAGTAAAGAAGGAGAATGTCTGTCCTCACTCTAGCCTAAATACGTGACTATATTGGGAGAAGTTTGGGAGGGAAGCAGCAAAGTGAAATGTCTCTACAATTGTAGGAGTACTTGTGGCACCTTAGAGACTAACACATTTATTTGAGCATAAGCTCGTGAGCTACATCGGATGCATACAGCACCGTAGTGTTGGCAACAAAGCCCGTTGCCAACTGTGTCCACGTATCTATTCAGGGGACACCATCATAGGGCCTAATCACATCAGCCACCCTATCAGAGGCTCATTCATCTGCGAATCTACCAATGTGATATATGCCATCATGTGTCAGCAATGCCCCTCTGCCATGTACATTGGTCAAACTGGACAGTCTCTATGTAAAAGAATAAATGGACACAAATCAGATGTCAAGAATTATAACATTCAAAAACCAGTCGGAGAACACTTCATCTCTCTGGTCACTCGATTACAGACCTAAGAGTGGCTCTTCTTCTACAAAAAAAACTTCAAAACAGACTCCAACAAGAGACTGCTGAGTTGAAATTAATTTGCAAACTGGATACAATTAACTTAGGTTTCAGAGTAGCAGCCGTGTTAGTCTGTATTTGCAAAAAGAAAAGGTGTACTTGTGGCACCTTCGAGACTAACAAATTTATTTGAGCATAAGCTTTCGTGAGCTACAGCTCACTTCATCACTAAGCTCATCTTAAGTGATCACTCTCCTTAGAGTGTGTATGGTAACACCCATTGTTTCATGTTCTCTGTGTATCTGTGTATATAAATCTCCCCACTGTATTTTCCGCTGAATGCATCCGATGAAGTGAGCTGTTGCTCACGAAAGCTTATGCTCAACTAAATTGGTTAGTCTCTAAGGTACCACAAGTCCTCCTTTTCTTTTTACTGTAAGGAGAGTGATCAGGTAAGGTGAGCTATTACCAGCTGGAGAGCAGGGGAGAGGAGGGGGAGTGGGAACCTTTTGTAGTGATAATCAAGGTGAGACAGTGAAGTTTCCTTTCCCAGACTGTTAATGGTTTGGGGAGAAAATCCATCATCCCTGAAATTAGTGGAAAGCACTCAGCATTATAGAGGATCAGGCCCCGCCCTAAGCGAGGAGGAGGAGAAAGCTCTGCTGTTCAGCTCTGCCTCACTTTTATTCTTTGTTTCCATTTGAAACCCAAATCATAAAACTGCCTGCAGAGTGGCTGCCTCGCTGATGCTGTTCCTATAAATGAGAATTCCAGCTTTTATGCTAATTCAGTTTCAGGTTTCTTTGAACCTGCAGTTTATGGGCCTCTGCTTAAAACTGCAATCTGTTCTGCATAAAAGAAGGGATTACAAAGTGTTTTTAGTTCTGCAAATGCGGCAGAAAAATAATAATAAATAAATAAGTTTCACTGTCATTAATACTCCCCTGTGAAAGTTTTTTCTGCTTTGTCAAATTGAAAACTTTTCTTGAATTTAAATCTTATTCTGCAACACTATGTCAATTCTGTTTCTTTCTAATTGCTGCTGTCAGGAATTTACATTTTGCACAGCATTCTCTCCCCTCCCCCCCCCCCCCGTCTTCCCTTAGTGTAAAGACCACTTTCCTCCTCTCCCCTTGCCCCCCGAAAGGCAGTCAAGCTTCACTTTCATCTCGTGCCAAGAGCCCACCTGGGGAGGCAGTAGTTTACCTTGTAGACTGAGTGTGTAACCACAGTAGAGCAGATTCAATCCCCCTGGCAAAATCCAGCCTATTTTTTTTATTGACATCTGTTGCCACCTTTTAATGTATACAAGAGCTGTAATTTTGTTTGTGATAGCATTCATCTAGGTCGTTACTAGGGACAGGTTTATTTTGTAAAACATTACATTATCTTCGGGTTTTTACTCTTTGGGACATTAGACCATCAGACTAGCTGTGTGAAGGCATTTCTTTAAAAACACTTATAGCTCCATAAATTCTTTCCTCATAACCCCCCCATACATCTCATATTCTCTAACAGATAAAATTATGTATATTTTCAAAGCATTATTAAGGACTTTATAGGGTATCATTACATTCACAATTCAGACACTGTAATGCTTTTTGAAAAGATAAGCCACTGAGAGGAGCCATAAATGTTTCCAGTTTCCAACAGAATACCTAAGTATTGGAATATCCAATTTTCACATGGCCAGGAAATAAACTGCACAGGTGAGAGAGAGCTTTCCATGAATGATTTAATACAATATAATCTGCCATAAATTTAAAATTCATTTGCACGTTGCTACAGAGACGGGTAATTCTTTGGAACTACTGCACCGTTTGGAAGCAAAGCTGTCCACGTATTGCTCAGCATTTAGGCTGCTCCAAGTCATCCTAACTAAGCTGCATTGGACCTAGATACCTCCAGGCATCTTTAAAAGAGACCACAAAATTCCGGGGTCAATTCTGACACACGTTCATTGGGTCTTATCAGATGGCTGTAGGCCACAGCTGCTGCAGAAACAGTGATAACCTTCTCAGAGACCACAGATAAATTAAAATAGAATTTGGGCAAGATCTTACCAGGGCAAGGGACAGAAATGTCTTAAAAACAAGTCAATCCAGATTTTTATTCAATGGAAAGGATTGGTATAATTGAAAACCTATTTTTCTGAGTCTGTAACCTTGTTCCAAAGCCCACTGACGTCAGTGGAGTTTTTTTTGTTGACTTCAGTTGGCTTTGGGTGAAGCCCTAAGTTCTGATCCTTTCCTTCTAAAGATTAAAGTGCACATGCAAGCAGTAAAATTGGACCCCTCTACTTATCCACAGGACATGTATGATGACCACAGGCATCCCCACTGCCTGCCAATTTACTTTAGGGAGAGGAGAGGGTAATTCAGTGTTAGATTTCGTGTAGACTAAGGTTTCAGGTCTGACTAACACATTTGAAAAGTCTTGTGTAGACAAGGCACATTGGCTAAAGAAAAGTATACACTGCCTTGTCCACAACAGAACTTTCAAATGTGTTCAGATATGTTAGCTAACTTGCTCTAATTTTACACCTTTAATCCTAGACCAGGCCTTACTGTCCATGCTGTCCTTGGATACTTGGCTTATAGTGTTTACAAAAGCTCTGTTTATATTATTTTTGTAATGGGGATTCCTGTCCCCTAAGAATTGGACTCAGGCCATTTAGGTCATGAAAGAGCCATTAGAGAGTAATGACTTTCAGTCACTGTCCAGCTCAGCTGGATTTAACCAAGTAGCTAGAAGTGAAATCTTCAGCATCTCATTACCAGTAGGAGGTCATGTAATCCATTCCATTGCCAACGCAAGATTGTTATTTACAATACATGTATATCAAGAGCTTCAGAAAGCTGTAAAATACTGAGGGCCAGATTCTGTTCACCGTTATAGTGGAGTCACTCTGGTAGTACACCAGTGTAACTCAGATCAGTATTTGACCATGAGACTGATCCTATCCTGAAGAATTAGAATTTCTATCACAGTTTGACTAAATAATACCCTCTGTTTAACAGCCATGTAATAATCACCCTGCTATATTTATAACCACTGTGTTTATATGGGGCTGTCATTGTGAACACATTATTATTATTATTACTATTAGTACTATTTGTATTGTTGTTGTGCACATTCCCACTTAGTTGTCCCAGGGGAAACCACTATAGTGCATGCAACTGTACCTGAAATATGAATTCTGGGGCAATGCACAAAATAATGTTGGGGAAAAAAGTCATCTTTCAGGGATCATACAGTGGAACCCTCAGGAACTGAGTGATCTCTGCATAAAATCCTATAATCATATATCAGAAACTAATAGGAAGGCTTTTCCTAAGTAGTTGACCTAGCACTGCTAGCTTGCATGGCTTACTCCCTCCCTACATTTTTATGTTGCAGCTTTTAGGAATCAACAGCTTTATTCATATATCCAAATGTTCCCCTGGGGCCCCATCCAAAGCCCATTGGTACCAGTGGAAACCTTGCCACTGACTTCTATAGGCTTTGGATCAGGCCCCAAACTTCTTAGGCCAGCTTGAGTCTGATAAAGAGTGGCAGAAGGAGGACAAGGAGTCTTCCCTGCCTTCAACTGCCCCCTGTGGGGGAACCAGCACAATCAGTGTGGAGAACATAGGCCCAAGGGGAGGGGCAGAATGAGACCAGGGCCATGACCCTGCTCACTCCACACATCAGCTAACAGAGCTGAGTCCATCAGAATTCCTCCCAGGCTCCTGCTGCTGCTGTGTACCCCCACATCCACTTAAACTGCAGCCTGGACCTTTAAAATGTAGATTTGCTGGGCACGGTCCTGGGAAACTGGTTGATCCTGCGAAGCCACTGGAGTCCATCATGCTGTTTCTAAATAGCGGTTGGCATGATGCACAAGTTACTGCCTTAGTGTCTATATAATCTTTAGATTCGACTCCCAATGAAGAAATGTTATGATCTCATTGCAGATGTCATACTATAGACATTGTACTTGGATACGTATTGTTCATGTGGACTACTAGTTTTAGCATAGTATAGAAATCAGCAGCAAAATTCCCATGGCTAAATCAGACCTGCCCTTGTATGGGTGTGTAATGGGAAGGTGTATACATATAATCCTCCCGCCACTACCCTTCAACATACATGAGTAGAAGGCAGCTATAATTTACTTCCCAGCGCCCACTCAGCCTGCTTTCTGTGCTCACCATCCCTAGATGGTAAAGGTGTAGCCAGGGATGCTAGCTAGAGCAGTGGTTCTCAACCAGAGGTACCTGTACCCCAGGGGTACTTAGAGGTTTTCCATGGGGTACATCAACTCATCTAGATATTTGCCTAGTTTTACAACAGGCTACATAAAAAGCACTAGTGAAGTCAGTACAAACTAAAATTTCATACGGACAATGACTTGTTTATCCTGCTCTATATAATATATGCTGAAATGTAAGTACATTATTTATATTTCAATTGATTTATTTTATAATTGTCTGGTAAAAATGACAACATAAGCAATTTTTCAGTCATAATGTACTGTGACACTTTTGTACTTTTATGTCTGTTTTTGTAAGGAAGTAGTTTTTAAGTGAGGCGTAACTTGAGGGTACACAAAATAAATCAGACTCCTACAAGGGGTACAGTAGCCTGGAAAGGTTGAGAACCAATGAGCTAGAGACCTCCCCATGAAACATTGATATATACCTCTCAGCATCTGCACTTCTTCCCATCTCCAGCTCAGCTAACTTTGTAGGAGGCTTAACCACTACTGTGTAATTTGAGTGAATTATTACAGATGTAATCATCATAATGTATGTGTGTTTTTATTTTTGCTGTGGATCTTCCCAAGTGTCTGTGGGGGATGTGGAGTGGCTAGATTAATAAATATAGTTCCTGGTGGTGCTAACTGTTGCTGTTGGAACTAAAATAGCAGAAATCTATGCAAAAACAAAAGAATCTCTGCAGTGTCTGCTTAATCTCAGAGACCAAAGTGTCTCAGTTTAGTCACCCAAAATCGAGGCACTCACAATTTGTCAACACTTAAGAATTCTGGGTTTCATTTTTAAAACCAATGACACATTTCTCCTAGGGGATAAAAATGTCTAATTCTTTATACAATAATAATGTGTTTAGTATGTTGATGCATGTATGGTATTATGTAATATACAATGCAATTTCTAGCATCTTGTGCAGATTTTCAAAAGCTTTACCAATTGACATTTACCTTCATCTGCAATCTTAACTGTAGTGGGCATAACCCACAAATGGGCTCACTTCACCTACCACTGAAACGTAGCCAGCTGTGGAGTTGAATGTGGCTGCTGTTTAGCAGCTGGCAGCAATACTGCAGTTTAGGACTGGAAGTGTCAAATACCTTTTCCTCCTTGAAATCAATGGAGTGCTTTAGACAGTCAGGCAAAACTGGAGCTCAAGTTTGAATCTTGCCAGGATCGTAGGGATAAGATCCCTACATTTGCAAAAAGTGCCATGGGATCTTTAATGAGCACAAGTGATCAGGACCTTGGTTTTATAACGCCACTGAAGCAGCAGGCACAGATGTTTAGCCCTGTTCATGTGCTGTGCCTCACCTGAAGTGGAAAATGAAGAGCTGTTGTGTGAGCATCTACCTGTCCCTGCAACTCTCCTCTGGCGTTTGAGCCTTGTAGTCGGAATATCCATCCATAATTCATAGTCTCATGTATCAGGTCCAGCTTCACTTATTCCAGAACCATAGTCACCCTGGCACCAGATAAGCACCTTCCCCCAATGTTGAGGAAGCCATGCAGGGGAGCGGCTTCTGGTCCCAGAGTGGGACAGTACAGTTGCAGGATCGTACAAAGTATTAGGTAGGTAAGTGCTGGAGTCAGGGTGGTGGTGGTGGGCAGTTGAGCAGGGCTAGGGTCAGGCTGGTGTGTAGTAGGACAGGGCAGGCCTAGGACTAGAGAGGGGAGCAGGTGTGTTTAACCATACTGGGAAAGCACAGGGTCGGATGGAGTGGAGGCACAGGGAAGACAGGCTGGGATACACTGGGCCAGGGCCCGGAGAGGTCAGGCTGGGGCGCAGTGGGGCAGAGCATGGAGAGGGCAGGCTGGGGTGCAGTCGGGCTAGGTCGCCAGGCTGGGGTGCAGTGGCGTGGGGTGTGGAGAGGTCAGGCTCGGACATAAGTGGGCAGGGAGCAGGGCGGCCAGGCTGGGGCGCAGTGGGGCAGGGCTCGGAGAGGCCAGACTGGGGCATAGGGAGGCAGGGCACAGTGGAGCAGGGCAAGGAAAGGGCAGGCTGGACCATAGGTGGGCAGGGAGCAGAGAGGGCAGGCTGGGGTGCAGTGGGGTGGAGAGGTCAGGCTGGGGCATAGGTGGGCAGGGACCAGGGCAGCTGGGCTGGGGCGCAGTGGGGCCGGGAGCAGGGCTGCTGGGTTGGGATGCAGTGGGGCAGGGCTCGGAGAGGCCAGGCTGGGCCATAAGCGGGCAGGGCGAGGAGAGGCTAGGCTGGGCCATAAGCGGGCAGGGAGCAAAGAGGGCAGGTTGGGGCATAGGTGGGCAGAGCCCAGTGGGGCCAGGTGGCCTGGCAGATGGGCAGGGCGCCTGCCGGCAAGGCTAGGGCGCAGTGGGGCAGGGCGCTGGGCAGGCCGGGCAAGGGCGCAGTGGGGCAGGACGTGGAGAGGCCGGGCAGGGGCGCAGTGGGGCAGGGCGGTGGAGAGGCCCCGCAGGGGCGCTGTGGGGCAGGGCGGTGGAGAGGCCCCGCAGGGGCGCTGTGGGGCAGGGCCCTGGGCGGCCGGGCAGGGGCGCTGTGGGGCAGGGCGGTGGAGAGGCCCCGCAGGGGCGCTGTGGGGCAGGGCCCGGGGCGGCCGGGCAGGGGCGCAGTGGGGCAGGGCGGTGGAGAGGCCCCGCAGGGGCGCTGTGGGGCAGGGCCCGGGGCGGCCGGGCAGGGGCGCTGTGGGGCAGGGCGGTGGAGAGGCCCCGCAGGGGCGCTGTGGGGCAGGGCGCTGGGCGGCCGGGCAGGGGCGCTGTGGGGCAGGGGCGCGGGCGGGCTGTCAGGCTGGTGGCGGAGCCGGAGGGGCAGGGCGGGGAAGGCGGGCGGGCCGGAGGGGAGGAGCGGAGGCCGGCTGGGGAGTCCGGCTCGCAGCGCGGCGGAGTCCCTGCATGTGGAGCGCTCCTGGCTAGACGCGGCGCGGGGGGCGGCCCTGGGAGGGGGTCCTATGCGGCCGCTCGCCGGGAGCCCTTCGGCAGGAGCTCGGGGGCCGCTCGGGCGCCTTCATTTGTGCGGCGCAGCGCCGGGGGCTCGCGTCCGGCTCAGGATTACCGGGTGCAGGGCCGCGGTGTGGCGGGGCCGGAGCCGATCTCACCCCCCTGAGCCGCTGTTTCCAATGGAATTCACTTGAAGCCGGTCGCCGGAGAGCGAGGGGCCGGCGCGGGGGGGGGACTGGAGCACACCGGGGCGAGCCGCTTTGTCTCCGGGGGGGGGACACGAATCCAAAGCCTTTTTTTTTTTTCCTCCAAAAAGACACCCCCCGCTGCCGTCTGCCCCCGGCCGCCGCTGGGGCCCCCGCGCTGCTCCCCAGCCCAGGGAGGTGTGTGAGAGTCCGGGGTGGGGGAGCACCTGGGATCCGGAGCTGCTCCAAGCGGCTCGTCTCCGGGGCACCGGGCGCAGGTTGGAGCGCGCCCCCCCCCCCGCTCCTGCTCCTGCTCCTGCTCCACATGGTTTTCTTTGTCCTGCTGCCGCTGCTGCTCCATTAGCTTTCCGCGGCCGCTGCTTTCCCCGCACCCGCCCCCCCTCGCTCCCTCTCCTCCCGGGGAACCATCTTGCCGGGAGAGGGGGGCTGTTCCGCGCTCTCCGCTCGCTCTCCAGCCAGGATGGCTGGCTGTGTGCTCTGGGTTCCCCGCCTGGAAGGAATTGGCCTTTGAAGGATTAGTTGGGGTGTCGCTTGGAGACTTTTTTTTTTTTTTTTTAAATTAAAAAAAGAGCCCATCTGGATCGGAGTTCGCTGGAGACTGGAGCACGCGCGTTCACACGCACGCCAGCACCAAAAATGCACTTAGGGCTGTCAGTGGCGCTTTACCCTTTGCGATCAGGTAAATCCTCCCCCCCACCCCCCCTTTGCATTTTGCACTCTCCGCTGGCGGGTTGGACCTGGTTGAGATCTGACAGCCGAGGGGGTGGGGGGCAAGGTCGCACCGGTTCGAAGGCTGTTTTAATGGCGAAGTGTTTTGTCTGCATTTGGCGTTATTGGGGCTTTATTGATCCCCTCCCTTTGGGTGGGGGGGGTTGTTCTCTGTGTGGTTAGAGGGGGTCCTCTGTCCGCAATCACCGTCTCTGTTCCCACCCCACCCTCCCAGCAGGAGGGGGGACTCTCTGGGCAGTTCAAGCATGTGCAATTTCGGGTTCGCCCCAGCCTGGATCCCGCTCTTCACAAACGTCTTCCCTCCCCCGCTCCCCCCCCGCAAGCCGAGTTGGAGGAAGGGGCTCGCGGATCCCCTTTGTAGCCCCTTTGCCTCGGGGATCCCTGCTGGGGGCTCCCGCGCCGAATGAGCTTCATGGTGCTCGGCGCAGGACTGTCGGGACGCGCCCGGCACGGGCGCCGGGAAAGGGCAAGCGGCGTGGGTGGGTGGCGTGCACTTGGGCTGGGGTTAGGATCGCTGCTCTCTCGGGCCAGACCCGGACGGGGGAGAGCTGTGGACAGGTCTGAGGTTGCTGGGGGTTTCGCAGCATTATTTGGTCTGAAGCCTTTGGCTCGTTCCCTCCCTGTTGACATTTGGTGGAGTTGGCGTGTGAGAGAGAGAGAAGGTGATCGGAGGAGGGGGAATGGGGGGGAAGGTGGCCCATATTCTGGGGACTACCGCTGGAAATAGACCACCGCTGCGGGGGGGGGGGGGACGCAAAGGCTCCCTCTGAACATAAGAGTGAGGGGTCTTCACTGCCTAAGTTGGGGCTGGCACTTCGCTTTCCGTGCCCCTCGCTAACCGGAGCTTTGCCTGCGGGTGGAGAAAAGGGCAAATGCGTCCCCGCGCTATTGAGGAGCGAGCGGAGGCGAAGCAGCCTCCGTGTAAACCCGGCGGGTGGGGTGGCCAGGTGCGCGGGGAGCCCGGTTCGGAAGTATCTCATGTGAGAGTGGGCGGGTTTGCAAGCGCTTCACCAGCCTCTGTGCCCAGGCGCCCGCCTCGCCAGGACCTGGTTTAGGAATACATCCCCTTGAATGGAAGTGCATGCCGAGATGGGGGTAGCAGGTGGTGCTTGGTTTGTTTTTTTGTTGGCCCAGAGATTGCTGGCTTCTGTCATTCGTGTTGTAAAGGGCTAAACTGTGCTTGGGAACCGAAATAAGCAAAGTGCAAAGAGGGCGGTTTGGAATCCGCTTCAGCAGCATTTCTCACACTGCCCAAGACAGAGGCTAGAGGATGATGCTCAAAAGAAAAGAGACGTTTTCCTGGCATAGTGCATGTTCTGCATACAGCCTCTCCCGGGTTTCCAGAAATGGGATGACACCACGAGAGACGGTGTCTTTCCATTAACTACCCAGATAGGACTCGAACCGTGGAAATCATCCGGATGGTAGTGAACGAACACAACATTTTCTCATGGAAAGGAAATGTCTCAAATATCCAAGTCAGTCTCCGTTTCTTAAAAAATCAAGGTCTGACAACATACTTCCTCAAATCATCCGTCACTACAGTAGAAACGCTGTCGTTTGGTGCCAATAGATTTTCATTGTCGTCGTGTAAGAGATTTGAAGTCAAGAACACTTGCAGGCGTTGCATTTTAGTGGATTTTTGGCGTTCCTATTGAATGGTTTGTTTTTGGTAGGTGTAGGTGCCACTTGGTTGGGCTAATTCATTATTGTAAAGAAAGTTATAATTGTATAGGAATTAGTTAATTATTGGACCATGTTTGGTGACGATTTTTTTTTTTACTATTAGTTGTGTGCTTTGCTGTTCACCTAATGAAGCTTCATATTTATAAAACAAAGTTGTAACTTGCTGTTCGAGCTAACCAGGCGGTACTTGTCTGTATGCATCGTAACACGCGGTGTTGATGGTTTTTTGGTTTTCATTTCTTTTTTAAGTTGGTACTGTTAGATTCAACAATGCAGTTAATAAGGCAAAAGAGGTGTTCACTTTCCAGTAACCTCTGTCTTTGTAAAATTGTCTTTAATTTATTGTGTAGCCGTGCTAATAATCACGTCCCTAATTTGGGTTGAGGTGTAAAGGTTGTTCAGGCAGAATGTATTATGTACCACATTAGGTCTAACAAATGTCACAGACAGACTTCACAGCGGTGTTTCTTGTGTTTTGCAATGAACCGGAAAAAATTGTCACCTGGATATTCTGAGCTTGGAAAAAAGCCCCCCCCCCCCATCAAGCTTTAAAAAAATATTTCCCTCTTTTCCCATTGTTGGGGGGGGGGGGTTATTAAGAAGCACACACATTTTCTAGGCTATTTCATTTTGAAATGCTGGAATAAAAGAATTTCAAAACCTATAAGCAATTTTTTACAATAAAAGTAGTTCAGGCTTGATTTTTTTTCAAAAGCAGGATGATTTTGGGAAGAACTTGACTTTTAAGGGGAAACTGATTTTAGAAAGGCAGTTGCAGATGAGATCCAGCCTGAAAGGCTATTGTTTTTAATCAAAGAACAGGATGATTCTCACGTTTATGAAAACATGGAAAAATCTCCTAATTTGTTGGAATAATGTCCAACTGTTCTTTAAAACACATGGCTTCCTTTATCTCTTCAATTTGTACTTTATTCCCATATTTTCACTAATTTCAAGAAGGGCATCACTGGATAATAAATCCAGTGTTTACAAGGTATTTAATTAGAAAGAAATAGCTTAGTTTAGCTTTTAAATAATACATACAACATTAATCTGGCAAAATCCATTTAGAATTGGGAGCAAATAGAGCAATTTTTAATAAATAAGAATATAAAAAAGATACTTTAACTTGATGTTAAATTAATGAATAATTGCTTGTTATTACATTATAATACATTGTATATAAACTGACTTGTGTGTATCTCTCTATAGATTTATATATATATCAGTTTATATATAATGTATTGTGTAATATAGTACATGTCTAATACATTTATTTTGCTAGACACAACTTCAGAAATGACCTCCTCATTTAAGTATATATGTATAATTATTTGCTTTCCAAGCCCAGGATGTTTTTAAGCTTTGTTGACTGAATTCAAATGGAAAACAATGCTGTATCAGAGCCAAACACCAAGAAACTAAAAATATTTTACAAATTTTGCAGTCTGTATTTTCCCCCATGTCCTTAATAGAATATTTTCTTAATGAGCACATTTAATGGTATAAAATGTCAAAAAGCGGATTATTCCAAAATAATGTTGTATCTGAAATATGGTTAAATTTTAAGTTTTATTTTTTGTATAATTTGTAAATTCAGATATTGTATAGATTTAAGCTTTGTGTGTGTGTATGTGTGTGTATATACCCATATATGTGTCCACATGCACAAGAGAGACATAAATAGACTTGAACTTCTAAATGTTAGGGAAGTAAGTTGTTGGTGAGGAGAACCTTTACAGGGATATTTTCCCTTGGCTGACTTTTTAACATTTAGTCCTCGGAACAGAGAGACACAGTTCTTTTACATGAAATTTAAATAAGGTTTCAGTTTTATTGATTAAAAAAATTAGTCAGCCTACTGAAGTGAAAATTGTAGTAATAATTATGAAATGGGTATTTTTCAGAGAAAGCAAAGATCAAGCTGGCATGATGGAAAAAATACAAAATAGTTATCAGTTTATGCAGATAGAGTAGTGTCTAGATTATTTTGACCAAAGTGAGTCCAATGCTGAGATATTTCCGTTAAACTTTAATAATGTCGTGTTTAATAAACAGCACATTATAGCAATTCAGACAAACACTGGCCTAAGTCTGAAATGATAAATACACTGGATCTTAAAAGAAGAATTTTTAAAAAGAAAGAAACATACAGAACTGCAAACGCATGAGACTGGAATGAGTAATTCAGAATTATGGTATCTGTCATAGGCTGCAAAATCATTGTCAGAACAAGTTGGGTTGCCTTATGTATCACAGTACAAAAATATATTTTGTGTGCAGCTAATATGTCGAATAAGGAATCATTTTTTAATTTATTAACTAAAATCTTTCCAAATAAATATCTGCACTGCAGGACAGTGAAACACAGCCAAATAGCACCATCTTATGGACACTTTTTTCTGGAGCTGCAGCTTTCATCAGCTTTCTTGTTTTGTCAACCTGTTTTGGTTTTTCTAAGGTATATAAATATACATGCACGTATTTTAATAATATGTATAATGTGTACCTTCTTTTTCATTGGTATTTCAGGCATCTGATGCCAGCTCTGAAAAATTATTCAACACTGTTACAAATAAAGGTAAGACTGCAATCCCCATCATAAGCATATATATTTTTCTACATGCATTTCTTTTCATGGCAATTTCAATTTGAGATAAAATGTAACTTGTTATGCAGGAATGTAGCAATCAGCTTGTTAGTACTTTTTATGTTTCCTTTGGTTTCAGACATGTTCTATATGCTTCAGAATTGCTTTGCTAAAGCAATATAAAATAAAGACTTTAAATAATGCATTGCCTGCCCAGTCAGAATTAATTTAAATAACAATATTAGGGAATAGTTTATTTTACAAATGGCTTTAATTTAAGCTCATTTAAATAACTGCAACAGTTTTCAAAATATTTTAGCATGATTGTTACTCATCAGTTACATGATAGACATGGAATTATGAATAGCCAATTTGTACTGCTGACAGTAACAACCAGCCAGCATTTAGTATTCACAGGATAATAGTAATAAACCATGACTTGCTGTGCCATATGCTTTCTGTAAAGTTAATAAACGATATAGAGGGCCACATTTAAATATGCAATATCCCATTCATATCTCCCAAACAGCAATAGTGACTAATGATTTAACAGTACATTAAAGGAATACTTGCCTTAAATCACAGGTTTCAGAGTAGCAGCCGTGTTAGTCTGTATTCGCAAAAAGAAAAGGAGTACTTGTGGCACCTTAGAGACTAACAAATTTATTAGAGCATAAGCTTTCGTGAGCTACAGTGGGCTTCTGTGTAGTGCTTATTTGAAGCAGCATTGTTGAAAATAATGTGGGGGCGCTTTTCTTTTTGAGGGCAGAGTGGGGAGAGAGTCTTGAATCACTAGCTGTGCCAAGGTGTATAATTCAAAGGCTTTAAATTACATAAAATCTATTTGATCATTTCTCTCAAATCCCGCTCCCCCCCCCCAACACCTGTTCAGTGGCAGTGCATGATAATTGCTTAGTAAGAAGGTATGCGCTTTCAGCTCTAATCTAATACAGTCTTAAATTATAATTTCATTGGAGCACTGGAGCAAGGGTTGAGTAGAAAATACAGGCTTGATTATACTGAAATTTAAGCCTTTTCTGTTATCTAGGTGAATAATTTGGTTGGTGACTTATACTGTGTGCTTCTCACATAGAGCTTTTTTGGTTTGGTGTTTTGGTTTGTCCTGTTGGATCATTTTTAAATGTGAAAAATGCCACATCCTGCCAATTTCTGTACCGTTTGATTCCATAGAGCTGCGGAGGTGTACCTGAGGGCATTAAGCAGCCCCTTATGTTTGGGATTCCCATGCTGATACACTACTTCTGAAATTACTTTGATGCATATTGAATTATATCTATTTTTAATTGCCTTATGGACCTGTCTTCCTGTTTTATGTATTAATATCCTTTTGAAGGACAATCTGAAGGGGTTGGGTTTTTTTGCTCAAAATAGGTTATCCAACTTGGCAAACTTATGCTATCTGTTCTATTTAAATTTGAATTTACAGCCATCCTTCCTCCTCCCTGGAAAAAATAGGTCACCAAAAGAAATAAAAAAAGAGGAAGACTTGTGTGTTCAGGGACCCCTGACCTCCAAACTACATGTGACTGCACCTTTATTTTGCTAATTTGCTGTAAAAAGCTTTGGAATTTGAGTAGTCCTTTCCTGGGATTGAGCCAGAATAGAATAGAAGCCAATCCAGTGAATCAACATTCCTGACTGATAGCCTGTAACTAGGCTGAAGGGATCTCTTCAATTGAAGGATGAAAAGTGATTGATGAAGACTAGGCCTCTGTTCCTCTTCCTTTCGTTTTCTTTTTAGAATCAAACACATTGCCCACATTCTTATTTTTGTTTACTTACCCAGTTTGATTTGTGGCATCTATTAGGTTGTGAATAACCATGCTTGACAGGGAGCCTTTTCTTCTGAGGTACTTTTCTTTGGTGATTTAGTTCCTTTGAAAGGATTAGGGTTTCTTTGTGTAGCCTAAAATCAACATAGGCTTTTCGAAGCTTTGCTTGGGAAACCATACACAAATAAGCTTTTTAGTTGATGGTAGATTATTCCTTTGCCCCCTTATTTCCATCAAAATGGCATCTTTCTTTTCTCCTCCTGAGTTTCCCCTTCAAGCCATATGCTAATTCCTGTTGGCAACATGAATGACAAGGGGGAGAATCAGTGCAAATCCAGGTGCTGAAAAACTAGGCTGACTGGTTTCATTTTGTTTTGGGTGTTTTTTTTCCCCCACTGGGAGAAAGAGATTAAGGGGAAGAGGGTAGAAAAAGCATAGGGGACAGTTTTGTTAAAGGGATTAACATTCAAAGCGCTAAATATCAGGAAAATAATCTCAAAAAGATCCACTGTTTAGAGATAATGTCAATAATTGCTTCCAGACAGGTGCAGGGATTCTCATTATGGGCTGGGGTTTGTTGTTAGTCTGTCCTCTGAGTGTCTGCTGGATGGATGGTTGAGTAGGCTGTCAAAGAACTGTCAGTTTGATGCATTTCAAGTTCAAGTTCTCTTTTTTTGCAAAGTGGGCTGTTTGCTTTAGAGCCAACTCTTCTCCTGTTTTGTCCAGTGTTCCTTTTGCCAGAAGCAATAAAAATCAGTCTAAGAAAGGTCAAATTTGCATTTGGTAAACCACAACGAAAATCTTCAAAGCCCCTGGCTGATTGAACAATCTGACAAGGTATGGCAAACTGACAAGCAAACATTCCTGGTCTGCCTCTCAAATATCCCTCAAAATTATCTACATGCCACACAAATGTGGTGTTCTCTCACGTTTATTATTTTAAAATGTTTTGCGTCGGAAACAAAAGATTGTGAAACTGATACTACAGAAAAAGTTATTTGCACAAAAGGAATGACTCCCACTGCATTTTAATTATTAATTGGTTGTGTCCTTCATTGTGGGTATTTGTCCTATACTGTATTCCCTTTTATTATGTGGTTAGTTATTGTATTACAGTAGCACCCAGAGGCCCTTGTGCTAGTCTCTGTACGGACACACAGCAGGACACAGTCCACGCTGCAAAAAGTTTAGGGCAAAATTTTCAAACCACTTAGCGGTTTAGTAATCTATGTTTCCTTGAAAGACACTGAAAATAGGACTTAAGCTCCTTGGTCCAGATCCTCAAAAAATATTTAGACCCTTCAGTCCCTGCTGGGGAGTTAGATGCCTAAATACTTGCTGTTAAGTAACAGGTGCTTTTGAAAATGTTACTCAGAATCTAAATAAACAAGACAGCCAAAGAGTACAAGAAAGGAAGTACCATTTTAGAAATAGGAAACAGAGGTATAAAGTGATGAAATGATTTCCTCAAAGTCATACAAGAAGTCTGCGGTAGAGCTGTGGCTTGAACTCAGATCTCCTGAGTCCCAGTCCAGTGCATTAACCATAAGACCTGCTTTCTCATTTGGGATTTGGCAGATTAAGAGGTATGTCCATGGTTATAGTGTGCTAGTGATGTTTGGCAGATCTCCCAGTCGATTTCAGTCAGTATGTCTGAGTATAAAAATCAAATCTTTAGGTCAGTGGTCACCAACCAGTCAATCCTAGAGGATCGACCAGTCGATTGCCATCGCGGGTGGTGCAGTGTGGCTGCTGCTAAGGCAGACTTCCTGCCTACCCCGGCCCCAAGCTGCTTCCGGAAGCAGCCAGCGCAGCTCCGCGGCCCCAGGGGCGGGGAGGCAGGGGTCTCCCTCCGCGTGCTGCTCCTGCCTGCATGCACCGCCCCCGCAGCTCCCATTGGCTGGGAGAGCTGCGGGGGCAGTGCTTGCAGAGAGGGGACTGCACTGAGCCACGTGCCCCTGCCCCCCACCCCAGGGGCCGCAGGGGCATGTTGGCCCTTTCTGGGAGCAGTGTGGGGTCGGGGTAGACAGGGAGCCTGCCTTAGCCTCGCTGTGTGCACTGATGACCGGGAGCTGCTGGAGGTAAGTGCTGTCCAGTGGGAGGCCGCACTGCAATCCCTGAGCCCCCTCCCAGAGCCTGCACCCCGAACCTCCTCCTGCACCCAAGCACAGCCCTGAGCCCCCTCCCAAAGCCAGCACGCTGTACCCCCTCCTGCACCCCTACGATCTGCCTCAGCCCAGAGCCCCCTCCTGCACCCAAATTCCCTCCCAGAGCCCGCACCCTCCACCCCCTTCTGCACCCCAGCCCCCTGCCCCAGGCTCAGCCCAGAGCCCCCTCCCACACTGCGAACTCATCGGCCTCAGCCCAGAGCCTGCACCCCCTTCCAAACCCCAACCCCCACCCCAGGCCGGTGAAAGTGAGTGAGGTGGGGGAAAGCAAGCGACAGAGAAGGGGGGGATGGAGTGAGTGGGGCGGGGCCTCAGGGAAGGGGCGGGGTAGATCCTGGTTTGCCCTTAGATTCAAAAAGTGATCTTGGGCATTAAAAGGTTGGAGACCACTGCCTTAGGTGCTTTAAAAGGACATATCAACTTTCCGTTGAGGTCTGAAAGCATCAACATTAACATCATTAATCCTGGCCCATGTACTGAATGTTGTTAACCAAATTTTGTAGTGTAATTTCCCAGAGTAATGAAGTTCCATTATCTTTTGATAACAAATACACTTTAAAGTAACAGTTCTGGAGCCGGCAATTTCTCCTACTGGCTCTGTATTCAATGTATGTTAACCCCTCTCCCCAGAAAATAGCCTTTCCTGTAGGGGAAAAAAATGATTCTCAAACTGTTGAAGTTTTATTCTGTATACTATACTGAAGTTTTCTTTGATCAGGAGCCCAGTTAGGCTGTTACAGCTTTTTATGTTCAAATTGTTTACAGGATGTTCATGTAAACTTTATGAATCCATCTGCCTTAGTGCCAAAGCCAGCTGTCAGGGAAATGTTTAGTTTCTCAGCATGAAGTAGATAGATAGGTGTGGGTTACCAGTTGTCCGTAGCAGCTGAAATGTTGCTCATGGCAAGCTCTGGGTTTTTAGGTTGTTCTGGAGAGAGATTGTCCTCCAGAAAAATAGGCACATGTTCTTGTTTCTCTTGTAGGTCTGTCTGGTACATCATTACTTGAAGACCCCCTGCTCCATCTGTTTTAGCAAGCAGAAAGGGAAGTGAAACAGACAAATATTTCTCTTCCCTGATCCAGTTCACAGGAGTTCCTATGGTGGAAGAGAGGTGCTTCTCTCTCCAGGTGAACCAACCTCACCCCATTTCCCGTAGTGAGTGTAATTGGAATTCACCACTACATACAAAAAGCATGTACACAATCTCAGCATACCTAAGTATAGCAAAAAACCCCCACCCCATACTGGGCAGACAGACAGCCCCCATTTCTGCCCTTTCCCCCTCTCTTCTCAGGAACCCAGAGCAACCTTCCCCAATCTACTCGCCCACCACCACCTTCTCCTCCTTTTTTTGGCTGCCACCTTCACATCTCTGTATATCTACCAGTGGGTGGTGTGTGCATTCCCAGCTTGCTACTTCTGTGCTATGTGTGTGGTGCCTCTGCTGCCCTTGGAAACTATTCAGTTGGTTGGCCAGAGAACTCCAGGAATTATTGTACTGCAAGAACAACTCCCTGCCTGGAAACATTTTCTTTGTGCTTCTGAAGAGGGCTCACTCCCTAAATGGACTGTGATCAAGGCATGTCTTCAAAGGAGAGTTTGTGAATTGGGTCTGTGGGCTTTGGGTCACAAAGGAGTCCCTGATGCAGAATTAGAAGGTGAACTCATCTGGCAGGCCATATCCATGACATTAAATGTTGCCATCCTGTCTGCTAGAGGCTAGGCTGAAAATCACAAACCATTTGATGAGGTTTGCTGTTTTGAAGACTCTAGCGTTCTTGTAATGAGGCAGTGCTGACAACTGGACTAGGAGAAAGACTGCTTTGTTTCAGTTTAACTTCAGAGTTTAAAAAAAAGTGTGTGTGTGGGGGGGATTTTGTTTTGGGATTGTCTTTTGCTCTAATTTCTAGAAGAGAGAGTTAGTTTATGTTCTTTATCTGAACAAGAAGCTTGTTGCGTAGTGTTGCATCTGTGCGGTTCATATCCATCAGCATGAATTCATTTTGCACTACAGAATGCAAGATGCATTGGCACAGCCAGCTGTTCACATGGTGAAATTGTTCTGGTGCTCTTAGTAAGGGAGCATAGGTCCCCCTCTACACCTGCATGCCATCCTCCCTTCTATGCTCAAATCACAGCCGCTGCCTCCTCTGTACACTTTCACTCTGTCCTCTCCTCATGCACAATTACATTGTGTTTTTTCCCCACAGCTAAAGTTCTAGAGGGGAGTTCTCCAGGGCAGGAGAGTGAGCTAGGGCTGCCTACTGTGGAAGAGACAGTAGCTATAATTAGCTATAATTTCTCAAATTAAACTTTAAAAATACAATACAAGTAACTGGTTTCAGAGTAGCAGCCGTGTTAGTCTGTATTCGCAAAAAGAAAAGGAGTACTTGTGGCACCTTAGTGGAAATATTCCTTGAGTCAGAGACGTCGAAAATAGGATTCTAGGTCACCACAGAACTGTATCGTGTTCATGAGAAGGAGAGGCCTCGAGATAGGACAGATTCTTCTGCTGGGCTAAGAGTATAGTTGGATAGATTAACAATATTGCTGGGTGGGTTAAGGGAACCACTGTTGTGGCCCCTTGTGGCATGTAGTAGTTCAGAGAGTTTAGTGTCCTTTTTCTTTTGTAGAGAGGCAAAGTGTGTGTTGTAAATGGCTTGTCTAGCTTTTGTAAAATCCAGCCACGAGGAAGTTTGTGTGGAAGGTTGGTTTTACTAATCCACAGAGACCTTCCTACCAAGACTGCAAAAAGAAGGATTCTGGGTGGACTCCTCCTGAAGGTCGAAACAACAGACTGGACTTCTACATAGAGTGCTTCCACCGATGTGGAAGTTGAAATTGTGGAAAAGCAGCATCACTTGCCCCATAACCTCAGCCGTGCAGAACACAATGCCATCCACAGCCTCAGAAACAACTCTGACATCATAATCAAAAAGGCTGACAAAGGAGGTGCTGTCGTCATCATGAATAGGTCGGAATATGAACAAGAGGCTGCTAGGCAACTCTCCAACACCACTTTCTACAAGCCATTACCCTCTGATCCCACTGAGGGTTACCAAAAGAAACTACAGCATTTGCTCAAGAAACTCCCCGAAAAAGCACAAGAACAAATCCGCACAGACACACCCCTAGAACCCTGACCTGGGGTATTCTATCTGCTACCCAAGATCCATAAACCTGGAAATCCTGGACGCCCCATCATCTCAGGCATTGGCACCCTGACAGCAGGATTGTCTGGCTATGTAGACTCCCTCCTCAGGCCCTACGCTACCAGCACTCCTAGCTATCTTCGAGACACCACTGACTTCCTGAGGAAACTACAATCCATCCGTGATCTTCCTAAAAACACCATCCTATGGCCACTATGGATGTAGAAGCCCTCTATACCAACATTCCACACAAAGATGGACTACAAGCCGTCAGGAACAGTATCCCCGATAATGTCATGGTAAACCTGGTGGCTGAACTTTGTGACTTTGTCCTGACCCATAACTATTTCACATTTGAGGACAATGTATACCTTCAAATCGATGGCACTGCGATGGGTACCCGCATGGCCCCACAGTATGCCAACATTTTTTATGGCTGACTTAGAACAACGCTTCCTCAGCTCTCATCCCCTAATGCCCCTACTCTACTTGCGCTACATTGATGACATCTTCATCATCAGGACCTATGGAAAAGAAGCCCTTGAGAAATTCCACCATGATTTCAACAATTTCCATCCCACCATCAACCTCAGCCTGGACCAGTCCACACAACAGATCCACTTCCTGGACACTACGGTGCTAATAAGCGATGGTCACATAAACACCACCCTATACCGGAAACCTACTGACCGCTATTCCTACCTACATGCCTCCAGCTTTCATCCAGACCACACCGCACGATCCGTTGTCTACAGCCAAACTCTACGATACAACTGCATTTGCTCCAACCCCTCAGACAGAGACAAACACCTACAAGATCTCTATCAAGCATTCTTACAACTACAATACCCACCTGCTGAAGTGAAGAAACAGATTGACAGAGCCAGAAGAGTACCCAGAAGTCACCTACTACAGAACAGGCCCAACAAAGAAAATAACAGAACGCCACTAGCCATCGCCTTCAGCCCCCAACTAAAACCTCTCCAACGCATCATCAAGGATCTACAACCTATCCTGAAGGATGACCCATCACTCTCACAGATCTTGCGAGACAGGCCAGTCCTTGCTTACAGACAGCCCCCCAATCTGAAGCAAATACTCACCAGCAACCACACGCCACACAACAGAACCACTAACCCAGGAACTTATCCTTGCAACAGAGCCGTTGCCAACTCTGTCCACATATCTATTCAGGGGACACCATCATAGGGCCTAATCACATCAGCCACACTATCAGAGGGTCGTTCACCTGCGCATCTACTAATGTGATATATGCCATCATGTGCCAGCAATGGCCCTCTGCCATGTACATTGGCCAAACTGGACAGTCTCTACGTAAAAGAATAAATGGACACAGATCAGACGTCAAGAATTATAACATTCAAAAACCAGTCAGAGAACACTTCAATCTCTTTGGTCACTCGATTACAGACCTAAGAGTGGCTATCCTTCAACAAAAAAACTTCAGAAACAGACTCCAAGGAGAGACTGCTGAATTGGAATTAATTTGCAAACTGGATACAATTAACTTAGGCTTGAATAGAGACTGGGAGTGGATGGATCATTACACAAAGTAAAAGTATTTCCCCATGTTTATTCCACCCCCCCCCACCTCCCACTGTTCCTCAGACATTCTTGTCAACTGCTGGCAATGGCCCACCTTGATTATCACTACAAAAGGTGTCCGTCCCCCCTCCGTCCCCCCCCCCCCGCTCTCCTGCTGGTAATAGCTCACCTTAAGTGTTCACTCTCTTGTTACAGTGTGTATGGTAACACCCATTGTTTCATGTACTCTATGTATATAAATCTCCCCACTGTATTTTCCACCGAATGCATCCGATTAAGTGAGCTGTAGCTCACAAAAGCTTATGCTCAAATACATTTGTTAGTCTCTAAGGTGCCACAAGTACTCCTTTTCTTTTTGCAAATACAAGTAACTGTGAGCAATGATATTTTTTATAGGGGTGCCTAAAATTATTATTTGCAAATGTAATTTTAAGAGGCCTTGCCCATTTTTACTGATTTATTGGAAATGTTGATTTTAGCAAAGTCAAATTAATCCGGTATCAGTGAGCAAAATGGCAATATTTACAAAAGCATAATTTTATCTGTTCTGGCTCCAGTATTTATTTTGTAGATTAAGCTCTATTTGATTTTCTCAAACAGACTTCTCAGCATTGCACTGCAAAATAACAGAAACTGCAAAAATCAAGTCAAAATAAGATTGAAAAATTCTTTGGGATAGAGTGTTTTGATAACAAAGGTTTTGACGTGAACTACTTCTAGATTAGTGAAGTCCAAGTTGGACTCTGGCATAAAATTTCATAAATGAAAAGGCCCGTCAACCTCCTGTATCTAGACTACTGTGAGTCACTCCACTGTAATAAACCGTTGTTTTCTCGGAAAATGTATGTTTATTTAACTGGGTCTCTTTGCTTCACAATCTGGATTCTATTCAGTCAGTTACCACTCCAATTAACTAACAATTATTTAACATTAACAGTAATTACAGACGCCAGTTAAGCGCCTACAGATGTCAACTGTTAGCTTTGTACCTAATCACTCAATGAAATGGAGAAAGTTCAACAAACATCAATTAGCCAAGCAATTAGTATGAGTTAGGAAAGAGCATGTTATCATGTGTGAGCTGATTCAATTTATTTTATTTTGTCAGTAAAACACACACACACAGAGACAAGCAGCAATAAATTATTGAGATTAGATAAAGCTGTATTGTTTTGTTGTTTACCCAAGATTTTCCCCCCTCCTCTTTTATTTTCCTTACATAAGTTAAATATACTTTACCATGCATTTGTTATCTTAACAGATATATTTCATTTCAATTGGAAAAGCACAACAATGTTCTTTTAAGACTACAGACTATGGGTCCAGATCCTCAAACATATTGAGGCTCCTAACTAGTATTGAAATCAGTGGAAGTTACGAGTCTAAATACCTTTTGAAGACCAGGGCATGTGAGCCTGATTCTCTTCTCACTTTCATCAGTTTTATACCCGCATAGCTGTCGACCTCAATGAAGTTACTCCTCTTTTACACACTAGAGGAGAATTGGGGAACATATACAGCTGCAATGTATATGTGATTTAAGAAAATACTGAACAATATTAATTGATTTCCCCTACTGTATTTCCTTTAAATTTATTTATATTTTAAATGTTATCTGGCTGAATCAGTTAACTTAGGTAAATAACCTGGGCCCACCCAGCAATATACTGTGTAGATGTCTTCTGTGCTTCTTTTGCCAACTCTTGAGACTTGGCCCCCTTCACACCAGTGGAAGGTCACTCTCTCTGACAGCCCAGTCTCCTCCTCCTGCAAGATAAGCAATTGATCAGCTATTTGTCAGTGGCAAGGTGGGTGAGGTAATATCTTTTATTGGACCAGCTTCTGTTGGTGAAAGAGACAAGCTTTCGAGCCTACACAGAGCTCTTCTTCATCTGCTTTTTCTCTCTCATATCCTCGGACCAACACAACTACAAACAACACTGCAAACAGCTATTTGTTACTGATTAAGGAGTAACACTTCCTCTAACTGCACTGCATAGTTAGGCCTCTATACAGCAGATTTACCCTGTGTCCTGCTCAAAAGTACTGATTAGGAATGGACCCTAATTTAGCTTTATCTTTATAGGAAACAGCTTTCATATAGTGACCAGTCTGACTCATTACCAAAGAACCTAATTTAAATTTTTTTAAGTGCCCTACTTGATAAACGGCCTTTTGTCCAGTAAGGATGTATTATATGGCTTTCTCCAAAGGTCTTTTGAGAAACACATATTGTCCTAATATGTTATACTTTTTTTTATGCCTAACATATGAAGTATACCATAAACCTAGCCATACGAATGAATCTAACCTTCCTCCTCAATGGACTCTATGGATTTTAATATCCCTCCTAACTTAAAGCCCGATTTTGAGGCCATTACTCACGTTGTTTTATATTAAACTACCGTCAGCTAAAAAAAAAATAGATCGAGCATCACACTGGCCTACAGCTATATAGCAAAGTCTCGCAACACTGGGTGAAAATATACGTTTAATGTCAACAGATTTAGTGAGCAGTTTTAAATACCTTCAAAAGTTGTTTCAAAAACCAGATCAGATACGCTTTTTACTTCAGTTGTCAACTATACTCCTGAACAGAAATGCTGTTTAGCCTTGTCACAGCACCAGCGTATTGTAATACGATTCTTCATGTAAAATAATCCCGTAGAGCATGATGGTACGTATTCATTCCGGCTGCCCCATAGAAGTCAGTGGGGTTATTCATGTTAGTATTTCCCAAAGTGTGGGAAAAGGAGTAAAGGTAGCAAAGACATACCTCCCTATTGCTCTCCAGCATGAATGTCTACACTAGGAATACTTTACCGGTGTGGGAATGCTGATATACTGTACTGGCAAAGTGCTCCCAATGTGGACACAGCTATACTGGTAAAACCACCCCCCATGAGCTATATCAGTAAAAGCATAGTTTTGCTAGTATAACTGCATCTACACAAAGGCTACTGCTTCCATAGCTGTATCGGTCAGGGATCACACCTCTTCTCTCCCCTGATCAACACAGCTATCTCGGCGGAAGTCTGTAGTGCAGACCAGACCAGAGTCCCAGGGCTTGTCTAAGCTGTGTATTATGCTGCACTAGAGGTGTAAATTCTAGTGCTCACTTGGCCCACGTGGAGCCTGCTAGCATGCCCTGAAATTTCCTAGTGCACATTAACATAGTACTGTTTGAAACATGCAAACATTAACATGCACTAGTGAATTTTCAGTGCACGCCAGCAGGGTCCACACAGATAGTGAATGACACCCTAGTGCGCACAATAATTTACTCCCCTCTAGTGGGGACTAATGCATGTTGTAGATAAGCCCTCAGCTTTTGTTTGAAGAGAGAGGGGGAAAAGAAGTAAGTCTCTAGATGTTATGGTGGTGAAGAAACCCTTAAATGTGACCCAGCAATGCAGCAATATTTGCCTAAGTGTGTGAAGAGCCTGAAATAAAGGCTCTGAGGCGTGAACAGCTCTATTTATTTCAGTGGCAGCTAACTCAGATACCAGTGATATCTTAAATGTCAAAAGTGTTAACTTTCACTGCTCATCAGGACATGTAAGAAATGAGAGAAGGTTCATATTATAAAGACCTACACTAGCTTGTCCCAAAGTATGCAGGGGGTTGAAGGATTGAGTTCTTATTAAATATAGCTGAGTAAATGCTCCCTAATTTGTTCTTATTTTGGGCCCCGGTTCAGCGAGGTACTTCAGTATGTGCTTAATTTTAAGCACTTGTTAAAGTTAAGCCTCTACATTAGTGCTTTGATGGATTAGAGTCCTAGTGACAAATCTTGAGAGGCACTGAACACTTTCAGCTTCTCATGAATCTCTCATTATTTAATCCTACTACAGGTGTAGTTCCCATTGACTTCACATGAGATTGCACTTGTGTAACCAAAGGCAGAACTTGACTCAGGCCTGATCTACACCTAAACATTAGATCTACCTAACTGCATCGCTCAGGGCTGTGAGAAATTTCACACCCTGTGTGTTGTAGTTAGGTCGAGTTGTAGATACTGCTTGGTGAACGGAAGAATTCTTCCATCAACCTAGCTACCAATTCTTGGAAAGATGGATTACCTACATTGATAGAAAAACCCCTTCCATCCATGTAGGAAGTATCTACACTGTAGTGCTGTAGCAGCCACTGTAGTAGACATATCCTCAGTATCAGGCTGCATGTGGAATTTATTTGCTGTCACAAACTGTTTTCTAAGCTAGATTTGACTAGTAGCACTCTGTGTGTTTGTCAGGAGCACACAGAGGAATGCAAGTGGTGAGTGATTGTGTTTGTGAAAGGGGTGTTGTACACTGCTCAACAAGCTCTTTAAATGGCCAGTGTAAACTTATACTTAAGAGATAACAAATAAATTGCTTTAAGGGCCATTTTGAACAGTAAATGGCCTTGAGCTGTATGTGCTAATAGACTGATGCAAGAGATGGTTGTCCTTAGGTTTTTTTTTTCTTCTACAGTTATCTGAGAGAGAGAGTTTTTCCCAATCTTCTTTCTTTCTTTCTTTCTTAAAGATTAAGACCTGGAGTTTTAAGTGTCAGCTAGCTTTTTGAATGCTTTGCTTTTTGCAGGACCAACTTCACGCCTCATTTTCAGAGGTGTGGAGCAGCCATGGCTCCCATTGATTTTAGCTGTAGCACTCCCATTGTGGAATCGAGGGAGCTTAGCATCTCTGCAAATCAGTCAGTAGGTGTCTCAAGTTGAGGATGATAGAAACAGAGACATTTTAATAAAATTAGTGGATACTTTTGAAAATATAAAAGGAGTACTTGTGGCACCTTAGAGACTAACAAATTTATTAGAGCATAAGCTTTCGTGAGCTACAGCTCACTTCATCGGATGCAAGCTTAAGCTCTAATAAATTTGTTAGTCTCTAAGGTGCCACAAGTACTCCTTTTCTTTTTGCGAATACAGACTAACACGGCTGCTACTCTGAAACTTTTGAAAATGTGAGCCTAAATACTTTGTGGTGAGTGGCTTAGAATAGAAAACGTCTGTTGCACGTGAAGTTGCATTCTAAGACACATCTGTATAAGGCTATCTCAAGTTAGTATTAAAAAGGAAATGTTTAATTGATTTATTTTATTAGGTCAATCATGCAAACATTTCAACTTTATTGTTTAAAAAGAAACAACATTTTAAAACTAATTTGGTGGTTCAAAACACTAGTTTTACCTTTGCTTGCGGTTTCATAATTTGCTTATTCACACAGTCATGCTGCCCTCAAATCTCACTAGGTTTTCTACCACAAAGGGGGTATAATTGCAGAGTTTGATTCCTATTGTTGGTAATAAGACATTCCAGGATTGGGTAATATTAAACAACACTATAGCACCTTTGAATATGATAATACTTCAGTAACTCTTTCTTTCTTTGTTCCTGATGCATTATTTCATAGTTGTTGATATGGATAATTGTGCAACAATATACGTGTTAGGGTTTTGACAGTGCATTATGCTTTCTCTGAGAGAATGGGAGAGAAACTATACTAGTAGTGCAATATATTAATTGAAATCTGTTTCACTAATTTGGGTTAGTTAGAACGTTGAGGAGCAGAGAGCTGTTTCTCCCCAATGTGAGCCCCTGAAAGGAACTGTGACTCAGGGAGTTGCTTCTGGGAGATGGAACTCAGAAACTATGGTGATGGGCAGCAGTATAAAAACCTAAGATAGACCGGAGGGATAGGAAGAAGAAGAAGAAATTACTGCAGCCTTTGAAAGGGTGATGCTAAGTTCTTCCCATCACATCTGGCCATGGAATAATGGGGGGTGTGTAGCCAGAGCCCTGCCTACTCTTTATCTCCTCCCTGCCCACTGACTCAGATGGGGAAGTATCTAGACAGCAGGGCTGTGTTCTGTACCATACCCAAACTCTGGGTTTCTCTTGCTTGGCAAGTTGGCTGATTGGGAAGCAGGAACTGTTGTGTACTGTGATGATTCTCAGGGTAACCAGGACTGAGAGTTGCCTTCTTACACCCCTGCCTCCAGCGTGAGGAAGTCTTGCTTGCTTGTGCTTCACTGGGTGTCAGCGCCCTGACAACACCAGCCTGATAGCCACCCAAGCGCTCTCCTTTGGGCCGTGCCAGCCCTTACTTTGCCTTGCAGGTTAACAAGTTCCTTTGAAACATTCTCCTGTGGTGTCTGATTGCCAAAATGGTGAACAGTCCTTAGAGTTTCAGAGTAGCAGCCGTGTTAGTCTGTATTCGCAAAAAGAAAAGGAGTACTTGTGGCACCTTAGAGACTAACAAATTTATTAGAGCATAAGCTTTCGTGAGCTACAGCTCACTTCATCGGATGCATTTGGTGGAAAAAAGTCCTTAGAGTACGCAAGTTTACCTGTGAGCTGCTGTGCTGCTGAACCCATACAGGTAGCATGTGACCTTACCCATTCCAGCTCACATGTAAAATGGACACTTCATCAGTGGGGAAGGGCCTGCTCCATAGCTCATTGAAGTTACCAGAAAGATTCCCATTGACTTCAATCAGCTTTGAATCAGACCCTCAGGTGAGGTTTTTTCCTGTTAGTGTAGGAGGATGTAATTGAGCGCCAAATTACCTAAAAGAAATTCAAATATCTGAGAAGTCTTATTTCTTTGCTGGGAGGCTTCCTTACTTAGATCGTAAGCTTTTGTGGGAGAGGGCAGGGACAGTCATTTTGTTCTGTCTTTGTATAGCGCCTAGCACAATGGGATCCTGATCTATACTATTAAATGCTATTAATTCGTTGGCAAGCTGTTATAGTTGCCTGAAAAGGCTGGTGCTACCTAGCATGGCCTACAACTCAAATCTCTTCTGCTGTACATGCTTTTGGGGTAATATAAATTCAAGTTTGTCCTGTGTGTAATACATGAGGACCTTGTTTTGAGTATGTAGCTGCCTACTTCAGGATTTTGGCATTTTAAAAGTTAAAATGGTTTTCTTTGCCTTCACATATTCTCCCAGGTATCTTATCTTATTCTGATAACCTAACTGCTATTGAGTCTTTCAACAGCACATCCTCTTAGCATCTAGCTGAGGAGATGGGTATTCACCTGAAGGCCTCATTATGCTTTGCCAGCACATTGGGGGGCCAAAAATAACTTGACAACACCTGCTCGACACCAAGGACTTTAAATGACAAACAAATAATTGGGTGAAACAAACCCTAAGCACAGTGCAGCTGACACAGACTGCTGTGTGCAGAGTCCTCGACAGTAACAGTTACAGCTCTTACTGGTTCATGTCAGAGCAAATCTTTGAGGAGCAGATAGGGATGACACACAAGAATGACAGCTTTGGAAATAGCATGCTAGTTATTGCAGCAAGTCAGGTAGGCCTCTTATGTAGGCTATGACAAGTTGCTGTCATTTTCATACAGGTGAATGGCTGACATCCTGCAACAGAGGTGGAACAATAGCATTTAAATAAATAAATAAATAAAATCAGAAATATGTAGTCCTCTAGGAAGGTTTATGTCCGGGGCAGGAAATTTCTCACCTTCTTTTCTTTTTAATCTGGCATTGTAATCTATTTAAAGTTGAGTGATGTGAAGGCTGTATATATGTAAAAATCAGATTGTCCAGTAAAAAATCACGAATAGTGGTTATTAGGGCTGTGGTGTTTGAAACAAAAGCAATGCGATGTTTTGTTTCCAAGGGTGCGAGTGCATGTTTGACAGTGTATTATCCCACAGAGAAAGCTAAATACAGAAACAGGCATTAGTGCAACATTAAGGTTGTGGTAATCAAGCACTTAAAAAGTCAGGAAATCCCCCCAATTGAAGGTTTCTTCACCATAGCATTAACTCTGGCACATTGTTCCTGTTCATCAAAGGTCATTGAAGTCAATAGAAAGACTCCCATTGACTTAGGTGGACTCTGAATCAGGCTCCATGTTGTGCGTACCTAGTAGTTTCCATTCCTGTTTTCTTTGTTAAAGGTCAACCTTTGCGTATGTGCACAGGGAACAGCACTGATCCCTGCTGCCTGACAAGAAAAAAGGGTATGTGAGTGCTGCTAGCAGTGTCAGGCAACCTGACGGAGTAGCGCCATGGCGCATAGCCCTATTTTCCCCCGCATATGGAGAGAATCCAGTGCAGGAGGAAGTGTGTGCTATATTTCCAAAAGTCAGATGCTGGAGTCACTTATCAGCATAGTCATGGAATGATAGCCTTCTCCATGGGCAGAATAGCCATAGAAACTGGCAATAGCACAGAACACATCCTCACCTACAGCAACACACCTGCCCCTAGTAAAGGCATGATAGAAACTTTCATATATTGCTGTTTATGGGGCCAATTGTGCAGAACTTGAGATTTTTTTCTGAATTCACTGGGAATTTTGACAATATAAGGAGTGCAGAATCTGACCCCATACAATTTTCTCTATGTAGTAAATTACACTGGATATGTAACGATAGCAACTATAACTGTTGCAATTTCTTGAGCTTTGAATGCTTGATTTCTCAATGTCAGTGTTACATTTTGCATTTATGCATCTGTGTGTGTGTGTGTGTGTGTGTGTGTGTGTATATATATAGTGTCAAATTTTTAAACTACAGAAATACCCTTTCTGTGTGCAGACATGTATATTGACAGCGTACTAAAGAAATGATTATACATTCTGTGCTAACAGCACATTTTGCTCTCTTTAGGGGTAGCCAATACTAAGAGTTGGGAGCGCAACATGCAATGTTGCAAATAGTTCTGAAAGATACTAACACAGACAGAAATTGTTTGTTTATTTACACAAGCGTACAGCAGTGCACTCATGACTTCCTTTTCTGAAATGTTTTGTGCTTCTTCGATATTTTACAGCTCTCAGTAAAAAGTGCAAAGGCAAATTCAAGAGAATAAGTGAATGAACTTCAGGGACTGGACTAGGTGACCTACTGAGGTTCCTTCCAGTCCGACTCTTCTATGTTTCTGTGAAACCTGCAGTCTAATTTTTAAATGATGGTTTGGGTTAGCAGTTAACTTGTGTTCATACTAGTTTTCTTCTTTCTAATAAACATGCATAGGTAAAGAAACATTAGCACATGTCAGAAATCTGCTGCATATTCTTTAAGTTGACTTCTTAGGATTAAAGTAAATAGAAGTTAATAGTTCTTGCTCCCCCCCGCTTCTGCCAGCAAACGGGATGTTAGGAATTATTAAAAAAGGGATAGAGAATAAGACGGAGAATATCTTATTGCCCTTATATAAATCCATGGTACTCCCACATCTTGAATACTGCATACAGATGTGGTCCCCTCATCTCAAAAAAGATATACTGGCATTAGAAAAGGTTCAGAAAAGGGCAACTAAAATGATTAGGGGTTTGGAACGGGTCCCATATGAGGAGAGATTAAAGAGGCTAGGACTTTTCAGCTTGGAAAAGAGGAGACTAAGGGGGGATATAATAGAGATCATGAGTGGTGTAAAGAAAGTGAATAAGGAAAAGTTATTTACTTGTTCCCATAATATAAGAACTAGAGGCCACCAAATGAAATTAATGGGTAGCAGGTTTAAAACAAATAAAAGGAAGTTCTTCTTCACACAGCGCACAGTCAACCTGTGGAACTCTTTGCCTGAGGAGGATGTGAAGGCTAGGACTAGAACAGGGTTTAAAAGAGAACTGGATAAATTTGTGGAGGTTAAGTCCATTAATGGCTGTCAGCCAGGATGGGTAAGGAATGGTGTCCCTAGCCTCTGTTTGTCAGAGGGTGGAGATGGATGGCAGGAGAGAGATCATTAGATCATTACCTGTTAGGTTCATTCCCTCTGGGGCACCTGACATTGGCCGCTGTCGGTAGACAGGATACTGGGCTGCATGGACCTTTGGTCTGACCCAGTATGGCCATTCTTATGTTCTTCTCTTCCCCCCCTGCCCCCGTGCACACACACCCTTTACAATATAAACTGTTTGGTAGAATCACGGCTGCAAATCAGTTTATCAGTGTATGTTCATTTTCCTGCTGCAACTTAAACTCTGTCTCTTATAGACAAAGTGTGAATATGTTATGTTAGGCTATTATTTTAATGTATAATAAACATGCAGATAACTTGCTCTGACATGCAAAAGGTAAATGTTTCCAACAAATCAGTCAGTTTATACTTAAGAAGAAGAAGAAGAAATAAGAAGGAAATTGCTTAAACCCTATTTACCTTTTTCCCGGAGGAAAAACAGAAGGTGTATGCATCCACATATACTTTTTGACATGTTGTGTTTTGGTTTTTCTATTCATTGCAGGAACACTTGGCCTACAGGCAAAGGTTTCAAAGGCCATTTGATGGAGTAACATGCCACTCCCTGCGCTTTAAACAGGAACGCTACTCACTTATGTTATTCAATAACAGACATTGTGCTACATGCATAACAAGCTCTACAGGGTAATGATTCATTATTGACACACCATCAGGTCAAAATCTGCTTAGTTTTAGCCACAAACAGCCGCTAGCTCCTACCTGTTTAGATGCAACATTTTAATTTAAGAATAATGTAAAAAATATATCATCTTAATGTTACAATATGCAACAGACACAGCAAAATAGCATACTTAGAAGGAGACAAACTTAGAGCTGGAAGTCCATAGGAAATTAATTATATTAAGAAATAAATCCTACTGCCCTATTAATATGAGATTGGTTTGTAAAATAAGATGAGATTTAAGTAACAAACCAATCATTTGGTAATACTCTATGGCTTATACAAATTATTATTAGACACTAAATTCTTCAAACCTTGCCTAAGGAAAACTGTTATTGACTTCTTTAGGACTTTTGCCTGAATTAAAGACTTCTTGATATGGCCCGTAGAATTCCAAGGGAGCTTCATTTAATATTGTCCAGGATTTGTCCACACACAAACTTGCCCTGGGTCAATTAAACTGATTTAGTTAAACCTGTGTAGACACTCTTACTTCAGTTTAAGAGTGGCTTATTTTGGTTTAGTTTAAAACGGTTCCTTATCAATTTAAACTAAACTGAAATAGGCCTAGTTTAATCTGATTTAAAGGTATTCACATATCCTCTCTCACCTATTTAAAATTACATCTTGATATATTGTGATAAATTCTGTTTGCAACATCACTGGCGCTATCCAGAATAATTTGAGTTAATTTACACCATATTTCTGTGAGTGTAAATGAAATCAGAATGCGGTCCATTATATCGTTACAGGTTCTGTTTTCTAGTGTTTGAAAGGAATTTAAGACCTATTCTAAGGAGTCATAACCTGAATAGGGTGACCAGGTGTCCTGATTTTATAGGGATAGTCCTGATATTTGGGGCTTTTTTTTATATGGGCTCCCATTACCCCCTACCCCCGTCCCGATTTTTCACACTTGCTATCTGGTCACCCCAAACCTGGATGATACCAATTGGTTGTCAGGGCAATATGTTATATAATTACCTACTATCATAACTCTCAGGTTTCAGAGTAGCAGCCGTGTTAGTCTGTATTCGCAAAAAGAAAAGGAGTACTTGTGGCACCTTAGAGACTAACAAATTTATTAGAGCATAAGCTTTCGTGAGCTGCATCCGATGAAATGAGCTGTAGCTCACGAAAGCTTATGCTCAAATAAATTTGTTAGTCTCTAAGGTGCCACAAGTACTCCTTATTATAACTCTGATTTACCTAAAAGATATGCTTCACTTACATAACTTTGAGCTTTTTCCATTTTCCCTTTAATAAAATACAGTCAATGGGAAAAATGAAGTCAATGGGAATAATGAGATCATTAGCTAAGGAAGTAGTACATGTTCTACCCAGTCCTTTTAGACAATTGTTTTCCCCCATCTAGTCCTCTCATCCCACTTTGACAATATACATACCAGCGACAGTGCATTGTTTCTTCTTTCTTTTCATATACATACCTTTTTCAGAGACTGAAGATTTGGTCCCGTTAATGCTCACACTACTATAGAATTTAAGAGAGTGGTCTAAAAAAATTTCATAATTCTTCTTGCCAGTTCTGCAGCTGACACTTTGTGAGAGCTCCAGCTAGTTGTTATCAATGGAGTGTTCGTACAGTACCATGAATGATACATATTGGCTATTTTCACAGTCATCTTGCTGGATAGATCCTGAAAAATACATTTGTAGGGTGTACAATGGGGGGATCCAGTATTTGGTTTGTGAACATTTCTAATTAATAGACTTGTGCACATCAATATTATAGATTCGCAAGCACGCCCTTCTAAAGCAATTGAAGCAAAGGCTCACTGGAGGCAAATACAGCTCTAGCTTTTCATACAGTAAGATGGAAATAGCCCCTGTGTTGCAATGGGATACAAACATAAAAAAAAATCATTATACTTATCTGCTAAAGCAAGAGAGAACATTTTTAGTTTGCAAAATGATTTTTGTGGTGACATGCTCCTGATTGTTAAATGATTCTGGAACTGGCAAATTCTTCTCAAGGCAGACTCTTTCCATTAAAAAAGGTATTTAACTAATTAAACCTCGCTGTCAACTGACAGGTTAATTGATAAGGGAAGTGGGCCCACTAACTCGGAGGTGAGACTATACTGTGACTTTAAATCTTTATAGTCCCTGAGAAAACTTAGCCTTTCATTGGTATGTCAAAAAGTCATGCTGGCTCTTTTACAAGACTGAGTCTCTGGAACAATTTGCAACAAGTCCTTCATGTTTCAAAGCTGCAGTTCTTTTTAAATCATAAGGGTCTGATCCTGCAAATCTTTACTCATGTGAGCAGACCCATGGACTACTTACTCATTCATAGGATTGGACCCCAAAGTACTTTAATTTGAGCTATCAAATACTTTAGAACCCAAAGGCAAATATGTATGATTTTAATTGCAATTTATTTGTTTTAACAGTTTAAATGAGTAATCAAGTAGTTCAATGGATATTGCTTGTAGAACCTCTCCTTACACAGAATTCTGTCTTAAAATGATAAGGTTGAAGTTGGAGACATGTTTATGATTTGTAAGAATGGAGCTTTAGACTGAGCATACTCAGTGATGTACAGAGCCAGGTTGGATGAGGATTTAGGCTTACAGATAGACTTGCTCTTAGATGGAATGTACTTTCTGAATATATATGGTGAGCATGAATGACAAGCAGGATAGACCCTGAATGCTGCAGTACGTCCAAGTGGAAACCATGTTTCCTGTAAGGTAGCAAGGAACTAATGAAAGACACAGCAATCATGTCAACACGAAACATCAAAGGTCTGTAGAATTCAAATTAACTGTAAAACTGCCTTAAATATTGTAAAAAGAAAAGGAGTACTTGTGGCACCTTATAAATTTGTTAGTCTCTATAAGGTGCTACAAGTCCTCCTTTTCTTTTTACAGGTACAGAGTAACACGGCTGCTATTCTGAAACCTTAAATATTGTACCAGCCCAACAAAGTGAGTAAAAACAGGTGAGATTGAACATTAATGCTGCTAGTCCGTCTTTAGGGCTCTGTCTACACTACTCAGCTTTTAGCGACATGCCGTGCTGCTACAGCCGTGCTGCTAAAAGGCGTGCAGTGTAGCTGAGAGAGAGAGCTCTCCTGCTGACAAAAACTTCCGCCCCCAACAAGTGGCGTTAGCGTTTTTGGCAGGAGAGCGCTTGTCATCGACAAAACTTTTGTCTTTCGGGGTGGGGTGGGGTGTTTTTTAACACTTCTGAACAATAAAAGTTTTGTCTTTCACTTGCCAGTGTCGACAAAGTCTTCCTATTGTGCCCAAGGTCTGGCAGTGAGAATGTCAGGTGTCCTCTAATACCTAGGTACAACAAGATGAATAAAAGTTGGACTAGCAACCTTAACTGTGGAATCCCTCGCCGTGTGTAGCCACAGGCCAAAGGGGTGTGCCAGTGGCTCAGTGTGCTGAAAGAATCAAAGGAATGGGAAGCGCTGCTGACTGGGAGCATCTGTTTTGCTTTCATTGCTGTTGTAAAATTCTGAATATGTTTTAACCTAACTTTTTATGTATATTCTTAAAGAAAAAAAGGAAAAAACGGAAAGGGACAGATTTTGCTCTCATGTACATGTGCATAGCTGAGAGCAGAATGTAGCGCACAAAATTTCAAGGACAGATTTGGTTCAAAGTGTAGTTACAAAAAAAACTCCTATGGAAGTATAATAAGAGTTATTTTCATTGGTATCCTAAGGTCTCAGTGCAAGCTGATGAGACATGTCATTTACAATCCCGCATTCTTCGATAGAATTAAGTCCATGAGTCCTGGTGGATAGAATGTACCATTAAAATCAACAGTGTTAAAAGATAGAAGGTCAAATCCCACCAGAAGGTCTAAAACTGCCTTTTTTTTTATTGTGCTTCATCTAAATGACTGAATAAATATCCATTTTTCAAAAAGGAAAAAAATTGCATTCAGATTTCTAAGGTGCGTGCCAAATTGCAGCCTGATGTGAATTACAGTGGGCAAATTATAATCTTTTGAGACAAGGAAGGGATTATGGAAACTACAACTGACCCTTCCTAGCAGACATGGCCAAAATGAAACTAAACTTGGCAAATGATTTACATTTACATCAGGCAAGAGTTATTCCTGCAGGCTGTAGTTGAAATGCATTGATTTAGGAGTGTGAGGAAGGCTTGCAATGCGCTCAGATGGCCTGAGGTTGAAGAGAGATCTGTCTCAAGTACTTCAGCCTTTTGCATACCACAAGCTGTACGCATCCTCCCATGTGTTTAAAAACAAAAAACAAACAAACAAACAAAAAATAGAGTGAGAGAAATCGAACAGAGAGTTTACTTTTTTTGCAATGTTATATTTGTAAATCCTTTAAACAAATAAATGGGATTAGTAGGTGTAACCGCAAACTAAGATTTGAAAATTTTCTGATGAGAATTTTGGTAACACTTGTATTTTTGCTGTTTTCCCTTGCATGAGAATATTCTTATAGTGCACTCTTCTGTGTTCATTTAGATTTGTTTCATGCCATTTCGACTTGTTTACATGCTATGGATAAGAGATCACCGTAGTTGTAGTAGAGTAACATCCAGTCTCTGGGTTCCTTAGCCTTTTGCTTAAATTTAGAGCAATTTAAATAAATGTTTTGGACACCTGGCATGGGTATTTAACAGATGTATTTCAGTGATTATACAGGCTATGTCAAAAGCAGAGAGATTTCAATAATTAGAGTGTGTTTCAGATGGCGTGTTTATGCCTTTTGTCTATTTTTTGGATCTGGTTGACTTTAGGGACACTCAGTGAACCGGGAACTGTGTCTGTACTGCAGAGCAATAGGGTTTGAACCGTGGGTCACGGCTTGACTTGGGCTCTGACCCTTCAGCCCCTCAGGGCCCTAAGACTATAGGTCTCTGAGCCTGACTCTGAGAGATTTGTGTGTAGATGGAACCAGGGTCTGGGTTCAAGTTTGAGTCTGAGTTTACACTGCAGTGTAGACATGACTCAGCCACTGGGAGCAACTGCAGTACCTCACGGG
Source organism: Dermochelys coriacea (assembly GCF_009764565.3). Taxonomy (NCBI): domain Eukaryota; kingdom Metazoa; phylum Chordata; order Testudines; family Dermochelyidae; genus Dermochelys; species Dermochelys coriacea. The sequence continues at coordinate 14,191,550 of NC_050084.1, read as the reverse complement.
AGCCAGTATGGGAGATACAGTACGTCTGGGAAGCAGGGGAGAATGGAGGCATGAGGGACTGCTCAGGTGGATGCAGAGATGAATATCAACCTGACCCAAAACAAAAAGTTTCATTTTGACTTTCCCATCTAAAATTCCTCAGAAATTTAATTTGTCCCTTGGAAAATTTTAAGATCAAGGAAACCTTATTTTCTGAAGGGAAAATGTCAGAGGTCTTTGGCTGTGCCAAACTAAACACAAGAGTTTCCCTCATTCTCTCTTGTTATCCCTTTTGCTGTTTATTATGTCCACTGCTTACATCTTGTCTTAATTATATAGTCCTTGCCCAAAATAGCATACAATCTTGTGTTTTGTATTTGGAAGCTGATTTTAAAATTGGCAAATGTGTTTGTTAAAAATGTCAGCCACATATGGCTGTTTTTGTGAAAACATCCAACTTTTCGGAATTTTCTGTCCAGCTGTACGGAGCCTAAAACAATAATTTCTTGATCCTTGTTTGAGGGCTCTAGGCTTTACTGTAATATAAATAAGACCCAATATTTACATAGAAAAGTTGATATGTCACTTGGTGGAGAGAACAGACAGCATCTTACTATGGTTCTATTAAGCAAGCAACTACTAAAGAGCAGCTCCCTAGAAAATCTAAAATTCATGTTTCTCCATTTAGAATTTCTGCCTTTTGAAGTCAGTTCTCTGTGGTTACTGATACTCCATTTGCCCTAAATTTGTGTGAATTAACTACTGCAGTGACATAATCCACTGACATGGGCAGAACCTTCCTCTGCAAATCCAAGTGCTGCAAAAACCTAGTCAAGAGCAGATAAAAATGTAATAAAAAAATCCAGTGAACTAGAGTTACCTGCTCAGCTCGTTGCTGTTTGAGCAGTCCCAAAATGCTTTAATCTCCCTGCTTAAGCATCATGGTGTCAAGTCAGAAAGATTTAACGAGCACAGTAGCATCTATGAGACTCTTAGTGACCTGTGGATAGTGGAACTTATTCTTTTGAGAGACAGGTGCAACAGGTTGGATTACCTTTCTTATTTTAAAACACATAAATGCCTACATCTATCTCTTAGCCCTTACAATAGTTTGGTTAGGTCGAATCATTTTTGTATTGTAAATCAATTGATTTCTTTTCCTGACTTCCTGCACAAAAATCATGATACAGGTACAATAGACTATGGGAGAAGAGCGTGGTTAGTAATTTTTATTTCATGGGATCCTGCCACACACAGAAGAACTGTACAGGTAAACTTATATTGGACATGAAATGATGTTGAAGCTTTCAGAGCTGGTTTAGGGGACTGCAAGAGCCAGCAGAGAGTGGTGGAAGTAGTTTTCCCTTGTAAAGCACGTGTAATGGCCTTGAAAAGAATATAAAGCCAATAACTGTAATTGTTTTCAGAGTAAAAAGAAAAGGAGTACTTGTGGCACCTTAGAGACTAACAAATTTATTAGAGCATAAGCTTTCGTGAGCTACAGCTCACTTCATCGGATGCAAGTGAGCTGTAGCTCACGAAAGCTTATGCTCTAATAAATTTGTTAGTCTCTAAGGTGCCACAAGTACTCCTTTTCTTTTTGCGAATACAGACTAACACGGCTGCTACTCTGAAACCTGTTTTCAGAGTAGTTTTTATACAGTTTGTTTTTAAGCAGGGCAAGACGTGCCATTTTATAAAGTTGGCTTAGGGAGTTGGCAGCATGGACTATAAAGGTTTATGGATGGAATGTAAAGCAATTGTTTGTTTGTGTATTCCCCCCTTCCTTTAGGAGTTCTCCTTTTTATATTTTCTAAACAATACAAAATATCCCTGGCAGCAGAATTCCTGGGGCGATTAGTGTCGGATTGTTATCAGATTTGACAGTGATTGTTTTCTAATCATGTGTTTGGTTTTCCCATGTAAAAGTTTGCTGAAACTTGAGAGACACAAAAAGAAAAGTTGGTGCCGGCCATTGAGAGCATTTAAAAACAAATAGTCTAGTTAACTGGAATCTCTTTTATTGTTTTGCTGCCTTTTAGTCACCTGGAGGGAGGTTTTGTAAAACATAGCTGAGGTATGTGCTGAATTCCTATTGGCTTTCAATGGGACTTGGGTGCCTAACTCACCTTGGCCTGGAGAAAATCTCTTCGCTAGAGTCTTTAACAAAAAAGTATGTGAGCCTCCATACATATGGCTTTTCAGATAGCACCTTCCATCCAAGGATGTCAAAATACTCTAATTAATAAAGCGTCACAGCAGTCTTGTGAGAGAAGTCTCACTATTCCATTCATAAACCTTTATATACAGAAGGGGAAACAGAAGCAAGGGAGAGGGAATGTGACTTGCGCAAGATCACAGAGTGGCCGATTCTGGCACCCTAAGTAGTACCCTGGTACCCTAAGTAGTACCTTGTTTCAAGTACCGTTGGTTTCAGCTACTGTTGGAGTAAACTGTTACTCAAGGTGGCAAGCTTCTCATACACAAGAAGTCTGTGGCAGAGTTGGGACTAGGCTCCAGATCTCCTGCCTCCCCATCCTGTGATGAGCTACAGATCCAATATTTGAGACTGATTTAATCAAGTTCTATATGTATTTTCCACTTGCAGTCATAGTTTCTCAACTGGTCAGACTGTACAGGGAGTGAAGAACAGAGATTATCGTTATCTTTAGCCATGTTTCTGTGAAGATACAACAGCTCTCAGAACCATCAACTTTTTTTCATACCAGCCTGTTTTCTCAGCATATCTCTCTGATTACAGACTATTTTACATTTCCCTGAGGAACACTGCCTACTCCCATAGCTGCATTTTCCTCTAAAAGTGAACATGAAAGATAAACTGAATCTGACCCTGAGGCAGGATTAACAACCTCTGATGTGTCATATCAGAGTGGAAGGGGAAGCTTTTAGGACTTCTGTCATTTGTTATGGCAACAAAATGAAACAAAACAAAAAGTCGTTAAATCCCAAATGCAGTGTCTCAGAAAGGGATTAAGTGACTGAATGCACTGTTTTGACTGAAAGCAAAACTATGTTAAATATGGGCCCCTTTAAATTACTTCTTAGTGGGGATTCTATTGGCATATCAATGCCATTCTTGATCAATTACCGTTCCATGATGCGAGCAGTATTAACTATAAACAAGAAACATAAGCAGTTTTATCAATCTTCATTTGATTATCATCAAAATAACACACTCTTCTTGTGTATGTGGAGGATAATCTCAACAGGAAGATTATCTATTGTAAGTGTTTTGCACTGTGATTTGAGTCTATTATTGAAAAATATGAAGTGTGCATTTTGTTTTAATTTGGTTGACTCTAGTCCAGTTCAAAATATAAAAGTCAAATTATATCCTTTAAAAATGAGAAAGGATGTGTTTTGCAAAATGAATTTCTTATTCAGAACTCAGTGGGTTTAGCAGAAAAAAGGTTGTATACTTTACGGAAAAGATAAATATCTACTCTCTGAAGCCTTAATGATGTATGACAGGAAGTTAGTAATGAAAGTTTTAAAGATTAATTCCTTGCATATTTAATTCCAAAATATATCAAATGATAGGGGGAAATGTTAATTGACGTGTAATACTTTCTTCTCTTCGATGGGTGCTGTGTTTTATTGAGAGTTAAATTGTGATGTTTGATGACTGATAACATATTGGTAAACTACATTCAATTAAATTAAATGCCCCACTTGGCAGAGTTGTTACTCTCCTCGTAGCAGAAAGATGGGGGCATTAACTTCATAGATTTGTTAGCCAGAGCTGCTCTGCTGTCCTTGCTGTTGACCAAAGGAGTTATGCAAATGTAGATTTCAAAATTGAGCATTAGGATTACCTCCTGGGAAGGAATATTACAATCCTGACCTTGGCTTTTCTCAAGAACACGCCTTCCAGGTTGTAAGCACTTGCGTGTTGTGATCTTGCCTTTCTGTTTGTATTGTAAAGTTCCCATTATACTGTTGGAGAATAATAAATACTACAAATCACTTATAAAAAGGCATTCTTGCTAATATTCAATGCTGGCACAGAGGAGGACAAGGACTTTATTGCAGTCTATGGCCCTAATTCAGGAAAGCATCCCTAACCAGATCAACACATTGAAGCTTAAATTTTATACTTTTTAAAAATTTTAAGCACCTACTTAGTCTCAGTATCGCCAATTAAGGAAGGGTTTAAGCACACACTTAAGTGCTTTTCTATATCAGGAGCTAATACAGTAGGTTTTCAATTATGAGAGCTTGTGAATCAACCTGCCTAAGGCCAACAGTTGATTTCAACTTGCAAGAACCTTTTAGTCCACTTAAGACTGAGTTTAATGTTTTGCTGTTTTATACACAACAGTTGGCTTTCTGAGTCAGTGAAAGTAATTCAGGATTTTAAATTATACAGTCATGTCTAAGGAAGCAGTTTAGGAAAGCACTTCTATGCATCCAATGAAGTGAGCTGTAGCTCACGAAAGCTTATGCTCAAATAAATTTGTTAGTCTCTAAGGTGCCACAAGTACTCCTTTTCTTATTGCGAATTCTGACTCTTTTTCAGGACAGCCCTTAAACATGTGCTTAAATCATAGGGACTGTTGCATACGTTTCAAAGCTGAGTAGGGATCGATGTAAGCATGTACAGAAATGCTTTCTTGAATTAGAGCCTAATATTGAGCCATAATGTGTCATAACATTGTAGCAGAAACCCCCCACTGACTGACCCAAAGTTTTTGGATACGTCACATTGGTGCCCCATAAAATTAAAGGACTGTGAACATTTTTCCAATAAGTAAACCATATTTACACATGGGGAGAAGAAAAATTCACTCTCATATATATATGGTTGAGAAAACATTTCTGTTGTACATGTTTATTACAGATTAGAAATATTTTTCATGATGCTCTGGGCCTGTAGATGCGACTTTGTGAGTGTTAAGTTTAGTAAAATCCTGATTGGTTATATTTGAGTTATCCAAGTATGAATAAAGGAGGGTTTCATCAGTTGGGGTATTTGTCAGGCATTTCTGTTTTCTATACTGACATCTCAACTATAGCTTATTTCTAAAGCTTTAAGCATGGCTCAAGATGAGGGCTAATGTCTTAGACACATTTGGTGACATATTTGTTTGGTTTTGAAAAGATGAAGTTTAAAGGGGAGTCTGTGTGGTTTATTGGATAGAGCAAGTGACGTGGGACTGTGGAGATGTGGATTCTCTTCCTGGCTTTGCTACTAGCTTGGTTAAGTCACTTTCCTCCCTGGCCCCAGTTTCCCTCTCTGTAAAATGGGGATAGTGCTACTGATCTCTTTTGTAAATTGCAGTGTAGTATCTGTTGGTCCCAGGATATATGAGACCTCACCCACCTTGTAATATCTTTTATTGGACTAACTTCTGTTGGTGAGACAGACAAGCTTTTGATCTTACACTGAGTTCTTCTATGCTCAAGACAGACAAACTGGTTTTTGCTTGCCAAAGAAGAGCTCTGTGCAAGCATGAAACCTTGTCTCTTTCACCAACCGAAGTTGGTCAAAGAAAAGAGATTTCTCACCCACCTTTTTAAAGAACTAGGGTTCTGTGCAAGGAAAATGCTGTAGAAGAGCTAGGCATTACTAGTATTATTTGTAAAACATCAGACAAATCGCATACAAATATGGATTTTCTCTTTTTAATGTAGCAAGTGATGATTCTAGAAAGGTTAACATGGATGTGTGTTTCTGGATTATTACACATTGAAATAAAAATAGCTGCATTTATTTTGATGATTACGTATTCAGATATAGGTTATCAGTGTTTATTTGAATGTGTTTCCATATACAACAGATGTCAACTGAGTTGTATCAAAGTTCACTTTTGCCTGTTCCATCTGCCCTTTTCTCTTAAAAGAAGAAAATTGTCAATACAGCATTAGAGTGACTTTCAAAGGCATAGATTTAAAGTGATGGTTCCTACAGCAAACACAGTTTGTCCCTGATGGGCGTATGGAACGTTTTGTGTGACACTGTATGATGCTAACTTTTGTGGTTTTATATATAACTCCAACATCAATTTGAAATTGCTGATTTTGTGCCTTTAAAAAAATCTCAGCCACAATTTTGTAGTAATTTGTTTGTTTTTTTGCTCATAGTTCTATATCTGTTCTGCCTATGACTGTTTCAGCTGCCATAAGCCATATGCAGAAATACTGTAATCCTTCTGTATTGTACTTAAACTCTGGAGTTGGGATAGGAGGAACTGAGCTTCATATAAGGTGTATTTCTCTAGTGGATTCTTTATTTTAATTTAATGGATACGTCCAATTGAAGCTGTGCAGCTTTACTGTACATTACTGTAGGCAGAAGAGAACAGTAGGCTGGGGAAATGGAGGTGGAAAATTTCCTATCTGCTGTGTTACTCAACACTGCAAGTGACCACATGAACCTGCTAAGGGAATACTGAACAGCACCTGGTTGAATCCATACGTCTTTCCAGCGACATAGATTGCATGCAGGGTTTTTGACAGCCTTGCAGATTATTATTTTTATTATGGGAGCACCTATGAGCTCCAGTCACGGACCAGGGACCCCACTGTACTAGGTGTTGTGCAAACACAGAACAAAGAGAAGGTCCTGCCCACAAAGAGCTTTCAATCTAAATAAGAACACTACCTTATTCTTTGCTGGATTGGGAAGATCATCATGACTCTAAAATGAAGAAGAAATATATTAATATAATAGTATAACTTTGGTTGGCTCAGTTCATTGCTTATTGAGTAATCTTTCACCTCAAGACAGGTAAAAGTTGGAGACACAGTTAGTGCCTTGCATCTACCAGCCAGATAAGATGTAGTGAAAGGGTGATGTAAACACACGGTCAGTTTAAAAAAGAATCTTGACAACATGTATTTGTATTGAATAAACAGAAAATCTTGGTTTTTAAATCAGTGCAGGCGTGATTGCTAGATGGAGGGAGTCATGTTGAGAATGAAACTTTTAGCTGGATTACTAGTTTATTCAGAATTAGTTATCTTTTTTCGGAGAAGCATGTTACATTTATAACTGGATAACACCATCTATTTTCAGAGTAGCAGCCGTGTTAGTCTGTATTCGCAAAAAGAAAAGGAGGACTTGTGGCACCTTAGAGACTAACAAATTTATTTGAGCATAACCTTTCGTGAGGTACAGCTCACTTCATCGGATGCGTCCCTGGTCCTATCCGACCATCTATTTTCATTGCAATACAACCCCTGGCTTGTAATAACATGCCACCTCTTCTGCTCACTTTGGGAATCATTACCTGTTGTTACCAGATGACACTATCTTAAACTGGCATTCTAGGTGGCACTTTTCCTTTTGAGTAGAGCTTATTCAGTGCTCCGATCAGGAGTTAAGAAATAGTATGTTGCTAGAAGGCTAGGTGTACACAACGGGTTCAAATTTTGAAAAGCATGAACGCCTGTGATGTGCATGCATAATGCACAATACATATACTCAAGTGGATGATTTGAAAGTCATGTTTCTGCATGCATTTTTCAAAATATGGGAGTATTTTGGATGAAGCGCAAACAGAAGTCCTGGGCACTTACTATTATTGAATATTCTTGGGTGCTTTTTGTTAGAGTTGGGCTGCTAATGCTGGTGTTCTGGTCCAATTCAAACTTGGTTAATTATATTCTGCCTACCTAAATTCTCCCTGCAGTTTCAGTTAGTGTTGCAATGAACTTTTAAGCAACTGCTGTAATGCCTCCCTAAGTCTGGCTGTTTTGTGTATGAAATATTTTTGCCTAATCTCTTTCGGAATTCGCTATGGGCTATTGACATTTTTCTTTCTTTTATGTATTATTGACCCCTCTGAATAATTTAAATTTTGCAGGGCAGCACTTCATATTATCATGAAGTATGAAAACCCCTCTGTTCATTTTGAAAAGGGGTGTAAATGCTTAGAGAGATGGAAAGAGAGGGAGAGCTGGGAAGAGGAAAATGTTCCTTGCAGTCTCTAATAAAGCACGTGGAGAGAATCAGCAATTTAGTTGCTCCACTCTTGCATCATGTAGATCATTAAGATTTTAGAGGGGATTAACACTCTTACCTGCTACACGGCATTGCCAATATTAAAAACAAAACAAACTGAGTCACAATGAAGCGGCATGACTACTCCGCAGACCGAAAGAAGATGCAGTATTACCAGCTCCCATGATTTTATTACTAGTCTCATGATATTTGGCGTTTTTCTTAAAACTCAGCTCCTGGAGTCACGTAAATATGTGAAAATCGTGACTTTAATTTTTTTTATTTTTAATATACATTTCTAGCCTTCCTGGTTTTGGAGAGAAACTTAAAAATGTGAAACCTAAAGGATCAAAAACCAGAAGGAAAATAAAAAGGTCCCAAATTTATTTTATTCATTTATTTATTTTAAACTCAGGATTTTTTGGTGGGCCTGTCTCAAAATATTTAAATGCTTGAGGTTGGAAATATTGGAAGAGCTTAGTCAATCATACACAACCAGATAAGGCATGTTGCTATGACTTGGACATACTAGCCAGTGGTTACAGACAGTCTTTGTGTCACAGGTAGCAGCCAGTATGTCTCAAGCAGCCAGGAGTGAGCAGTGTGTGTTGGCTATAGTTCATTCTTGCAGTCGCTACAGTTGATTCTTGTGGCTGTTGCTGGATTGTAGAGGATTATTCTTCTGCTCCAGCCCAGCTGCTAGGTGCTTCCCTGCTGGTCCACTGCTGTGGTTTTTCAGTGCAGTTCTGTGGGGACCAGATAACTAGGGAGAGGAAGTAGTTGACCATTTCTCCCCAAACATGTCAGAGGTGAAACAGACCTACCCCTGTACTCTCAATCATAAGAGCAGGCCACTCGTCTTTCTTCTCGTCTCTCTTGGGGAGCGACCCATAGATAAGAGTGAGGAGCCAAAGTCTGTTGTAGGGGGCAATGGTAAGACCTTCCATAACTTTGGGATAAGCATCCTGCATTTTGACTGGTCGACCCCATTGCTTTTTTAAAGTCAGTGCTGAGGTTGAGTAACTATGTTCCCACAGGTGGTGCCCATAGTACGCGTCTGTCGAGCAATCAAAATGCAGGATTGCAGTAATATTTTGCCAGGTTTCTTGACACTAGCAAAACTGTAGAATCCTAATTTTCAGAGTTACGATGCTTCCACTGACTCTCTATGGAACTGTGGGAGTTTAGCATTTCAGAAAATTCTGCCCATAATGTTTTAATTAGCATGGGCCATCCGCATTAGTTACGTGCTGAGATATAACTCCTCCCTGTAGCACCCTCATATTAGTCAAGTCCTCTTTGTGAAATGCATCCATTTATTTAAGTAAACATAACAACTACTTTGCTTTGAACCATAGGATTATTTTCTTCATGGCATATTTAGATGTAATTTCCAGGACAGATGCAAACACTGGTAGTCCTAATTCATAGTGTTTTACCCAGAATGGTGGGGAGTGGTAACAGCAACAGAGATAGACTTTCACCCCAATGCTTTGCGCAGCCTGTGTATATCGTTTGGTTTTAATCTGCTGTCTGATTAAAAATAGATGAATGTTATAGCAACATAAAAACAGCTGAGGATTTGTTCTCTTTTGACGTATTCTCTAAGGTGGTTCTCTGTCTTCTAAACCTTTGCCTAGGGAGATTATTTAAGGACTTGGGGAGAAGAGGGCAGCATTGAGAACTGTGTGTATGAATTTCATTTTTGAATAGCCTTTAAAAAATTCATAATGGAGTTGAAATACCAGTAGCTAAATGTTATTTTGTGTAATGTGTAGGAAAGTCTATCTAGTGATGGGAAAGGAACAAGCCTTTCTTTCTGTGTTTATCACGTCTTCAGAAAAAATTTATAAAGTTTACTGATCGAGGTGGATCATTGAGATCTTGCAAACTGGTCTTTAAATTTTCTTCAGTTTTATGTAAACACCTTCACCGTGTAGAAGAGTGGATTTGGCTCCATGTTATCCAGAAAATCTTTGTATTTTGCTGTCCATCAGTATCATGTTCTGAAGGAGTTTGCAGAGTAAAAGAAGGTATAATGGTAATTAAATCATCTTTCATATATTATCCTGTTATATGGAGGAATTAGGAGCAACTACTCAGGCCTAGTCAACAGTGAATTTCATTCAAGTCATAATAAGACTATTATGGTTTGCGTTTGTCTCTCTTGGGCTGTAGATGGGGAGGATGTAGATAAATAGCGTGCTGTTCCATAAACTTGCTGTGGTTCTCTGCATGCTCTGTAATTTTTGCTCGTCTTTGGTTCTGAAGGTTTTTACTCTTATGTGAAGGGGGAAAGCATAGGCTATGCATCTTAGAGCCATACATGTCTTCATTTGTGCTTTGTATATTTAGGTTGGTGAATGCCTTACTTTGTGAGGGAAATTTTAAAATCTCAAGACATCAAATATAGATCCACCCATTATCTGACTGCCATTTTCAACATGAATTTTGGTGTGCAGCCCTATCTCTCTCCCTGTGAGAGATCCCTAGCACTAAACTGGGAGGCCAACATTCTATGCCAAATTGGGGGTCTGCCACAGCACGATCTGGAGGCACATGTCACCAGAATTGTATAAGATTGTGTTTAACATGCCGTGTGCAGGCAAGTTGGAGGAATTTAATTCACAGATAGGATTCTACGTCTAATTGGTGAGCTAGTTACTTTGCCACTAAGAATATACAGTAAAGGAGGCAGGTTGATGACTTGTCAGCACATCAGTCTGATGGATCCAAAGCAGGTGACTGCTGAGATTTGGTTTGTGACAACAAGAGCCCTGTTTACAGTTAATGACCCCCCTCTAGCAGCTACAGAGATCAACAGCGGTGATCCCTGCTGCATGTACATTCCCAGGTTTGTGAGATTATCTTACTCCCTCAGCCTTATTTTGGCAGTCTGGACTGCTTTCTGTCTTCATGTGGAGGCATCTGAACATCCTCGGGCTATTTTGTAAGATTAACAGCTTCCCTGGGTATTCTGACAAGGAGGAAATTTAAGGAACAAGAGTATTTAACTTAAAGCTAATCTGTTTTTTGTGAGAACGGGAGGATTGGACCATTAAATTCTACATGCCTGGCGGGTTTATGCCACTGATGATCAAAACATGCTGCAAAGAAAGCTAGCTGAAGATTGATGGTGTGTTAGAGCTGGACGGAAGGAACAAGAGCTTTTATAATGCTAGATCTTTAGGCCTTTGTCAGTCCATATGATTTTGGGTTAATCCATGATCCTAAACGTGATTTTATGTATATTACATGACCCTGCATTTTTTAGAGGAAGGACATGACGTGGGGAGCAGATTGCGCACAGCTTTGCATGGGAAAGGAGAAGGGTGTAAGGCTCACCGCCTGCAACACTGATTCTCATGTAGTTGAAGTTATTTCCCTTATCTATTTGAAGATAGTGTTGGAATATCAATCTACTCAACCCATCTTCTAGAGGTGTTGCTAACAACTATTTACAACTTAGTAAGAAATGTGTGCTTTTGTCCATCTCTTCCCTGCTAAACCTGATATCTTTGTGACAGTTATATAGCTAAATAACAGGGTTTTCCTATGTCAGAGCACATCATTCTTGTGCTAAAATGGATGCAAATGTTCTCTTATGACTTTTAATGGGCTCCTGCTGTTTTGCAGTGGTTCAGGCATGGTTATTTATCATTCCTGTTGGAATTATATTCCAGCATTATATTCTGGAAACTGACTCATAAAAAGAAAAGACAGGTACAAGTGGAAGCTGATCACACTCTGTGTCTACGTATGAAGAATTTGTGATGCTGATCCAAGCTTTACTGGAACTTAATGTTTCCTCATGGTGAGTCGGTGGTTCATGGATGTCCATCTTCCTACCATATATATATATATATATATATATATATATATATATATATATATATATATATATATATATGTGTGTTGAAAAATGAGAAATATTTGTGTTACTTTTGGGATATGAACTGAAACTGATCCAGCTTGTGAGGTCTTATAGGACAGGCCTTAAGGAGAAATGAAAGGCAGTCAAGCTCTTCACATGGGTATTATGGAATGTGATATTCATGCTTTGTGTTGGAAGAAGTGTCAGTTTATACAGGTTAGCACCCTCTGCCCTGAAATGAAGCACAGAGGGCCTTTTCTGTCATGGCACATGGAACAAAAGGAGTTAAGATCCACTTTGCTATTTCAAGAGCTTTCTTTGAATAAGCTTCCATACCATCATAAAAAAAAGTGTAGTGTAAAATGTCTGAATTCTCGCAAATTGGACAATTTGGCGGTTCTTATGCTTTCATCTATAGTTTTATGCCTCCAGGCCTGTGACAAAAGTCAATAATATGAATTGGAAGATATTGATTATTTTTGGGGCCGCTGATGAAACATCATATACTCTTGATTCGGTCTCCCATCATCCAGTAAACATTTGCTTTCAGTTTGGCTTCCCTTGTGGAAGGAATTTAAAATAGCGTCAAATTTAAAATAATTTCTCTAATTTTAAAATAGCCTTTTTGAAAAAGTAGAAAATCTTATTTTTAAGAGGCATTTTTCTTAATTTAGAATCATAATTCTACATATGGGTCTGTTTTTAATTACTGTGGAAACTATGGACCCTAGGTTGCAAGCTAGTCTATGCAGTGGGACCCCTGCTCCCATGTGGAAACCCACTGCCTTCAGTATAGCTCTGCATAAGCATAGGAGTGTGTCTGCATCAAATAGTTTGCAGGATTGGGACTGCGATGTAGTTTAGAGCTTCTAAGATATTATGCAACAATATTATGTTGTTCCCTGGTATCTTTCTAACTAGCCATTCTGCTTACTTTAGTTTACCATACCTAAATTCTAAAGAAATTAAAACCTTCTCAACTGTGGGAAACTCTGGATCCAAACTTTGTGGATGGGGTATGGTCGTAATCTTCCTTTTTAGAGACCCCAGTCCTGTGCCAAAATCCACTGTTGTGGATCTCTGTACACCAAGGAGTCCCAGTGCAACCTGATGCAGGATCCAGGACTTTCACTTTCATTGAGTGCTTTTGCTTTGTATGAAGCAATAGCCATGTTCCACCCCAGACTTGGTTGCAGGAAAGTGAAGTAAGTCTTATTGATATTTGTCAAATGCTTCAGCATTAGAGGCAGTATATAAATATAAGATTATATACAAATATGAAGCACCAATAGTATTCAAACGGAATATGGTAAAAAGCCTAAAATCCCAGTTGGTTAAACATCTGCCCTACAAGTCTATTTACATAATTAACTTCAAACTGTTTTATGTCTCCTCCTTCTGGAGATTTAAAAAAAAACACATAGTTTTAATTTTTAAGGGAAAGGGACAATATTCAATCTTTGGCTAATTTCACAGATTTACCTCTTCTAACTTTTTATCCTTTATCTTTGTATTGTCACAAGTGGGGGGGGGGCACTGAAGAGGCAGGTAAATAAAATAGTTTGGTTTATATTTTCATAGGAAAATAAATATATTGGAGGGACTCTAGTATTAGCACAACATGCTATCATAGACAGATCAAAGTTCAGGACCCTGGCATGATGTTTTGCTGCTTCTGTATAGGAGCAGCAAACTCAACTCCTTCGGAGAAGTTAGATCTTAGATTCATTCTGTAGTGGCGAGGCAAGTCACTGTCAGGTTTCAGACGGAACAAAAACAGAATTCAGACCAACACCAGGCCTACCCACTGATTCAGGAAAACCCATAATCAGTGCTTTAAGTCCATCCCTATCCAGGCTATCCTTTGGAAGTCGGTGGGAGTTAAGCACATGTTGAAGAGTTGTCCTGAATGAGGATGGGTTCCAGAACTGAGGCCTTAGAGAGGAGTGGTATAAAGAGGGGGAGAATAAAACAAATTGTTACAAAACTATTTAGATACAAGTGAAAACTGAGCTAGGCAGAAAATATTTATCTGTAGTTCACTGACTCTCTGAATTTGACATCCAAATATTAAAATCCAGATGCATATAGCAGAGGATTGAGCTGAATAATAATCTGTGAATAGACTTTTTATGAATGAATTCCAAAGACAGAATTATTCAGGATGACAGAGAGATTAGTAAATACAGCATTGCAAAGTTCTTTTTGCCCACTCACCGCAGGCAAATTGATATTTTGCTTGTCTATTTTTTATTATATATATTTCATTATTTCCATCATAGAATCATAGAATCATAGAATATCAGGGTTGGAAGGGACCCCAGAAGGTCATCTAGTCCAACCCCCTGCTCAAAGCAGGACCAAGTCCCAGTTAAATCATCCTAGCCAGGGCTTTGTCAAGCCTGACCTTAAAAACCTCTAAGGAAGGAGATTCTACCACCTCCCTAGGTAACGCATTCCAGTGTTTCACCACCCTCTTAGTGAAAAAGTTTTTCCTAATATCCAATCTAAACCTCCCCCATTGCAACTTGAGACCATTACTCCTCGTTCTGTCATCTGCTACCATTGAGGTAAATAAAATCATCATAAAGGGTGGGCAAGTAGATTTTATGCATGGCCTGGTCATTCTTCATCAGACTTTTGTTGTACCATTTAAGCATTATGTATAATATATAAACCTGTAATTTGTTATAGATTTTAATCCCAATACTGCACATTTGTATGTATGTGTTCACATGTGTATTTGCAAGATCTAAATGTACGTAGTACAGATGCACACAGGATCCATGAAATTGTCCAAATCTGTTTTTGTGATTTCTTTCTTCAAACTGAAAGTTACTAAGAAGAAACCTGAAATCTTAAAAATGATGATTGAAATATCTGAAATTCTGGTGCAACAGCCAGGAATCTGTAGTAAATGCTGCAAATGAATTTCCATTATAAACCCAGTTTTGGTGACTTCTGCTAAAATATCCCTTCAGTTTGAAAGCATTGGTAGTCAGTTTCTCCAAAATACCATTCAAACTGCTACTGACATCCACTTTATTAATCTATTTTGGAAAATCAAAAATTGGCCACCAATCCATCATTATAAATAAGGTCTGGAGCCTGTGCAAAGACTTATGCATGTGACTAATTTTAGGCACATGACTAGTGCTGTTGATTTCAATGGGACTACTCACATGAATGAAATTAAATATGTACATAAGCCTTTGCAGGACTAGGGCATATAAAGTTGGTAGGTTGTCACTGCTATGAAGATTATGACATGAGAGGAAAATATACCAGAGGATCTCACCAATCACGTTTCACTATTCAGCATTCCTGAAGTTACCAAACCACCTCCCGCTAATGTAACAGGAGAGAGCATTATTTCTGCATCAGATCTGAAAAGCCTATAAATGGAAGTCTGACAAACCTACAGTACAAGAATAAGGGGACAGCCCATGAAATTTAAAGGCAACAAATTTAAAGCCGATAAAAGGAAATACTTAATTGTACAATGTGTAATTAACCCATGGATCTTATTACCATAAGATATTGTTAAAGTAAAGAGCTGGAGGGTTCAAAACATATTAGGCATTTATATGAATAAAAATATGTTATCCACGGTTATGTAAGAGAGAGATCACTCTCACAGATCATGATATAAGCCAACCACTAACTGACAAGTGCAGTAGGAAAGTCCCTCAGATGCATGTTATCACCTAATTTTTCATGACTGGGGTGTTTACATCTTTCTGTGAAGGATCTGATACTGCCCTGTGTTGAAGGCAGTATACTGACTGGACTTGATGGAGTCCCATTGGTATGATGCACTACTGGCCAATTCCGACATCAGATCCTGGAATAGTTATTTGTCGTTCCTGTTTTCTCATCCATTGGATGATGTATTTTACTGAGTTAACATGCCTAGAATGTGATACTTTTTTGAGACAGAAGATACATTTGAAACGATTGATTGATTGATTGATAGGAAGCACTTCTGATTAATGGTGTGGCTTGTTTATTCATATGGAGAGCCTTGCCTCTAACAGCAGTGAAACCAGCTCTCAAAGCATAGACCTGCCCAGGATTATCGTGAAATAGCATCATAAGGAATTAGAAACCTGTTTTGTTATGGATTCTCAATGACAGTTGCAGCACAAATTCATTACCACACATACTGTATATTCCACATGACAGCTGAGCAAATTTTATGAAATTACCATTGAGGATGATTATATTGGGTATGAGGATTAGCTCAGCAGGCAGCCATGTTGGCACAGGGCAGGGTTTGGGCCAAAGGATAAATACCCATTCTTTGATTACTGTTATTAATGGGAGGCAGCTAGACTTCCAAGCAAAGACAAGGCTCACTGGCCACCTGTGAGCTAATCACATGGATTTGCCTCATTCTGTATTTCAGCTCACTTGGAACCTGTAATCTAATTCACAAAGAGAGATGAGAAGAGTGAGCAATTCACTTTCTGCCTCACATTGATGTGCTTTGTAACCTTTTAATCCTTTAAAAATTGCAGTTCTGTGCAAAATGGAGAAAGCACAGTATGTAAGTCTTGTGTCTTTAAGTGCCCCATTGATGGGCTACTAATTAGCCTCAATGAGGGGCTACAAAAGCTACAGCAAAGTGAGGAGCAGATGACATATCCAAACAGTATCCTAGAGCATATATAGATTAAAGATTTAAGCTAGTAAGGAAAACACTTACCCTTTGGATTGGAAAAAGGACCTACAGTAGGCAATATTGTCTCCATATTCAGGCCTTGCATTCCATTGGTAGTGCCCCTTTCAACACACAAGGTGGTCGCTTTCCATAGAAACGTCAAATCCAGCCAATTGATCCACCTTATTATATTTATAGCAGAAATAAACATGTGGGTGATCATACTTGAAACTGGTCTGGATTGCATGTCGTTTACCTTGGGAATGTACATAGGATTTATTGGTTTATTTTTCGCCAAGTATTGAACTCGCATTAATCAGAAGATTATTACTTTTCCTAAAGGCCCCATGGTAATTCATGCTGGTGTATTTTATGAAGTCTTTGTATATGTATTTCTATTGGAATAAGATTACTCTGCCAGACAGCTAGAAGCTGTCATTACTGTACCACGCTGCTACTTTAATTAACATCAAGCCCATGAACGACTAGAAACAAGTAAGTTGTACAATTTAGGGATGATTCTCTGTCATGCTACGGTTCCTTTACACAACTCTGGCATACACGCTATGCTTTGGCTGCTCTCTTCTTCCTCCATATGGAGTCTTGGGATGAAGAGCTTAAATTAGAGCATACCTGAGAACTACATCATCCAGTTTAAAGATGTCATTAATCTCCCCTGAACCTGCTATCAGATCACTCCCAGAACATTAGATCGAGAAACAAAAACTAACTCAGATAGTGGTCAGTGAAATGTTAACCTACTCAGTGCAACAGAGGAAGACGATATTAAAGAGAGCACGCATGTCTAAAAGTGATATCCATAGGATTATATGGGTACCCAAATTCCATGCTTTATATTGTAAACTGATCACCCAAAGGGGTCAGGAAGGAATTTTCCCCTATTATATGGCATTGTTTGTTTGGCTAGGCACATTGCAGTTTATTATTCCTGCATCACAAACATCAGATACCTAGCCACTGCTGGACTAGATGAATCAAAGGTTTTATCCCATGTGCGAGGTCCTGTTCTATTATACTTGTATGTATTTCCCCGCTTTAGGTTTCGTAAGGCTAATTCAGCTCATTCCAATAACATTTGCTCTATTATATAGAACTTGTTATGCCAAAATGCACTCTTCGCTGTACTGGAGGTTGCTGTAATAGGAGCCTAGATCCTCCTCTGAGGTCTATGAAATGAGAGCCAGCCTACGGCACAACCTCCCTGATTGTGATTAACGTTTATACAAATGGACAGGCACAAAGTGGAAACTCTCTGTGCTCCCATCATCTCCCTGCCTCAGTGTTTGAAAATTAATTTGACTAAAACAAATAGTCAGGTTCCCCTCAATTTGTTTGTACTGTTTCAGTGACGGAGGACAGCCGCAAGCCTGGATACTGCCCATCAGTGCCAGTAATTGGAACAAACCAGTCAGTGCTCAATAGATTTAAAGAACAGGGGAGTAGGGAGAGAGGTGCAAGGAAAGGAGATGTCTAGGTAGAGCAAATCCTTGTGGTGTTATACTTGGTGCTCATTCCGATGGAGAATGACAATGAAAGACCATAGGACAGCACAGGGCCATCAGAAACACAGATGTACCTCCCATTGAATTATATGGAAGTTCTTTGGGTAACCTCATGGCAAATCCTGTAGGACTTTATAAAAAATGAGATCCTTTCAACAGATGTTTTTGAATAAGTCTATGGAATTTCCTAGAACATTATGTCCCTGCTATAGGTTCCTGAAGAGTGGGTTTTTTTGTTTGTTTAAGCTATAGAAAGGAACTTATTTTCTGCTACATTTTATAGGGTTTTTTTATTATTATTTCTGTAGAATCTTGCTTGCTTAATCTCTTTTAAGTGCTATGAATGTTCCCTAAGGACAGAATTTGGTCTATGAGGACATTTTTTACATGCTGAAAGAAGCTTTGAATGACAATATCAGTGATCTTGAAATAAAGAAACAGACAAAAACAAGGGGCACATATATCTGATTTCAGTAGAGCCATATGTTTTACACCTTCTGAGGATTTTATATACAAGAAACTTGGTGAAGGGGAAATTAAGGCTGCAGGCATGTCAGTCATTTGCGTCCCTGTTGCCTTTCAGTCATAATAGAGTTTTAAAAAAATACACTTAAATGTTACCAGGCTTTCACTTGGAGAAGTGGAGGAAATTGTATTACTGGAGCTCCAAAGAAATCTTGCGAGCCAGAGAAAACATGCATATAACGTAAAGGCCTCAACTTACCACCAGCACATAGTTCTTTAAAAGAATGCTGTTAAGTAGCTTCACAACCCAAATTGAGACAGTTTAAAAAGGGGATAGGGATGGAAGGCTGGAGACAGGGTTGGTTTACAAACCTAATACAATTAGATATATGTGTGTGGGGTCTAACCCTGTTCCCTTTTCTCACAAGAATAGCCCCACTGAATTCACAGGTTTAGCTCCCGCCCCCCACCCCCCCGATAAGGTGAACAAGTTTCTGCCCATGAACTCCTGAATTTATGTGGAAAGAGTTTTATTGTCATTTCAGACATTTCCTCTGCAATGTTGGAAGCTCAAGCAGATTAGTATTAAGCTAGTGCATGATTACACCTCATAGTGATGCTGATCAGTGGAGTTTCACTGTGCAAACCCAGTGTAACTTCCTGTAAAAAGCAAGCCACTGAAATTGTGGTAATTACTGTTTGATATTTTACAGTTAATTTCATAGAGGTGGTGATAGCCAGAGAAGCAAAGCAGTTTTAAAACTATGTTTTTGTATTGACACGTGCCTTTAAAAATTGCTCTGAAACCCTTCACTGTAAGACCTAGGGGAGAAAATTCTTGGCGCTACAGAACAAATTCACAAAGGAAACACAGTGTTATGTGGCTAGTGAGTTATGGCTATGACACCTCTCTAGGGGAATAAATGTGTTATTCTTCCGTATAAACATATCACACAGCTCTTTTTGTCCTCAGTATATTGAACTGAGCTGCCATGCTAAATTCGATCAGTGTTCATAAGGTGATACTTTTCAAGCTGCTTTTGAAAGCCAGTTTTTATTCAAGCTCATTCAAGTAATCCTGTCACATCCAAGCTGGGTGAGCTAATGTCATGAGCATTTTATGTAGCTGTGTGGCTAAAGCAAATCAATGGGCAAGGAAGGGGGGATAAAACCAATCTATTTTTCATCTTGGTGAAAGTTACTTGTATGTTAAGGTTAGCTGGAACCTATTGAAAATGGGACATAAAAATCCAGCCTTACCATGGTGTCTGTTTCTGTTTCTTCTTCTTCTTTTTCCTTTTTATTTTTTACTATCTACTATTCAGTGTTTCCATTGATTTATTTTTATTCAGTATTTTTTTGAAACAAACAAACAAACAAAAACCCTCCCTTCACACTTCTCCTTAGTGGTAATTTCAGTAGGTAAGCAGTATTATGCTATGTATATGTACTGTATACATGTTATGAGAGGGAGCATCCTATCCCGAGCAAACAAAACTCAGTGTTACATGTATTGGAATTAAGGGCCTCACAGTGGGATTTAGGAGAGCCAGGTTCTGTTCCCAGCTGTGTTACAGACTCATTGTTCTCTGATTACAGCTGGTTCTGTTTTTTTAGGGTATCCAATTTGGGACACCTTGGACCTGATTTTCAGAGGTGCTGAGCACCTGCATCTCCCATTGATTCATTATAAGGTATTGGTTTTCAGTGCTTCTGAAAATCAGCCCCAAGAGGTCTCAGATTAGACAGTTGCACAGTGAGACACCAGATTCAGACACTACTTTTGAAAATGTTGACCTCAGTCTTTCCATGCTTCACTTCCCCTCCATCAAATGGGATAAATGCTCCTCTACTTCACAGAGACTTTCTGATAAATGGGCTTTTTCATTACATGCATTTAATGCATGAAAGGAATTCAGAGATTCTATGTTGATGGGGGG
The DNA here is from genome assembly GCF_009764565.3 of Dermochelys coriacea. Lineage (NCBI taxonomy): Eukaryota > Metazoa > Chordata > Testudines > Dermochelyidae > Dermochelys > Dermochelys coriacea. Next base: position 14,171,140 of record NC_050084.1, on the reverse strand, counting down.
GTCACTTGAAAAGCCTCAAAACAAATAAATACAGTGGTCCTGTTAAAGTCAATGGGACTACTAACAGTGGTATAAGTTATGCTCAGTATATGTTATCAGGCCCTAAAGTGCATGGATGCCTGATAATAAAGATGAGGTACTCTTTAGAGACTGAAGTGTGTCAAAAGAAGAGGAGCAACTTGCTAAGTTAAAAAGCAATAAGTCACCTGGTCCAGATGGTCCACCAAAGAGTTCTGAAGACACTCAAGTATGAAGTGACTGAGGCACTAACAAAATGTGCAACCTCTCACTAAAACACTCACTGTTCAAAGAAGTGGAGGTCAGCAAATGTTGTACCTCTGTTTAAAAAAGGCTTTAGGGGTGATTGAGGAAATTTTAGGCCAGTAAACCTTATGTCAGAATGTGGCAAATGGTTAAAACCATATTTAAAAACAGAATATAAAAAATCTGGAAGATCATGATGGGGTCTAACCAGCATGGTTTTTGCAAAGAAAAAGTGTCTCACTATTCTCTTGGAATTTTTCAAACGTGAATAAAATAGTGGATAGAGGAGAACCAGTTGACAAGGCCCCACACAAGAGGCTTTTAAAGAAGCTATGGGATGAAAGGCAAAGTCATCATGGGGTGAAAGGCAAAGTATTTTCATTGATCAAAAACTGGCTAGGAGACAAAGAACAAAGAGTAAGATTAAATGGCAATTTTCACCATGGCAAAAAGTTGACAGTGGGAGTCCTCAAGATTCAGACCATGTCCTATGGCACTGGGTTTTTTTTAAGTGGTGGGGGCGGGGAAGAGATCAGTTGTGAGGTAGAAAAATTTACAGATGGCACAAAATTATTTAGGTTAGTGAGGACCATAGAGAGGTATGAGGAACTTTAGAGAAACCCAAACAAGATAGGTGAATGGGCGACAAGATGGCAAATGACATTCAAGTTAATAAATGCAAAAAATGTACATGGAAGGGGGAAAATGAACTACTCATAGATCTTTATGGGGTTCTAAATTAACAGTATAAAGAAAGGGATCTGGGTATCGTAGTCGACAGTTCAATGAAGACCTTTGCTCAGGGTGCAGCTGAAATCAAAAAATAAGCTAGAAGTTAGGATGCATAACGAATGGGATGGTGAATAATAAAGAGAATATTAAAATGCCTTTATATAAATCAGTGCCGTAGCCTCATGTGGATAATGTGTGTAGTACTGGTCACCCCATCTCTAAAAGGATATTACTGAACTAAAGGGGGGTCAAGAAGAGCAACAAGAAAGATCAAGGGCCTGGAAAAGCTTTCATATGAAGAGAGAGTGAAAAATTTGGGATTGTTCACTTTAAGGAGGGGATGAATAAATGGGGATATGATATAAGTATATAAAATAGTTACTGGTCTAGAGAAGTAGATAGAGCCACTTCTGTTTTCCCTGTCTCAAAACAAGACATTTAATTCAAATAAAAGGTGGAAAATACCAACCTGATAAAAGGAAATATTTTTTCACACAACGTCACAGAAAGCTACCGAGGCCAAGAACACAGCAAGGTTGGAAAAGGGATTGGACATTTATATGATTATCAGGAATATACAGTGTTATAATTAACACTGACAAAAACTTTGCTGAAGGATATTAAACCTTATGCTTCAGGGTTTAAAGCAATCTCTAATATGAGGGGCAGATTACCCCACATCTGTTTACCGTGTACCCATTCCTTTGAAGCATCTGGTGCTGGCCACTTCTCAGATATAGGATACTGAACTAGATGGATGGTGAGTCTGCTCCAGTCTGGCAGTTCTTGTGTTTCTGTTTTCCTAAATATGCTGTACAAATAGTGTGGTTATGAGGGGCCCCATTTCTCTTTAACTTGCATGTTAAATGAAAGAAGGAGAGAAAGGAGACCTTTAGTACTCAAACAGTTTATTAACATTCAATGTTAATTTGCCTTCTTTTTCTTCCCACATGGCAAGTTTGTCATCCCATTTGAGAAAAGTTTCTTTTAACAAACAATCTCTGGCTCTTAGCTAGCTATTGGATGCTTAACAGAGTTGCAAAGTTAATTATCAGAGTTGTAGCCATGTTAGTCTGTATCCACAAAAACAGCAAGGAGTCTTGTAGCACCTTAAAGACTAACAGATTTATTTGGCCATAAAAAAAAAAAAAGACCCCACTTCTTCAGATGTTGCATCTGAACAAGTGATTTTTTACCCACCAAAGCTTATGCCTAAATAAATTTGTTAGTCTTTAAGGTGCCACTGGACTCCTCATTGTTTTTAAAATTAATTATTTAATTTATAGCTTCTTTGATGGATAAGTTAGAAAATCAAGAGGTGTGTCTGTTAGAAATTAACCTTTTTGCTGTGGTTATTTGTTTCTATAGGTATTGGAGCAGGACTGAGTTATCATAGTGTAGTTTTCTCTTCAGGGATTGCATGTATGTACTCTACAGTATTTTCCATTTGACAAGATTTTTGCGATAGAAGGAAATTTAGATGTTATGCACATTACCTCTACTCTGAAAAGCTACGACCCTGTGTTAAGTAAAAAGGCTCTTTAAAAGAAAATAATCTAACATCAAGGGCTTTCAGTATTCTATTCCTGGTAATTTAGGTGGCACATTTATGATGTGTCTTCTGTTTAACGGCTGGATTAAATAAATTGTTTCACGTGAAATATTGGGGGGGAGCATTCTGCATTCTCAGATCAAGGCTAGAAGCAGCTCAGTGACTGAAGGAGTGTCAACAAGTTGTTCAATTTCACTGAGTGGTTCTTTTCATTGATCTTCAGCTTTATTGTTTACAATTAAATCCATTTCAATGCAGAAGATAAACATTTTAACAGGCAATAGCAAGGTCTTTTGTACCAGATGACGTTCTTCTCTCTTTGAGAATTAAGTACAAATTGCGTCACAAGGCTTGCTATTCCCTTGTACCAAATACTTGCATAATACGGACTAATTGGTGCCAGCAGATGACAGAGCTGCAAGTAACCATATTTTCTAACATGTTTTTAATTTGCATAATCAATAATTTTATTACTGTCCTTGGGACTCAGGATGAAAGATGGTTATGTGCTGAAAACACAGTACAATTTATCCAGTACAATTGATGAGTGACTCTGAGGCCGTTGTTCTGTATGATAGGTGAGATACCTAATAGGATGTCCTTTGTCCTTTCCAATAATAATTTCTGTTACTATCTTATTTATCCAAATGTTTGATTAAGCAATGTATAATCAGATTTTCAATCTGAATAACTGTTGCAACATAGAATCATAGAATATCGGGGTTGGAAGGGATCTCAGGAGGTCACCTAGTCCAACCCCCTGCTCAAACATGTATGCCTATATCTCAAGGCTAATCCTCAGCTAGTGTAAATTGTCACAGCTAGACATAATAGAGCAATTTACACCAGCTATGACAATTTATACCAGCTGAGGATCTGTCCTCTCTAGAGCTGGGTGAATAATTGATTTTTTGGTTTGCAGGCAGTTTCAGAAAAAAAAACAGGTCAATCTGAAACCAAACATTTTTGGCAAATTGAAAAATTCTGCAAAAAAAATTGTGTTGGGTCAGACAAAATGTTTTGTTTTCTATCTGGGATTTTTAAAAAGGAAGCAAAAGAAACTGCCAGAAGTGGAGGAGAGGCCACTGCCACCCTTTAGCCCAGTGGACTCACATGGGAAATAGGAGACCTGGTTTCAGTTCCCCCCTCTCTGTGATGCAGAACAGGGTTTTGAACGTGAGTGTCTCATCTTGCCGGTAAGTGCCTCTATCCACTGGGCTATGGGATATTCTAAGGGAGGTATTGCTCAATCTCTTCTGTTAAAGCTGTTCCATTGTGTATGAATAATTAAACAGTCTTTGGAGCATGGATTTGAACTTGGGCCTCCAACCTCCCAGGTGAGTCCCCCTGACCACCAGGTTGTAGAGTCCTTCTCACTCTCTTGCCCAATCACTATTCGAGTATTTTAGACAAAATGAAACAGCTTCAACAGGAGAAATGGAGACACACACAACCCAGACCACCCTCTAGCCACCAGGCCATAGCACTCTCCTGTAGATGAGAGACCTAAGCTGAAATCGCTTCTCCACATCAGACACAAGGGAATTGAACCCACGTCTCTCACAGCCCTGGTGAGCGCCCTCATTACTGGGTAAAAGACTATAAGCCTCAGCTCATCTGGCTGTTTTATGAATGATATCTAAGGCCGTTGCGAATGCAGGTCAAAAAAAATAAAATTGTTTTTGTCTGAAACTAATCTGTGAATTCATGCCAAATTTGTGAATTGTTTTGAGTCAGCCGAAACTGCAATTTTCTGCAAATAAACTATCCATGTGAAAAAAATTAAGTCCTCTCATCTATGTCAAAGCTGAAGGAAAACAGAACAATAAAAAACAATAGAATGAGTTTTATATTTTCGAGTGGCCAGCTCTTTATCCTGTATTAGAAGATTTGACAGTAACATGCCTGTGACACCAAAGAGAATAGCTTATATTATCAGAGAAAGAAAAAAAAATTAATACTAATTCAAAATAGAAAAATGCTATGGAAATGTGAGTGAGGTTGCCTTGGGAGGCATGTTTGATCTCAAAGATGGGTGTAACAGTTTTACTTCCTCTCTTACTATGCTCTATGATATTAGAGCTTTTGGGGTTTAGTCCAAAGCCCTGGAATGAATGGAAAGACTCATTATTGACTTTTAATCAGTCCTATAAGGACTTCTTAGCCTGAAGCCCAAGAGTCTGATGGAACTAGTTATGGATCTCTGTTTCTGAAGCAGCAGATTTTCCAGAACTAGTCCTATTATAAATTAGAGTAGCCAAGGAATTGCTCTTATCTATGCCAACTGAGAATTGGAGGATCTTTGCCGCATCAATGACATGCTTTTCACTGGTCTCAACATGCTCTCTATGCTATCAGAGAAGTTCAGTAGGCACAAATTGTATATCTACAAACAGCTTCCCCTACAAAGTGAACTCTAAGGTGGCCAGTTATGTCCAGGTTCCAACTCCCTTGTACTGCCTGAGTTGTATGAAGGAGCCAGATTACAGAAAAGTACCTGGGCCCATATTTCCATGTTTTCTTCTGTGGAGATTAGGAAGACTGACAAAGTGATTTCAGGAGGATGCCACAAACATACTGTATTCATTGTACAAACCTTGGTGCTTTAATTAACATGTGTTTGTGGGCATTATGTCATTCTTTTGTATGTATATAGATATTTACAAGATATGTTATGGATACTGATAGATATAAAAGGGATAAATACATATGCACACATATATTACATATTACAGATACACACATGAAAACACGTGTGTATTTTTATGTATATCTAATATCATAAACTCATAATTACAGAGTGTCGGTATTTCACATGCAACTCTGTGTTTGTATTACAAGTCTTCACAAAGTCTTCATTTCTCAAGGGGTGTTGCGCTGATAGAGTGGTAATCATGTTCTAACAGCCAGGCCTATTTCTCTGGTGTTATTGAGATGACAGAATAATAATCATGTAGACACAGCAAACTTATTTGGTAACTTCATTTGGATTAATTTGGGATCTGTGTCCTCTACCTTAAGAAATCACAATATTCTCTGCTTCAAGTGAAAAGTGGTGAAATTAGAGAAATGGAAGGACAGTGTGAGAGAGGATCGAATGCAGATTCCATATGCACGCCATTTGTCTATAACCTTAGCAAATTATTTTTTCCAATACTCAAAGAATCACCATCTTTTATTCGTCTTTTGATAAAACTCTCATAGCTGATTGGCACATCATCACAATAATAATGAAAGGAAATCTTATATCACCATATCAGAGACATAATTATTATTTTTGTAATTTACTGATTCAGCAAGCTGACTTTTCCCAAAACAGTCTAATGAGGGTGCTTTTAAAAAAAAAATGGGACATGCACCTGATTCTTTAATTTGCTTGGTTGGAAAGAAACTCCTTTGTGGTCTAAAGAAGAAAAGAAAGCTGTGTATTGGGTGGCCAATGTCATGAAGAAATAAAGGGCGCTCTCCTTCAAATTTCCAGTGGTTAGTGAATTAAATATTCAGAAATAATTATATGTGTAAAAAGTCTTAGAAGATTAAGGGAAAACATGCATCTATGACCTTGAAATGCTGCTGCAGAAGATTTAAAACTCTCCACAAAAATCATAAAATAGATTGCATTGCTCTGGGATTTTAACTCTCTAAATGGATACTGTGTACTACAGTGTTCTTGATGGACAATATATATTAATTATTGATTGTGCAAAGATACATTTATTAGGAACATTGACACAAGAAAAACTCCTGGACCTTTGATACCATTTTGTCATGTAGTATAGATGTAATGGTCTGAGAGAGAGAGCAGGGGTTCAACATCTTCCAAATAAAATAAATTGGGAGCAACTAAACATTACGTCTTCTAAGCTGTTAACTAATGCACATGGGAATAGTACTTAAGGGGCTGCACAGTGAAGATATACATACCAATGTGGAAAAAATACACAGGGGACATTATGACTCATAATGTCTTTTCTCCAGGGGAGGAGTAGGATTGGATAAGGAATTTCACTTCACAGCAGAGGGCTGTGCTGAATAAATTTTGTGCACCCAAGAGACACTAAAAATATCAGATAAGAAGGTTAAATGAAGGGCTCCGAGAGCAAGGTATTTCTCCTGGGATTGAAGGTGTCACCTCTGCTGTGTTTTCAGACCGCCACTATATTCACCTCGTAGGCAGTTTCTAATGATAAAATAAATCCCTCAAAGCCATAATTGGCATTCCTTCTCACTAAAACTCTAACTAATAATTTAGCCCTTTGAGGACTGGGGACATGTACCATGTCATCCTAAGCAATCTGTTGCTTATTTTTTTCTCTTTCTGTGCTTGGGACCTGTCTTAACAAACGTGATGATCTTATTCTGTTTAACTTTTAATAGTGTTTGATCAAACAAAACTGATCCAAAGAATTAATGCAAACTGTGTTTCAGTTATTGATAACCTACAATTTAATTGCTTTGAGCTACAGCTTGGGCACATGTCGCAGTCATTACGTTTTATTCTTATAAAGTCCCAGTACTGCTGTATTTTTCTGATCCAGATTCCCTGGATCTCTTATTGCAAATAGCAAAGTGCCCTCTTCGTCAGCCCCAGGGACAACAAAAGTTTAAATGCATCAGTATCAACCAACTCAAGTCACAGTTCCCCTGAGACGACTGCTTTCTCCATTTCCTATCTGTACAGTTTCCAGTACCCTCCTAGCTTACTCCACCAAACTGCTTGCCACTCTGCTGAGCTAGCAAATTGCTCAGTACCACTGATGTACAGATTCCTTCCTGGGACACCTTTGTCTATGCTCTCTTAAAGACTGATGATATCATTATGATATACATTATAAGGGCCACTCCAATATGGCAGCACTTAAGAGAGAAAGGTCATTGCTTCTCCACTTGAGCTTTCTGAACATCTACACAAAAAGGAGCCATAACTGAGTTTGGCTTCACTGATGGGCATGAGGAAAGGGAGGCGGGGTCTTGCTGGGTTGGAAAGAGCTCTTTTCACTTGCTGAACAGGTACAGCAAGGAATGCCTCTTCCCAAACTCCCTCAGAGCCAGAAATAATAAGCAAAATGTCTGTAGGTGCAGTTGCTACCCCATTGTGCTTCCCTCGGTTCCACAGCAAAGGCCACAAGAGACATACACTTGAGCCCACAGAGAATGAACACATCAACAGTATTCCCGCACCCCCATCCGTCCAAAAAACATGAATCTGGTCCGCAAAATCATGGGATTGGTTAAAAAAAAAAATCATAAGATTTAAAAAGAAATAAATAATGTTGGGGCTTTTTAAAATTGCCTTCTGGTTTCTGAGCCTTTAGGATGCACTCGTGTCACGATTTCAGACTTTTCTCCCTAATCATGAAAGCTAGAAACTTACTTTTTGTTTGAATGGAGGGTGAGATTCTCTTTCAATCTCATGAAACCAACAGCTGGGGCTTTTTTAAAAAAAACAACACAAAAAATAAACACCGATCCATAAAACAAATATGGAATCACAAGAAAATTGAGTTTGTTGGCCATAGTGGACTTATGCATAGCTTGTTTTCCTTATTTTTATTCGCATCCCTTCTTCAAGAAGTTAGGAAACATAGCTATGAACAATTTCTCCTTCTATATACTGTGCAACATGTTATCATTTATGTATTCGGTTGTATTTTTTCCCACCTAAAACTGGCAAAGGATAAGGGTAAGGTAAAGGGCAAAAGGTTTCCTCACTAGGAAGTATTAGAACCTCAAGTACACTTTGAACGGTATATTTCATCCTGAGCCCTAGGGGCTTTTCAATAGTTTTTCCTAAATTTCTTTTTCCCAGTATTGGTGGTTGTCGAAGACATAGCAGGCCCAATTGCTAAGCCCCAGTTGGCTGCAGTGAGAGTTGCAGGTGCTCAGCACTTCTGAAAATCAAGCTCCCGGTGTGCAAGTGCAATAATTTTCCTTTAGAATCTCCCTCCAGTAATACTTCCTCCTACCTTTTTATCACACTTGGATTAAATACGCCTCCTTAAAAATTAGGGTAGTATGATACTTTTCAGGTGGGAGATTGCTGTTGAGAAGTGATGAGCTTACTGTACTAAATGTATAATAATAAGTCACTGATATTAATGGGACATGCCAATTTTAAAAAATCACATTGTGCTCTCTTGTCTGTAGCTATTATTGTGACAAGTAACTCCTAAATAACTATCACTGAAGGAGGTCACAAGCAGAAGTCTTTTTCATTTCCCCCACTATTTGATAGCTTCTGTGAATAGTTGGTTTCATTTTTTTCTCCTGTTTAATCAGTCAGGCCAGGATCTTGCAAATACTTCTGTACATGTTTAATTTTATGCATAAGCAGTGTGGCCAACTCTCACAAATGTATCCTGAATTTTTCCTAAACTGCAACTCCTGGAGTCATGGGATTATATGAATTTCTCAGCTTCATTTAAAAAAAAATGTTTCCAGCCCTCGTGGCTGCAGAGAGAAGCTTGAAAATATGAACCTCAAATGTTTGAAAATGAGAAGGCATATACCCCCCCCCAAAAGTATTATTAAAAAAATAATTTTCTTTAAGCCAGTTTGATGATTTTGTGGGGGGCCTAGCTCATGATTTTTGAACTCTTGGGCTTAGCAATACTACATATGAGTAGCCCTGTTAAATTCAGTGAGACTACTCATGTATAGATCTAAGCAGGCGCATAAGCGTTTGCTGGATCATGAATGTGGTCAATTTCTGCTGTTTATTATTTGTATTTTCATAGTGCCAAGGAGCCCTAGTCATGGACCTAGCATCCCATTGTGCTAGATACTGCGCAGATCTTTTGTGAAATAAAGGTGACGGGGAAGATATTTTGGTACAGATCTATTAATGGTAAAAAGTGATTTTAAAACCACAAGTATCAGGAGCAGGTGTACTACAGTAAATTACTTTTAACTCATTTTTGGAAGTTGACTACATTTCAAGTTGACGTTATCCCTGTAAAAGCCTACTATGAGAAAACACTGAAACTGCCTAGAATGTAATGGGTTCACTAGGTTTTTCTCACTTCTTTGCACACGTAGCCATTTTGTCTCTCTTTCTCTCGGCGTTGCAGGTAAAGAATTAGGTGTCAGTACGTTAGCTGAAAATGACAACCAAGATGCTAGGGGGCCGGCTGTCCCGAAAATATCAGGCTTAGAGAGGAGTCAAGAGAAGAGCCAGGACAGCAATAAAGAACCAATACTCGAGCCTGTGGTGCCTAAAGACGCTTGTCCTCAGGTTTCTCAGACTTTGGCCCAGCATCTTTTGGAGCCACAGCCTGAAGCGCCTTCCCCAACCCCTGTCCTGGGTCAGCGTACAGAGGCTCCTGCCCAGCTGCCACAGTCTCAAGCCTCACAGCTGCTGCAAGGCCCAGAAGAAGCCCAGCGTCCGCCTGCACCTCAGCCTCAAGTGCAACGTCCACCCAGACCGCAGTCCCCTCTGCAATCTGTCAACCAAAACCTGCCGCTGGTGCAGCCTCACCCTTCCTCACAGAGTCTCTCTCAGCCTTTGTCAGCGTATAACAGCAGCAGCTTAAGCCTCAACAGTTTAAGGTAGGCAAACTGTTGTTTATTATGGCAAACAATAAAGGAAAACCTATTAAAATGTGGCGAAGTGCCCAAATTGTTAGCTGAATATGCACATAGGAGGGCATGCTTTTCAGGGCTTGTCTGCCTGGGACACTTAGGAAAGTTCAGAGGAATTAATTAAAGGTGCACATTAAACCCTTCAGAAGTAAAGCAGCCTTACTTTGCTTTGGCTCAGCAGTTCTCAAACTTCACTCCACCATAATTCCCTTCTGACAACAAAAATTACTACCTGGCCACAGGGCGGGAGACCGAAGCCTGAGCCCCACAGCCAGGGCTGAAGCCCTTGGGTGTTGGCTTCAGCCCCGGGCAGTGGGGCTCAGACATCAGCTTCAAGTCCAGGCCCAGCAAGTCTAACACCAGCCCTGGTGACCCTGTTAAAATGGGGTCATGACTCACTTTGGTTTGAGAACCGCTGTTAGCTTAATCTCCTTTGCTGCACTGGGGTGAAGACCTTATGACAAAGGAGGAGCTGCTACACTGGCCCTGTATATCTATCTTAAGTACTTACAAGACTCCCATTACTGTAGTTTCTAAGCACCTCACAGTCTTTAATGTGTTTATCCTCACAACACCCCGGGAGGTATTATCCCGTTTTTACAGCTGGGTGACTGAGGCACGGCGAGGCTAAGTGACTTGCCCAGGTCACACAGGAAGTCTGTGGTGGGGCAGTGACTTGACCCCAGGTCTCCCCAGTTCTAAGTTAGTGCCCTAACCACTGGACCCTCCTCCATCTATCCAAGCTGGGATTCCCCTACGCAGGAGCCAGTTAAACTAGGTTTTTGGCTGCTCTGTGCTTTGAGTTGGGGGGTGGAATTTGACCCACAACTGCTCAAGATCTTGAGTTGCTTTAAACCAAAATCAGGCTGTTTTTCCTTCAGAGTCCCATGCAGCAGAAGCGTGAATGATTATTACACGAAATAGTGAAAAGTAAAACGTGAGCACTAGCTATTTTAAGACATTAAAAAAGTCATGTTGGAGTATGTTAAACTGGGAAAAACTGCAGCCAGTACATATACAAATATTTATTGCTGCGTAATCTACCTAGATCTTTATATTGTGGGAGAAGAGAGGGAGTCATTAATTATATGATAAGCAGGTAGACATCACCATTTTCTCCAGCCCGCCTCTCATCTTCTACGATCTTTCATTTTATTTAGTGATAACTGTTTTTATTAGTGCAAAGATCACTAATTTGAGCTTCAGTTACCTGGAACAATGGTTCAGAAGCATTCATGCAGAAAGGAATTGACAATGACGTAATACATGTACACAGTTGATTGTTCCTTTGTGTGCCATTCATGCATTTCTTCAAGGCTGATACCATTTAACTTTGGAACTCAGCCTCTTGCAACCTCAATTTCTCTGACTAGAGCGTAGATTGGAAATAAAAAGGTAATTTCAAAGTTACAGTTTGTTTAGCATATTCCAAAAGTAACTTCTGGTGTGTGTGCAGGGAGGGGTGCAGGGCGTGACAAGGCTTTTCTTCTTTTCCTGCATTGCTTAATTATTCCCCCCCCACCTCTTTTCATTAACAGCAGCAGCAGAAGCAGTACTCCAGCCAAGACTCAGGCCCCTCCTCCACACATAGCCCATCACCCCTCCGCTTCACCATTTCCCCTCTCTTTACCCAGCCACAGTCCATTGCACACCTTCACGCCCACCCTCCAACCTCCTGCTCACCCGCATCACCCCAATATGTTTGCCCCTCCTACGGCTTTGCCTCCTCCACCTCCATTGACTTCAGGGACACTGCAGGTTGCAGGACATCCAGCTGGTAGTACTTACTCAGGTAAGAGTTGGATGTGTTATGGAAGAAAAACATTTTCATGGTCCCACATACAAAACTATCTCTTGGTTTTAAGTCAAATTATTTATTTTGACCGATACAACAAGGGTTGGCTGTTAGACGGAGGATGTACACACCACTGACATGCTCAGGGCTGTGTTAAAAATGGAAAACATCAGTTCAGTCTGTCCCAGTAATATTCCTTCCTAGGAAAGAATATTCCACCTAGGAAAGAATATTTGTGGAAGGCCAAATTTTGTGTTTCTTTTTCTCTCCATGGTAAAAATCATGTTAGAGTGCATGCTCCCATTACATGAACCCTCTGGGCATCTGTCTTCACAGCAGAGTTAACTTGAGTTATCTACACTTGAGTTACTCCACTCGAGTTAGCTTAGAGTGAGAGCAGCCACACTGCTATATAATACTTGAGGTGCTGTGTCCACACCTGTGCAGTACTCACTCGAGTGTGGCAGTAAGACTTCTGTGAAATATTGGGAGAATTTCTTCTCTCCTTCCTGGAGCCCTGGGAGGAATTGTGGGAAGGCACTGGAGGAGTAGCTTCACTCGAGTGACATTAGCCTGCATTCATATTATGGAGTGGTCATGTAGAAGCTGACAAGTAGGTTCAGTCAGTTTTTAGCCTGTGTAGTCTTGCCAGTCAACGCTAGTTAAAAACTGCACAGCACTTGAGATAAGGACTTTTGTGTGTGGACCTGTCCCGATTTAGAGACAACACTCAAGTTATAACTTGAGTTAACTTTGCAGTGAAGACAACCCCGGGAGAAAGGGGAAATTGAATCATTCTGTTGCCTCCAGTGCATTTTGGAGATCCAAGGAAGACCGTCATGTTTGTGACGCGGTAGTTGGGAGAAGATAGTTTTCTCCTCATAAGGGAAACCTAAACTTAGTTCTGGCAGCCAAACCCAGCAACCACCAGGGGGGACTGCAGAAAAGCTCCTGAACTCACAGCTTTATTCTTTGTTTCAGAGCAAGATATTCTTCGTCAGGAACTCAACACACGATTTTTGGCCTCCCAGAGTGCAGATCGTGGGGCCTCTCTGGGGCCACCGCCCTATCTGAGGACCGAGTTCCACCAGCATCAGCACCAGCACCAGCACACACACCAACACACACACCAGCATACCTTCACGCCTTTCCCACACGCCATCCCGCCCACTGCCATCATGCCAACGCCAGCACCGCCCATGGTGCGTACCCCAGGCAGAAATGTGAGGATAAGTAGAGCACAACTCTATTCTTTATTACAAACTACAAAAATCTCAGTTTTAAGGGAAAGAAAATGCTTTTGGGCCAGATACTCTTAGCTAGAGGCAAAAAGGCCTCTTTCCTCAAACGTGTACTGATAACTAACAGTCAGTACCGAATGGCAGCATTTAGGCTGATGAATTTAGCCTGTGACCCAGTGCTTGGAACATGTGATACTTCTCTGGTGCCTGTTCCTTTCCTCTATTGCCTAAAGGACGTTCATGTTACTCCGAAGGATGCAAATCCAAAGCACAGTTTTATGCAAAACTTGCTTATTCTGTTTTTGTTTATCTCTGTTGGTTGGTAAATAATAGAAAGGCAGTCTTTGATATTACCAACAGAAGTGAAGGTATGAACAACAAAATACAAAGTAACTAGTTTGTGCTTTGATCCCTTTGCAGTTTGACAAATACCCTACAAAAAGTTGACCCCTTCTACCGTCACAGTGTGAGTTTTATTACTGTGTTTAAAAATTGACTTAATCGCTTTTCCATAGTGGGCTGGGATTGCTGCTCAATAACTAGCAGAATGTTCAGTCTATTCTTAATAATCACTCCAGGAATTATCATTATCGTTCTTGGTCACTTTAGCTTTGCCTTTTAAAGGCTTGCCTTTGTGGTGCTGGTTTCTGATAAAGATGCAGTATCATCTTTTTAATCGAAAGATCTTTTGCTTGACCAACTTGATGTGAAGATGCGGCATATAAGAGCTGAATATGCCACATAAAGCAGGATACACCAGTAATTTCATTACCATTTTTCAGTTGTGTCATAAGCCATTAGACTAAATTTCTTCCTAAGAAATTTGTAATGAAATGACAAACTATCATACATACCCTTCAGGTGTTAGATAATCCAATAGTTTTACTAATATATTTATTGTCACTGTATAAAAACTAAATCCGTGTCTTTTTGTGTGCTTCAGATTTCAAAGTCATAACTGTGCCACTGGGCTTGTTACATTTTGAAAGCTCTATTTCCTGACAGCAATGAGAATCTAGCACTGTGGTTAAGAGCTACAAAATAAAAACATTGTAATTTAATAACTGGTGTGTTATAAATCAAAATATATTGTAAATCAATAGATTTCACTTAATTTCAAGCTTTTGTTTTTACAGTTTGTATATCATTGATTGATTAGCTGTGAAATATAGGTTGCTTTTCTCCATTGTCAGGAGCTTCATCGTATTGGTAAAAGACAAGTTCTTGACTGGCTATGGAGAGATTCTAACTCTCATAATGATATTTTGATTAGAGAAGGAGTTACTGCCTCAGTATATTCAGAACTCTGCAAAGCACTTGGCTTTTTGTGTTGGTTTTGTTTAGAAGTGGAACTGGGCAAGAAAAATGAGATGATCGTTTGATTATTTTATTGTTTGTTTTGCTCACTCTGGAACCTGTTTAGGCCCAGATGCTGAAAAAAATTTACTCACATGCCTAACTTCGAGCATGTGAATACTCCCCATTGATCTTCAATAAGACTCATCTGCGTAATTTTAAGTCCATACATAGGTGTTCTGCAGGATTGAGGCCTTTGTATGAAATGTTAGAGCTCAATCCTGCAAACATGCATGCATGGGAGCAGTTTTACTCACGAGTGAAATCACTCACGTGCTTATATGATTTGTTTAAAGCAGGACTCCACCCTTAGTCACTGGGTTTCACATCAGTTTATAAGATACGTTATCATCAATGTGGCATGTTGATTCAAGCAAGAATGCAGAACCGGAGAAATAGATAAACGTGCATTAGGCAAATAAAGCACAGCAATCAATGGCGAATACAGGAAATCATTGAGTGAGTTATCTATATAAGCTTTTTCAAATTGACATTGACAAGTCCTCTTATGAAAACTGCAGTTACTAGAAATCCGACCAAACTAGATCATGCCATTTTCCTTCTAAATGTAATGGATGGCATCGTGTTGTTATCTGCTAGCCTATGGGGCAAGATCCTTAGCTGGTGTAAATTGGTGGGTGTCTGTTGAAGTCAGTAGAGCTGCACCAATTAACAGCTGCTGGAGATCTGGCCCATTATGTTCAATGATGTGTCAATAATAGAATGTGACATTAAAAAAGTGTAAAATATTATTATTCTTTATATTATTATAGAGGCTAGGAGCCCCAGTCTTTGACCAGGATCCCATTGTTTTAGGTGCGGTACAAACACAAAACACAAAAGATGGTCCCTACCCCAAAGAGCTTACAATCTAAGGTTATGTCTACACTACAGACCTTACAGCAGTACCGCTGCAGCTGTAAGGTCTCACATGGCCATTCTCTGCCGGCAGGAGAAAGCTCTCCTGCTGGCATAATGAAACCACCTCCAACAGCAACAGTAGCTATGTCGGCAGGAGAGCATCTCCCACAGAAATAGTGCTGTCCGCCCCGGCACTTTTGTCGGTGAACTTATGTCGGTCAAGGGGTGTTTTTCACACCCTCAGCAACAAAAGTTTTACTGATAGCAATGCTAATGTGGACATAGCTTAAGTACTCATGGCCCTTTCTGACTGATGCTTTGTAAACTCTATTAGATTTTGTTGCCTTTTTGTCACATATTGCCACTGGATTCATATCCTTATTTAAACTAAGGCCTAGTCTGCAGTAGAAAAGGTGCTTGCTGATGTATACTGGCAAACTCTACTAATGTAGATGAAGCTTATACTGGCAAAAAGGACACTAGGGCTTTTGGCAGCATGGAAATGTCTGTAAAAAAAAAAAAAAAAAAAATCACACTCCAACTTTACCAGCAGAAGTGTCTAGTGTAGACCTGCCCTGATAATTAGACTTACCTTGAGAAAATCTGGCAATTGTCTTAAAGCCAAAAGAAGAATCATTCACTATATAAACTAACACTGCAGGAGAACAAATGTAAGGCCAGTTTTGGAGTTGAATCCAATCTGTCATAGAATTGAAAATACATGGGGAAGAAAGATACATGTGGTCTAGAGCAGAGGCTCAAATAATTTGTTTCTCCTTTCTTGACCTCTTTGGTCACAGTATCTCTCTCTGTTTCAGGACCTTAAAGCAATACAGTAAGAAATTATCCTTATGAATAGTTGATGCTGGGTCAGGATAAGAGGAACAGCCGCTAGCCTTTGCATTATCATTGGGGTGCATTTCAGGGGAGCTGTAGTCCAGTCTTACAAGTGGCCACTGAATTTTCTAATGAGGAAAGCTGAAGAGGAAAAGAGTGTGCAAATAGAGGATATTCAAGGGCAAAAGGAAACACTGAAGATGAAAAATAACTTATAAACGCTAACCTAGTTTGACTGATACAGAGATAATTGAGAAATATCTGTGTTTTATAATAATTCTGACCTTGAGGAAAGATAATATATATTTAATTATAGAACTGTAAGGAAACCATTCCTTATTATTAGTCATATTAAATAATATGTCTCTCTCCACCCTTTGGAATGAACACATTATATGGAGAATTAAATGCAGTAGACACTAGCATATTTCAAACACATTTTAGGCATTAAAAGTTACTGTAAAGGAGGACACTTGCCTAATAATGATTTCTCAAATGCCTTCAGTTCAATATTAGCTAATCCGGAAATGTTTTCTGCATCTTTGAAATGAGCAGGTTCAAATAAAACAGAATTAAAAGCAATAATGGGAATGTGCTATGAAAGGAGACTTCATATCATATTGTTTAGATAATAAACCTTTGGGTACAGATAGAATATTGAAATAATTTATCAGCTCTCAGTCACTATAATATGATTAACTGACCTTGTGAGAGAGGATAATGGAGGGAAAAGGGACTCGGGGGGGGGGGGGGAGTCTATCTTTATGTACATATGTATATTAAATAAAATAAATTGATCAAAACTTTTGAAACATTGGTTTACACGGGAATGTGATTTACTCAGTGTGTGCCCATTCTGCATGTCCAATCTTTTACTTTGCCCATTCCCACTTCTATTCAATTATCCAGTAACTCATGAAAAACAACATTTATTTTGATCTTAAAAGTAGCACGTACAGAGGATTTATCTTAGAACAGCTCTAGGAGGTAGATTTTTAACAGTCACACATGACACACGTGCCCGCCAGCCTGGGTTTAAAGCACCACCAAATCTGGGTCAGAATTTTTTGTATGTGGACAAGAAAAGGGTTAGGAACAACACCCAGATAAATCCCAGGCTAAGTCTTCAGTGAAGACATACCCTTAGGTCACACTGTCAACCCGTGACTCCCACAGTAGGCAGCTGCCCAAGTAGTCCCATTGACTTCAGTGGAACTGATTACATGAGGAACAGCTGCTCCGTATGAGTAAGGGATTCACAGTCTGATCACAAAGGCAGGATGAAGTTTGAACAGTATGGTTGATTTGGTTTGTTTTCCAGTTTGCGCATGTGCACTGCACAGAAAAGCTTGTGTGACTGAGCTCGTTTAAAACAAGAAGGTACCTTGTGGCCAGCGGAGTATATTTCAGGCATATATTCCCTAGAGATTTATGTGCCTCTGTGCTCCAGGGCTCTCTCCTTATAGAAATTGGTTCTCTAAATTTAGACTTTTTTGCTGCCACAACAATTTGTTTAAATGATGGGTTTTGGCAAATCAGATTATCTCTATTCTAATATTAGATGTGACAGGATATCCTCTAAGACAGGCTAATGAAGTAAGAATTGTGTATATTTTCTGATTTCCTAAAGATACTATTAAAATCTAAAGTACTAATTGAGTTTTAATAGAGTAAAATCTTAGAACTCATGAGGATTGTTTTTTCAATTAAATAGTAATTTTCTGAGAGTCTTATTTGGCTTAGCCTTCCTCCCTCCTTTTTGATATAGTTTAAAATCTGTGACTTCTATCCAATTTTAAAATTAACAATTGCAAAAGATCCTTTTATATTATGATGTCCTAATCCAGGGAATAGCTTGCTGGCTGTTTGATTTGTAAACTACTTTTAAGTTCTAAAGTAAACATTCATGACATTTGTAAACATTTCATTGACTGCTTTAACTAACATTGTTGCAGTGAGATCACGTTTTCAGTGCTTTTCAATTTTCTCTACGTCTCATTTCCTTAATATTATACAAGAATGCTTTCTTTCTTCCTCCCTCTCTCTTGAATTACTAGATTTGTATTTAGAAAACGTCTCCTTATGTTCTTTATCTTTGATTACAGCTGTTTCACTCCTATCCTCCAGCTGTATCAGGTATTCCTCCCATGATTCCTCCCACTGGTCCTTTTGGCTCACTACAAGGAGCATTTCAACCTAAGGTAAAAATAAGAATTACTTGTGTATTCGTTCACATTTGGTTTAGGTTTAGGGTTTGAATGCATCCGATGAAGTGAGCTGTAGCCCACGAAAGCTTATGCCCAAATAAATTTGTTAGTCTCTAACGTGCCACAAGTACTCCTTTTCTTTTTGTGAATACAGACTAACACGGCTGCTACTCTGAAACCATTCAAATATCAGTTGCACTAATGTAATTCACTGATGACAGCTGGGTAACTCGTTTTACATTGCTATAACTGAAATGAGAAATAATTTAATGGAGTTCAGGTTTATACTGTGTTAGCTCAGTTCAGAATCTAGCCAACTAATTTTCAAATATAACTGATCTGAAAACTGATGCAAGTTTATTTAATAAACAAGGGGTTTTTTTAATTCATTTATTGAATTTAGTGTTACCTGATAATTCCACCATCACCGAAAACCATGAACCTGGTTCTCCTCATTTATATCTGCTGTGAACCAGTGTAATTTTTCTGGCTTTAATGAAGTCATCCTTGAGTAAGAAGAGAATCAGGCTCTATAGCCCTGTGGTTTTGCTGGATTAGGGCGTAAATCTCTACAGAGAAGATCTTCTTTTTCTTAAATAGGCCCATCCAGTTTATTGATTGAAAATGTAGATTGCAGTTCATTAGTGGAGTTCTTCATATGTATGGTAATCAGGCTGTTAACAACACTGCTGCTTAATTGTTAGTTGTACTGCAGCTGATTTCTATTCTTTTTGTTTTTTTTAATGTGGGAAGTTACAATGCCTGGGGTGGTTCTTTTTCCAAAGTGATGCATTTTGTTATATTGGCTGAATATTTAAATCTAAACCATGGGAAAGGCTTTTTGTTTGTTTAAAGAGGTGTTGCCATTTTCTGATAGCATTGTTACAACTAAAAAAATTACTGATAAATTGTGTATTGACAATGAAGTTAGAATCCTTAGTCTGTTTCAGTGTATTGATGTCACTGACAGCCATCAGTGAATTATTTCCAGGTGATAAAATTGATGAGCTATACGGTACAAGCTTGATGCTCCAAATACCATTGCGGGGAATTATATAAGTTTGGCTAATCAAGTTTTGGACTATGGACTGAACTTCCAGTGTAACTATTGCTCTTGTGTTACATGATTCTGTTTACCCTGTTTTGAATAACCAGAAGACTTCGGACAATAAAGTTTGGAAAATTGAAACTGTATTATACATTTTACTAAACCATGATGTGTTCCTTCCCTTTTAAAATGCCACCTTTATTCTTTGGGGAATATTAACTCTAAACAGGGTAGTTTTAACCTCTAATTTTGTCACAACTCATGACATTTTCTTGTAACATTTGTAGACTTCCAATCCTATTGATGTCGCAGCCAGACCGGGAACTGTCCCACATACCCTCCTACAGAAGGACCCCAGGGTATGTTGGAAATGTTATGCCATTTTAGATGAGAATGCCACTAAAACTAATAATCCAGATAATATAGGACTATGAGAGACTCTGTCATAGATTGATAGAAATGTAGGGCAGGAAGGGACATTAGAGGTCATCCAGGCCATCCCCCGTGCTGAGTTAGGACCCGTCTGGTACCTAGAAGAGCATCTTAAGTTAGGTCTACACTTACGGGAGCTTATAGAGTGCAGGCACTGCATGCCCACCTAGGAGGGGTATAAATAGCAATGTGGACGGTGACGCGTGGCTTAGGCAAGTGGAATAGAGTGCACTCCACATTTGAGCCCTAGGGTATATACCATACATTGCTCTTTACATAACCCAGCAGTGCCTCCCATCTGAACACTGCTACTTGTAGCAGCATCATGTCCTACAGCCTTCCTGCTGCTGGAGTCTTTCCCTGCTGTAGTGAGAGGCTCTGGTAGCGGGGAGGAAGCTGGGAAAAGATCAAGCTCCCAGGTGCCGGAGCCTTTCCCTGCTTGTTCCACCCACTGGAGCCTTTCACTGCCTTGTGCAGCTACACACTGCAGTGATACGCGTGGACGCAACTTGCCTTTCACAGCAGCATATAGCTACATACAAAGTGCCTATACTCTGCACACTGCCATAAGTGTAGACAAGGCATTAGAAATGCTTAATCCTGCACAATTAAAGTCAATGGAAATTTTACCATTAACATCAATGGGTGGATGATGAGGCTCATAACAACTTAAAGGAATGGTCTTTAATCATTAGCACAAAGCATATACCATGCAATGGAAAAGCCCTTTCCTGTAACATCCTCATGAGTAAAAGGATAAACTCCAAATCTATTATAAGGTTTATAAACATCCACAAGTTTTATGCTGATAGGTTATAATTGGATTATGACATGTATTCCCATATTTACTACAGTATTGATTATGCTGATGAAATATTGATACACTTGGTTGATCGTTTGGCACTCTTTGATTTTTAAGACCAAATTGCACATTTTATTTATTTATTTTGGTCTTGACTGTTCAGCTGTGGGCATTTTTCCATTTTACAGGCAAATGAATCCTGGTGATGAATGTCCGTAGGCAGGCTAGAAATTTATATTCAACTGTTAATTGTTGTTTACAATGAGTGATGTTATCCTGTAGGTTGTTAAGCAGAACTCCCTATTTGAAAGCAATGAAAAAAATCCATGCTGCTATAGATGGCCCAGCTTTTATGTATTGTAAGGCTATTTGCAGGTGTTGAATTATGAGTTTTATGCTGGGTCCCAACTCAGCTGGTGCCGCACTTTGGCTTTGTACCAAAACAAATTGTGCATTTTTGTTTCTGTGTATTCATCTAGTTGAAAAGATAATGAGAGCATCTTCCATTAAGTCATTTAGCTGTATACTTCCTTTCAACTTGTAGCATAGTTTTGATTGTTCCAAGATAATATGGTATGCTGTCGTTGCTTCCTGCAAAGCATCCTCTTATATCTGTAAACCTCCCTTCCCTTTTATCACGGCATTTCAAGAGGGACATCCAAACATGTCAGAAATAACTAATGAATTTATTTTATATTTTCATTGCTATTTATTGAAGTTAGTCAAAACATAAATAGCTGAAGCATGAGCAAAGGAGGATGACAGAAAATATCTGGCCAAAAACAAACAAACAAAAAATGCTTTTTGTGTAAACATTCTTTATCCACATTTGTTCCAGTGTGAAAATCCCTCTTTTAAGTCAAAGCTGATCCGTTGCAGAGAAACCATCGACAACCGGTCAATGCCAGTCTGTATTGTCTATTCAAATTTTATAAGTAGAGCACCAGGTGCCCTTTTTTAAAACCATAGTCACTGAACGGACATAGTTGCTGGTTTGTGGTGGCACTTTCAAAGTGCCATTCCAGCCAGTTCCAACCCAATCCTTTCCAGCAGATCTGCAGAAAGGTGGCCAAGACCCCCTCCCAATCTCCTCCCGAGTTAGCCACTTTAGAAATATATGAACAGAAATTTGCCCAAAGGCATTAGCCATGTTTTTCTCCATATTTGCAAAATTTCCATTTTTATAGTGTTAAATCAACAAATTAATAATAGTGCCGGAGGGCAGAATGCTCTTTATGAGACTTGTTTAGTTGCTTGTCAACACTTACGTACAACAGTCACGGGGGAGGGGGAAGGAGATTGGCTCTAATACCGAGGAAAAGGACTAATTATTCTCCAAAAGGACTTCATTTGAAAGTAAAATGATAACATTTTAATTTCATCTCCTAATGAAGCAATACAAATTTGTTAATTAGAGCAATTGTTTGAGTGACAGGCATGTAACCAAGTTGTCATTTTTTCTTCACAGTTGACAGATCCGTTCAGGCCCATGTTGAGGGTAAGACACTTTCCTCTGATACACTCCTCCCAGTGGGTTAAAAATGCAGACTAATTATGAAGGAGTGCCTTGTTATATCTGCAACATGTGCAGCATGTTTGTTAAAAGCTTGGTAGGTCCCTCTATACCTGAATCTTGTGGTCGCTCAAGTGAAATATGCATGAAGTTATTGAAGTTATTGTTTTGAAGTTATTGTTTGTGCTTCTTACAGAACCCACTAACACAATGAATTCTGGAGGTTAAATATGATGAGCTTTCTATCTTTCTGACTCACAAGGTTTACTGAGCCAAATCCTGCAGTACTAGCCAGGCAAAACTCTGTTTTTGTTTTGCCTGAGAAAAGACTGCTAGATTTAGTCTTTTATTATCTATTTTTCAATATCAGTGTTGTTCCGTGCTGTACCAAACTTGAACTGAGACAAGGGTCCTAACCCCAAGAAGCTGACAGTTAAATTTAGAAGACAATCCAGTTCAGATGAGGAAACCCAGGAATTAAGAAGACACCTCAAAGCAGTACTGATGCCTTTTTAATTTTTATAAGTTTCTTTGGCAGTCTAACTTTTTGAAAATATGGAGACAAGAACTCCATATATTCACTAACATAGCTAGACTCAATGGATGTGCAGAAGGTTGGGTGTTTTTGTTTTGTAATAATTGCTTACTCTATAAAAGCTCTAAAAAAGAAAAAAAAAACCCTAGAAACAGAAAATAGAGCTGTTTGCCATGTTATGCTGCCTATGAAGTTCAGGCTTGTAAGAATACTACCAGGTTGTACAGCCTTTAAGCCACAGGTGGCTTGAAGAATTCTCCTCATTCCTATGACCGTTTTTGTATCTGAACAGATGTTAGATGTGGAGTACATATGCTTAATTAACAGTGTTTGGGAAGGAATATTCTAGATGTGTCCTTTTAAGAAACGACTTCCTGAAATCTTAGCAGACAAACAAATAGCACTAGCAGGTGTTTTACAGCGTGTGTTTCAGTAATAATATGAAATACAGGTTAGAGGACAGATTCAGAGGGTGAAGTTAAACAGGCTTTCACCCACACAACAAGGGCGAGTTGACTGGACTGCCAACTTCTTCAACATATCCCGCAGCTAAAAGTAAATTATGGAAGGACTTGAAGGCAAAGTTGACCAAGTTATAGTGAGGAGTCAGGCTCATTTTAAGCGCTTGGCTGATTTTAAAAAAAAAAAAAAGATTTTTTTTTCACCTCTTTGTTGATGAAGCTAGTGTTTTAGAATCATTGCACTTGATGTACAGTTGTGAAGTGCTCTACTTATGCAAAATAGCTGATGTGGATTAGCATATACCGCATCATTGATTTCAGCTGAGATAAGCCACGTTCTCAGCCAGCTGAGTAGCACTAGCTGGCATCAGAAGAGCTGATAAAACGAAAGATGGATTTTTGTTTTTTTGAGAAGGTGATGATCCATAGTGTTTCTGGAGGGACAGATAAAGCCCTAATCCAGGGGCAGAATCTCTGCCCCACTTTGCTCCTGTGGTGGTGCAAAGGAAGCAGAGACGACCTGAAACATTTTTTATCTGCCATTGTCCTGATGTGAGGGATTCCTCAGTGGGCCTCACACTGGCAAATCCAGCTCCTGTGCCACCTTCCTAATGCAGGGGACAGGAGTTGGGAGGGAATGGCTGGCTATCTCCAGCAGGAGATAGTCGCCTAATCAGGGTCTGTGCCATGGCAGAGAATCAGGGAGCCAAAACCAGCTCCCTCACGGCCCCTTCTCTCTGGATGCAGTGAATCAGTGAAGCTTGTAACCTATAACCACAGAAAAGTGTCACGTGTCTCTGATGGTTCTTGATTTCATGTCACTTCTTTGTTTCTCCAGAAACCTGGAAAGTGGTGTGCTATGCACGTTCATATCGCCTGGCAGATATATCATCACCAACAAAAAGTCAAGGTCAGTCCTTTTGGCAGTCACACCTCTGTGGGGAGCTGCTCAGTGCAAATCTGTGGTGGAAAAGGTTCACCACTCATCATGAGCTCTGCTCTACCATCGTTGAAACGACACTGTGGAGCACAGAAACATTTTAGTCTCCTATTTTTGTTTCACGTTGAAGGCTTAATTGATCTGTAAGATCCTAGACACAATCACTCAGGAAATGTCTGTGTCATTAGTGGCCAGGGACATTAGAACATAAACTTTCAATGCCAACTGGTGACTGGGAAGAGCTAAGTGGAGGATGTATATGAACTGCGAGATTTGTTCTATTTATAGACCAGGAAGTGAAAATACAGTGGTTGAGATTTTAAAAAGCAGTCTAAGGCTTAAAATACATATCTTCCGTTGACTTTAATGGTGTTCCAGGGTATTAGAAGGCACAAGGAGCTTCCCTCTTCTCCCTCCCCCATGCTGTCTAATATATCTTCACCAGCTTTAATTATTGTGTGGCTGTGGCACTGAAAAAGCACAACCAGGTTGGGGCCCCATTATGCTAGGTGTTATACAAACATAAAATAACTAATTAATTTAATCATTAGGGTTAATTGTCATTCATATTATAATGGTATTTTGATTGTCCAGTGGCTTGGTGAGTGCGTGATTTTGTTTTGTTTTTTTCCTTTTAGATATTTCCATTATATTTTTCAAATAATTCCTGAACCTCTGAGCTAATTAATAGTCAGTAAGCCATAGGGATTCTCTGCTGTGAATACTTTCAACTTCAGATGAGTCAGTAGGCTGTGTTGATTGTGTGTTAGAAACTTGTACATGTTGCAAAATGAACATGGTTTTTATATCACTTTAGAGATCCTGAGTATGTGAGTCAATTGTAAGAAGTCCTATCTATACAGAACATGGAGATGTTGAACAGTTACTAAAGCCTGGAGCTAGCAGAGTTTAAAACAACCCTTTTAAACAAGGTTGAAAGATTAATTTGCAGCATTAGATGAATCTCTCCTCTTTGCTTCCTTACGTTTCCCCTGCCAGTGATCTTCATTCATCTTCCCATTACCAAAAAGAGAGACAATTATTGACCTAGAGAGTTATGTCTTTTTAAAAAAAAATTATTGAAAAGATTTTTTCTAGAAATGAAATTATCGTTGCCATTATCTACATTCTTTGACTCCTCTGTGATTTGATGCTCAGTGAAAGATCATGTAGGCAAACTTCTAAATCATACTAGGTGCTGTTTTTGCATTGGTATAGATTTTATCTAATGTTTCAGTTACACTCCCATGTTTAAATATATAGAGTAGAACTATGGAGGCTTTTGCTTGTCTGTGTGAGGCTGATTTTATTAACTTTTCCAAACATACCCAGAAAATACGTTTCATTATTTCAGTTCAGTTACAAAGGTATTTTTGAAACTTCCTGGTGGGAATCGCCCTCCTCCTTATGCACAAACCTTCATTGTTCTATCTTTTTTATCACTTCCATAAGGCACAGTTTGCTTCCTGCACCCCAAGAAGTTAATGGAACTGTGCTTTGCAACCTAGCATATTAACATCTAACATAGCACTCATGCTCATACAACTTTCTATGACTAAACTAGACTGGGCTTTGCCCAGGTGTAGCTGTCAGGCTGGGGCAGGACACAAGGATCCTTGCCCCCATGTGCAGCCTTACATAAGAGCTAGGTGCAGTTGCAGTCTCAGTGGCTGGAGGAGCACAGAGACTCCTAGATCCCCAGGTTTGCGAAGGAGAAAGCTCTCCTCCACACTAGCTAATGAGAGGGGAGCAAACTGCATCATCCTAAGGTCTTATGCAGCCTATTCATTCTTCCTGAATACCAGGGAGCTCCTGAGGCATAGTCCGGCTGATTAAAAGCCTTGCTAAAGTTCCCATGGTAATTTACATTGCCTCTTACACAGGCCATAATCTAGCCTATTATTATTAGTGACTATGTGTATTCCCACAGCACCTAGGAGTCCCAGTCATGGACCAGGATTCCCATTGTGCTAGGTGCCCTATGAATATAGAAACAAAAATACAGTCCCATTATGGCCTGGATTCAGAAAAGCACACGCTTAAGTTCATCCCAATTCAGGGATTCACTTACAGCCTGGCCTGACACTCGCTGAACTCAATAGGAGTTTTTCCAGTGATTTCAGTGGGCATTGGATCAGGCCCTTAAGCATTTAGTTAACTTGAAACACGCTTAAGGGCGTTCCCGAACAGGGATATTTTCCTGAATCCAGTCCTAATGTACTTTACATTGGGGCACAATGTAAAGTACATCAGCTCTTCTTAAGTGCTCTTGTAAGGTAAGCCAGCACATTCAGCAAATGGTACTTAGTTCTTAATCCATCTGTGGTGGTCCTTTATCAATACAGTTTGGGAGTGTTTTGGTTTTTTTCATTATTTCATCACACTGTTCATACTGCTGCAACTAACATACCTGCCAGCTTTTGCTATTATGAGCAGTTATCAGGGGTTTATAAATGAATTGTTCTTTTAAAAAAAAAAAAAGGTTTATAAGCTAAATATTTGGCATGCAGGGACTCCGCTGACGAGTATGTATTTCTATTTCCTTTTTTAAATTATTCGAGCCCTAAAATAGTACTACTTACCCTTACATCAGATATCATTTGCATTTTAATATTTTGCAGACTATTAGATCCAAACATGGATGAGCCTTTTTTTGTTCTTACATCTACATTGACAAGTTACTAGCAAGTGAAAAACTGCTACTAGGCATGCACATTAACTTGGTCATAACTTTTAAATATGCATATTTATATCATTGTAAAGTCCGTACTCTGAGCTGGCACAGTATTAAATATTGATTTATAAACTGTTACATGCTCTAACATTACCGTTAAGATTATTGGTTCAATATTATGTATTTTAAAATTCACTCTGCTGGACTTGCACATTAATCAGCAAATTCCAATACCACGTAAATAATGAAAATGGAATACAACGCCTTGCTTTGAATTTGTGATACACACAGTCAAAAATCAAACATTCTTTAGATTTTAAGACTCGGTCCATCCTTTATTGGATTCCTTTCAGGCTATGTGTATGGTACGAGCTAGGGGTGTGATTTCCCTGCTCATATACGCATACGCCTACTAGCTTGCCTTGAGCTACCACAAGTATAAATAACAATGGAGAGGCAGTAGCACAGGGAGTGCCAGCTGATGTACAGCTTAACTGTGCTAAATATGTACCCACCAGTTTCAGGTGGGTTTATACACAGCACAGCTAAGCTGTGCCTCCACTGCTGTTATGTGTCCTACCACAGCAACTTAGACGCTCACTAGCTCGTGTCAAGCTAGTGCGAGTGTGTGTACACGAGTATGGGAATTGCACCCCTAGCTCATAGTATAGACGTAGCCGCAATCCCTAACTTGACCAATTCTGCCTGTGTTTGCAGTCTGAGGTCACTGCTGAAGACTGATGTTTATGGGGTGGGGAGGTTTCAACATTAAATTTGATACTTCTCGCTTTTGTAGGTTTAAGTTACAAACTTAACATTACTGGTATACGATTCCTGTAATTGTGAAGGCATATGTTGACAAGATACACTTGTAAACTGGTGGTAGTTCCACCCTGCTCTTAGCACAGCCCACACCTGTACAAACACACACAGAATATGGTCCAAACTAATGCCTTCCCTGGGTTTTGCTTTTATTATTAGGTTAGGCCTAATTTATTCACCCAAGCAGTTAAATTGCTTAAATCTCATTGCGTTCGGTGGCATTCAAACACATGCTTAAGTGCTTCACTGAATTGGGGCCTTTGAAGGTATGTCTATACAGCAAAAATATCCTGTGGCAGCAAGTCTCAGAGCCTGGGTCAATTGATTTGGTCTTGTGCTACAGGACTAAAAATAGCAGTGAAACATTCAGGCTGGAGCTCAGGTTTTGAAACCCTATCCCCTTGCCGGGTTACGGAGCCCAGGCTCGAGCCCGAGCCTGAACACCTACATGGCTATTCTTAGCTCTTGAGCATAAGCCCCTCAAGCCTTAAGTCAGCTGACCTGAGCTCTGAGACTTGCTGCCATGGGGATTTTTTTTGCTGTGTAGATGTACCCTAAGAAAGCATCAACCTGAGTCTGAGATTGATTCTTGTTCTCCGCCCTTTGATTGTTCCGCCTTTTGTGATTATCTAGAAGAATCACAAGAATCTCTCTGCTTTTCTGTTCAGGATCCCAGTATCTGACACCCTGTTACACCATTCCCTGGCAAGGCATCTTTCCATTTTCAGTGTCACTACTTTACTGCAACCATCGATTCTGAAGGTGCCTTTTACTGCTCCTTCTTAGGAAGGTCTCGTTTCGAATCCCATTTTCCATTTCAGAAACAGATGCAGTCTGATCCACACAAGCTGGACTTTGGCCTGAAACCTGAGTTTCTGAGCAGGCCACCAGGTCCCAGCCTCTTCGGAGCCATCCACCACCCCCATGACTTGGCCCGCCCTTCAACTCTCTTCTCTGCAGCCGGTAAGTACTCAAGAAGCTCAGATGTTTCTTCTTATGGAATATTAGTTGGATGGCCGATCCCATTCGTGCTAACAGGAAACGTCCAATCAGGTTTGCTCTCATGAGCTCAATGCCAAATACTTTAATGACCATTGGTCTGTTGAATCTTGTAGTTATTTTCCACACTTAAAGCCAGGATCCTGATGAGATGCCAGACGTACTCTGAATGGAAGAAAACTTCCACAGAGATGTAGCTTAGGTGCCATGAAGATAGCGCATTAGAAATATGACAGATCAGAGTCTCTCAATGTTTTCCATAGTGCAACTTTCTGCACCCCCCCCTTTAATCTAGCAGAGACCCCTTATTTAGCAATATGGGAAGGACAGGATGGCTGTGACCCCAGGCATCTGTTTGTGACCTGTACCTGAGGGTCACAGCCCCCAGGTTGAGGACACCTGAAAAAGAGAGTGAGTCAGGCCACGTACAGGGATTAAGATAACCTCTGCCATGTACATGTGCTGTCATTTCATAACAGACAACAGTGAATATAGCCAAGAGCACTGTGGTTCATTTACTGATTCAGGAAATTGTTTCCTTTGGCTTTGCTTGGTAGGTGCTGCTCATCCAGCTGGCACCCCTTTTGGTCCTCCACCCCATCATAGCAACTTTCTCAACCCAGCTGCTCACTTGGGTAAGTGCAAGAACTAGTTACAGATTCTCAGTAAAGAATTAACTGTGAACAGAACTGGGAAATAATGTATAAGCATAGTTTGTGTCCTCACCAAATTCCAATGTGGGCAGGTACATTCTGCCTTCCTAAATACCCACTGAAATGACAACTGGCTACGTTGTATTTCACTCCCTATTCTAAACTGTTCTCCAGTGGTCGCAGAGTATTGTTAAACAGCTGTCATGCTTTACCCCTCTCAAAAATAATGTTTGTCTGTCTGTCTGTCTGTCTTTCTTTTGATTAAGAATAAAAACTGCCCAGACAAAGACTCTGCGTGCCCTGCCAGTTATTCAAAATTTACAAAACTAAATAAAAATATCAATCAGTTGACTCTTTTCTACCATGCGGCAGCCCTAGGTACAAATAAGAGCAACCCAGAAAAAACACTTGGAAATCATTCACCTGGAATTTTGAGTGAAGTCAGACAATACTGATTCAGCTTCACTGTAGTCATGACTACTGTAGATTTAAACTCTCTAAAATAATGGTAAGAAGTGTAATTGCTTGCATTGGTGAAAAGCAGCAACCCTGGTTTTAAAAAAGGAATAATTCAAGGCATTAAATGAAAAGCTACGCTCTGTGTTGACATAGAGTGTTGCAGTAATACAACATGCTACCGCCTGTGAATCAGAGTTTGAGACTTTAAATTAGTCTTTTGTTTCTGGGCGGACAGGGTTTGGGAGGGTCACAGAGATGTCACGCTGAACTCATGGAAACCGTTTGTCATTCTGCACCAGGAATCCTTTAACTTACCTATTGGAAAACAGTAGGGCTGGTTCTCCTCTCATTTGTACCAGTGTAAAACAGAAGTAACTTCATTGAAGCCACTAGACTTCTCCCATTGTAAAGTGAAAAGAGAGCCAGACCCACAAAGCTTACCTGTGTCCTACACACATTAGATACTTAAAAAGAAAAAGAAACTAAAAAGACAGATTTGCAGCACTTTCCAAAGGCTCTAAACTACTTTTTCATATATAAAATTAACAATAAACGTTGCAGCACTGGAAAATGCCCAGATCAATCTCATGATTCCATAGCATAGTAAATGTGGACATTCTGTCAATGTGGCTATTCTAGCTGTGTCCTGAATGTGGTTTAGAAGACGTGACCGGCGCACGGCCTAAAAGTATTCTGTAGGATCAATGGTGCCAGCAATGCCTTTTAGCCAGGAGCATTTCATGAGTGAGCACTTGGAATAGATATGGGATGGGAGTGGAATAAAAAGGGAGATTTTTTTTCAGCTTTAACACATTGGCAACCACTCCCAATAATGCAGGGGCCCCAAGACTCTTTGTTCTTGAAGTCTTGCTTTTGTTTTGAAGCAGAGATTTTCTAATAAAATGATCCCTTTGTGCTGGTATTGAAAAAAGATTTCTTTTTTCTCTAAACACTGCCATATTTTGGATCATGTTCAGCTAATGATAGTTGTGGACTTCACGATATGCAAACATAATACAGTTGGATTTTCCACTAATGCTTCATCGCAGTTACCAACATGTTAATGTTTTTTAATTGTTCCCATTTGATTTCAGAGCCTTTTAATAGACCAACTACGTTCACCGGTCTCGCTGCAGTGGGTGGTAATGCCTTCGGGGGACTTGGGAACCCGACAGTTAGTGAGTAACCTCTTTGTCTAGAAATTTGCCTTTTGATTTTTTTGTTCATTGCGTGACTTAGGATTTTGAGTGAAGGTGACTGTCTGCTGTGTCTGTATCAGTTACATAGATCACACAGTCACAAGGGACCTGATTTTCAGAAACAGACGTTATTTTTTAGAGGATGCAAATTTGTGCTCAGAAACAAATTATTATTCTTTATGTATTTCATAGTTCAGGTTAAACATACCACCAACTGGTAACAATACCTTATGTACTTTAAAAGACAAAAGTAACCTAGAACCCATGAATTTAATTAACTTGAGAAATTCCTAAGAGTTCCATTGTAATGGTCAAAAACAGTTAATATTTGCTGCTTTATCTAGCCTTAGATGGGAATATTTTTTCTTTTCTGACTACTTATCCAGAAACTGAACTTGAAAATGCTTACTGGTCCTATTCTTATTTGCATTGAATCACCTAAATCTTTCATAGTTTTGGCCAATCACAAAAGATCAGTCCCTAAAAATCACATCTTTCTTCCTTTTGTCATGCTTCCTCTTCCCCCCACCCTTCAAATCTGACATTGTTTTCATCATGCCCATCTTGAAAAACTAGAGCTAGAAGGCAGTGAATTTATGTGTCTAGAAAGCTGAGGATCTTAGCTTTCAAACAGTAATAGCATGTTAATGTCTAATTATGACATAGCTACTCACTGCCAAAGTCGTGTTGAAATTTAAGTAGAGAAAATGAAATAAGCAGGATGGTAACCAGAAAGACATGTTTTTAAGAGCTGCTCACTAATGACCAGCCAACGGTAGAAATGAATGCTTTGAATACTTTTGAAAAGCTGAGAATGGCCGTTTACTAAATTCAGTAGTATACAGTATGTGTTTCGAATCTGAAGGTTTTGCAAGGTATTGTCTGTTAAACATGTATTTTGCACTAGTCCCTGACTGAATATAGCAAGTCCCATATCTTGAATTGTTATCATTTTCATTCCCTGATGCCTCCAATATGTTTGGAATAAGAAACATGTCAATTTTGCCTGATCCTTTCTCTCTTTATAAACAGAATTTCCATTTTGCAGTTAAACAGCTGTCAGTTGCCTGTCTAGTGTTAGGAATGAGAGCCTCTAATGAATCTCTGTTAATCTCCTTTCCTTTTCCAGCCTCCAATAATATGTATTCATTTTAACTCTGAGTGCTGTAAAAGTTTTTTTGGTAAGTACCTTCACTAAAGCATAGCTTTTTCTTAAACCTTTTTGTTTTCCACTTCACCATTTCAGCACCCAACTCAATGTTCGGCCACAAGGATGGCCCCAGTATGCAGAGCTTTAGCAACCCTCATGAACCCTGGAACCGACTGCACCGAACTCCTCCTTCGTTCCCGACCCCTCCGCCCTGGCTGAAGCCAGGAGAGCTGGAGCGCAGTTCATCTGCTGCAGCTCATGACAGAGATAGAGATGTAGATAAACGAGACTCATCTGTTAGTAAAGATGACAAAGAAAGGTACGAAAGAACGCTTCCAAGAATTGTCTAGTTCAAAGCGTGGGGCTCTGTTCAGTTTTTAACCCTTCCCAGCCTGGCCCCTGGTTAAAACACAGCTTCCACAGATTGAATTGTGCACTTAATCCCTGCAGAACTAACACTGTCAATGTGGATGATACTAGGCTAGTAATTCAGAAGACATAGTTCTTGTTCAGATACTTCTTAGAAGGCCTAGACAGTCTGATCTCCCTCTCATATGCACCTGGGTTAATCAAAAGTAACTTGACTGAAGTCAGGAGAGCTCTGCCAGTGTAAAGTGAGGATAGATTGAGACCCACAGAGCTTACCTGTCCTTCAGGGCAGATTTACAAAGGTATTTAGGGGCCTAAATATATAGACAGGTGTCCAGTGCCAATGTGATTTAGGTACTTTTTTGAATCACACTAGGCACCTATCTGCATCTTTCAGCATGTATATACCTTTGTAAATCTGGGCTTACATGCATTAGCAATATTTTTCAAAGGTATTAATCTTTCATTTGTAATATTTAAAATAAACAATTGTAACACTGGAAAATGTTCAGGTATGTCATGGTTCACTGACATAGTAAGTCTTAATTTTCATATAGTACATTACATTTCCTTGAGTCCTTTTAAAAAAAAACATATTTGCATCGGTTTTGTACATTTCAGAGCATTGTTTTAATTCATGCCTTATTTAATTTAATGCCTTATGTGGACTCGGACACTAGTGTAAACCTATCCAAGATGGAAAGGGTTAATGAAAATTAAAACCTGGTCAGTTTTTTTTTTTTCAGAAATGTTCCCATTATAGTTACATCAATAACAATTCTTATTAACATTTAAGAACCAAATTATAAGATTTTGTCAGCCAGCGTTATGTCCTGCTTGAAAAACATGCAGAACGGATTTCAGCTTTTTCAACAAGTGTAGCTTAACAGCTTTCCTGCTAAGATGGCATATTCGTTATTTTGCTAGGTAATAGCTAATGTTCTTTCTTTCTTCCTTGAATATTTAGGAGATGTGTTTTTTTGGCTACTCCACCGAGTATACTCATGAGTAACCTCTTTTTTAAAGGATGTTACATGAACACATTGATATTCTAAAAATACATTTTAAGAACTTTTTAAGTAAGTCAAGCTACAGATCTTTTCAACTATATTTTTCCATTTGGAATATTTTCTGTGTGATCGCATGGCCTCGTTTTGTTCAGCTCTAGTTTTAATGCTTCAAAGGAAATTGGGGAGTCAATCCTGCAGACACTTAGCCATGTGAATAACTTTACTTACTGTGGATATGGGTAGATTTTTAGAACTACATGAGTATTTCATTTGATATTTTGTCGTTTGTTACAACATGTATCTCTGTTGAAGACAATCCCTTTCAGAAATATATTCCTTGCCAGCTGCTTTTGCATCGCTCTGAACTCCATGTCATAGTTCCAAGCATATTTCTTTTTAATGATCAGCCTAATTTCAGAGTCTGAAAAAATTAAGCTTCATTCATACATCATACTTCTGCGCAGTTACAGTTATCAGCTTTATAGAAGTAGAATACTGATTTCTCTAACCTAGTATGATAATGTATCAAACAGAAAAAAATGTGATTTTTTTCAAGAGTTTTATTTTGCAATATAGTAACACTATTACCTGTACTTGAAGATGCTGGAAAATCCATTCTGGAAACGTACTAGCTATCTAGATATTTCTGGGGCCACCATACTATCTGCTCACCTCATGTATGTTAATTAATTTATCCTCGCAACATCCCTGTGGAGTATGGACGTATTAGCCTCGTTTTATAGTTGAGATCTAGAGGTCCAGAGAAATAAACTGATTTCCACAAATCTCACAAGTAGTCTAGGACAGAGCTGGGACTTATCTCCTGAGTTCCACTACAGTGCCTTTATCACAAGACCATCGTTTCTTTTCTACAGGGTTTAGATATGCGCAGATAATTACCAAACATCATGCAGCAATTATGTTAGCCTGATTAGGTGATAGTGCCTGATTCTAATCTCACTTACACCAGTGTAAATTACAAGTAACTCCACTGAAGTTGACGGAGTTGCATTCATATGAAACCAGCATAGGTAAATCACAGTCAGACCCCAAAATTGCTCTAATTTTACATTGGTATGTTCTGATATAGGACACTCTTTATCCTTTAGTATCAGTGTCACTTTTCTTTTTAAGAAATGCACCACTGCATTACAGCATTTAGAAAGAAAACAATAGCTAGTGAGTACAAGATGAGAACTCTTGTGCTCAGCAACAATAGGTAATCTAAAAGGCATCAGAGAACAATTTGAATTTTTGCAGATGACATTCAGGTGGTTGTAATCCCAGAGCAGAAAATATCACGAGTCCTATTGATTCTTTTAGCAACATAAATGCAGTAAAATAATCATAGTGAGAAGTCTCAATAGGTGCCTGGCAATATACAGTTTGGCAACAGACATTACATGTTGTATTTAGTAATAACAGTACTTTGCATGTTCACTTGAGGATTCCAAAGCAAATGTTGCCTGGTCAGTATACTGGAAACTGGGGTACAGAAATGAGGCCAAGTTAACAGAGCAAGTCTGTGACAGACCAGAAAGTAGATCTGAGGTTAAATGACTCCCAGTCTCCAGCTCTACCCACTAGACTACATTTTACTTAGCTGAGTTATTATGTAACGATAGAATCTTAGTGCACTTTGAGATAATTTCATCAGTATATGCTGGTTGCTTAATTGAATAGGACAGAATCGGCAGAGAAAAATGGTTATTTCATTCATCCAAAAGTATGGTAATTTAATATTCATTGGTTACAGAAAGCATTTATTTCAAGCACAATTGAAAATATATAAATTACAAAGCAAACTGATTTAGCATTAACTAAAGAACTCAGTAGGTTCTCCTTAAAATAAAAATACCAAGAAGTCCCTAAATCACTCTCCCAAGCAAAAACTGATATTAATAGGTAGTCATTGCAGTGTGCCATGGAAGTCCACAAACTTGCGCTCTGTTGGAGAAACAAAGGAATCATGACCCCAAGTTGAGGGGCATTCATTAAAATCCCCACCTCCAGATGTTCAAATCCAGCTTGTATGGCTCAACTAATCTCAGTTGTTGGTACAGAACATGAGGAGAGAGACGGTTTCTAAAGTATCCAGGGTCCCAAACATTTAAGGTATAGTAAATCAGTGTGGGCATCAAATTCACGCTGTTAGAAACACATTGCTGAGCAGTTCCATTTTGCTGTAACTGAAGTTTCTGAGCAGTTTTCTGACGTGTGCCTATGAAGTTAAAATTGCAGTAATCTAGTCTGGAGACAGAAAAGGCATGAATGCCCGCAGCGAGATCCGTATCCAAGAGGTTACGCGTAGATGAAAGGATGTCATCCCTTGGCTGCTGCTGCTAAGTGACCACCTGAAAGCAGCTACGTTCTATACACAGGAGCCCTATACAGGGTGCCTTATTAACAAAAGGCAAGCCAAACTGCTCAACTGATGGGGCAGATAACCTCTTAAATATCTCCTCTGGATGTGTCCTCCAACCTCCAAGGCCATACTTCCTGTCTTTTCTGGATTGAGCTTCAACCACCTAGCCTCTCGCAAGTCCCAATCATGGCTAGACACTGAGAAAGCAGAGAGACGGCCTCTCCCAGGTCTGATAACAGAGACTTAGAGATGGAGGGTGACACTGCTCAGGCTACCTTGTTGTCCTTCCTAATAGCCTCACCTACACATGTAACAGAAGAGAATTCTGTAGTACCCTACATGAGAGAATTCCCATGGCTGATCGCCCAACATAACCCCTTTTACAGAGTAAATAATGAAGCTACTCTATGTATCACTGCCAGAAACTGCACCCATGTCTACTGTACCTTCTTGTTGTTGGTTTCAAAGGACAGCTGATACCGTAGATCTAAAGGGATCAGCATATACATCTGTCACCAGGAGGAGATCATTGTCTAATGCTATTTCTGTACCATACAGAGATCTAAAATAAAATGGGTCCAGGAAAGATGGAAACTTTTTGGCAATGCCAGAGATGCATGGCCACAACCCTCTCTCTATGGTCTTCTCAAAAAGGCAGGCTAGAAGCAGGGCTCTTATTAGCAAGATTATCAGGGTCCAGGGAGATATCTTCTTGAGCAGGGACATAGCTGTTCATAAAGGGTGAAATTCACACTTTTGCAGGTAGTCAGCTCAAGAGCTATGCACTATTGATGTCCCACTTAAGGCCTAGTTTGAGGGTTTCAGTGGTAGGCCCTTCTGACCTCTTGGACTGGGATCAGTTTCACCCGCAGAGAGCTGCTGGCACATTTAGGGAGATGCTGAAAGCCTCCATCAAGTAGTACTATGGAGGGTATATTTTGTTATGTTTTCAAACTCTTCAGTGCAAATTGTAAAGCAAGAAGGATGCAGAGTATATACATAAAGAAATTAGATATGTAGGGTAGAGATTTTAAACAATAAATCAATGCAAAATAAATGCTGCCTCTTCATTCCCCCCTCCCCCCACCAACTTCAATTAAAATACATTTGGGAGGAGTCAGGTAAAAATCATGTAACTCCTGCAATTTAAATTAAATTTCTTCACTTATTTTTGAGGCTAGAGTTAGGATGTTTTTATTCGTTGCTTACCTTCTGACAAACTGTTGAGGCTGCTGTTTAAAACTTATACAGATAGAGGGGGCCGGTATCTCTGTTGGTATAGCTCCATTGACATGACTGCTGAGGATTTGGTCAGATGGTTTGCAAAGCAGCTCTAGGGGCCTTCTTTCTCCCGAGTCTAGATAAATAGAACAAGCATAGTGTAGAGAAGGGGTGTTCTAGCAATGCCACATATGCCTCTGCCAAAGGAAATAATGCATTAAAATAGCACATTACTAGCTTTCTGCACAATGGTGAACAGGGAGTCAGGAGCATGGTGCTTTCTTTTATTTTCAGAGTTTCTCAAATCCTTAACCTTTACACTTTGCTTTCTCTAGGGAGAGTATTGAGAAAAGACACTCCAGTCATCCTTCGCCAGCACCTATCCATCCAGTGAACTCCCTTGGACATAACCGCGGCTCAGCTGAGCAGATCAGGAGCCATCTCAATCCTGAGGTTCGAGAGAAAGAGAAACCCAAAGAACGAGAGAGGGATCACTCCGAATCTCGGAAGGACATGAATGTTGAAGAACACAAGGTGAAGGACAACTACTCGTCAGAGAAAGAAGGCTTGGGCCATGAAAGCAGGGCAGTGGAAGAGTCTAAGCAAATGTCCAGGGTACCTTCACCCTACGCTAGGCCCCCTGTTGTGGAGAGCACCAGGCCTAATAGCACTTCTAACCGTGAGGCTGAGAGAAAGAATGAGCCTGCATACGATAATCAGAAGAAAAGCAGTGAAGTCAAAGTGAAGGAGG
This sequence comes from Dermochelys coriacea, assembly GCF_009764565.3. NCBI lineage: Eukaryota > Metazoa > Chordata > Testudines > Dermochelyidae > Dermochelys > Dermochelys coriacea. Next base: position 14,133,311 of record NC_050084.1, on the reverse strand, counting down.
AACGGAAGGAAGACCATGATGTTCCACCTGAGGGACCTCAGACGCATAGGTCATCTGACCAGCCACCACCAATATCTACAGCCAACATCCATCCAGGTTCCTTAGTGTCTATGCCTATGACTGTAGGTGTAACTGGTATACACCCCATGAACAGCATCAGTGGCCTGGACAGGACTCGCATGATGACACCTTTTATGGGAATAAGCCCAATCCCAGGTGGAGAACGTTTTCCCTACCCGTCTTTCCACTGGGATCCAATGAGGGATCCCTTGAGAGATCCTTACAGAGAGCTCGATATTCATCGGAGAGACCCTCTGGGCAGAGACTTTTTGCTAAGAAATGATCCCCTTCATCGTCTTTCCACGCCAAGATTATATGAAGCCGATAGGTCGTTCAGGGACAGGGAACCTCACGACTACAATCACCACCACCACCACCACCACCATTCTCTGTCCATGGATCCTCGACGTGAGCATGAGAGGGGCAACCACTTGGATGAGAGGGAACGGTTACATATGCTCAGAGAGGACTACGAACATGCACGCCTGCACTCAGTTCACCCTGCCGCCTTGGATGGTCATCTGCCTCACCCAAGTTTAATCACGCCTGGACTTCCCAGCATGCACTATCCCAGAGTCAGTCCCCCGACAGGACACCAGAATGGCATTCTCAATAAAACTCCTCCCACAGCAGCTCTCAGTGCCCCTCCTCCTCTTATTTCCACTCTGGGACCTCGGCCTGGGTCTCCCAGAAGGACTACTCCTCTGACAACAGAGATGAGAGAGAGGCCTCCTTCTCACACCCTTAAGGACATTGAAGCTCGATAAAGAGAATAAAAAATAAGGAGATACTGAACATGATATAAAGAGCTTCTTGCTAGTCATTGACGCAGACTGTGGATGTGACTCCACTGTACAAAATGTATAGACCCAAGCGCAAAGATTTTGAAATGGGTTTTTTGTATATTCCATGTTGAAATTTTCCAGATCTTTTAGCCAAGTCCATACGTTCCTTGTGTCTCCTACTCTATTTTATTTCTAGTTTAAAAGTTTCAAAATTTGAACTGAAGAACAAGACATCAATCATCATAATTTGGTTAAAAACAAACCAACAACAATCGTACAAAGTTCTTTCAGACCAGAAGTGAAGACAATTGTAGATATCTATGTAAAAAGATTGCTTCATGGGTTAATGGTTCATATATGCAAAAAGGGTAAGATGAAAGCTTTACTTTGTACAAATGTAAATAGATAAAATTAAGTAACATAAAACATTAATACTTCTTAAACTGTGCTATTTGCAAACTTAATATTGATCAACACAGTTTGCTTATACTGTGTTACATATATTGTTATAGACAGCTAAACCCCTTCAACTATGCAATGAATTTTAAGGCTTTTCACAAAAGCCTGTATAACTCAAAGGAGCCTTTCAACACACAACCTACTTAAAGTCATATTTTCCCTGAACAAGCTCATCTATTATATAAATCTGTTTTCCTTGCTTGTTTTGATGACAAAACAACTCATTAGAAGTGTAGTTTTCCATATGAAACCCCAGCATCAAGATGCTAATGTTACCGTAGTACATGTCAATCTTAGGCCCTTGTGCAGGTTAGCAAAATATAATTACTGACACCATAGTGTCTAATATGATGGATGGTTTTTCAGTCCTATTAACATGGGTTTAAACAGAGTTAACAATCAAATGTGGGATACTTCCCAGAATTTTTGTCACTTAACATGTCATGTTTATTTTTTGGAAAAACATCTGGTTATAGCTATTTGAATCTGTTGTTATGATCAGTGTGTCATTTTTATCTGTACACACACTTTTTTTTTTTTTGGTTAAGTGAATTTAGCTACACTGAAACAAATCCTACAAGAAAGCTAATATTTTCCTAAAATGATGGATATATTTTCACTGTGGATCAGTAGTTTAGTCTGAACTCCAGTGCAGATTTCATAATGCAATTTATTGTGTTTCAGTTGGGTAATAAAGTCTGTGAATAGCTAACCAAGGTCGCTTTGTTTTCCCTGATCACAGGAGAAATGGCCCTTTAAAAAAAAATGCATCATCTTCTGAAATTTCTGTCTTTTCATAACACACTATTTTATAATGCATTACGTTTCTTGTCTAAATATTTGGAGACAATATGACTTTATCAGAAGAATACAATATCTTGTCTACTGGACTGTAAATATATGTATGAATAAAATTAGTTCCATTGGTCCTTCTAGTGTATTAAAGTGGGTATCTGAAGTTGTTTATCCTGTTTTGGCAAAAAAAAAAAAAAAAAGAAAGAAAAAAAAAGAAATAAAAAAATGTCTAACTACAGACAGTTGTTTCTCATGATCAGAGATCTATTTTAGTAGTCACTGAAAGTTTAGTTGTGAGCTTCAATTTGTGAACTCCAGATGTTGTGCGGTGGTTTTTTTTTTAAAGAACAAAAGGAAAAAAATTAAAAACAAAAAACAAACAAAAAAAAACAAAAAAAACCCAACCCAGAAGAATATGTACACTGGAACCGTAGTGGTAGCTTTCAGTATTGTAAAGAGATGGTTATATACAACCTTTTTGCTGTTATCCTGTATGTAATAAAAGTCCTTTCTAGATCCTATGTGAAAAGAAAGTGAAGCGGCTCTGAATCTTCAGCATGTTTCCTCATCAGCGAAGACTGTGTAATGTTAAATTGTGCCATGTTATTAAAAATGTGAACTAAACTGCCAGGTGCTTCTTTGTGTGGAGTGCCCCATCATTGCAATAGGAAGAAATCATATTTCTTCCCTAGACTGGGCTTTTGTTCCTAAGAAATAAGCAGCCATGAGAAAAATATAAAAGAAACTCTCTATGGGTCACGCTGTAGAAATAAGCCTGGTATTATAAGGAGGGAGAAAGAAAGAGGAGGATAGATCTTTGGTGAAGTCCCAATTGTGCAAGGTATTTGAATGCCTGCCTTACTCTAAGTGAAGCTGGTGCCATTAATCAGGTGCTCAAAGTTAGGCAGGTGCGTAAGTACCTTGATGAATTGGAACCCTTGTGTAAACTGGCACAGTTCCACTCAGGTCACTGAAGTGTTGCCGATTTACACCAGCTGAGGATATGGCCTTAGATGTTTTCCCTCCATTAAAATCAACATTTTGTGCATATTTGCATGAGAAATATCAATTCATAGGAGATGGTTTTTAATCTGTACATGAATATTTTTTGTGGTTTAAAAATGGTTCAGCCCCACTTAGCACTGCTCTTTCCTGTTGTCATTCTGCTTAGAAATGTCAGCTCCTGTTGATGTCTGACTTTCAGGTTTTTAGTCTGCATTTGTTAGAAGCCCTTTGCAAGCCTTTAACCAGGTAACTTTTGGCAGAAGTAATTGTGATGCTAAAATTTGTCATCTTGAACAAGATCTAATAAATCTGTCCTCCCTCTCTAATACACACAGCACATCTCTCTTTGTAAGCATAATTGCTGTGTACAATTGGTGTATACAAGCATACGTTCAAGTCATTTTGCTCATCAAATTATACTCTTGTACTGTATATCTTTCCTCCCATGAAACATTGTTGTCCAAATTCTACTGTTACACTCATCTAAATCTGATGTTTAACACCTGTAATGCTGGATTTTCACCTGTGTAACTAAGAGCAAAAGATGGCCCTATCACTTATTTAAAATTCAACTTTGTGTGAACTCTGCATATTCTCAGCAGCATGTACGGTTGTTGCATAATGAAACAAAATTGCTTCCTTTTCTCTTTGTAAGGAGACAGTCCTGGTCTTTGCATGTGTGTCATTAAAAATCGTTCTGACTTTCTGAAGGAAGCCAGAGTCCTAGATGGATCGGGAAGAATGGAAACTACTGAAGGAAGCTTGTAGAAATGGAAGCATCTACGTGCACAAATCCATGGGGAAGGGATCTCAGAGCGAGCAATGCCTAATGACCTTACATTTACGTAGAGTCTTTCTTCCAGACATATCCCAGAGAGCGCTGTGCTAAGAGTCATGGGAGCTTTCTCAATGATTTCAATGGAAGAAAAGTTGATCCCTGACTGATTGTATAAACTATGATCCCAGTCATGTAAGGTGCAAAGTATGTTCCTGCTGATGACCCTCACTTTCTATTGAAGCCAGTAGACACTCAGTCCTTATCAGGTGTGGCACACACAAGAATGTGCCCTTACATATAAGAGATTAAATGAGATTAACATGTTTTAAAATAAAGTCTGAAATGGAGAAGTTAGCAGCTGCTGTAGACAATTAATCATTTTAACAGGGTTTCTCCATCAAGACCCACCTCTCTTAAATCCTTTTTTGGACTATCTAACATTAAAGCAATAAGGTTTATGCAAAGCCCAGTACAAATAGCTGTGAAAATTATATGGACCGAAAGAGTATCGTATCATAGAGCATGAAACACTCCAAGTGTAGAACATTCTTGTGTCAATGGACTACTATGCCCACACAACACACTGTCTTGAATTCCTTTGTCAAACCTCTCTCCTTCCCAGCAGTTTGTTGTTTTGCAGATTTCATCACACCACCAACTGGAATGCCAAATAATGCAGCGTGTATAGGAAGTGATTCTTTGAGAACAGTCATAGCATTTGGTCCCTGACACAATGTTTATCTTGTTCCTTGCATAATTTTTTACTGTCTAATTATCTTCATTGTCTTTGATTACTAGGTATCTGGCTAGCTACTATCCAAACTTTATTGATACTGTAATTTACTCTTGGCCTTTTTTGCTGATTAATAGCTCATCAAACTTAAAGTCACTAATATGCAATAATTATAATTTTGGGTGATTTTTTTTCCCAAGGACCCTAGCCATTTACAGTAGGTTTTTATTCCTTATTGCCTCCATCCAGATGGGGTAGTGAAAACTGGACTCAAGGAAAGACAAGGAAGGTTTGGTAAGATTTTTGCTAGTGTTTTCATTCTCTACAAATGTGGCTTGTTACATAAATATATATCTTGATAGCATGCGGGAGCAAGATTGTGTACTCTAACTCTCTATACATACAGGTTATCTGTGCTGAATGCTGCTTAAGGTGCTGGAACAAGGTAATACATTTTTAGTAGTCTATTTAAAAAATAGTTGACTTGCTTAATCATTTTGTGCCCCAATTCTCCACCTGTAAAATACAGCTAATACTTTTCTCCCATGTGTTGTCTTGTCCTGTCTACTTAGATTCTACCCTAAAGGGCTTATAATTCCTCTCTTACTATGTATCTAGCACTATGGAGCCATAATTTTGAATGGAATGTCTATATGCTACTGTGATGTATATAAGAATAATAATTAGGCAGGACCTGGGACTCCAGTGGAGATTGGGGCCCTATTTTAGGAGGACACACACACACACACACACACACACACCAATCTAAATCACATGCCATTTTCTGCATGACTCATATATATGCTGCTCAGTTTCCTTGTGCATTTGATCCCAGCCCAATCCCTTGCCATATATGATACATTAAAATGATTACTGCACAATGTAAGATAGTTGCCTGCCAAAGAGAATAAACCCTTCTGCATAGTGCAGTAGGTTGGGCATCTATATTAAATGCGCCCACTTGGGAACAATAGTGATGGGCACTTAAGCAACACACTGCAGAACATAGGACTATATAAACCCCTTGCTGCCCAAACCCTCCTTTCTAACTGCCTGATAGTGCCTCTCCATGCTCTGATGATCATGTTTGTTGGTATCCAAGTCTTCAAGTAATGGGGATTCTATTGTGTCATTATCCCCATTTTACAGATGAGCAGACTCAGGAAGGTGAGGTAAGTGATTAGCCTAAGCCACGGACAGGAGTTAGTGTTAGAGGCCAGTAGGAGATCAGGACTTCTAAGTTTCTACTCAGAACCTACTCCCCCACCCTATTCTGTGTCCCCTCCACGCACCCACCCAGCTTTCTCTTTCTCTCTGGATTTTAGTGATTTTTACTTTCATTTTAACAGATGGTTTTTTTTGTAAGAGTCCATTGTATTTATTTAAAAACGGGCTCCAGTGATGTAAAATTACCCGCAGAACTAAAACAGCTTAAAGGGGGCCTAGATTTGCTTCTGGAAATAGTGTGATGGAACTCCAGGCAGCCCAATCATTCCTTTTTTTTTAGAGGATATTACAGTCGATGCCAAGTATAGTGCAGCATTTATTGGAGAGGTAGAAATGATTTACTTGTTTGAGTTGATAAAGGGTTGTAATCATTCTGTCAGTAATTTACAGAGGACAGATACAATATAGTTCCCAGCATGGATTTGTAAGTTATCGACATGTCTGAGTGTTCCAAACCAAGTCACAATCTAGCAGTCTGTTTATTTAGATTTATTTTTAAAAAAGCCTATCCTAGGCTCTAGGCACCTTTGCCATAAATTTAACGTACAATCACAAGCAAGATGGCAGCAGCTGCTTTGCACGCTAGGACCAGAAAATACTGAAGCAACAGTTAAGTGGAAACTCAAATATCAGGTATCAAATATTACTTTCATCACAAAGAGCTCTCAGCTGGCTTTTTTTCCCCTTGAAGTCCTAATCCAGCTCCCATTGAAGTCAATGGGAGATTTTATTTGACTTCAGGGGGAGTTGAATTAAGCCCTAAAAGCCTAGGATTCAGATTTCTAAAGGTATTTAGGTACCTCATCTAGTGAGATGCCAATCTGCACCTTTAATCTGTAACTATAGGCACCTAAATATTTTTAGAAATCTGACCTTGGGTAGGCCAAGTCTACAGGATATTTCAGACTAAAGGCCTGAATTTTCAGCCATGGCTAGTGATTTTGGGTGTGTCCAACCTGAGATGCCTTGAAATGGCCTGGTTTGCAGAGAGTGAGTGCTCAGCACTTCCCGAGTATTAGACCCTTTCACGGTGTCTCATGTTGAAGACCCAGAATTGAGCCTTGCCGACTCACTAGTCACTATTGAATAGCTCGGCTGTGGTGGTTGGTGATGGATTCTAAAGCTGAGGTCATTCACTGCAAACACCGGGTCAGAAGTTCCCTTTCTTTGATGCCAATCAGGCTCCCATATAAGCCTCTCTTCTGACAGTTGCTATGGCAGGGGGAAAGTGATTGTTGCTGTAGGAAGGCAAGTCCTATGTTGTTCAGAGTTTTAGAGAGTAAAAGCAGTTGCTCATTTTGCCCAAGGCTGAGAAATTAGTGGCTTGGCAGCGCTGGCAGACAGAGTCACTCACTGATGCCTGAAAAGTGCTTTGTGCGTCCTGGGTGGACGATACAATAGAAATGGAAAGTATATTAGTGGCTGTGTTGAAGGACCTCAGCCTGCCTGAGGCAGATTCCCAGAGCTAAGGCCCTGCTCTCCCCTGGAAAGTAATATTTTATTTGAGTTTGGTATAGCAGAATGCTCAAGTAGGTTGAATTTATTTTGTTCTCTCAAATTCAGGGGTCATTCTTCAGAGACACCACAAGAGGGTAGCTGGAGCAGAGATTTAAATAGAGTCTGGTTGGAGGCTGAGCTGTCTACATTCAGTGCAAATCCAGGTAGGGGTGAGATGAATGTGGCTGTAAGTTACCCTTATACTTCCCCTGCTCCTGGAGGAACCATCCCATCCCCCAGTACAAAACAGAGCAGGCCTAAGGCTGCTGTGGCACCCAGAAAAGGAGGACTTGTGCCACCTTAGAGACTAACAAATTTATTAGAGCATAAGCTTTCGTGAGCTACAGCTCACTTCATCGGATGCATCCAGTGATCATCCAGCGCAGGGGTGACCTCACCCTGCCTCCTTGTATTGAAGGGGCCAGGAAGGAGTGAGGTAGGAGCCAGGATGAAGGGAATTCCCCCAATAAAGAGACTCAGCCATGGGCCAGCTCCGCCCGTTGGAAACCTGCTTTGCCCTACCGCAGGCAAAGATTGTTGCAACCCACCACCAGCCTGCGGCCTTACGTTAAATAGAAAAAAGAAAAGGAGGACTTGTGGCACCTTAGAGACTAACAAATTTATTAGAGCATAAGCTTTCGTGAGCTACAGCTCACTTCATCGGATGCATTTGATGCTCTAATAAATGTGTTAGTCTCTAAGGTGCCACAAGTCCTCCTTTTCTTTTTGCGAATACAGACTAACACGGCTGCTACTCTGAAACCTGTTAAATAGAAAGGCATCTCTCGCCCTTCAAATAGCGTGACCCCGCACGCAAACCTCAGCAGCATCAGCTACTCGCTCCTCCGAGCCTCCCTCCATGGCGCTGGAGAGGGCTGGCCCAAGATTAAAATGTGGCCATCGCGCTCTAGGCGCTTTAACGCGGTTTGGGCATTAAGAAAAAAAGAAAGTGTGTGTGTGTGTGTGGGGGGGGGTCAAAACATGCTGCTCTTCCGCTGCCCCCGAGGGAGGTTCCCCTTTTACCCCAGCAGAGCATTTGGGCCCTTCTACCGGCCGCGGCCCTTGCCTGTCCAGCTGGCCCAGCGGAGGAGAGCAGCAACCCTGTCCTGAGTTTGTGAAAGTCCCCCCCGCAGGGCCTTGGGAGAAGGCTGCAGGGGAGCGGGAGCGAGTTTCCCTCAGGCAGGCCCCGGGGCAGGAGCAATCGTCGAGGGCCGAGGATGGGACGGGGCAGCCGGCCGGGGGTGACCGAACTGGGCTCGTGGCGGATTGGGGGGGGGGGGCGGTTTTGCCCCCTAAGGGGACATGGTGGAAACAGCTCTCGCGCTTTGTTTCTCTCTCTCTCTCTTCCCCCCCCCCCGGCCGCCCCACAGCGTGTCTCCAGCATGGGGGGGGGGCGGGGGGCGCAGCAGCGGTCGGGCTTGCGGCGTGGGGGGCACCGCGAGCAGCAGAAGCCGGCGGAGGAGCGAAGCTGAGGCGGCGGGAGCGCGCCGCTGCCCTGGCGGGAGGAAACCCGCCCGGCTCCGGTCAGGGCGGGCGTTTGCCTTCCTGGCCCGGGGAAGACTATGCCACAGCCGCCCCCGCGCGGAGAGGAGACCGGCTTCCCGCCGGCGCCGCGTGAGCAGGGGGGGCAGCCGGGCCAAACCCCCTTCTTTGGGCTGCCCCGCGCCCAGGTGCCAGACGGGGACCGGCCAAGCCGGCCGGCCCGAAAGCACGAGCAGGCTGCGCCGCGTCCGAAGACGCCCGCGGGCAGCCAGGGGGTCGGCTGGCCCCTCCCCCACGCCGTGCCGTGGAAATGCGGGAACGAAGCTGCCTGGGCCTCTTCCCGCTCCTGCCCCCCCCCCCGAAGCGGCGAACTTAAGACGCGAGGCGTCGGGGGGGGGGGGGGGAGTTGCACCCTTACCAGCGGCGCTCGCTCCGTGTCGTCGTCCGGCCACTAGAGGGCGCCAAACGACCGCAAATCATCGAGGGCCGGGCCGAGCCCCGCCCCCACGGGTCGGCCCCCCCCCTCCGCGAGGCCGGCGGGCTGCTCCGGGAGCCCGACTCCGGGGCCCACGGCGGCTCTCGGCGTCCGCCGGCCTGTGCGGCTGCGTTTAGCCCCAGGGTCTCAAGAGCGGCGTGGATATAAAGCGAGCCCCCCCCCCCCGCACGGTTTGCGTGAAGTTGACAGGAAACCTCCCTGGGTTTACCGCAGGCTCGGAAAGGGGCCGTGATGCCGCCGAGACAACAGCGAGTCGGTGGCAGAGCCCGCAAGGGAAGCCCGAAGGCGTGGGGCGCGGCGCTCTGCTTTGCACAAGTCACACCTTGGCGCTCCGCCTCCTCCGTGGGACTTTCAGAGCAGCAGCCGTGTTGGTCCCTGTATCCGCAAAAGGAGGACGTGTGGCACCTTAGAGACGAACACGTTTATTTGAGCGGGGTCAGAGTAGCCGCCGTGTTAGTCTGTGTCCGCCAAAAAGAAAAGGAGGACGTGTGGCACCTTAGAGACGAACACGTTTATTAGAGCGTAAGCTTTCGTGAAATTTGCTAGTCTCTCTAAGGTGCCACACGTCCTCCTTTTCGTTTATTTGAGCGTGAGCTTTCGTGAGCTACAGCTCACTTATTGCTGCTGGGTCACCCTTCAGCGCCGTTATCGCAAACTACCTCGCTGGATACCCGCCATGGCAACTGTAGCGTCGTGACGGTGGCTTTGGGCCCTTGCCCCTGGGCTGCTCCCAGGCTGTTTCCTGAGGCCGTATCTTCTTGTCAGATAAACGTTATTAGAATCCCTGTGGTTTTTAACTGGTTTCAGAGTAGCAGCCGGGTTAGTCCGTATCCGCGAAAAGAAAAGGAGGACTTGTGGCAACTTGGAGACTGACAAATTTATTTGAGCGTAAGCTTTCGTGAGCTACAGCTTCATCAGATGCATACACTTCATCCAGCGAAGCGAGCTGTAGCTCACGAAAGCTTATGCTCAAATAAATTTGTTAGTCTCTAAGGTGCCACAAGTCCTCCTTTTCTTTTTGTGATTTTAACTGACTCCTATTCCACTTAATTATATTTTCGCTGCTTGTAGAGCACTTGGAGCTTTGTAATGGGGTCCACTGAATATGGTCGTGACATACTAATTTACTTGTGTTTCTTTGAAGAGTATCTTCAGCAAAAATACTGTGGAAGAAGAAATTTGTGTGTGTTCGTAATATATACACACACACTTTCCATAGTGTTCCCCGTGCTCCCTCTAAGACTCCTTGATCATGTCTATTTAGACTCCTGTATCAAGTCATCATTATTTGAGTTACAGTAGTGTTCCACTTTGGATCCGGGTCTCATTGTACTGTCCGATACGTGTGCACAAAATAGAAGATAGTTCCTGTGACGAGCTTATGATGAAGTTTAATATTGTTGCTCTCAGACCTCACGGGGGTCCAGGGTGTCTCCTTTTTGTTGGCTGTGTGTTCCATGGTGATTTTTGTTTTTTTTTTTTTTTCCATAGACATCAATACAACAAGAAGTGGCAGGCTCCCTGTTCAGCTATGACAAACCTGGAGCTGGGTTAAATGCAGCTTTAGTGCAACTCCACAACAGCCCAAATTCATGCCTGATGACCGAAAACCTTCGTTGGAAAGAGAGCCTCGTGGGGTCTAAGGTATAGCAGCAATTTTAGATGCCACTGATGTTGGTGCGGTTTCATGCTCTTTAACTTGAGCACTTTCAAACTCACTGCAGTTATTATTATGTACTTGTCCTTTGTCCTTGAGGATCAAAGTTTCAAGGGATGGGTCCCCGTATAGGCCCCAAGCCAGAGGGAATGTTTTTGCAAGTTTCCGAAGGGTGACTAGGCTTCTTTCCATTTCAAGTAACTATGCTTTCCCAGACGTGTGCAGAGGATTTCTGAACTGCAAGAGACTGCAACTGTGTCTGTGCTACAGAGCCAGTGGCAGCATACACCAACACAAGGCTCATCTTAAGTGTTCGCTCTCCTTACAGTGTGTATGACAAAAACCCATTATTTCATGTTGTCTGTGTGTGTATATAAATCTCCCCACTGTATTTTCCACCGAATGCATCCGATGAAGAGAGCTGTAGCTCACGAAAGCTTATGCTTAAATAAATTTATTAGTCTCTAAGGTGCCACAAGTACTCCTTTTCTTTTTGCGAATACAGACTAACACGGCTGCTACTCTGAAACACAAGGAGTGTTTCTGCCATGTAGGAGCATCCTGAATGACATTAGCTGACATGCTGACTGTAACGCTCTATTGTTGGGATAACTGTGGCTACGCTAGCAGAGATACGTTGGTCAAGGCTGTTCCCCCACCCCCCAAAATAACTGAACTATGCTGATATGTCTTAAGTGTGGACCGGGCCTGTAACTAAGAGAGTGTCAGTGAATATTTTTATATAAAACTATGTTTTCATGTATTTCCTGTGAAAGGGCTGACAGAAATGGTTTATTTTTCCAGCCAGGCTGCAATGAAGCATAGGCATTTTATGGTTCAAAAGAGAACATTATTTTTGCTTGGCCCAGTAGGTCAGAGGCCCAAGCTTTCATTGAAATTATTTGAGCATAAGCTTTCGTGAGCTACAGCTCACTTCATCGGATGCACGTAGCTCATGAAAGTTTATGCTCAAATAAATGTGTTATTCTCTAAGGTGCCACAAGTCCTCCTTTTCTTTTTGCGACTACAGACTAACACAGCTGCTACTCTGAAACCAACCGCTGAAATTACTGGCCATGCAGTACTGGATGATGTGCTGCAGAGGGCAATGTGGGTGAGTTTAAATGTCTTTGTACAGAGCTTTATGTTTTCAGGCCAGAGTATATACAGTGTGCTTGGGGTCCTGCAGGAAGTGTTCAGACAGTAGAGGGAGTTCGTTTCCCAAACTTGTAGGCAAAGCGGCTAATTACAGTACTGCATATAACACAGCCTACTCAGACTTTGTTCTTTTCATTGATCACATCTAATCATTTCTCGTGTCTGTGTGATTGGTTTTGAAGTGGACTATCTGGAATCTTAAATATTCATTTGCTTTTTTTTTTTCATTTTTGACCCAGGCAGCTGTGCACCTTCACACACCTTTTTGCAACATGCCCCCTCCTCGGAATCTTGGGCCAATTCCAACTCCTCTATTGCTTTGCGCCTGTTGTAGTCTCTCAACCCCATTCAAAATGGGTGTGAAATGCTACCACTCTGGCCCAGTAAGAAATATGGTTGGTTATCTGTGCCCTATCTAGGCAAGCCTGAGTTATCCCATTCTTCTGACTTCTGGCCTTCATGGGATTGGAGTAGAACAGACCTTCACCAAAGTGCTATCACTTGTTTAGGATTGGATGTACATATGTCTATATTAACAAGCGTCTTGGAAACATTTCTGAACACACTAAATCTAGCTGCTAAAATCTCCAGTTACCCATCTCCTTGGAGGTAATAAAGGAAAAGAAGACACGCAGGTGCCATTTGTTTTGTCAGTAAAAGGCAAACAGAAAATGCCTTCTTCTATGTGATATTTTATTAAGAATTTCCAAAATGTCATCAATTGCATTTCTGGGGAGGCATGGCATAGTGGTTGAAGCAGAGGACTGGGAGTCAGATCTCTCTTCCAGTCTTGCCATAGATTCATTGTGTGACCCAGTGCAATTTGTTGAGGCTTCTGATGCAACACAACATTTAAACACAGGTATCGCTTCAACCACACAAGTTGCCCCATTTAGAGCTGGTGCGGGGGGGGAGAAGTAGGTTTATAAGAAACCCTCGGTTTTCTATTAACGTGCAATTCCAAATTGTTCATATTATTTTTTTTTTTCCTTTTCCATTTTGTCAGGAAAAGGGGGAGAGAGCAAAGGGAACACCAACTGAATTTTTTCCTGCGTTGAAAGGTTTTCCTGGACAATTGCAAGAGTGAAAATTTTCCACAAAATTATTTTGTTTTAGAAAATAGGCCATTTTTTTGGTTCAAGTTTGAAATGTAAAGCACTTACCCCTTCTATTTCCATTGCAGCCACTGGGTCAGTCTCATGTATATAAAGAGATGCCAGTGGTGAAGTGCGTTGCTAAATTAGGTCTGTAGCCTAACTTTGTATTTGTAAAATGGATATATTATTTGCTTACTTTAGGAGGTGCTGCAGTTAAATTAATTGGTGTAAAGCACTTAGAGATCTGGTGATTGGTCATATAGAACAGCAAGTTAGTATTATAAAGCACTGGCCTGGGACTTTGGAGACATTGGTTCGATTCTGGGCTGTCCACTGGCCTGTGGGTGACATTGGGCAAGTTGGGTCTCTGTGCCCATCAATGGCTATTAGCTAAGATCGTCGGGGATGCAACTCCATGCCCTAGGGGTCCCTAAATCACTGACTGTCAGAAGCTGGGACTGGACAATGGGGTAGATCACTTAATAATTGTCTTGTTCTGTTCATTCCTTCTGAAGCATTTGGCACTGGCCACTACTGGAAGACAGGAAACTGGATTAGATGGACCATTAGTCCGACCCAATATGGCCATTCGTATGCGCCTCAGTTTCTCCATCTGTATAATTGAGATAATGATATCGACCTCCTTTGTAAATTGCTTTGAAGTCTACTGATGAAAAGTGCTTTATAAAAGCATGACGGTGGGTTTTTTTTTGGAGATCTGAGTAATATTTATTGCCCAATTTGTGACCTAAACAATTTTGATTAGCGATGCAATAAATACGTTTTTTGGAGTTGGTTTTGTTGTTTTTACTTGTAGGATTGTCTTCAGGGTGAGCATCAGATTTTAAGAATGGCTCTGCAATGATTGCTATAGATTCATACTACTTATCACTTACAAAGCATGAAATCTGTGATGTAAAATTCTGCACTGGACAAATGTCATAGAATGTTTATTTAAAGGTGAGGTGTCATTTTTGTCCCATTCATCATCGATTTTAAGTGACTCTAATTGGCATCCAACTTGCTGTCTGCATAATAAGAGGAAGCATACTTAATCTCCATTAGGTATTGTCTGAAATGGACAGATCCATTTTCATTTGAACACCTAGATGAATTGTCATGTGCTTCCTGGGTACAGGTTCCCATGCACTATATCAGTGGTGACCAAACTTACTGACCCTCTGAGCCACATATGACAATCTTCAGAAGTTTGAAAGCTGGGGCACACCTGCCGGGGCATACCTGCCGGGGCTTGGGGCAGCCCCACGGGAGGCACCTGCTGGCGCTTCAGCCTTGCTCCTGTTGAAGCCCTGAGCTCCGGCAAGGGTGCCCTGCAGGGCTGAAGCCCTGAGACCCCCGTCCCTGCTGGGCAGAAACCCCAAGACCTCCTCTCCACTGGGCAGAAGCCCCTAACCCGCCACCCTTCTGCAAGGCAGAGGTCCCGAGCTCCCCACCCCAGTCTGGTAGGTGGAGAATTGGGGAGGTGTGTGGGCTCCTCAAGCCACACTTCAGTGGTAAAAGTGTCATGTGGCTCACGAGTCACAGTTTGGCTACCCCTGCACTAAATGTTCTGAGTCAAACAGAACCTTGGTATGGTGCGTGTAAACTCCATTAACTTCAAATTATGCCTGAATATGCAAGGGCTCAGCTGGCTGGTCTTTATATGGCAAGATCATGAGTGCCGTTGTGCTCCATCTTATGGATGTATGCCCAACAGTATGTCTCAATACATGCATGCTTGTTTGTGGGGTGCAATGTACAAACTTGTGTTAGAGAATTTAAATGCAAAATAAAACAAAGATCCTACATTATTGTTTATCTAGTCACCTGTCTTCCCAGTGTCAATATGGGTTACCAAAAGCCAATAGGCTTGATTTTAATTGGGGTGGGGGCAAAGAATCACAGTACTCTTGTTTTCTTCCATACCTGACAAAATTACTGTGGCTTCTGGCCCCTATTAATTACTTATTGCTTCTGGCCTCTAGTTAAAATCATCTCATTATTGAAACTCCAATAAATGGCAATCCTAATCCACGTGAAACTCATCAGACAAGAGCTCGGCCTGAGAAATAATATTGTTCAATGAACTCTAAACAGGCAGATTTGATAGGTAGGAAAGAGCCATCATGGTTGTTGGTAGGGTTGTTTCTCTGTGCTGCTTTCTCTGTGATGGGTTTTTTGTTTTGTTTTGTTTTTTTGAAAGTGGGAAAGCTCCCTCCACCCCAATGCCTAGCAGCAAGTTTGTTTTTGCTGCTATTTCCTTTCTCATTTGGGGTACTTGTGTTTGTAGGGAGAGCTTTGAGACTGCAGGTGTATTGGCTTAAATGCGGAGCAGAAAGCTGTTTACCTGAGAGTACGACAGGTGTATTTTTAACATGTTTCCTTTTGAGCTATACTGTAGTAGAAGGAAGAGGTTCTGAGGCTTCTGTGGCACTGGCTGCTAGCATTTGTTTTCGGAACTGGAAGGGGTGTTAGCCAAGCTGCCTAGGCAGTTGGCTTGTCAGCACTTGAGCTAGCTCTTCCAGGAATCCAGGTCTGGTGCTCTATGACAGCAAAACATTCAGTAACCCTTTCTGTGGGTGACTTAAGTTTTGGGAATGGTGGACGCTTGCTGGTTTGCAAAGACCATGAAAGAACCAGCTCTATCCAGAGTGCTAAAGAAGTGAGATTTCTTAAAAGTCACCCTCGCAGCAGAGGATGTTATAGCATTATTACTAAAGGAGGCTTCATTTCATTAGTCAGTCATGGCTGCTAATTTCATGCCCAGTCTGTTCTAGCACTTGGTTAAAGGAATCTGATGCAACTGAGGATCAACAGGTTTGGGGTAGAGGTGTACATGTGAACCTGTCAGGCTACTGTAGAAGCCTTTGCATGTACAATAAGTTTCCTTTGCAACATGAATTTCTGAACTGAAGCCCTGTACGAAAACCTTCAAATGATGGGTTAAAAAATATAGCCCATGAGTATAAAAGTGTTCTCACTGAAGCTTGCTAAGAAACCTCCCTGTAAGCAGCTAGACCCCTGTCAAAAATAATATTAATAGCTTTTGGCTATTGAGTATCAGAGAAACCCCTGGAGTTTCTGAATCTCTCAAAGCTATAAAAGATTTATTAGAAATGTTGTTGGAAGAGTTAGGGCAAAACTGCCCTTTCTGATCCACGCTACACAGCTGCTATTTTATAGACTCCAAACAGGGAACAAAAGGGAGATGGATGGTCTCATGGCCAAAGCACTGGAAAGAGAGTCAGGAGAGCTGGATTAATTTTCCAGGTTGGCCACAGAATTTGTGTGACCTTGGGCAAGTCATTTAATTTCCCTGGGGCTTCATTTGCAGCCTTCTGCTTGTATATTGGATTCCTTTTGTTTGTCTGATCTATTTAGCTCTTCAGGGCAGTACTGTCTGTTGTTATGTGCATGTACAGCACCTAGTGCAATTAGGTTCTCGAGATACTATTGTAATGCAAATGGTAATCTTGTAAATTCCATATATGGAATGAGTGCTAATGGTTTGCTACAGATGAGAGAACCATGATGTGGATTGCAATTTATTTCCCATCCCATTCTTCACCCAGATGTATTTTAACACTGTCTACAAATTACAAGGATCTGCTGGATATTTAAGGAGCCTGCTAGGCTACAGGGAAATTAAGGAATTGCTGATCTCATAGCATTTTATAGTCCAGTTTGAAAGAAAATATGACCCTGACATTTTGAGGCATTGAAATTGGCCAGCACACGCATAGCTGTTTTACAATTAAAACTGCATGGACCTTGATTTAGGTATAGCCTCCCCTGGTTACTTCTGTGTAACTCCCATGAACAACCATGAGAGTTTGCGTCCGTACACAAAGTGAAGAGGGAAATAGACTTTTCTGTGTGACTGCGTAGGAGACGAATCTACTTTCAGACCATAGTAGTCTATCCAGTAATGCAACACACTACCACTTTATTCTGTACAGTCACTTCAGTGCAAACTTTATGCCTAGGTTGAATAACAGTGTGGGATGAATATAAATTAGAGAACAGCCACTTATATCCCTGGAATGGTGAATAAATTAAAGTGCTCAATCATAAAATCAATAATGGGGGGAAGGAAAGAAGGTGAGGAACCATGTGTTTGGAGATGCCTGGAAATAGATATAGGGAGGCTGTCCTACTGAGCAGGAGCTGCGAAGGAGAAGGTTTGTGAAGTAACTGTGATGAGATTGTAGTAGAGGAGAGAGAGAGAGAGGCTGTATGCACTTCGAGCTGGGGTGTGGTTTCCACCTTGAGGAGATGTACCCACACTAGCTCAATGAAGCCTCGCGAGCTAGAGGTAGAGTGTACTTGCAGGCACACAAGTGGTGGGTGGGGCTAGCTGTTCCAAGTGCCTGCCTGTCAGAGACTCGAGGGACGTGTCTGGGTAGATAGCCCCTCCCACCACTTGCGCCATTGTAGCCATGCTCTATTTTTAGCATGCTAGCTGGATCAGAGCTAGTGCAAGTATGTCTCTTTGAGCTGGAAATCACACCCCCAGCTCGAGTGCCCCGAATGGAGAAGGAAGCAGGAGAGAAAGTCCATAAAGAATTCTTTGAATCTTATGGCTAAGGCATTGGACTGGCATCTAGGAGAGGTTTCAAGATCCATCTTTGCCACTGACTTCCTCTGTGACCCTGGACATGTCACTTAATCTCTCTGTTCCTCAGTTTCCCAATTTGTCAAGGAGAGTTTGAAGAAGGTATTTGAAGGAGGATAATGAGGCAGCTGTGCAGGGAAAGCCTCTCAAGTGTGAGGGGTAGCATGGGAGAAAACACAAAG
This sequence comes from Dermochelys coriacea, assembly GCF_009764565.3. Lineage (NCBI taxonomy): Eukaryota > Metazoa > Chordata > Testudines > Dermochelyidae > Dermochelys > Dermochelys coriacea. The sequence continues at coordinate 14,115,285 of NC_050084.1, read as the reverse complement.
GTGCTTGTATGAAAATTTAACAAGTGGGTAATGGAGGCTGGGTTGATTTGGATGGTGTAAGGGATTGATGAGGGAATTTGCAGTCACTTTCCCTCCCGCCCCCTAAGTCACTGGTACAAATCCAGTTTAGTCCAGTACCTTGTGGGCAAACATGGCCCCAAATGCATTACTAGTATCAGCAATTTTGTGTAGATTTAAGTTTTCAGACATCTTGTAACACATTAGTCAATTACCAGGTATGAGGTGTTAATTCTATCTGTCTAGCTACTGGTTGCTGGGGCCCTGGTTGCTGTAATATCTGAGCACCTCACAACCTTAAATGTATTTATCCTCCCAATACCCCTGTGACGTATTATTCTCACTGTACGGATGGGGAATTGAGGCACACAGAGACTCGAGCTGCGTGTGGCAGAGCAGGGAATTGTACCTGGGTTTCCCATGTCCTAGGCTAGTGCCCCAACCCTGTTGCCCTTTTGCCTAATTGGTTGTAAATATTGTGTCACCCTAGGCCTTTGCCTCAGTTAGCTCAGGTGTACCTGTGAGCCTTTGGTGAACCAGGGCCAGGAGATAATGTCTGTGAAGTGCCTATTTCATCATTTACAATTCTTTACACTTGAATGTTCAGTGGTGTTAAGGCCACGGGGGCAATGCAAGTGAATGAGCAGGGTCACTGATCATGCTTTCATCACCAGATCTGGTCTCTCCAAATCATGGCTGAGGTACTGTGTAGGTGAACTCATTCTGATGCTGCATATGCCCTGCCTGCTCTACGGTCAAATGAAGGAATTCTGTCTCCAAGGTTGGCAGGCTGGCACCTTTCACCAGCCCTACATTCATTTAATTTTAACATAATCTCTCTGTGTTTTTAATAAGACCAACCTTTGGCTTTTTCAGCAATAATGATCAGAAGTTGGAAAACGTTAATCTGACTGTGTAGCTCCATGGCCTTGTTTGTTAAACCGTAAGGCAAACACTGTGCTATGTTATCTCAAATGTGCAGTTAACTTAATTCCTAATCCTTTAAAGAGATGCTGCTGCTCTTAATAATGTCCTTCAGCTTCTGCTTTGCTTTCAAGTGACAGGAGAAACATAACAGCAAAAATGCTCAGTGCTGGGGAAACTATATCATGTATATGTTTCAGTTAATTTTTGGTTGCTTGTGCATCAACAAACAGGGAGAGAGAGTTTTGCCTAATGGAGCATCATACTGGTAATAAAACCGTTACAGCTGCTATATTGATGACTGTGCATATCTAGCATCTGTTGATGCATGGGCCAATGTAAATAAACCCTATAGGTGAGAGATGGAATATTAGTCCAGCCTTCTGTCTTCAACATTGGCAACTTTGTGACTGGTTGTATTAGAGATGTCTGGTTCCAGTCGAGCGGATTGTACTTCTCTGAGCCCAGCCTCATTGTCTTCATTATTTTTACAGTTGCATGCTAAATCTGAATGTATACATTTGAGTAATTGTCAGGGACTGGGAGGCTGTGGCACAACTTAATAAAACTCGCTACAGGCAATCAATTCCTGCCCTTACGGTGGTGGTCTCTTTCTTTTCAATGGATTTCAGTGCAAACCTAATTAACCAACAGATTAACTGTGTCAACGTGCAGAACTTGATGCAGGTGGCTTACAAGGGCAGTATAAATGATCTGCTTGGTAATGTTTCTATCTATTTGACAAGACAGAAAGACAAACTATTTCCCAGATTCTGCTCTAGGACTCTGAAAGCATACTCTTTGCAATATGCAAAGCTACATGCCTTTACCGTCACCCCATTGAAACTGCTCGCATCTGCTTTTTAATTCTTGTTGGGCTAGTAACATCTGATAACAGGAATTTAGCCGCACAAGTCCTACTGAAAATCATACTGAGTTGAAGCACCCCTTTTGCCATCCCCTCTCTCTGCTCTGCCCCTTCCACATCGGTAATCTCTCTCATTTGCTTTCACTTCTCTCTCCTTTTGCTTTCACTTCATTTTTACAGTTCGCCAGCAAATTAGCCCCTTGCAATCTTCCGGCTTTACTAATATCCCCAACACACCTCTTAATCCATTCAGCTAATTGAATAGGATTCACAAACCCAGTAGGTTTATCCTTCACAATTGATTTGATAATACCTACATTTTGTTCTTGACTCTACTGTCGAATTTTCTTATTAGCCTTTATTGGCTCCAGATGGCCCTATTAGATTTTATTTTCCCCCCTTTTGCTGCATGCATGCCTGTGCTCCATACTCTTCAATCCTCACTCTTCCCCCACCATTTCACAAGCAGTGAATGTAAAACGTTAACAGGGTTTAAAAAAACAACCTGCTATACACAATGGGTGCCCAATTCCCCATTGTCTTGCAGGCTTCTTATGTTACTTAATGGTGGTTGAAGTTGGTGCCAAATGCCACCAAATCAGAATAGTAGGTTTAGGGTTCCTATGGGTAGGGTACTTGGAGCTATAGGTAAGGTTTGTGTGGGTTCTCCGCCCTAGATTTAGGTTTCCCATGGGTAGGACTTCCCATCCTAGGGTTAGAGTTCCTATGGGTAGGGTGATGGGAGCTAAGGTTAGGGCTCCTATCAGAAGGGAAAGTAGGCCGGTACAATGTACCGGTAAGAAAGTGGCCAAAGCATTCAGTACAAATGGTAAAATAGTCTAGGTTTAACTGTAGTAAGTACAAAAAGTCAGATTTATCGCTTGAATTAAATATATTTTACATTCTCTAGAAACAAAATGGTCCCCTTCAGTTTTTACTTTTTGTTAAGTGGAAGATGTTCATGTGGTTCTCAACGTTAGCTTTTGAGTGCCATCATGGTAACCTCTTGCTGCTTCTTGGTCAAGTCTGTCGTGTAAGGTGTGCAATTTACAGTAGAAATCACCTGATCTGACTGTCCCCTCCGATGGAACGATGTAATTAAATGTAGTTGATTTGCAGAATCACACACTGCATAATTCAGCCTTCGCTAAGAGGGAATGACTCACCGGAGCGGAGATGTTGCTGGAAGGGGCCCAGTGTTGTGAAAGCCATGAAGGCAGAATGGATTGCGGCAAACATCCCTCTCTGCAGGTAAACCGACCACCCCTAAGCGTAGTTGGAGAGGGAATCAGAGTTGACTTCGGAGATTAGGGGAGCTGAAAGGCGGCAGGCGGGGAGGGTCTAAAGAGCACAATGTATCAGGAGTGTGATTGTGCAGAAACCCTTTGCTCCCCACCTGGTTCTCTCTTGGGCTGGTTCTCCTGCGGGCCACCTGCTTTCCAGCATGCATATCCACACGCGTGGGTCCTTTGGGGACGAGGTAGCTTGGGGAGTGGGTGTTGTGTGCACGCTGCAAGATGGAGGGGTGGCTTTGGGCTCCATGCCCAGGGTGCTGCGCTCTGCTCCCAGTCCTTGGGTTTGTTCATTCAGCCAGCTCTGGGAGGGAGAGCCCACCTGGCTGCAGTTGGGGAGAACTAGAGGCAGGGACCCTCCTTCCTTTTCCTGTGCCCAGGCTCTTTGGGGGAGTCTCTGCAGCAGTCCCTGTTGCAGGCAGCTGTGGGGTGCTAGAGGCAGGAGCCAGCATCATGGGAGGGTCTTGGCAGCGTACGAGCTGGATTCTGAAGCATCTGGCGCCCTGGGTGAAACTTCTGTCTTGCACCTCTTTCCCACTGGGGGGGGCTTGCTGCTGTTTGCTGGTCTGTGATACCCCTCCCCCCGGCCTCTGCCTGTCTTACAAGCTAATGGGTAAAAGTGAGGAAATGGGGATTGTCAGTCAAAAAGAACAGCAACAAATGAAGAAGCTGAAAGTCATCCACAAAAGGGTATGTCTCATGCTGCGACAGTGCTTTAATGTGGCTATGTAGTCTCAGCTGTAATAAAACCAGCTCCGTGAGAGGAATAGCAACCAGCTCTGGGAGCAACCAGCTCTGTCTACATGGCCAATTTACAGCGCTGAAACTTGTATTGCTCGGGGGGAAACTGAGGCACAGTGTGGCAAAATGAATCTGGTCCTGAAGCCACGATTATCTCCACTGACAAGTGACTTGGGGTGCCTCAGCTTTAGCTACATATTGGAGTCCTAATTTGTTTTAAAGGGCCAATGCCTAGAACGCTTCATCGTATCTAACATTGGGCACCCAAAAACTTGAAATACCCAAAGTCTCAAAATGATTTGTGAAAATCTTTGCTTGTCTACAGTAGGGAAGTCTTTGGCCTCTGAGCATGCAAGCGTGGTGTGTGTCCAGCCACTGATGAAATTTCCAGGGTTTATCACATCAGCAGAATCCATACTTCTGCAACTGATGCTTCCTCTGTAGAAAGACCCCTTTGAGGCAGGGATTTCGAGCAGTGCAGTGATGGTCTGTGGTGGATAACAGCCGACTTGCACATTCCCTGACGAGTGGGTTCAGACATGTGTGTCCTCTGTAGAGTTTGCAGCTCACCATCCTTATTCATTGCAGTATTGATTTAACCAAGCATAAGCAATGCCTGTCTCACAGGGCTGTATTGAGCTGTCATGCCTTGTACTCCTTGGCAAAGGGCCACGTGCCTGTGTCCTGTTGGAGGGTCTGCCACATCCCTTCAGTTGGGCTGAGGCCTCTCTCCTTCCCAACTCCTTATCTCCAGATAAATTTCTTCTGTTCAGGAGAGGAGGCCTCAGCTGAGCTCCCAGCTGTGTGAGGGATCAACTCCCTCAACCCCAGCAGAGGGGAGGTTATATAATAGTTGATGATTAGATCCTCCAGGAGGTACAACATTCCCTGCGGCACCTGGGGTGTTCACCCCGCTCCTCCAAAACCTCACTCTATAGCACTGATTCACTATTTTGTTAGAAGGGGGGAAACGTTTGATATCTGCTCTGCAGTCTGCTAAGGGCTGGCCCAAAACTTTTAGAAAGCAGAGTTGGTACAGCGTTTCCCCATTCAGACTTCTTGTGGCTGCACAGCTGCATGGTCTGGCAGAGGTTAATGATTTCTTAAGCAGAATCCACCTGAATAATCAATTCTACCAGCGTAGGCAATTTCACGTTCTACCTCATTCTGCAGTTGTCATGGAATTTTAAAGACACACTTTTCTCATAGTGTGACAGATATAAGACATTTCATGTTTGACAGTTTCTACAGAAGCACACTATTTTCATCACACACGCATGCATTTCTTTTTCATTTTTAATATCAAACTTTCACCTTTCTTTTTAAATCCAAAGCTGTATTGCAAGGGGAGAGGATGAGGGAACAGATCAGAAGGAATAGGCTGTCAACAAGAGACTTTTGGGAAAGCTGTCAGACTGAAGTAACAAAGGAAGATGAAATTGTGAGGAGAGAAGAAAGGTTGCATATTGTGTTTGAGGATTCATCAGTTTCACTTTTAGCTCATAACTTTAAGGAAAAAAATATTTTTAAGCTAAAACTTGAGGACTGCAATGTTGTAGTGTGGTTTTTTTTTCTTTCCTTTTTTCCCCCCACTTTACTTCCACTAGAACTGGGTCAGAACCTCAAATCTTCCTTGAAACTCCCTGGAATCACTTACAATATGAATGTACAGATATCGCTTTGTCTCAGCCATCCCTCTCCTGCATTTAGGGGTAAATAGAAGCCATGTGTTCTGAAATTTAAGGTGCTTATATAGCCCTCATTTCAGTATTAGCTGAGCTCCTTGCAATCTTTAATATGTTATCCCCACAACACACCTGTGAGGTAAAGCAGTGCTATTATGCCCATTTTACAGATGGGAAACTGAGACATAGAGTGGCTAGGAACTAGAACCACAAAGAGGTCTTAGACTCGTGTTGCAACATCTAGCATTTAGGTGCCCTGCCACCTCGTGGAATCTATAGCTCTGAGTTAGGTGCCCATACAACGTATGGTGATGGGAGTTGCGTTATGCTTAACCCATAACAACAAGGTTTAAGATCTAAGTGCCCCTTAAAACAAAGGCATATGTGAGTACACCCCGGCATTTGAACTATGTGGGTGGAGGGCTTTTTGCTGGGTGGTATTTGGATAAGGAGGGGACAGTGTGGGGGAGAGAGAGCACGCAAAGCAAGATCAGAGAGACGGAAGCAGAAAGCAAGCCGAGAAGTCCCAGTGTAGGAGCATATTTTGTGGCCCTGGGAGAGGCCTGGCGAGAGAGAGGTTTTGGGTTGGTGGTATTGGCTGAAAGAGGTTTGGCCCATTGAGTAAGAACATTGTTATCAGCTGCACTGTATTGCTCCATTGTCCCCCCAAGGGCTCCCAGCTTCTCCGCCGTCATCACCTTTATTGGGTAGAGACATGCATCTCTCTCCGTCCTGACTGGAGTTTTTCCAGGCTGCATAGTTCGCTGCCTACACTGTATTATTCCCAGAAAGCCAGATTGCCTGGACAGGCCAGAGTCCCTGCTTTGCTGTCTCCTCAGAAGCCATGAACCGTGTTATTGCCCTTCGTTATAAGTTACCACACAGCTTTTTTAAAGCAAGCACATTTTATTCTAAAGGTGAACGCATTACAGAGAAAACCTATTTAAAAACAATACAAAGAACCTACATGCGTGCTGAGAAGTTTACCGGAGGTCACCCTAACAGTCTTATGGGGTCTCTGAAGGCCAAAGTCCTGCCAACCCCTCCCAGCCAGGAATGCCACCCTCCCCTTGGACAGACGGGCCTGTCTGTGGGCCAAGTTACTCTCTCACTGGTATTGTAATCTGCAGAGTGCAGTGCTTACAAACAAGCTTGGACTTTAAGCAGGCTTTGACTCTATTAGGCTGCTCGCAAATTGACCAATTCCGTGTTTCCTTTACAAAGACCCTGCTAGAATTCTCATCCTGATCATTGCTGTTCCTGCATTGGATACGCTGAATCTTTTTCTCTACCCTACTGCCAGTCACCTCTCTGGTATGCACTTCTGAGACCTGGTGCAAATAGCAACGATGATAAAGGGGCGTGCACAGCAGTTCAACGCTTCCACGCTGGTGCCCTCAACCTACCCTGTTACTTCACAAACAGCTTTCATTTTATTTCCCTTACAACAGTTTAATTTTACTTAACAGTTCTGTTGGGTTGATTTCCTCCCTGTGAAAAATTAATTACTTCTCCAGCTTCCTCCCCCCGACCCTAATAGGACTGTCATGAAATAGTGTGTTCATTCAGGGTGTTAGGTAAACCTTGGAAGATCTGCCACAGTGTTTTTAGGCAATTCAGGAATTGCAGGCAAATATATCTTTCCAAATGAAAAAGCCCCTCCTTCAAACAGGGTCATGTAGCAGGAAGTGGTAGAGGGAGCAAGTCTTTAACACATCACTCTTCTGATGTCACAGAAGAAATACATACTCCTCAGGATAATTAGGCTTATAGAAAGGTAGACACCTCAACTATGACTTGAAGTGGGCATGTGATGCAGGAGGAGGGCTCGAAACATCAGAGGACTGATTGTGAGAGTGGGCAGTGTCTGAAATGTATGCAAACACAAATCTCAAAAGACTTGTCCAGAGCATCTCCTAATCAGATTACTGACTCTGCTCTTTTAGACGGATGAATATGGTTTATTGTTTTAAATGGCATTGCTTTAAAACACAAAAGGCTTGTTCAAAACCCTGAATTCACAAACTGGGTTTATCTCTAGCAGTCTTCCCTAGAATTTTTAAAATCTTGCTTAGCAAGAACTTGGATGTGGAAATAGTGGATCAGATCCTCAGCTAATATGAATTGGCATTGAAGTCAACGGAACTACACCAGCTAAAGCTCTGGTGGTTTAAGATTAAAGAATAACTCTGTTATCCATAGCTAAATCATGCTAAATCCATAGCTAAAGGGCATATACTTATTAAGGATTTATTATCGGTATTCACAGTGGGTAAAATTCATTTCTGTGGAGGGCCAAATGTGCTACTTAAGCTCTTGTTACATCTTTATTAAGGACTTCCATGTTGATGTGGCTTAAGTTTGGAATTTCATTGCTCGGAACATACTGTGCAAATTACATTCAGAACCCCAAATGTTCTGTGGTCCCTCTTGATGGCATAGCATAGCATAGCTGTCTCAGACATTCAAACCTAGTCAGCTGAATTTTCCAGCTTCTGGAGGGCTGTAAGTTACAGCTACAGATGAGTGACTTTTGCTGCTCTTTGAGCTGCACCTCTGAAAAGCTGGCCACCTATTTAAGGGCTTAACTGTTGATTTGGTGCCAAACTTTATGTGCCCAAGGTTTTAAAAAAAAAATGTTGCCCTTATCTGCAAAATGCTATTTTTAAACTAAGCCATGAAAAAAATTATCAAATGAGGCCCAGGCTCCAGCCCAGACTTGGAAGTTTAAACAGCAATGAACCAGCCCTGCATCCAGAGTTGGCTTTCATGGGTTTAGCTTTGCTGTGTAGATATACCCAGTAAGGTCTCAGTGCAGGATTGTGCTTTGTACAGGTAGAACTAAATTTAATTAAATGGGGCCAGGTATGGATACAGGATTCCACTTGTATGGAGCTCATTGCAGGCTTAGGGCCAAAATCACGAATGTAACCTACTTTAAGTGGCAATAAACAATAAATAAATTACTTTAAATGACAACTTGAACGCTCTTTTAAAACCATCCTAAGTTTACATCTTACATCTAACTAAATTGAGATCTGAAATGGTTGCGCCAAATGGCAGCTGATGAGGAATTGTCTGAACACATCCCGCAATGGGAAGTGCTACTGAAATGTTTTTGACGCTGTGGTCTTGAGATGTCAAGTTTGTTTCTAATTCAATTGTGGTGAATTTAGTTGTGATTCAAGGTTACTGTCCTACCAACTAGCATGCCTGTTTCAAAGAACACACCACTTCTAAATAAAATTCTAGATGCGGTATGAGTGTTTAGGTTTTTTTTCAGAAGCAGAGAAAAGCTAAACTGGGTATTGGAGTGGGCACCTAGCTCCATAACCCACTTCTTTATGTGGGTGACACCATGTTATTAGTAAGCAACTCAAGTAAAACTATTCTTGCAACCTTAAATATTAATGGCAAAATCTGTGGATGTGAGAAAGATAATTTGGAATAAGAATTTTATTCTTTGCAGTATTTACACCCAGGGAGATTAAAAGGGCAGCAAAGAACTTCAAATAGTTGTTTAGGAATGAAGTTGAATATGGTGCTGAATAATATTGCTAAGGGTAATTGATATCCAGTTATATGAAATATCAAGGAAGATTGACCAGTAGAATTCCCTGAATGTTTGGGGTAGATCTCATGCAGTGAAGATGACTTCTGCCTCACAATTATATTTTTCTCCCTCAGATGCTTCATCTGGAGGTTAGAGGGGCATGTTTTAATAAAATGGAGGCCTTTAATTTACCATCTTTTGGGGAGGAAAGTAAGCAAAGCTTTAAGCTTCTATATTAAGCATAAGCTGAAATCACTTAAACTGCATCTTGCATATCAAATTGTTCTCCTTTTCTCAGTGTTAGCTCAGTGTTTGTCCAATTCCATTTAACTTGCCCTCAGGCTTGGGTGTAAATTTCTGCTGAAATGTAATGCTATAATTACCTTGCTGTTTAACTGTGTTTTAAATATATAAAAATGACCTATTGATACATAATAAATCAAGATACGATGTCATATTTTATTAATGTTTTCAACTATTTCTGTTTGGGAATCAATTAGATTTTGTTTTTAAACAGGAGTCAGAGAATTGTCATTCCATCTACTTATTCTCAGTTAGTGTGTTTCACTTGATTTCGATTGTGTGCGACTACTTACAGTTAGTTGAAATCAATAAGTTTGCGATGGATTTTTACCTCCTGCTATTGCCTAAATGTAATAAAATCCCTGTTTAGTCCAGAAGGTATAATTTCTTGTGGTAGGCTTAATACATTCTTATAAGATCATTGGATGGGCACAGTTTTAACATTCAACATTTTTTTTTTAAATTGCTGTACAGGGCAAACACATACAAATGAATTTAACTCCATTGGCCTCAAATGCAAATTAATAGAATACTCATTTTGAGAGGATCTTGTAGACTACATTCCCATTCGGATTCCCTATTATAGATAATCAGACCCTGGCACATACAATTTATACCACCTTTTAATCCAAGGCTTGGAAACTTAAAAGCTGTGCAAGATAGGTACAGAAAATTATCGGCACGTTACAGCTGAATAAATTGAGTCACAGAGTTGAAGTTACTTGTATCCAAGGTCATCCCGTAGGTTCAGCAGCAGCATTGATATTGCAGAACATCAAGTAATAAAAGTACCCTGGAGTGCTGAATTGATTTAAGGTTGTATTGGTGTTTTCATTATGAACCTTCCAGGGATTCATAGGCCTGCTATAAAAGTCTGTCCCACTGTGAAACTTAGCTTATACCAGGAGTTCTCAAACTTCATTGCACCGTGACCCCCTTCTGACAAGAAAAATTACTACCTGACCCCAGGAAGGGGGACTGAAGCCTGAGCCTGCCTGATCCCCACCACCCTTGGTGGGGGGGCCAAAACCCGAGCCTCTGACTCAGTGAAGTCATGCATTATATAATTTTCCTCCTCCCCTTTCCACAGTCAGACCCCTATTTATAGTAGCAGCAGCCTAGAATAATATTGCTTTCCAAAGGCTGAGCTGAACTTCATTCTGGATATTTAAAGAAGCAAAGTGGCATTTGGGTGGGTGGTATTTGTTTAAAAGTCTTGATTTTAAAAGGCTTCCGTAGATCATGAAAGGCCAAGAAATGGAAGATATGGGGGGGGAGGGGAAGAGTAGAAATAATAAGGGTCAAACACATGGAGGATCTGGGGTGGGGAGCAGAAGTATGCAGTATAAAATAGGTATTTGCTATGGTCCTGAAGTGCTTAAGCAAAATTTCTGTCTCAGTCAATGGGAGTTCTTTTGTAAGTCTTGGAATCCAGGTTTTATAAGTAGACGTTGTAAAAGTCCAAGGTGGATGCAAAGAAGAGCTGATGGCTAAACTAGCCATGAGGAGATATTGTACACCTGTAAATAAATTCTTTCCTCCTGCAGTCATCCAGAGTGACTGAGTCCTCTCCTGAGGGTTGATTAAAACTGATCGTGATAACAGACAGGGCCTCAGTTTATATTATTGTCTATTGTCTAGATAGCCCTGCAATGAAGAGCTGTACCTTCCACTAACTGCTTCCCTAAAGGTGCCTTTCAGTGGCCATCTTGTATTTAAACAGGCTGTGCTTTACTTGGTGGACATTATATTTCCTTGTGTGAATTGGCCCGTTTCCCGTTCCAATTTCTTGTGTGGTTGGGTTACTGAGCAAATTGGTGGTAATTATGGAATGCTTGTAGCAGGGAGTAGTGGTGGGGAAGGAAAATGCTATGGTATGGAGTGTGTTAAGAAAGTTTTTTGTGTATCCACAACCAGGCGTGGTAACAAATTCCACCTGTTTGTGATTACGCCCCCTCCACAGATTGAAGTGTACTGGGCTGTGTATTCTGTTGATTCATCCACTTCCCCCGGTTGTTCCATGGAGCGTTGTTCAATAGATTAACCTACCACCTGTGTGTGTGTGTGTCTCCCCATGCTGCTTTGCAACAGCCTGAGCACTCTAATTTGTAAAGCAGTTTCCACTGAATCCAGGATTCATCCTTTCCTAGTTTGTCCTAAGATTGTGAGAGATGTAGGTGCAGTTGTGTAATTTTATGGTTTAATTTATTTAATTTAGCTCAGGCTATTTAGTTCCCTGTTGCTCACAGCATGTCTGGCTATTTATGGACTACACAGATTCCTCTACGGTATTATATGACTTAGTGATTAAAACTACTTAACTGCATTCTCCCCTGTAGCTCATTCATGAACTCCTTGATCTTGGAAGTCAACCCAATGGGGATAAGAGCCCAGACTGGTTCCTTTTAAATGGATCTCTTCTTTTATAAAATGCAGTATTGTACATTAATGATCCAAATCACTGCACAGATGCTGTCTGATGTGATGGCGGTTAAGTCTTAGACTCTTAGCTTTGGGAGACCTAAGCATCCACAGATGATTCCTCTGTTACAAAAACTCAAAACCACCAGCTTGAACTCCTCATCCTCAGTTTTTCCCTCAGACAAAGCGGGACATTCCGACTGGTCCTACATGTAAAGTCTTTTCTTTAGGGATTATGGTTCCTAATATGCCCACTTCTCACTGAAATAAAGTTGGTTTTTCTTCACAGCTGAGACTTTCTCCAATTAAGTCTGAATATAAAATCGTGTGCCTCTATTCCTTGCATTTGCCCCCCTAGGGTGGTGGTTAGATTCTGAACAAACAGTTTACTGATGAACCTCCATAGGGGACCAAAGCCCACATGTATAATCTTTCATAGGCAGTGTACTGTTAAAAAGTTAATTCCTACAAGGGTTTTTGCTGTTATCTTGCACCAATATTCCTCTTTGGGGACCATCACCTTCTTGTGATGAAGGGGCTTGCGTGTTCCAATGATACTCGGAGCTAAGTTGTCGGGATCTTCATGTTTGTGATAGAGTCTCCCAAGGCAAACAAGTCTGAGGGGAGATCCCAGACAAAGCATGGTCCAATCTCCCAAATCCTCAACGGTGGATCAGGTGGAAGAGGGTCCTCGGACCTCAATGGCTGTGAAAGCGGATGAAGGCTGCAGCAAGTGGAGATCTTCAGTCATCTTGGACTTTCCCTGCCACTGGGCCCCAGACCTCCAACTTGTCATAATTGTGTGTCTCTTTAGGCGCACCAGCTTCCCCATGTTAAAAGAAATCACGCACAGGCTTCTACCATACACCAATATTGCTTTGAGATTCACCCTATTTGGTATTTTTTAATTTTTATTTTTCCCAATATGGGTGTTTCTTTAAAGTAAGGAATGTTTACTTTCTGTTCTTTGGCCTTTCTGATAAGTATACAGGGTGTTACATCCAGCCACAATGCAACGCTTCTGGCTAAAGAGATGTTCACCTACTTGCACACCTAAAACTAACTTCATAATTTGTGTTGGAAATTAGTTATCTTATGACAGAAAAGAGAAAACTTGCACAACTGCGTGCACCAGGCCTCTCGACTTAATAGACCCAAGATGTATAAACTCATGAAATATGCAAAAATATCTGAAAGTTATATATTGGTTCTAGAGTGCACTAGAATTGTCTAGGAGCAGGACTTGCTGGTTCATCTCCAGAAATCAGGTGCATCAGACTATGTACATCTTTTGTAGCAGATTTTTTTTTTAAGAACAGTGTCTTTCTGTGTAAATCATATTACAAATTTGTTTCTTAAAATTAACAAATTTATTTGAGCATAAGCTTTTGTGAGCTACAGCTCATTTCATCGCATGCATTCAGTGGAAAATACAGTGGGGAGATTTATATACACAGAGAACATGAAACAATGGGTGTTACTATATACACTGTAAGGAGAGTGTTAATAGCTCATCTTAAGTGATCACTCTCCTTACAGTGTGTATAGTAACACCCATTGTTTCATGTTCTCTGTGTATATAAATCTCCCCACTGTATTTTCCACTGAATGCATCCGATGAAGTGAGCTGTAGCTCACAAAAGCTTATGCTCAAATAAATTTTGTTCGTCTCTAAGGTGCCACAAGTCCTCCTTTTCTTTTTGCGGATACAGACTAACATGGCTGCTACTCTGAAACCTGTCTTAAAATTGATACCCGGCAGCTTCTGAAATGAGAAAAACTTTCATTTCTGGCCACTTAAGGATTCCAGTCTGTTACAGTAGAAGTGATTAATTACTCTGCCGCACATCATGATATTTACATCTGCTCTGAAATACACTTCTTTCTCATTTCGTCAGCTAAACCTTGGAAGTCTTGCCATTGTGTTGAACGCAACTGAGGGATCACTAACAAAGATACTTTTTCCAGCTAAAAACCTTAACCTTAAAACTGGGTCATAGCAAGGAGCAGAAATGGGAGCTAGCTGCCCATAACCTTTCTTTTCCTCTTCTTTTCTTCCTTTTTGGATGTGTATGTTCTATTTGCATAAAATATGTGTGCGCATATATGTGCATGGGGCAGTCAGACAGTAAGTTTCAATGCTTATTGCAGGTGTTCTCCGCCTAAAAAACATTGCTGAAAATGAGTCGGGAAGCTTAGCTTAAAATTGGTGCTGACAGATCAATGTAGGATGGGTATTTCTGAAGTTTGTGCACCTCCCCCTCCAAATATTTGTCATGATATCATTTTAATCAGCTCACTTTACTATAGGTTCCCTTATGCTGAGGAGTTCAGGCTTGCATAGCTTTAGTTTTCTGATGAAGAGAAGAGAACGTAGTAATAATTATTCACAAATAGAATGTACCTCAGTGTCTTTCCAGGGCAAGGCACTCACTCGCAGCCTTCAGACTCCTGTTCTGCTCCCTTCCATTGTCTCCCACTTGGAGGCTATCTGCACAACTTCCTTCCAGACAATAAGTGCATTGTGCTGTCTTTTGTTCTATCTCTAAAGCCACTCTTCTGCTGACCCTAGGGCATGTCTTAGGACAATGGAAGACGTTAGTTGTCCCCTGCCACTCCCCAGCAGTACTACTCCATGGTAATAAGAGCGACCGACAAGGGGCCCTGTTAAATTATCTGAAATCAATGTAGTTATAAGGGTGGCACATGCAATTTTACCTATTGCCTTAGGTGACGAAGGATCTGCAGTTAAATAACTTCAGGATATGCCACATTCAAAGCAGAGCGGGTCAAAATTACTACTTCTAATGAATATTCATGGGGCATTTAGCCTCCTCCCCCACCTTTTTTCTGCTTATAAACCATTTGCAGTCCTGTCACAGTTTGCCATAACATTTCCTTTGCCTTCTAGGCAGCTATCTGATTGAGCAGATGCGCTTGAGCAGCACACCATGGTAGGTTTTGTAAAAGCCTGTTAGCAAATATTCTACCCATAGCCTCCCACACTCCTTGCTGGAGCTGCAGGCTGTCACATTTGCTGATCACTGGGGGAGAGTGGTACTGAGACAGGCAGCTGTTCTGAACCCTGAGTGTCCTAACAAGGCTGCAGTCAGAAGAGCTGTGATGAAGAAAATGATCCAACGACCGTCCGTAGAAGCTGCTCCCAACAACAGGAATGTGGAGGAAAGGAATAGCTGGTTCTAACCGTGCTGCATTAGCCTCCCCAGAAAAATCACTATGGGAAGAGAAAAAGAGCAGCGCACTGTGTTCTCCATGAGGCAACGCATTTCCTTTACTCTTTATGGACAGAGCTCTGCAAATCTCTGGATAGTTGCTTTATATCTACATAAATCTACATATCTACGTAGATGCAGGCCATGTCTGCGGATCGGATGCGGATACAAATTTTGTATCTACGCAGGGCTTTATTTATGGATGCCAGTTTGCCAGGCTTCTGCAAAATCCCTTGGGAATGTTACTGATCTGGAAACCCAGTAGCCTCTGTGGTCTTCAGGGCAGTGTCTTTTCAGAGGAATAGCTAGTACATTCATACACCATCTCCTAGTTCCTTTCATCTGCAGGTAGCCATTGCAGATATCTTTATTCCAGCTGTTACATCATTGCTGGTCTCCTAGCACCATCCCAACTGTTGCAGATTCCTGTAGACTGTTTTGCATTTAAATTTAATGACACTTTTTGGGTTGTGCAACCAGGCAGATGTAACGTGGGGTTTTAACTTGCCTTAGTCCTATATCTGCTTATTAGTTAAGGTACTTTTGGAAATACCCTTTACGGCAGTGTTGGGAATGATAAGGTCTTCTGCTATGGCTTTGATGCACCCTACTCGAAGAAGCTCATGTAACATCCTACAGTGACACAGGCATCCACCTAAATCCTTCATCTAAAAGAACTATTCATAAAAATTAATGACTGCAAATGATGTGTAGAATTTGAATGAAGACAAATTTACATTGCTCTGACTCCGATATACTTTCTCTCATGAGTGGGGCAATATCTCAGTTGCCCTAATGGTAGAGTCTCTCCTAGGTGCTTTTATTCTCCCCATTGAGTAAAGAGTGAACAGGGAAAGTTAGAAGAGAGTTAAGAGGGAAACTGCATGACAGTTCACTCACTCCAAACTTACTGCAACTGCATTTGCTATTCTTAACTCACTGGCTACCACTGGAAACTGGATAAATAAAGGTGCTACAAGTACTCCTTTTCTTTTTGGATAAATATCTGAAACCTTTTTCAGATCTCTCCCTCTGCTATTAAACTTTTTTTTGTCTCCTGAGCAATGCCAGGCATTTTATATTGTTCTGAAAATGCCTGGTCTGCTGGCAAAAAAAAAAAATTTGTTCAGAAAATATATAACTAAAATTTATTCATGCAGAACAATTGTTTGATTTTTTATAGCTTATTTGTATTTGTGCAGAGTTGTTTAGAATCCTTCTGAAATAAAATCCTGTATAAATATGCCAAGTATTATCACAGCTTGAAGGCTGAAGGACTGTATTGGAAACCCAAGTCTTCTACTCCACTGAAGGCAGAGCTTAACTAACTACTATCAATGATCTTGACTTTTAAACACCTATATCAATATAGAGATGGGAAGTGTGTTTTTTCTCTTTCCCTAGATCCCATCACCCTATTGAATTTCTAATACAAGGGCAGATTTGCATAGCTGATAGCATAGCATGTCTGTCTCATGAAATGGTGCATTTTGTTTTGAATCCTAATTCTTTAAGAACTTCAAGTGGGAATTCATAGCTCTCCATTTTGGGAAAGTGATAGCTTTTTCCAAACAGCTACACTTTTAGTGGTTGTGTAACCAGATCAAACTTGAGAGAATGCTTGGGGCAACAATGGGAACTGCAAATGGGAACAGGTTATTTCTTTTCCTAAATCACACATGCTTGTGTAATAGTTAATCAAGTGTGTTGTGTTCCCTCCCCCACCCCGACCCACCCATCCTATGGCTGGTCCACAGCAGACAGCTGCCTGCTACTTCTTCCAGCTAATGGAGTTACTTCTTTAGGTCAAGTGGTGGAAATTCTGTGTTTTGGTATTGAAGGTTCCGAGTTCAAGCCCTGCTCGGCACTATGAGAGGTGGCATTATCTAGAGGAAAAAGAGCTGGGCTCTGTCACTGATGTGCTGTGTGAACTTGGGCAAGTCACTTCATCTCTCCATGCCCCTGCTTCTCCTCTCATCTGGTCTATGTCTTCTGTTGTTAGGCTGGTAGGCTCTTTGGGGAAGGAATTTGCTGAGCATGGTCCCTACCACAAAATGGTTTTAATCTTGGTTGAGGGTTTTAGGTGCTATTGTAATACAAACAACAAAGGCACTCTGTCAAGGTTCCTTCCCCATTCTGAACTCTAGGGTACAGATGTGGTGACCTGCATGAAAGACCCCCTAAGCTTATTTTTACCAGCTTAGGTTAAATGCTGCCACCACCAAAGAGTTGCACAAAGAACACTTGGAAATGTCTTTCCCCACCCCCCAAAAATCCCCCCAAGCACTACACCCCCTTTCCTGGGGAAGGCTTGATAAAAATCCTCACCAATTTGCATAGGTGAACACAGACCGAAACCCTTGGATCTTAAGAACAATGAAAAAGCAATCAGATTCTTAAAAGAGAATTTTAAATAAAGAAAAAGTAAACGAATCAACTCTGTAAAATCAGGGTGGTAAATACCTTACAGGGTAGTCAGATTCAAAACATAGAGAATCCCTTTAGGCAAAACCTTCAGTTACAAAAAGACACAAAAACAGGAATATACATTCCATTCAGCACAACTTATTTTATCAGCTATTTAAACAAAACAGAATCTAATGCATATCTCACTAGATTGCTTACTAACTCTTTACAGGAGTTCTGACCTACATTCCTGCTCTGGTCCCCGCAAAAGCATCACACAGACAGAGAGAACCCTTTGTTTCCCTCCCTCCTCCCTTCCAGCTTTGAAAGTATCTTGTCTCCTTTTTGGTCAGGTGCTAGTGACGTTATCCTAGCTTCTTAACCCTTTACAGGTGAAAGGGTTTTTCCTCTGGCCAGGAGGGATTTAAAGGTGTTTACCCTTCCCTTTATATTTATGACACACTCCTATTCCTCAGTGATGGAAGTGACATAAGAGCTGCAATAGCACAGACATCTTCCATCGGTCTTGGAAAATCTGATGTTCTCTGCCTTGTTACAGTTCAGGAATAGCTCCTAGATTTCTTGAGCTTTTGTTATAGTTGTCTACCAATACTATTCAGGGGTGATTTTTTTTTGTCCTGATCTCTATTATCTATTTTCCTTATTGTCAGCCCAACTGAATCTTTCCAGTGTCTGTCTACTAATAAACCAAATGGGATCAATTTACTGCTTTAAGGAAGAATTCCCTCCTTTATTCAGTTTGCTAGTTTGTGCCTCCATTGTGGAATTGCGAGGGGAGGGGGCAGATGGCGAAGTATGGGGACGGACCTACTGTGTTTTAGGTCTGTGTCTTCTCCTGCGGTTCCCAAGTAACCGTACTCTGTCTTTGGCTGGCGGTTGGCTTTCTTTCTTTTGTCTTGATTGACCACAGTGACAGGTCTCAATGTTACTTGTTCCCTGTTTCTGACTCATCTGCGCCAGTTCTCAGACGCAGTGGATCTTAGCAATATCCTAATCCGGGGTGTTCTCCAAGATCAATTATATATTACAGCCCATCTGACTTAACCAGAGTCATCAGTTACTGATTAGTTCAGCTGAAGCCTGGAAAGAGGCCCAGCTGCCATTTGTCACGATAATGGGCATAGTTGGAGAACCTAAAAAGTCTGGAATGCACTGACATTTATTGCACCTTGCTGATGCACTTCCTTAGGGGATATATTTCTAGTGCTTTCTCTAGTCCCATATTAAATGTCCCTCTTTGGTGATTGATTTGAACTAAACTTCAAAGTTTCCCTAACTGCTTGGTGTTCCTGTGGGCAAGGCTTTCTAGATCTGTGATCTCTCTGCAGCACGTTGCTTTTAGTATAGAAAAGTTGTATTTATCTCGTTTAGTCTCCTTTCCTTCCATTTTTGTGACAGCTGAATTAGGCTGGTTGTAACAAAACAATTTAAGCCCTCTGTCTAGCCCATCTGAAGACTTTACTTTTTAAAAAAATTATAAATTCAAAAGCAATTATTACCTTTCAAGTCTTACCTTTTCTATTTCTTTTGAAGCCGTCATCTCTGTCCTGCGGAATGAAAACATTCATTTTCAGCCTCACAGTTGATGTAAAAGGCTCTTGCTTATAAAAATGGCTTCCTCTGCTCTGAGTGGAGAAGTTGCATGAACTCAAATAATAACTTGAAAACAGCAAAAAAGATCACAAATCATTTAACCAACTCTTAACCGCTATTAATTGCATCAGTGTCCAGCGAGTTTTGTAAACCAGGGAGTGTCAAAACGTGAATTCTGTGGAAAATCTTTTCCTGGTGATTGTACTGCTACAAAATTGTGCTCTAAAGACTGATGAAATCCTCCGTTAATGTAGTCTACGGAGCTTCTTCTGTTACAATGGGGGAAGCATCTGTCAATAACAACCACTACCTGTCAAACATAATCCAGCCATACCCATTTAGAGGCTTTTTAAACCAACTAAGCCTCTTATATGGGTGTATTAACCAAACACCCTCAGCAACTGATTATGTATTGCTTGAGATAAAGATTAAGGTTGTGGTTGCATGGATAAGCACTCAAAAGAGGAAATGCAAGAGTTCAGGTTGCACATACAAGCTTAACTCTACCTCCTTTTTCTATGCTTTGAGAAACAGGATGTTATCATGTTATTTAAACTGTACAATGTCAAACAATGTAAATAACTTGTATGGTACAACCCTCATTTGAAAAGTGGTGCGACACAGAACAGATACCATGGTGTAAGCTCTGAGGAACTAATTTGAGTAAGAGCTGTGGAATTAAAAA
The DNA here is from genome assembly GCF_009764565.3 of Dermochelys coriacea. Lineage (NCBI taxonomy): Eukaryota > Metazoa > Chordata > Testudines > Dermochelyidae > Dermochelys > Dermochelys coriacea. Next base: position 14,095,542 of record NC_050084.1, on the reverse strand, counting down.
TTTAACCTGAAATGGGTTCTCTGTTGCTTTTAAAAGCTTGCAAGATTAACTCAATAGTCATTTAAAAAAAAAAAAAAAGAGAGAAAGAAAAGTATGGTCTAGAAACTTTGATCACGATTCTTGAGACAACTCTTTTGAGTATGATGGTAACAGACAATAAGGGCCAAATTTTACTTTCCTTTCTCAAGTAAGAAGTCCATTAATCATCTTTGGCTTTCGAGCTGAGATGATCTACAACTGCAAAAAATATTGTAGGATGAGATGCTGAGTCCCCTTAATAGTAAAAGCACATACTGATTTGAAGTTACCTTTATTATATTTTTCCAGTCTCCTGAAGCCATGGGCCATTTGAAATGTTGGCAGCATGATGCATGTTATTGAAACACAACCTCTGCCAATAAGGAATGTGTTAGAGGATGGGCAAGCTAGGTAGCTAGCTTCATGTTCGATGCTGAAAAGAGATGCCTGAAAATCTAAAGTTCTGATGGTGTATCTCTAACAAACCCATTAATAGCAGAGAAACAGGTTTTTTGATGTCTGGCTTGTTCTAGATATGACAGGATTACAAGTTGACTCTGTAAACAAGCATTAGGTCTCAATCCCTCCCCACACCTTCAGTTTGCAGAGAGGGCTCTGTGATGGGGTCTGCTTCCTGCACTGGCCCTGCAAGAGCTGAATTAGGCCAGGTGGGCCTAATCAGCTAATTAGCCTACAGCTCTCCTATTTTCAGCCTGGAGACAGCTAATTGGAGAGCAGATCACCTACATGGGACCGGCATGGCCTATATCAGTGGTTCTCAACCTTTCCAGACTATTATACCCCTTTCAGGATTCTGACTTGTCTTACGTACCCCCCAAGTTTCACCTCACTTAAAAACTACCTGCTTACAAAATCGGACATAAATATACGAAAGTGTCAAAGCACATATTGCTGAAAACTTGCTGACTTTCTCATTTTTACCATATAATCATAAAATAAGTCAATTGGAATATAAATAATCTACTTACATTTCAGTGTATAGTATATAAAGCAGTATAAACAAGTCATTGTCCATATGAAATTTTAGTGTGTACTGTCTGTGCTAGTTCTTTCTCTGTAGCCTGTTGTAAAACTAGGGAAATATCTAGATGAGTTGATGTACCCCCAGAAGACCTCTTTTACCCACAGAGGTATGCGTACCCCTGAATCAGAACCACTGTCTGATATAAGACTGGAGATGGGAAGCAGAAGGGGCTACAGGGAAAGAGTCTACAGCCCCTCCCTGGGAGAATGGAGGGATATCTGAGGGGTTGCAGAGATGAGTTGCCTAAAGATACTCCTTGGGAGGAGGGAGTGAAGAGACTGACAACCCCAGAGAAGTGGGAAAGGCCAGGAGGTATGGACGTGGCTCAGAGAAAAAGGAAGCAAGGTGCAGGGAACAACTGCAGTTACCGAGAGAAAGAGAGGGGCTGCAGAGGAGAAACTGACAGGGTGTACCGGTTGGAACGGGTGTCAGCCTGACCGAGCTAATTCCCAGAACCACCAGGAGGTGGTGCCATCCAGAAGTGAGTAGAGCAGCCTATCACAGGTTCCATTTAAATTACCACTAGTAATATGTAAAAGAGTGAGTGGGTAGAGAATACGTTAATGCAGCTGCTTGCTAAGTCACTTTATACTATGAAAAATTAGATGACCTTTGGCACTGGAAGATGTAAAGAACTTGAAAATTATGTTGATTTTGGCATCAAAAATATAATTCTCTTTATCCTCTTTTGCAAATATCAGTAAGTAGTAGTGGGGGGGAGGGAGGAGCTACCGGACTAGGAATAAAGATAGCCACAATTTCTCCTTTATGTCCTTATTTTTTTTCCATTTAATTTTATTTTGAGATGATGGCCTGTCCTTTCTGAGACTGCCAGCTTCTAGAATTGAAAGAATAAAATAACCACAGAAATAAACCCTGAGTGTTTGACTTGCCCTTTAGTTTTGATATCCCATTTTAGAATATGATGTCAGATATCTTACGTTTGCATAGCACTCTAACAGCTCTTTCACCAAAGTCACTTCACCCATTCCTACTAAATACATTACCTATGCAGGATAGCACTGCTATAGCTTTGGAGTGCAGAGGCTTCAACTATATTACAGGTCAGAACATGAAGTGAAGAAAATTTTGTCTAGCTGAAACTACACATGGGGAAGTTGGGTAAACAGAATGCACCTATTCATACAAGGCTTTGAAATTGCACCAAGGGTCTTCCTTTGAAAATGTTCCCAAATCGTGAGTGTACTGACGAGCCAGCTGTGGTTCTCTACGTGTTCCTTTTGTAAGAGAGACGAAACCAGTCACTAAGCTGGAAACTAAAATGAATGGGTTGTATTGTATTTTAAGGTGTTGCTTTTAATACTGTCAACCTTGACTTGCTGCTGACGTAAAGTTTTGTAACTTTAGGAGCAGGAGATGAACAAAGGCAAAACCAAAATGGGGTCAGGGGTAAATTTACAAAGCTCTTAATCAAATATAGAAATGAGGGAGGAATCGTTTTTAACTGGAACGGACATTGGTATCTTCCCATACAAATGACCATATTTAATTGACTTGTAGCGAAATGCTCTTTCTGTGTGGTTCTCTGCTGTGGTGGTGTTGCTAGGAAATGTTGCTAGGCAACTGTTCATTGACTGAACGGACTTAAGATAAATATATTTATTTGTCCTTTGATGCAGTAAAGCATAACTCTACTATTTCAGTCTTATACTCGTCACTGGGCAGTGGAGAATATATGGGGGCTGGAGGGTGTGAAGTAATGGTCTGCTTAAAATATTTGGCAAAGCTGTTTTGCAGGCATCAGCCTTTTTTTGTGAAACTGTCTTAATTCCTGGTAACTCCAGTTCCTCTTTGCAATGCTAACAACTAACGCTGGTCAGATAATATACGTTGAATAATTCGATTAATTTTGTGATCTTTATTGAATAAATCACTGAATGACCATTTGCCATTATTCACCCAGCTGCCTGGTGGTACTGGCAGTGCGTCTTGACAAATACGATTTTAAAGAACCAAATGTTGACTAGGCTGTCTACTAATAAAACTGTACTGTTGATGGTGGAACAAGATGTGTATAGCAATGTCTTATAGCACACCCAGTGATATTTCCTTATACAAGAGGTTTTTAAACTTGCCTTTTACGCATGTAAGTCTCTTGGTTATAACACTGTTCAACTGAATCATTTTTTTTAAAGTTTGCTCATTCCAAAACTAGTAATCAAATATTTTTCCCCCCAAAGGAGCATAATTCTAAAGTACTGCTAGTAAATTCTAGTCTGCAAATAGCCAAGAAACAATAGCTTCTTCATGTGACCAGGGCTAAGGTTTGAAAGGAACTTACTCTTGCATTCTAAATATTTGTGCAGTAAATTGCCTATGCAAACAATAGAACTTGAACATGGACTTAGGATACGTGCACACAAATTGAGTAGAGAGAAGTTTACTCAAAGACACTCTCATCCTTCAGTGATCTTCTCCCGTGTGAAGCTTTGCAGGACCGGGGTCTTGAAAGCTGTATCTTGGTCCTGTTGTTTCAAGTACTTGGGGTTTTTCCATCTACTTTTCTGTGTGCTCTGCATTTAGAATGCATGGTGTACTAGAGCAGAGCATGTTATAGCAGACACATGCCTCGGAAGCAATGTCAGTTTGAGGTAGTGATCATGGATATCCAACGTTATCACAGGTAAAGTCATTCAAAATTATGCTGCACCCCAGTGCAGATGCTAATGTGAACAGCCAATACCCATCTCTAATGTACATGTCACCTAATGCTTATGTTCAGACGCAATTAAACGTAAAAGAAAAAAAAGCGTGTTCATGGTCCATTTCTAATACAGAGCAAAGAAATAACTTATCTCCATGGGAATTTATAGTGGTTTTCAAATCTCTGCAGTGGTTAAGTTCTTGCTCTGCATCTGGGTTTGCCCACCTGGTACCCTTTCATAAGGAATTCCTCCCCACTTAAATAGCAAAAGTAAAAAAGAAAGAACAAACAAACGTGTCTGAGTGTTTCCACTGTTCCATTACATAATGATAAAAGCACAGAAGACTCCAGTTTCATATAGGAAAGGTGATGGTGACAGCGGTCAAGAGTGAAGGTGTAGTTTGGTCAGTTGATGTCTTCAAAAGAAGCCTACGTGTGTATAAATTTTAATATAACACATAATTACTACTCTCTACAGTGTCTCTTCCTCTTCTGCTCTGTTATTGTGGGGAAAGGCTTTCTATTTCACTCCCATATCCCACCAAAGTTTCTCAATCTGCTCTCATAATCCTGGCTAAATGCTGAAGACCCAAAATTATTTCATTATAGGAAGTGACACGGTGTTGGTGCTGGCTGAATCCTGTCCACACAGAAGTCAATGGCATAATTCTTACTCACTTAGATGGGCCAGGCTCTCCCCTGCGTTGTATTGCATGTACTTTCCTGGTATAACTTGCTGAATATGACGCAGTACTGAAAAGTGAGGTCATGGATACTTTTTATAAGTCTGATTTAAGAGGTGCCCTACAATGACGTGTCTGTCTTTTCAGTGGTGATTTTTTTTTTTTCTGAAGAGCCGTGGGTAGTAGGTCTCTCTCTTATTGGGTGGTAGATATATTGCTGCTGTTAGTCCTATAGCATCTGAACCTAACGCCTATAGTGGATATGAGAAATGGATTTTCGTATCAGCAAGAGGAATAAGAGGCTAATCCACTAATAGTTTAGCACTAATGTCTGTGATAGTTTCTGCACTATTTATGCATTGCCTACGTAGCACACATTTATACCACAAATAGTAGATGTCCCTGACTTCAATATGGTGCACCAAATGCATGTGTTGATTACTATTACAGACCGGGCTATGGGCAGTCTTGCTTAATGATCAGGGTGGGAGACAGACCTAGAGTTAGGATCAGAGGTGATCATGCCTAGTGAGTGGCCAGAGCCCAAATCAGGAGCTGAGTTATCAAGTGCAGGGAGTGCGCTGGAGCTGAGGGTCAAACCCATGGTCCGAAGCAGAGAACCAAGTCCAGGGAGCAACCTGGAGCTGAGCTCCAGGAATTAAGGATCAGCAGGAGCCAGGAACAAGGAGTAGAAGGTGCAGGGATAAGGAAGGAGAGGAGCTGAGAGCAGGAAGCAGGGCCAGAGAAACAGCTGCGGGAGTGGAAGACTGTTGAGCAGCCTGGTACCTAGGCCTGCTGCAGAATTGAAGAATGTGCCTGCTGGAATCTTCAGCTAGTCAGGAAGCCATGGTCACTAGCTGAATCTGGGCAATGAGCTGGGTCTGGGTTGTGCTGTGGGTCCCTGGCTCTTAGTATGGAGTTCAATTTGCGCTATTCAGCCTGAGGCAAGGGGAGTGTAGAATTAACTGACTGCATTATTTTGGCTCTCTTTAATAATAGTAAAGCGATGCCATGCGAACTTGAAGAGGAGTTCATTAAAAGTTGGCTGTCCACAGAAAAGAGCCGATGCCATGATTGGCCTAGGTAATGCAAATTGGCGAACGAGTGCAGATTAAATAAATCAGCTGGAACCTTTGCTCAAAAACTCAGGCTGAGGCTGAACCAAGCCATCTTTGTGATTCAAAACTCCTGCCCTCATTTTTCATCTCTACTTACTCCTCCCTACTCCTCATCCATAAGCACTGCCGTTGTTCCTATTTCTAGATCACAGTGGGAGCACTGTGGGAGCATTTTCCAGTCCAATTTTGCAAACGTAAGTAGTTCAGGTTTCAGAGTAGCAGCCGTGTTAGTCTGTATTCGCAAAAAGAAAAGGAGTACTTGTGGCACCTTAGAGACTAACAAATTTATTAGAGCATAAGCTTTCGTGAGCTACAGCTCGTAGTAAGTAGTTCAAGTAGCATTGATAGAGGTCTTTCTAAATCTGTATTTGAATACGTATGTGAATTTTAATTACTATTCCACATTTCTATATAGCACCATACATGTGAATTGTGCTTTACAAAGATAAGAGACCAAAGACACAGTAAATTCCTTTTGGTAGGGACTATCTATGGCCCAGGTCCTGCAAATTTACATACATGCTTAACTGAAAGCACATGAGCAATCATACTGAAGTTAATGGGACTGCTTACAGCTCCATATAAATGCCTGCAGGATCTGGGACTTAGCTTACCCCTGGACTTAGAGCCTCTCATCATCAGTAATGAAATAGTTTCTACACTTAGCTAAAAGGAATGGAAACATAGAGAATATCTTCCAAAATTTCTGGGTGATCAGATTGGGTTGGACCCGTCTATAATACTTAAATATTGTCAGGAGAAATTTAAAAAATGCAATTCATGCAGGGAAGAAGTTTTAGCCAATTATGTAAATGCACTTGTACTTCAAATTATGCATTTCACAGCCCCCGCCCTGCACAATAGTGTTCTATCATGGAATGAGAATTGGTGATTGATGTGAGTAAGTTTAGTCCTTAACAAAAAAGTATTGTGAAATAAAAATAAATGTGGTGCAGTTTACCACAAACTATGGTAGCTTTGAGAGAATAATGCACTAACTTTTCAGCTTTAGACAGTATGTGCCATGGCCTAAATTGAGAACATTTCAGGATGAATAATTTACCACCTAGAGAGAACAAGCCTGTCATTTTCAGCTATACGAATAAAAGTAAAATCAGCTTTGCAAACTGGGATTCTTTGTCTTCCAAGCTGAGTATTTTCTTAGGGTGTGTATACACAGCCAACGTGGCTGTGTAGTCGCAACTCCAATGCTGTAGCACTGTCTACACTGACACTTTACAGTGCTGAAACTTGCATGGCTCGGCAGCGGAGGCGGTTTTTACCCTCTGATCTTGAAAGACCCCTGGAGACTGAGACTTGTGAGATATTCTACACACCAGGCAAGAAGAAATGTGCCTTTTTCTCCCCCCTGGTTTCCTTCCCCCTGTATGAAAAGATGAAAACTTCAACAGATGAGGTTGTTTCTCCCCCCCTTCCCCCTAGCAAAACTATGGGCTGTGCTTCTTGGTTTGGGGTCTAAGTTAAAATTCTTACCACTTCATGTGGTCCTGACTATTCGCTAGCAAAAGGGAGGCAAATCACATATGCATCAAAAGAAAACAGAATTTCCTAAAAGCAAGTCCTATAATTTTTGCATAAGGGTTTATTGCTATAGGCACTGTCAATTGTTTATTGCTATAGGCATTGTCAAGGCAGCCATAACTATGGTATCTGTTCATGCTTTCCATGGTTCAGATTAAAGAATAAACACACCCACTGCACTGGACTAGCTATTAGCGCAGGTCAAAAATGGAATTTCCATCCCATGGGAAATTCTGAGATTTTGAAATGTGATTTTGTCTCAAGTATGGATGAAACCTCAGAAATTTTCAATCAAATTAATATTCTGAAATATTTTCTTCTGACCTTTATATAAATGTAACCTTTTGATAACTGCCGGCAAATGTTGATGAAATGAATATGTTCCTGTGAAACATTCAGTGTTGTTGAATCAGCATGTTCTGTCGGGAAATTTTCAACCAACTCTACTACCCAAATTAGCAGACAAGTCTGACCATTTTTTAGTTATTTAAAATAAGGCCCCTTTCCCCATCTCAACCCTCCCACATTCTAGCTAACCTTCCCCCCCTTTTTTGCTATTATGATGGAGGGCAAATTGGATAGAATCAAATATAAAGGAGTAATAAGAAGAGGTGGGAGTGCAAATTAAGTGCCAAATAATCTAGGGTTCTTTCTGTAAATGTAGTAAGTAAATATACTGTAGTAGCATGAGTGTCATGTGGCCAAAGTCACAGGGTGATGTTTGAACAGGTGGTCGCACTTGGCCAATGAAGAGGATGGGCTATAAAGGATCAGGGTGAGACCTGGTGAAGACTTTGCCTCAGTGAGTCAGAGCAGACTGGTTCAGTCAAGAAAGGCAGGTGAGAGCTGCCAGAGACCGGGGGACTGGAGGAGGTCCTAGAAGGAAGCAGCAAACGTTTCCTTGGGGAAGGCTGAAGAGGGGTTTGCTGGCTGGCATCCCTAAGCCAGACACTTGAGAGGGCTGAAGGCAAGAGAAGCAGCACCAGAAGGAGTTGCCTGCTAGCTCTAAGCTGGAGAGCCCGAGCCAAGGGCCAGAGCAGGCCTGGAAGTAGGAGAGCAGCAGAGGTGCTCATCTGCTGTCAACTCCAGGGCTGCAGAGCTGGTCCCAGAGCAACCATGAGAGGGCTGGGGGAATGAGGGATGCTCCCCAGAAAAGAGACCATGCAGGGAGGGGGGTTCCTACTGGGAAGAGTGGAGTTGCACTCCAGCTGAAAGGGTTAGGGGGTGGCTGTGCTGGTACAAGAACAGGAGAAGACTGGTGAGCGTCTGGAGCTGTGCCGAGAGCCGGGGTGTGGTGAGAGATGCTGGGGCTGCATGTTTCTTGTACAGTTTGTATGATGCTGGGGGAATTCTGAACTGTGGGTCGGGACTTGTTTTTGTTATGATTTATGTGCGCAGGACTTCAGTAATAAATTAACCCCGCAAGGGTTACTGGCCCTCAGAAAGACTCTGTGGACTCTTCAGGATGGAAGCTAGGCAGACATGTTTGTCATGCCCCGGCCTGCAGCAGGACAGCGCTCCAGTAGGGGCCACCTTATGACCGTCACATCAGAATCACAATTTTTGTTGTCAAAGTGCTTGTGGCGATGGGAACCAGCATGACCCAGTGGATAGGACGCCATGCTGAGAGTCAGAAGACCTTGATTCTTCCCCTTGCTCTGCAGTTGACCCTGGGCAAGTCTTTTCACTTCTCCATGCCTCAGCTTCCCCATCTGTGAAATGAAGTAACCCACCCACCTTTGTAAAATGCTTTTAAGGTCTGCATATGTGAAGAGCTGTATAAGACTATTTCTTAACTTCACTTAGCCTGTCAAGATTCAAGAACTCCGTACTTAAACAGATAGGCACTTAACATGTCCTTTAAAACTTCCTAACCAAAATTACACATGGATATTTCTGCGTGTATCTCTTTGGAAAATCTGATCACCTTGTTATGGGGATGCACATCAAATGAGGATTCTGTGTTCTGAAGCTGCTCTGATGCCCTGGACTGATGCAAGTTGCTGATGTTTGATGTTTGTGTAGTTTGCTGGCACTCTGGATCTTCGAGTGTTTTTTTGCAGTCCAGTTTCCTGCTTTTCTGATGGATCCTGCAGAATAAACACTGTCTGCCTTTATTCTGTGCATGGCTTTGTCCCAACTATAAGAGTGTGTGCACAGATAACCTTTTCCATAGTCCCAATTAGCAGCATAAAAACAATTAATTGGAAATACTCACCATCTCCCTTCAAATCTTACAGGACAGAAGAAAGGACCTTGAATAGCAATTCTGGGATCAAGCACTGTTATGCAATGGTGAAGACTTTGTCTATTGTTATGTTTCTCCTTGCTGAATAACGTCTATTGGCAGCTGGGAGAGCAATAGCATGAGTGACGGAGCATGCTGTTTTAAATTCTTTTCTATAACAATATTTTTCAGAAACCCACTGCCCTGGAATTTGTCATTTATAAATAGTGGTTTTTCCTCCACTTTGTTTCCCAACTTTATTCCTTCCTCTTCGTGCACCAAGAATTGCCTGCCTTGCATACAGGCCCATACCTTCCCCCTGGCCAAAACTTCTCCACCTCTCCTCCCCTCTCCAGCAACCACCCTAAATGAGTCCATCAGCAGTGATTGGCGAGGGGAAAAAGGAAGAGGTCACGGGGGCACCGTATCATCTGCCCATCATGCGGCATTGTATCAGGAAATCGTGTGACTGCTCTACTTCCTTAAACTTGGATTGATTTAACCATAAAATTCCTTACATTACAGGTTGGAACAAGAGTAGTGCATATAAGACTGTATAGCTTCTGCCTCTGATTTAACACAATCTGCGTTTCAACAGAAAAGGGAGTCTCCAAATTAAAATACTGTATGAGATGGGAATTTCATGTCTACGCATCAGTTTAATACTCACTCAACATACCAGCTTTGTCATGATAGTAAAATAAAGGTGTTCCGATAGAATTACAATTGGTCCAGTTTCTCAGTGGTGCTGGAACAATTTTTATACGGGGGGTGTTGAAGACAGAAACCATGTATTTGGGTTGTTATTACTACTTCAAGCCAGAGGGGAGCAGCAGCACCTGAGAGCCCCTAGTTCCAGCACCTATGGTGTGTTTAATATATGCAGTGGTGGTGTAGCCATGTTGGACTCAGGATATGAGAGAGACAAGGTGGGTGAGGTAATATCTATTATTGGACCGACTTCTCTCTTGGTGAGAGAGACAAGCTATCAAGCTTACACAGAGCTTTTCTTCAGAGTAGTTTCCCAGACCTGAAGAAGAACTCTGTGTAAGCTCAAAAGCTTGTCTCTCTCACCAAGAGAAGTTGGTTCAATAAAAGATATTACCTGATTCAACTAGTCTCTCTAGTATATTTAGTGATTATTTGTTTCAAACACATTACACTTCAATTTGACCCAATATTTTAATAGTAGATGATAAAAATTATTTCCTGCCAAAATTTTTCTAAATATGGAAAACTAGAAAATATATGTAAGCCTAAAGATATATACATAGTTATTTAATGGGTTCCTAAAAGTATATTGAATCAAGATGTAGCATAGTGTATGCTAATTCCACTTTTTCTTTTTCCTTTTAAAGGAGAAGTCTAGTTCTTTAGGAGACCAGGAATAACCCTTTCTAGTAACACAATTAGGCAAACATTTTCAAATCTGACTAGAGATTTTTGTTTGCCTCCATTTTTAGGTGCCCGTCTTGAGACACATTAGAGAGGGGTTGATTTCCGGAAACTGCTGATCTGACAATCCAACTCCTTTAAGATGTCTCAAGCTGGGTATCCAAAATCACTGCTTGCTTTTGAAGTGGAGACCAAGATATATCAGCAACAGTTCTTAAAGTGAAATCTGATGTTGGGCAAAGAAATCCATTCAGATCATTGACAGATGGCTTCACTAATTCAGGGTTTTTTTTCTAATAGGAACAATTTCTTCTTGAATAAAGGAACCACTTTTTCTCTGTGGTGACCATTGTTTCAGTGTTAGTGTGGGTTTATTCTAGAACATACTGTATTCTTCTTAAGTGAAAAAATGTTATGGCAAAGGATATGCATATACAGAATGCACACACACTCTGTTTTCCTTCTTCCTAGGAGGGTTTTCACTGCTTCTTTGCATTAGCATATTTTTGTAGCTTGTACGTGTGTTTTTACTGTAGCCAGTATATATATTACCACAAAAAGGGCCAATTGCAAACAAAGCACCTGAAATGCTACCTAAAACTCATTATTTTAAAATCATAAATGCCAATGACTCAGCTCTACCTTCACTTCCATCATCTGCTAGAAGACTACATAGAACAAAGGAAGTCAAACGGTCCTGAATAAAATTATGGAGTTACTATTCTTTGTATTCTATCTACTTTCTTATACTATGCTCCATCATCATGTAGTCAGAGTGCCTTCCCATAGTGCATTAAGCAATGTAACTAATATCTGTCACATGTTTGTTCTCTCCTATTGTCAACTTTGGGGTTTTTTTAATAAACATATAGCAGAGAGTGTGTGTAATATATAAATATGTTGAGAAGGCAAGGTCACAGAAATGTGCCTTGCACTTGGAAAGGATGGTGCTGAGGTTGGTGATGGTTTTTAGTTTCTGTGGAAGTTCGTTCCATAAACTCAGGCTGGCCACCAAGAAAGTTCAGTCCTGTGCACAGACAAGCTTCACCTTTATTGTAGAAAATTCTCTTGTGCCAGATGAGCAAAGTTGAGGACCAGGGTCTTCATCCCAGAACTTTCACTGATCTTTTAGAGCTCCTTGAAGATAAGGGCCAAGACCTTGAACTAGATTAGATATTCTGTGGAAAGCTAGCACAGGGAATGGAGGACAGGGTTTGATGTATTTGTGGTAGCCAGTGTGGCTGAAGAGACATGCTGCAGCATTCTGTACCAGCTAAAGTTTGCTATTTACTGAAGGCTTCATGCCCTGATGTCATAGAATATCAGAGTTGGAAGGGACCTCAGGAGGTCATCTAGTCCCACCCCCAACCACCAACTCACCAACGTAGAAACATTCACATACTTGGGCAGCCCCATCAGCCAGGATGGTGGGACAAGCCAGGACATCTAGAACAAAATCAGGAAAGCCAGGAACACCTTCAGGAGCTTAAAGACAGTCTGGAAATCCTTAAAATACAAACACCAAAACCAAACTCAAGATCAGAGTGGTGGACTTTCAACACTACTTATAGTACAGAATGCTGGGGAAGGAGAAAGTATGACATGTCCAAAGTGTCTTCATTCCATGCCTCAGACAAATCCTCCCTATCTTTTGGCCCAGAACAATCTCCAACCAAGATTGACACAGTGCAGCCAAGAGGATCTCAGCACCATCGTTGCCTGGAGCATTGGAGATGGATTGGTCATGTGCTTTGGATGGAAACTAATTCCGTCACCAGAGTAGCAATAAGACGGACACCTGACGGCAAGCAAAAACAAAGCTGCCCAAAAACTACATGGTGAAGAGCTGTGGAAGCTGAGCTGAAAAACCTGGGGCACAGCTGGGGAACCATTGACAGATTAGCCAGAAACAGACAGGAGTGGAGGAGCCTGCTCAAAGCAGGACCAATCCCCAATTTTTGCCCCAGATCCCTAAATGGCCCCCTCAAGGATTGAGCTCGCAACCCTGGGTTTAGCAGGCCAATGCTCAAATCACTGAGCTATCCCTCCTCCCCATACCCAGTCGAATAGCTCTAAAAACAGCCAAAGAAGGGACTCTGACTTGCTCTTACCTAGTGCTTCTAGTTCTCAAAGGGTCCTTATTCCTAAAATGGGGATATGGAAACTGAGGCAAGAGACAGATGTTGTGCCCAAGTTCACATAGGCAAAGTAGGGAATAAAGTCCAGCAGTCCTAACTCCCAGTTCAGTGCCCTATCTAGGCTACCTCTCCATGCTTAGGGAGGGGATGCCACACAAATCACTATGAGGGAGAAGGTTCTCCCTGGTGCATTCCAGATGGAATCCTTGGACAGGAAGTAAGGAGAACTCCATTTTGGTAGGACGTAGGCTGAAAGATTCTAGACTTCTAAGGGCTTTTTATGATGGTGGTAAAATCAAAAGTTAGGTGAAATGATACCTTGGAAAATGAGATGTACATCCTAAATCTTTAGTCTCATTCCTTGTTGCATTCCTGAACATTCAAAGATTTCCACTTTTTGTATCTTACTGTTCTTGGGTCACAAAGGTTCTAACTAGCTTCTACATTGGGCTGGTTCGGTCACCAGCCATGCACATCCTACAGAAAGGATGTTATTAATGGAGCACAGAGCTTTTCAAAATGTCCTGCTCTACCATATTGGTGGTGGTGGGTTTTTTTTAAATATAGACTCTATGGTTCTTAGTGCAGTATGAACACCTTCAAAGCTAGACAAATAGAATGAAGCACATGCACACATACATGTATGTTGAAAAGAGCCCTCACGCAATTGCGAGATACTGACATATGCTTTTGTTCTTTATCTATACAGCACCTAGCACGATGGTGTCCTCCACCGTGACTGAGGCTCCTAGGCATTACAGTAATACAAATAATAAGTAAGGGGCTGAGTTTTTTCCACATGAATGAAGGGTACTGTGACCACTAGGGCTCATTTTTTCTTTACCTTCCTTCCCCTCTTGCTGGGGGGAGAGGGCTATAGTTTGGATAATTTTCTTTCAGAAATCTAGAGCAATATATAAGATATAAATATGTACATAAATACAGCCAATCTAATGTACTGTTTACGTGCATAGAACAAGTCGGATTTTAAAATTATCTTTCTTTGTGGGTTGTTGTTTTTAGTCCACAGGGAGAAATATAAATTCTTAATGATCTGTATCCAGAGTGTGTGTAATAATTTATTATAATACGTCATATGCATATTCCTCTGACTGGAAAGGATAAATATTTTAGGAACTCTAATGAAGAAAGTTATCTAAATGTCTTTCTCACCCATAAGGGATACTTCCCTCTCTGGAGAGGAGGTTTCAGGTGTTTAGAACATCTACATTCTTTTAAAAATATCTGGATAAGCATTTGTTACATGGGGCCCAAGTGACTTTGCTTATGAACAAGGAAGAAGCTGTTAATCTATATATCCTCTTAAATAAGAGACTAAGCAAAGCCTGAAAGAATATTGTATCCTGTTTGAGAACACATCAAGTGAATAGCGCTTAATGTTGTTCATAACTTTATATTTTCATCTGCCTTTAATATACCTTTATAGAAACTTTAAAAATCTATTCATCATCACTTAAAAGTATTCTTACATTTAGGTTACTGAAACAATTTGGATCACCATTTTCTGCTGTGGATGAGAAAAATTATGCTGGTGGTGGTGCTAATTAGGTACATAGTTGTGGTCTTGCTAGTTATATTTTTGTATGACGTTGTATTTTTGTATGTATAGGTATTAGATCTTGAAGAAACTGTTTGTTGTTAATTGTGAAGCAGTTTTTTTTAGAAGTTTGAGTATATTGCCAAAAAGTTTGTGGTCTCTGTCTCAGAATCATTCTTAGGCATGGCTGCTGCCTAAATGCTATAACCACACAAGCAAACAATGGAGGCAATCTATGACTGGATCCGAGCCTCGGGCAAGTTGTACCTGTTCCCTTGCTGCTGGTAAGGTATTGGTGGGCATAGGGTTTCTTTTGGGTTCACAAATTTGTCCTTAATCTGCCCTTGGATACATGGTTTCAGCTAAAATCTGTTTGACCACTGAAATGATAGTATTAACTTTCTTCTTCTTAACCTCTCTCTTTTTATATTCTATTTCTGACATAATGTCAAAACAGTCAAAGAGCACATTGGGTTAAGAATTGCTAAAAATGCAAGGAATTAAAATGGGGACAGTTTTTTTTTGTTTTTGATGTTTTCTTTTTTTCTTTCTCTGTACCTAACATGCTAATTAAAATCTGCAGTTTCATCTAGCAATTAAGGTTTCGTGTTACTAGTAATCAACTGTTACTGGGAAACTTTAGAATCCTCTAGGACCTGTTTTCCTTTTTAAAACAAAAACAACTTTGATTTTTGACCTACATAACTTCTGATTTTTTTGTTACCTAAATTGTTACACAGGCTACTAATTATAGTGTACTTAAAAATAAATTACGAATTCATCAGTAAAAATAACATTAAAGGGCAACAGTAATCCCTGCAACACTAATAGTATTTGCTTGTGATTTATTTTTGAAACAATTACTCTGAAGTTTCCTGGAAGCTATATTTCTCTGTTAATACAATATACACAATTTTCAGTTTTGCCGCCTATTCATTGCTTCATTTTTCATCTATATTATGCTATCTTATAATTTCCTCGGGGGTTTCCAGAAAAGGCAGACATTAAAGGAAAACTGCAATGGCCCATCCTATCGGAAATACACCAAAAACAAAACAAAACAAAACAAACCCACCCAAAAGTAGATCAGAATCTAAAAAAAGGACTGAGTTCAAGTGAACTTGCATCATGTGTATTTAATGGGGTTCCAACCTTTTTAAGATCTGCAACTGTTGTTTTATTGAAGTATCTTTGCTTTTATGTATTTCTCCAAGAGAGCAGAATTCTAATTGTGAATGGGGTCCATACAGTTTTAAAAGAAAACTGTATCCATTTTGTTCTATCTAGGAGCCTGAGTTCAAAAGGTAAAGATGAATGTTTCTAGGCATAAATTGCATTTATTTGAAAACATAGTTTTTAAGATAATAAAATAATCAGCCCAGGGAAGTAGTAGAAGCCTTAGTGCTTGAGTCATGTGCCTGAGGCAAAACACTTAGATTGCTGTTGAAAACAGTTCTGCAGAGGAATGGACAAGATGACCCAATAGATTTCTTCCATCTCTAGCTGATTGTGAGCTGACTGGTACTGTTGAAAATCTTGTTTAAATTTAAGATTTAACATAACACTGGCATTCTGGAAGCTCAGTGGTTTTGTTTTGTTTTGTTTTAAAAGATTGATTGATTCACATTCTGCTTTCCCCTTTAAAAATCTCATGGTTTCTGGGAACCTGTGCATATCAATAGGACTAGTAATAATATGGTCCCATGTTAACAGGCATTGCACTGATGCAGAAATGGACACCTATTTTGAAAGCATGTGGTTTCTGTCACACACAGTAAAGCTCTGAAAGAGCCAGCTTCTGTTTTCACTTACGCTTCTATAAATCCAAACTAACATGACAAGAATGAAATGATCTTCACAGTTCTTTGAGATAGGTTAAATATAGTTATTAACATTAAAATGTCATCGTTGGCTTAAAGTTAGCATCCTCCTCTACATAGATTGGAATAACTACAGTGTCCCAGTTGCCATGGAATGGTAGCTGTTGGTAAATGCTACTTGAAATACTGAGGTTAATTCATATTATAAAGGGGAAACTGTAATAACTTTTTTTTTTTTGCCATTTCAAGGGGGAAACTGTAATACTTATATGGCCAGTGGTTAATGGTAACCACTACCTTCTTATCGCCACTTTGCAAGATGAGAGAACTCAGCCAGAGGACTTAGTCTGGGTCACTGTGTATAAGAGCTGAAATTAGAACACAGGAGCTTCTGTCTCCTACTCCTGTACTGAGAATGTACTGCCCTCTGTCAGGCTGAGATGGGTCAATAATAATCTCTCTCCTTTTTCTGTTGCACTTTGAACCCAGGCGGTATACCCATCCCCCAACTGCCCACGATCTCCCTCTTGGCCCCTACCTAAACAGCTATTAGTCCCTCCCACCCCAGTGGATTTTAAGAAATCATTCAAGTTTTCTTTGTTTTCTATTAAACGTTTCTAACAGAGTTGCATGCAAATGCCCCAGTCTGGATCAGATCCGTTTTGTGCCGGATGCTACACAAAGATACAACCCTTGCTTTGGAGAGTTGCTATCTAAAAGCCATAAGAACAGGAGGTCCAGGGATGAGGATGGAACAACCAATCAACACCTGGTTTATTTATTTGTCATAGGCTAATTTCTAAACAAGTTGTACAACTTCAACTCATAGCTGTGAGTTTTTATTAGAACAGCGAGCAGCGATATGAAATATTGGTGTCCATGTGGATCGTGTTTGGCTTCCGCAAGTTGTTTATACCATGTGAATTCCCTTACATGAGAAGTAGGACTAACAAAAAGGGTTGTCAAAGAAATTAATACAGAAAATACTGTTGTGCAACGCAGTCTGTTAGAAAGAGAACTTTAATACGTTAGAGGTGAAAGAGGGGTTAAAGAGGACATATGGGCAATACAGAAGTAAAAGGGGAGAGCAAGGAGATGAAAAAGTAGGCAGGAAAATGAGACACTTCAACAGCGGAGAGAGAGAGTAAGGATTATATCTATCCTAGGCCAAAGCTTATTGCTTTTGCAGTAGCATCAATGTTTGAGAGTGAGCCCCCTCAGTCTCGTCTCTTCGTATCACAAGGGAAGCTTCATGTGGGAGGGAAGAACACAGATTTGGGCAAAACAGAGCAGTGCAAGCCAGTAAAGCTGTCTCTGGCAGTAATAATAGTCATGCTTAGCTCTTATGGAGTGTTCCTCCATAGATCTCAAAGTAGGTCAGTATTGTCACCCTCATTTTACAGAGAGACTGAGCAGTGCTGTGACCTGCCCAAAATCATCAGCTAGCCAAGGCCAGAGCCAGAAATAGAACCCAGGTGTCCTGAGTCCCAGTCTAGGGCTCTATCCATTAGAACACACTGGTTAGGAGGGGATTTGTGCCCAACTCCGATGCAGTTGTATTTTGGTTGGCAAGCAGTGGGGGTAGCATTGGCCTTTGTTATAGACAGCATTCTCTTTTTTTTCAGGGCACACTCAGCTTGATTTCTCAGTGCTATGGACCTCACAATGGGCTGAGAGGAAAATCCAACCAGTGCATCTTGCTATCTAATAACTCGAAAACAAAAACAAATTCCTCCTTGACTGCTCAGAAAAGGCTATAGCATTATGGGCGAATTTAGACAAGTTTTCCAAACTCAAACATTGGTTAAGCTGATGCAGTACAGCCACAGATGAAACGTATGTTTTTTTTAAACCACTTTTTTTATAAAGCCTTATCACAGGCATATTTAGTAGTACTACTTTTATCTCACTCTAGCACTCATGAAAAGAACCTGATAGTCAGCAGTGGGGACAGAAATATTTTATCCACAAAAGCATAGCATGGGCACCAGCTGTTTTTTGCTTTCACATTTTCTGCACGCTTACTGGTCTACCCAACATTACTAGTTGAACGGTCAGGAGTGGCTCGTGTATTTCATTAGACTGGAGATCCCACTGATACTGGGTCTTTCCTCTCTTGTGCTTCCCACTTAACATTTTTCATGTATGAACCTTATAAAACACAACTCTTGATCTCTGCTATCAGCTGAGCTCTAACTTTCTCTTGTGTATCGGATGTGTGCTTCATAAGCTTATTGTTCCCTTGAAAAGATGGAGATTGTTTTGTTGTTGTTACCCGGTCTCCATCCTTTATGAAGTCTGCTGTTTGAGATAACAGCTATGATCCCTCCCAGTAACAGTCTTTGGAGTGACTCCTACTGGTCATGGGGGAACTTGGAGCTTTGGAGTCAATAGAAGCTTTTCTATGGACTTCACCTGATCTTGGACATGCTCCAGCTCTAAGAAAAGCCATGCTTAATCCCTTCTTAATCCTGTGCAAAATCTGTGGCTGAGCCTCTCTTTGGTAAGCAGTTCTGATGACTTCCCAGGCATCCTCTTTCCTCTGCCTCTCTAATTCTTGGTTCTGGCCAGAGGTTCTGAAATACCCCAAGAGGCTGGTCTTGCAGGTTTTTCTGTCCTGAATGGAAGTGAGAAGTTGCAGGAATTGCCATAGAAAAAGTGTTGTCATGAGACTGCCCTACCCAGTTCTGCAGCTTAAAGAATGTCAGGTAATGGTGTGCTTAACCTCTGCACGTTTTCAGAATCACCCATCTTCAGTTGCTCATTAGCCTTTTGCCATTAAATCCCTTTGCAAGAGAGGGCTGGTCACTATTTTGTTGGCAGTCTGGTTGTTTGGGTCCCCTTTCCCCTTCCTTTTTCGTATAGTCTGTTTTTGCTATTCCAGTCTCTTACCTTTTGTGAGCCACTACATTTAAACCTTCATTCAGATCTTGCAGGGAGAAAAAGCAACTTCTGTCATAAGTGGGGAGATGAGTGGGGTGGAATGAGTACTGGGTAGAACTGTCTGCATGGAATTCACCTTGCCTTAATCCTTGGGCTTCATCTTTGTTGCACAATGAGTTCATTCATCTAATAATTTTCTTGTTTTCTGCAAGAGGAAATGCACAATGAAGACAAACTCACAGATTTCTCTTCTCACTGTCACCCTTTTTATTTTCATAGAGCAAAGGGGCAGGAGGGGTAATGTTTAATGGCCTCACAAGGTTATGTCCTTCCTGATTAAAAACCTATTTGGGTTTAAACTGTTGCCTCTTGTAGCTTGCAAGGTGAAAAAGCAACAGAGTTTTATTATATTACTGATTTTAGTTAGAACATATTGTATCAAAGGGCATTCTTTATGGGAATGTGCTCATTATGTATAAATGCTTTTTGGTAAGGTTGTCATAAATGTAATAAAAGCCCTAAATCTTCCTGAAAGTACTGCCAAGTCAAATATAAATTAGAGAGCGTATGAAGGAATAAGGACTACATCTCTCCAAGCTCTCGGCCCTGACTCAGTCCCACCATCCAATATTACCAGCTGCTCCTCTGCTCAGTGACCTGTGTAAATGAGTTGTTGGGGGATAGTTGCCTATATCAGAGCTGGCACACATGGAGGCTTTCTCAGCAGAAAGTCTAAGGCACGGATGTTATCTCAGGTCCCTCTGGATCATTGTGTTTGCTGATGTGATAGGCTGGGAGTGGGAAATTTTCATTGCCACTATCTGCAGTGGACCTGATCTGGGGCAATACAAAAAACTTCAGGTTAAAGGGCAGTGTGGCTATTTTTACCAGCACTTTAATTCAGTTAGAGCCATTTGAGTTCACAACACTAGAAACCACAAAGTTATGGAATTGGGTGCAACTGCACGTCACCCCTTCCCTCCAAAATTACTTCCAAGTAATTATCGGGACAAATACAGAGATTGAATTACTTTTGGGACAAAGCTTTCTCAATTCTAGCTGAAGATTAAAAATGTGCAGTTTTGGGTAGAGAATTCTGTTATGATGATTCATGGTCAAATAAAGCGTGACGTTCTAAACCACTGAAAGAAATAAGCTATATTAGCTCTGTTATTCTTTTATATAGAAACCAGTATTTCACATTCATGAACCTCTGTAGGGCAAACCTTATAAATGACATTCAGTAGTTCACAGTGTGGATAAGATTTCTGACGTGAAATGTTAGATCTGTCAGTGTCATGGTTGATTCCCCACTCTGGCACTTTGAGTGCAGAAGTTGGGGGCCCGCAAGGATTCTAAAAATTAATACTGGCCACTCCAGGCTTGTGTTTAAACTCCCACGGTTACAACTTCTCTCTGATCTTGGATGGGTAGATGCTGCCACCACCCAAATGCAAAACCCCTTGGAACCCAGGAAGGTGCACTTGGGAATTCCTTCCTGTGGGGTACCCTCAAGCCCTTTCACCGCCTCCCCTCCAGGGAAGAGCTGAGAAAGAAAGCAAAGTAAATTAGCTGTTGCTCCCAGCTATCATATGCACAAACCTCTTTAGGACACCAAAAATCCAATCCTGTTCTTAAAAAAGGTAAATGTTATTCTCAACAAAAAGAAAGAAAATACATCTGGAACTTAGGCTTTTGCTAGATTTAAAAAACCCACTTACAAAAATTAAACATCAAAAATAACCTTCTTGAGGTCCAGCTTAAAGGTTACAAGCAAAACAAAAAGTATTTGGGGTTAGCACAGAGGAGTCCACAAGCCAATAAGAAATAAACAGAAATAAACCTAATTGCGTCTTTCTAAACATTCCCGATCTACTTACATCTCTGGGTTGTTAAATAATTAGTTCTAGATATGCTCTGATGATTTACATATCTGGCCTTCAGCTTCTCACAGCATAACTGCTCCCTGTTTCCCTCTTCCCCAGAGAACAACAACAGCACACAAAAGGAAAGCTTTTTTTCCCAATTTTACAAAGTTCTAGCCTTCCCATTGGGTATTTTGGTCAAGTGCCCACTCCCTACCTTTTACCTGGACTTTACAGGTAAAGCAAGTAGAGAGCAGCTACTAAGAGAGACTTTATAATGAACTGGCTGGATGGTGTCCATAAAAGGGAGCTACCTCACCCCTTCATTTATCAGTCTGGTTCCCAGTGGGCCAATCACTTATGGTATTCTTGACAGATAAATCTACTTGGGTCATATCAATAGATGCAAACATTCACTTCAGCCCACAGTCAATTGATAGCCTCTTCAATGCTGCTCCTGTTGCCAAGTCTGCCAGCCTACCAACAATGTTCAGGTTTGCCAGGAGCTGTGCTTCTTCATGCCATCACTCATCAGATCTGTCTCATACTTATCACTGACTCTCCAAGTGTGAAGTACTATTTTTCTGTTCTGCATCAGCTGATGAACAGCACATCAGGATAAATTCTTATGCTGAATAACTCTTTGCATTCTGGCATAAGGAGAAAGCTGAGTAATTGAATTCTTGAGATGACAGACCTGTGTGTGTGATATTTTTAAAGGACACGTAAGATAGGAAAAGTGTATGAATTACTGTACACATTTTCAACACCTGGAGAAGTAGGAACCTAAACTAATCTGGAATTTTTGAGCCAATAAATGTGCAAAGTGCTAAAAGCTTTCTCAGTACTAAATTATACTTTCACCTGCCTTGAAATGGAACCCGCACATGAGGTAAAGGGAGGAAGAAGGATATTTATAAATAGATCAAGTGAGAAAAAGAACTAGCAAGAAAGTAGCCTTATTAATAAGGAAGGGACTAGAGCTATGGTTTTTATTTTTGGGGGGTTTGGGTGTAAATAATTTGGCAAATTTGACACACATTTGTCAAATGTTTTGATTGACCTGCATATTTTGTTGGAAAAAAGTTTTGCCCAACTCTAATAAGGATGAAAATAATAATGCTTATCTCTGAGATGCTGAGCTCCCTGCAAAAATTAATAAGGAGGAAAAAAAAGTAAGTTTTGAATTCAGAAGTAAGACTTATAAAAAGTAACTATTGATACAAGCAAGTGGTAGGGAAATGTAATCATTTGCCTTCATTGATATCCATGCTAGGGAATTAGTGAAATTAAAGCATACTCCTGAACTACTGTAGCCAGTGGGAGTTTTGACATTGACTCCAAGGAGAATAAAATTGGGTCCTTTCATCTTGATTTGAGCAAGGTACTGAAGATGTTATCTACCGTAAGTACAGATCTCATTGCAGATCCTTAGAACTGACTGCTCCTGCTCCTGGCTGGACTAAACTGCTTACTGCAGAGTTAGGAAGAATTTAAATGGCACTCTGTGTGTGTGTGTGTGTGTGTGTGTGTGTGTGTGTGAATTATGAATATTGTGACAGGGTCGGGCCGGATGGCTATAGGAGAGGAATAGAAGGCAGATATATTAGCCCCAGGTTAAGTAGGTCCCTTTTCCCTGGGTAAGGTAACAGGGAAGGTTCCAGAACAATCAGCAACCTTCTGGAGACAATTATGACAGACAGGCTGATTAGAACACCTGCAGCCAATCAAGAAGCTGCCAGAATCAATTAAGGTAGGCTAATCAGGTGTTGGGAGGAGGCCATGGGGAAGTAGCCCAGGGAGTTGTAGCTGTCGCACAGCTGTTCCAGGAGGCGCTCTAGACAGCTCCATTTCACAGGGCCCTGGGCTGGAACCTGGAGTAGAGGGTGGGCCCGGGTTCCCCCCAAACCTCCCAACTCCTGGTCAGACACAGGAGTTGTTTACCTGGACTGTGGGTTCACGAAAATGGCCAAACTGAGGGCTGCCGTGAAGCTCCAAGGCGAGCAAATCCGCCAATAAGCGCAAGACCCACCAAAGTAGAGGAGGAACTTTGTCACAACATATTTTAAATAATCCAAACAAAAACCCACAGAGGCTGTTTTGTTTGAGGAGAATTGTGTTTTGGCAAGGAGAGCATATTTTAATTTTGTTGTTATTGTTACATCCTTGGGCATGTGGAATTGCCCTTAATATGCACTGAAACTTCCACAAGATGCAGGTATTTGAATATGGAGATGTTTGGTTTACTTTCCTTTGCATACACCCATCTTATTTAGTGTGTCTGAGTCCTGTAATGTCCACTTTCATATCATCTGGATATCTGTGTTCCTTTGTGATACTGTGTGTTCCATTGTTGTTCCTTGACCAGCACCCAGAATCTAGGTGCGTGTGTGAAGTTACTTTGTGTGTACACAGTTCCAGGCTGTTCAATGTCAAACATGCCCTCACTAGATATGTGAAATATGAGTGAGATAAAGAAGTGGGATCTTTCCCTCTTCACAGTGGGATCTTTTTTTAAACCACTTCCTGTCAATAGTTGGAGTCTGGTTCTGAAACTGTCCCAGCTTCCTCCCTGTGCATGATACAACCTCCTTGAGCTCATCCACAAAGCCCATATCCAATCCTCCCTTAGGTCCCTCTTAAATACCTACTTTGGCCATCGTGCTAGCTACAGTGAATTGAGTTGGCTTGCATGTAAGTAGTCTGGTGTTTCCCCATTCCCTAGTCTGTCTCTCTCTCTCTCTCCATATGTGTGCATCTGTCCTTAGACTGTCAGCTCCTAAGATCAGGGACCATCCTCCCCTGACAGCACCTACAATAAATAAATAATCGTTCAGATCAGAACAGCTCTGGCCCATATTTATTTCTCTGTTTGCCAGATGTATCTGGCAGCACAGCTCTGCTGAACAGTTTAGCTAATTAACTGCTGCTCTGGAGCCAACAAGGTAGTTCACTTTCTTGTGAGTGCTAGACTGTGAGTTGTTTAGGTTTTTTTTAATTTTCAGTGAAAAACAGTGGGCTAAGACTAGTGAGGAAAACATGGAGTGCATAACCCATTTTTTTGAAACCATCGGAGTACACATATAATCCCCCTTGCACATCCCTTGGCACTCCATCTTATGTTATCACAGCACTGACACTTCATATGATGATTTAAAGTAAACCACACTTTTAATTCACCTACTATATCACGGCTCAATCCTGCAATTTGCTGAGCAATCTGGGTCCCCCTCCCACAAAGCACGGGTAGTCCCATAGTCAAAGAATAAAGGCCCCTTATTGTTTTTATCCTTTGCGGTACATGCTATGTAGTGCTATGTACCCTCTGGTTGAAGAAATAATGCTTTGTTTTAAAGAAACTGTTCTTGAATCATTTTAATCAGCTGCTGTTGCAGGCTTCCAGAGGAAAAGATCTTAAACACTCTTGATGAACAGGGGGCTGCAGGCCAGAGATCAGGTCTAAGACTGGCAGAACCATGTGCTTCCACTGAGAAAGGGGTGAAGATAGTGTAACTTGTCCCCAAAGTGGTGTACGCAAGAAGGGCTAAAAGGGATCTAAAGTGCAGCCTAGAATTGCCACCTATGAGATGCCAGAAACATGGGACATCCCGGATGATCAGGAGCTCTGAATCCTGGAGGGGCAGAAGCACACTTTATGCTGAAGGTATCTCAGGTTGGTCTCTGGTGGAAGCTCCTTCCAACTTTCCTTAGACCACTGATACTCAGACCTCAGTGGTTCAGGAGTTGTGTGAAGTCATTGTTTCATTTACTACCTATTATTATCACAGCAAAATGACTAACCCAAGTATTATTATTTTATCAGCTACAATTGATTAATAACCTATTAACCAATCAGAATGTTTTTACTAACTGAGATGGGTTAATAATTAAATCACACAGTGTTTTAATATCATGTGCTGCAAAGAGCCACAGGAGATACGTTAAAGAGGCAGTTGCGGCTCAAGAACTTTAGTCTGAGTATCCTTGCTTTAGATGCTCTGCCTTAGAACCCAGATCATTCTTCTCACAAGCACAAACAAAGGGAGAGACGGTCTTTGAGAGCCTGCTCCCAAAGACCAGTCCTGGCTATAGAAGTCCTAGTGGAAAACCTTGAATTGCCCATCCATGTGAATAAGCAGTGAGTGAGGACCAGCCATACTAGTGATGTGTCCACTCACATAATCCATTCTGAATGCCTATAAAGGGGTGAATTGTAACCTGTTCTGGAGGCATGACATGTTGTTTTATCAGCTGGATTTACCATCAAATGAAAGTCACGATGCCCCATTCTGCTTTCACGATGAAACGTATGTGCCAGGGAGAAAGGCTTGCTGGACACCGTTAATAAGTACCGTTACACTTACTATTGGTAGAAGCATTCGGAATCATGGCTTGTGCGCAACTTAACCCAGCGTGGCTTTCAGATCTTGTGGCTGTCTTTCTCCCAGTTTACAATACAGAAATCGTTTTGCTGGTAATCGATGCATGGGGTGACATGAAATGTTAACATCTGTATATTGTAGGAAACTACCCAATCACTCACAGTTTTGTTTTTTAATTGTGAATAGATGGAGGTGGAACAAAATGGGCATAGCTCAGGGCAGTGGTAAATGGGCCACTGGCAAGTTCAGACACAGGCCCAGGGTGGTAGTAAAACAAACAAGGTTTTATTAGATCAACAGGTATGGGCATTGGAGGTTGACAATTAATGGAAAAGCTGCATGTTCCGCCCGCCGCGGCGGCAATTCAGCAGCAACTTCTCCCCTTTGCCAGCCACAGCGGCAAATCGGTGGCCGCTTTTTCCTCTTGCCATCTGCGGCGGCAGTTTTTTTTCACTGCTTCGGGTGCCAAAACCTGTAGAGCCAGCCCTGGATACGTTCCACTAAGACCGTGTCCCTACAGCAGGGGATTGGGACAAAGGATTACTTTTCCCTTCGCAGCTGTGCTTTTAGTGCCTGATCCAAAGCCCACTGAAATCAATAGGAGACTTTCTATTGATATCCATGGTTTTTGGATCAGGCCCTTTGTCCATTTTCCCACAAGTGCAGCCCAAGGCTTTGATCCCTTTTTCCAAGTACTGTGTGTGCAGGTCAGCAGGAGATAGCCTTTAGCTGACAGTGCCTACATGAGGAAAAAAGGCAGCATTCCATGGCTCTGGACCGCATACAGTTAAACCCTATAATTTCTTAGCTGAGCCATTCTTTAATACATTTCTCATGTGAGCATGAACAAAACCAGCCTTAGTGAGGATGAGAGCTGAGCTAGTACCACGTTTGTGATATAACCTCTTATCTAAAGCCCCACTGGTGTAGTACAAAAGAGTACAACTCGGAGGGTTGCCTTGCCCTTAGTCAATGGCTGACTCAGACTTGGATGAATAATTCATTTTGAGGCTAAGATTAGGTACTAAATTCTATCCTGGAAGGAATTTGTATTACAAAGTTGTATAAATGATTTTAAATAGGGGTATGTAGTAGGTCAGCTCATTCGCTACTGTAAACCAGACAAAGTCCCAAAAGTTAGCATAGACTTGTACGAAGGAGTAGTGTATTTGGAAGGTTCTCTGTTTTAAGCACCCGTCTCATGTTTGATGAGACCATTAAAGTTTGTTATATCTATAAAGATATTGCGTCCACAAGGGATCATCTTTGAGATGTTTTGACGTGGGCCCTGGCATTCTTCGTGACAATGATATTGGAATAAGGTGATTTCATTTCATGAAGTGAGAGGAAGCTTTTATACATTTTACGTAGAAATAGTTATTGTAGCCTGAGCTAATTTGAGGCCCGACTTGGAGAGAATATTGCATTTATTCTTGAAAATACCCAAGAGAAACTAGAGGGCTGTCCTAATGGTAAAGTTGAAAAAGTGATTACGGTAAATCTACAGTTCAGTGCATCTCCAATCATTAGCTGCAGCCTCAGGTACACTAGCCTTTCAAGGAGAATAAATTGAAAATGTTTCAAATTTTTAGATATGCTGGAGGCAACTCCCACCTTCTGCAAAGGAAAAACATCAAAAGGAAAAAGAGTGCTTGGTGGTATTGAAGTTTAGGAACGTGAGAAATTATGGAGGTCACTTACGATCCCATTGGCCCTAAAGCAAAACTGTTTCAAGACATCTTAGTTCTTTGACCTTCCTTGTACCTATTTGCAAGTCACAGATTTTTTTACCCAAAGCAGTCTGAGAAAGATTAAACAGCTTTCTAACATCTGCTGTATTCATGGCATGTAAAGAGAACTGCCAGTTTTGGTTGCTGTTAAGATGAATGGAGACTTCTCAATTTAGAAAAGGTATTTAAACATATTTTTTTCTATGTTTGTGCATTCTGTCACCAGCAGCACACTCAATAAATCAGCTTGCTTTAATATGCTTCCTTTTCTTTCAAAAGGAAATCAGGCTTTAAAAACAATGGAAACTGTATACAGGGGTCAGTTCACTTGCTGGGATGAATTGCAGCATCTGTTTAACAGCAGGCAGCAACCCTTCAGAATGATTTAGTATATAACACACCAGCTTCAATTGAAATTTTGAGGGAAAATTTCTGGAATAAAAATATAAGTTAATTATTTGAGTTGGAAGGACTCTACAATTAACTCTCATGCTTTTAGAATTAACTCCCCTGCTCAGGGAAAGTGCCATCGCATGCTTAATTAATCTTGTGGAAAATGAAGGAGTTTTGTATTTTTCATATGTGCCTCCATATACCTGTTTAATATTATCCTATCTGACTGCACAGGGTTAAAAATCAAAGGAGGCTGGTGGAGGTGGGGTGAGGGGGAGAAAAAAGGAAAAAAGGAAACAAAACAATGCAGAGATCAGGCTCTTTAAGGGATCAGTGGGGTGGAGCTTATAACTGGGGAATGCCCCTGCCTGGCTCCAACTGGGCTAGCAAGGTTTATTCTTCCCAGAACCAAAATAGGATTAAAGGGGATATTAAAACCTTCAAATTGCTAGCTTAGAAGAAAAGGGGGGTTGAGATGTCCATCAGCAGCTTCTCAGGCTGGAGACACTGACAGGCACACACACAGAAGGAGGGAGAAAATGCAAGAAGGCAGTCTGCTCTCAACTCAGGGATGAAGATATCTGAGCTGAATGGCACTTACCAGAGCTTGCAAGGGAAGAGTAAGGTTTAGTTAAGGGGAAGTGTGCATAGAGGGCTTTGTTTTTTCTCCTGTTGCTCTGCATGCTATGTACCCTTTGGATGAATAAATAATCCTTGGTTCTGAAGTTGCTGTTTTTGAATGACTTCAGTCAGCTGCTGTCACAGACTCCTGGATGAAAAGGGCTTACATGTGCCTAAAACACTTGGGCTTGTCAAATTAATGTGGTTGATAGACAGGAGAGATCCAGTGACTAAGTGACCCTTGAGAGACGTGCAAAAAGCCATGCCTGTCACCTGAGGGGTGCAATCGAAAAAGGCTAAATGGGGTCTAAAGCGTAGCTTGCCCAGTAAACTTGAAAATCTCACAGGGTCAGTATCATGTTTATGTCACCATGAAACGTTCTGTTTGCTTGTGTATAGCCTGTAGAAAGCTGCTGCACATAAGAGAGAGAGCCATTCATACCTGGGCAGAGAGCCTTCATACCTGATCCAAAACCCAGTGAAGTTAATTGGAGTCTGTCTTTTGACTTCAATGGGCTTTGGATCAAGCTGTAAGGCAGAAAATAGACTTAAAATGAATTGCACCTAAACTAACAGTAAGCATTTCTCCTAGCTATGTCTATAGATAATTTGTAAGATTCTGTAACAGTATTGTTATGCTGGAAGGTTTTAATTACTGCCATCAATAGAATCGATAAAATATCGCAGACCTGGGTGTGCTAAATGCCATTCAGGCCAAGTGGAAGGAGCAATTAATCCCTTTTTATGTAGTTTCAGAGTAGCAGCCGTGTTAGTCTGTATTCGCAAAAAGAAAAGGAGTACTTGTGGCACCTTAGAGATGAACAAATTTATTTGAGCATAAGCTTTCGTGAGCTACAGCTCACTTCATCAGATGCATTCAGTGGAAAATACAGTGGGGAGATTTATATACATAGAGAACATGAAACAATGGGTGTTACCATACACCCTGTAATGAGAGTGATCAGGTAAGGTGAGCTATTACCAGCAGGAGAGTGGGAGATGGGGGGAAAAACCTTTTGTAGTGATAATCAAGGTGGGCCATTTCCCCCCCCCCACTCTTGACCAGACAGCAAGTGTGAAAAATTAGGACATGGGGTGAGGGGTAATAGGAGCCTATATTAAAAAAAAAAAAAGACTCAAAAATCGGGACTGTCCCTATAAAATCGGGACATCTGGTCAGCCTGGCAGAGAACCATGTGGCAAAGAGCCTGAGCAAGAGGAGAGAATAAGAGGAGTTTTCCTGGGTCTGGCTGAAAATACAGGGGCTGAAGACAAACTGTGTATTCATAAGAGGCAGAAAACCAGCATGAAACCAAGAGAAGCAGTCATGAGCTTAGCTCTAAGAGGAAGCCGTGAGCTAGAGCTCCTTCCTTGGGCATGGAACGTGTTGGAAAAGCCACCCTGGGGATTTCTGAGCAAGGAAACTGCCTGCTGCTGTTCCTACTGGGTTCAGGGCAACAGACCTTTTGAGTTTATTCTTTGAAAATAAATAGGATTGCACTAGAGAATATGCCTGACCAGTATCATCCCTTTCTCCTCCTAATGGAAACAGTCTTGCAAGGCCTTGAACATTGGCTAATTGCTCGTGTCAAAGGGGCAATGGTACCTTTTAGTGACTCTGTCAGTTTCATGTCTGGCCTGAAACAGCACTTACAGTAGCACATAATGCTTGGCATTAGGGGGTGGCATTAGTTTGGTCCTGATTCCAAGAGAAGAGCTCCCTTTACTGCATTGCTCTCACACCTTCTTGCAACATAAAAGTTTTTCTTGGAGATCCTCCTTCCAAGTCCTAACCCAAATGCAGGGCACTTCTCTGGTTAGCTTGTGAGATCTGCAGGGATCACAGCCAAAAACTGGGTGGCTCTAGACATTGAAGAGAAAACAATTATTTGTAATATATTCTAGGGATGCTCTTTGGCATCAATATTGTGAATCTCTTTGACTTTATATATAAATCCCTATTTAGGGTTTATGACTCTGGAGGACAAAATGCTCCTGCTTGAAATATGTCTCTCAACCAGTTTGTGAGAAATCTTTCTGCAGAACTTGAAGAAATGGTTATGGATTTCTGAATTGCACACAGGAGGGCCCAGTCCCTTACTCGGAAAAAAAAAACTCCCACTGACTTTAATAAGAGATTTAACTGAGTCCAGGCTTCAGGGATTTGGCCTGAGGTTTTTGAAATTCTAATTTGCCGTTGTCTGATACCCATTGCCTTGCATTGAGTTAATTAGTCTGCACTGAGGCGGAATTGTTCTTCCTGTTCAGTACACACATACCTTGCACTGAGGTTGCTTTTGCTGGAATTAAAACATGACCCTTCGTGAGCTAGTGATAATGGGCTCTAAAACTGTGAAGCAGAGCAGTACTAGCTGTGAATGAGGCATCCTATAAGTTCAGTGAAAATTGTCCTGTGAGCAGGGTTTCTACTTTATACAGTGCTCCTGTGGGAGCATTGTTGTATCTGTATAATGATGCTTTTAAAGCAAACACATGGCCCTTATGGGGATAGAATGTTCCATTTAGATAGAAGTGGGGTTTGGTTTGAACTTCCTTGAATCTTCTTATTCTCTGGACCCGACTCCTATAGGGTTGATTCAGCCCCCTCAGTCTTCCCAGTTAGACCAGTGAACTATGTAGGATTTTACTGTGTTCGGTTCCATGGATAAGGGCCTTAAAACTGACATTCTGACTGCTTCGCATGTATATTAAGGACCCCACAGCACTTCTAGTACTGAGGTAGGGGGCCACCCTGGTGTCTGAAATTAAAATTTCATCTCCTTATAGTGTTGTTTGCACACACAATGGTCACTGTGAATAACGCTAACGTTTTACCAATGTTGGATTTATTTAATATTCTGAATACCTCATACTTAGATATCAAAGGCTTTGATCCTGCAAAGACTTATGCACATGCTTACTTCTTTGCAGGATTGAGACTCAGATGTAACTGTAGAATTTTTGGATTTGTCTACACTGCAATGAAATACCCTCAGCTGACTTGGGCTCACAGAGCTTGGGCTGTGGGGTATACGGTTGCACTGTAGACATTTGGGCTCAGGTTGGAGACAGAGCTCTGGAATCCTCCCCCACTCATGGGGTCCCAGGGCCCAGGCTCCAGCCTGAGTCCAAACTGCAATTTTACAATCCCACAGCCTGAGTGCCAAGTCAACTGACATATGCCAGCCGCAGGTATCTCATTAGACTGTAGACATACCCTGAATGGTGACTACCATACACTTGCCTAGAGAAAATGAAAATATGACTTTTCATATTTTAATCTTCAAATTACAGTTCCTGTGTTTCAAATAAGGCTCAGAATTTGGGGAGTAGGAACATTCTAGATCCACACTGCTAAAAACTTCCCTAAAATTAGGGCACAACTTTTACCATCTTTCTCTTTTGCTTTAGCTGTTTGCTAGAGTGTTCCAGCTGACTTGAGCTGTTCTGGTGACTTGGAGAGGAGAGGAGAGGAAAGGAGAGGAGAGGAGAGGGGAAATTCCAGATATTTGAGCATAGCTTCGTGTTTGTCACATGAATGGTTTGAGTGATAGATACTGACTCCACAGTTGTTGTCTTGCCCAAAATAGAAAAACACGCAACACTCTGAAAGAGCCACTAAGATGGTCAGGGTTTATTTTATGTATGGCTTTTCTTATAGATCAAAATATAAGAATAGCTCTCTCCAGTCCTCTGTTTGACCACTGATAATAGAACAGGTCACTGGATTAGAGCTGGGTGAATAACTAATTTCTCGGTTCACTGGCAGTTCTGAAAAATAAAAAATAAAAAAAACCCTGAATCGAATCTAAACTTTTTCAAAATTTTCAGCTAATCAAAAAAGTTCATTTTGGGTTGAACTCAGTGTTTTATTCCAGCTGAAAATGTTTTGTTTTGCAGCATTTTTAAAGGGTTAGATTCACAAAATGGCCAGAGGAGGAAGTGGTGGCTGGAGCAATAAAAGAATCCTCCTGTTCTTGGCCCTTTTGTGAATCTAATCCCCTGATTTTACTAAAACCGTTCAGCAAATTTGTGACTAGCTTAGAGTTGACTGAAATTGCATTTTTCGGCAAATAAACTATTCATCCAAAACATTTCATTGTGTCCTACCCTAGATACTCTTGTGTGGGATGGCATTTCACCCACCCTTTCATTCAGGGTCATATCCCAATATAAAAAGAAAAGGAGTACTTGTGGCACCTTAGAGACTAACAAATTTATCCGATGAAGTGAGCTGTAGCTCACGAAAGCTTATGCTCTAATAAATTTGTTAGTCTCTAAGGTGCCACAAGTACTCCTTTTCTTTTTGCGAATACAGACTAACACGGCTGCTACTCTGAAATCCCAATATATTTTCATTCTCTTCAAGCATAGAAGTAACCACTATTCAATGGCTTCTGATACAGTAGTGACAGTTTGTCTCCTCACCTGGCTTTTCCTTGAACTGAGGTAGATCCTGGGACAGTTCTAAGCCCTGTGAACTCAAGAAATGAGGTTAAATGACCATCTCCAACTGAACCAATTGGGATTTTCGGCCTCACCCTATTCCACTTAAATTCAAAGGTCCAGGCTCAGGCCTCATTTGAAAAACAACCAATTATAGTTAGCGTAGCTTAACATCCCTTGCACGTGTCATGTATGCCTTCTAAGGCAAGGCACATTCTTTGCATTAATCTCCAGTCAAACATCACTGCACATCTCAGCATCATAGGATTTCTCAGAAGGCTTCAAAGCAATGGGGGCTTTGTTTTTTGGTTTTTTTTTTTGGTGAAAGTCCAGGTGCATGGTTTTGTGGTGTGGTTTGATAGCACAAACTGATAGCTGCCTGGAAATCACTAAACACCAGTTCACCCCATTCGCGACATCATTCTAGGTGTCTTGCTTTATTGAAAGTGCAACCAGGGTTGTCCAGGAAAGGGCAGGGCAACGTTTCCCCATAGTAAACAGAGTTCCAGATGGATCATAGATCTGCAGTAATGGGTCTGCAGACCCACTGATGGGATGCAGAAAGAGCTAGGGTAGCTGGATCAAGGGGAGAAATGTGCAGAGGAATCCTAAATTATTAAAAAAAAAAATCTTCATTTAGATGCTACCACTTCTGTTGAGTTAAATACATCCTCTCCAAGGCTTTGGTTTGAGGAGGGCTTCTATGAAATGTCTGTATTTTCCTCTGTACTTTGCATAATAAGCTGCACCTACAGTATTAGGGAAGCTAATAACCTTGGTTGCAGTCATGCAAAATGAGTTCCTCTTTCACTTGCTGCTTCCTGTGTGTGTCAGCTCTTGTACATTGTCCCATTGCTTCCACCATCAATGCTATTTAGACCTCATCTTGAGGGCTTGCTAGGAAATTGTCCTGTTCTCCTTTCCCTCAGTCTGACTCACCTGAAGAAAACAGCCAAATCAATAATCTCGTGACAGACATTTATGAGCCACATCAGGAAATGTGTTTTAAAAAAAAATGCTTCCCACGTATCACCTTTTTGGTAGCTATAAATTCTGTAATATAAATTAA
Source organism: Dermochelys coriacea (assembly GCF_009764565.3). Taxonomy (NCBI): domain Eukaryota; kingdom Metazoa; phylum Chordata; order Testudines; family Dermochelyidae; genus Dermochelys; species Dermochelys coriacea. The sequence goes on along the minus strand of NC_050084.1, from coordinate 14,061,944 downwards.
ACTTGTATTACTTAAACACCAGGAAAGTAATTATGTTTTGTGAGATGTGATTATTTCTGCCCCATTCCCCTCTGATGATTTAAACAAAAAAAAAAAAAAAAGTTTGAGATTCTTCATTATCTCCCGGATCCCTTTTCTCTCCCCATCATCTCTTCCCCAGTTTATTTTGTTGGAGAAAAGCGGCCTTCCAGTTCAGTTCATACCACCTGATTCAGGACATTTGAAACAGAGATTTTGATCTTTCTGATATCAAGTCTTCCTGCCTGGATTCCCAAATAACTGAACCAAAAGGTATCCATCTCTATGAAAAGCTAGATCACTTTCATCTATCACTCTTCTACCTAATCTCCCTCTATACTTACAATTGTTTTCCTTCAGTCAGCAATTTGCTAATAGTGTCCTAGAGTAATATTTTATATTCTACAAATAGCTTGGACCCAGTAATCTAAGACACCTCAATGGTTTGGGATTCCATTACACACGTATCTCTTTGTACAGTACCTCTGCAACTGAGATCACTAGAGGTGCTCAAAAGCTGACAACCCCTTGCTTTTAAAGGGATCAGCTGGCAGAGAATTTTCAGTGATGGGGAGGAAGGAAGGCCTAGTGGCTAGGACACTGGACTCAGGAGATGTAGGTTCAGTTTCTGGCTCTGCCATAGACTTTTTTGTGGGAACTGGGCAAACCACTTAATCTACCCCATGCCTCAGTTTTCCATCTCTGAAATGGGGATAATACTTCGAAGTGGTGTTGTAAGAATCAAGCTAATTACTGATGTGCGGTGCTCCGTTACTCCAGTGATGGGGCAGCATAGGTCTGTGCTTTGGAAGCCACCCCCTTGTTGGTCCATCAGAACCCAGACTGGTTAATGTTGCAGGCATGATGCAAAGCCCTCCTTTTTGCAGGAAGGGAGTTGTTTAAATTGTCCTAGGATATGGAGGTTTGATGCAGGATTATAATTATTTTGATGACTTGGTGGGATTGTTGGATTCTCAAGAGCACTGGGAGTCCTAAAAGGATGATGGTATTAATTTTACTACTTAAGATTGTTCCATTTGTATAAAGCCCCCTAGTGCTAAGTAGGTAGTTTAAAATCAAAATAAAAAAAAATATATTCTCCCACTGGGGAGCAGACGAAGTACACTAGACAAATATGTACTGCTGGTTTAATTGTCTTGATCAAAAGAAAAACAATCAATATCATACTCGGTTATTAAAGAGTGCAAATGGGTATGCCACCTGAGGTATAGAGGAGGCTGGGTAGCTGCTGCTCTTTCTAATTGATTATCCACACAAATGCATATTGTGTTTCCCAAGTGTATTATCTCATTAAAATGTCTGCATTTCAGAATATAACATTAATTGTAGGTACTGGAATTTAATCCTGTATCACGGCCCCTACACAACGTTGGCAGTTCCTAAAATGTCAGTATAATCAGCAGTGTGTGTCTCTCTCACACAAATATATATACATGACAAAAAATTATCAGGTGGGAAATCCTGGCCCCATTGAAGTCAGTTTGAGTTTTGCCATTTCAGTGGGACCAGGATTTCACCCCTGGTGTATGTTTAAATTGGATAGTCTGAATTAAATTCCATCTAGACTCTTGGGAGCTGAAAGCTGTTGTTGTAGTTCATGGCAAAGGTATTTTCCACTATGCTTGACCTCTGTTCTCAATGTCATGGTCTCCAGGTAATAAACAGACAAAAGAAATCTGACACTTGGGTAAATTTGCTAGATTTTTATCAGTCAATAAGCATAAATTGAATTAGTAGAACTCCAAATTCATTGCAAACTCCTTATTTACATAACCTTTATTTGTTCTAGACAGTGAGCAACAGTATTAAAAAAGAGCATGTGTGTATCTGAATATATGAATTCTCCATCTCTCCACTGTCAATGCAAGACCTTTCTCCATTGCTGCTTCTATCTTCTGAAGCAGCTGTTCTGCGTTTCTCCTTCTCGATAACTCTTCATCATCTGATTTCAAATACCTGCCAAAACGTCATTGTCCCTTGTCTGGGCCACTTATAATATTTCCTCTTGCTGTGGTTTGTCTCTGAAACTCTGTTATTTTGGAATATAGTTTAAACATTGGCTTCTTTAACAGGACATCTCATGCCCTGTTTGGGTGAACAAAATAGCAGTCTGGAATGTGAAATAGGCATTTATGCATCTAAGTATCAATTTAAGATGCTAGCTGTGATATATAGGTTGCATCCTAGGGATATCTTTATGAACATGGGTAACATTGCCAAGTTTAAACCACTATAATGGGTACTAAGCATAATAATGATGCTTTGCATTTGATGTATTCATAGAAGACTGGCGTCGGACACCCTCACTCACACTGACCTCTACCTTATCTGTGAGAAGCCTCATGATGTTAATGAAATTACTCCTGGAATAAGGTACTACTCACTAAATAAGGATGTCTGAATCTGACACATTATAAAAATGCAAACGATGTGCGGGTTGACACTTCTTCCCATTGTGACTCTGCACCCCCTACATCTAATAAACTATAAAAAGTATAAAGTATAAAAAAGTAAAAGGGTTTTTTTTCCACCAAATGCATCCGATGAAGTGAGCTGTAGCTCACAAAAGCTTATGCTCTAATAAATTTGTTAGTCTCTAAGGTGCCACAAGTACTCCTTTTCTTTTTATAAAAGTATTGCATTTTATGGCCACTGCTTATGCCAAGGGTGAGAGATGTTAATTTTCTTGGCCTCTGGTCTTCCTTTAAATATACCTTTATTAGCAGCTATATACCAAGCAAATTCACAGGCTAGTAATAGTTTCCTCCCTTGAGAGCACCATTACCAAGAAACACTTGGGAAAATATTCCACTAAACAGCCTTTTCCTTACATACCAACTATTCTTGGGTGTTTTTTATTGAGGACATTTTATGGGTTTCATCTGATCTTCCCCTCCCGTGAAGTCCTCCTCCTCTGTTTGACACCGCCATTTGTTTGCTGGGAAAATGAGAATGATAACTCCATTAGGGGTTATGACTTCAGGTTGGGGAATAAGCAGCAGGCGCAAGCAAGCTTCCTAATAAAGATTTGCTTTCATGCAAATGCCCTTAATGATGCAGAACGAGGGGAGATAAATAGAGATAATGTGACCTAGATATTTTTTTTTCACAAACAGAATGCTACTGGAGTTGTCTCTCCCTCCCCCCCAGCATAGGCAGCTCTTTAAAGGAATGATGAAAGCTCTTTGTTTCATATAGCAATAACACATCAACAAGCTTATCATCATCATCATCAACCATGCTCCCCAGTGATTAAAGCTACTCCTAGAGCAAGAGCCAACAGATCTGCCCACAAGCCTTCCCGCCTTCTTCTGAACTTAGCTGAATTATCATTATTTTCCTACCTAACCTAAATTGCAACAATAGGTTAAAATGCCAAGTTTTGCTGTCTTGCAAAACTGGATCATGATGTAATCTTGTTCAGAGGCAGGAAGGCAGGGAAAGAAATGTTAGACCTGCTATTTTATCCATGTTTTCTCCTCTTTTATTCACTTTTCATGGATATTCACTTGAGTGCAGATTTGTTTGTATGAAAGTTCACAGAAAACTAATAGTTACACTTTATATTAAGGTTCAATTTACAAATGGTTTATAAAGGGTTAATAGATGTTACAAGCATGTTACGGACATGAGTAGTATGTGTTGTAAGCAAAAAAAAAAGAATATATTAGAGTTATAAGTGACTCATAAACCTGTTGTACTTTAAAACAATTAACTATTTATTATAGATTCATAGATACTAAGGTCAGAAGGGACCATTATGATCATCTAGTCTGACCTCCTGCACAACGCAGGCCACAGAATCTCACCCACCCACTCCTGTGAAAAACCTCTCACCTATGTCTGAGCTATTGAAGTCCTCAAATCGTGGTTTAAAGACTTCAATGAGCAGAGAATCCTCCAGCAAGTGACCTGTGCCCTAAGCTACAGAGGAAGGCAGTCCTTTAGACTTTATGATCTATTTATAAATTAATGTGACCCAAGTAATTTATCCCCAAACTGAAATTCATGTAATCACAAAACAGAGTTTGCCTCATGACTCAATTGCGATTTAGAGCTGCTGGATCATTCAGTAAGCCAGCAGAAATAATACCTGGTGACTCAGGTGGCCAGTCCGACAACTCAGACATCGAATTGCAAATATTTAGAACTGGCAGGATTCAATTTAGTGAGCAATTGGGGTGAAGCTTTAAATGTAGGGCTTAAACGTGACTTGAATGGTGCATAGGTCTTGTGCTGGCCCTTTGCAAGGAGCAAATTTCACCTTTAGTGAGCAATCCAGGCTGCAATTTGTGTCCCCAAATATCCACTGAATTATAGAGAATATCAAATAAGTGAAATCGGCATGTTTACAAGCAATTCATGAACAGAAAAAAGGGCTAAATCCATTGAGTAATTTGTTCTCTTTGAATGATTTTCCCATCTCCAGTAAAAGGCTTAAATGGCATTGGTATGGAGATAAAATCTCCATGACCGCGCTCCTCCAAACACTTACACACATGCTTAACGTGAATAGGCCCATTGACTTCCCTGGGACCATTCACATGCCTAATTTTAGGCACATGCAAAACTGTTTGCAGGATCGGGGTCTAAAGCCCCATTTCTGCACATTCTTTCTTGTGGGTGGACCCCCAATTACTTTCATGGGGCTCTGTGTGGTGTATAGATTCATCAACAGTGAGCAGCGCTCAGGACCCAGTGCCTAAGAGTTCCAACAAGTAGCTGTAAAAGAACATCCTTGCTGCTGCGCTTGATCATTTTACTTAAAAACCTTTCCAAAAATCAAGAATGGTCTGTCCGTATTGATCTAAATCCTATTAATCTCTGTGGTCCAGAAAGCAATAGCTAGTATATTTCTGTGTACTCTCATAATTTGTCTTCACTCAGCATTGCCTGCTGATCCTGCCTGTGGTCCCTTCATCTAATGCAACCCCTGCTACAGGCAGCTTAGTAGCAAAACTGAGTGAATAGAGGCTTTTCTGTTTTAATTTATACACAAACACAATTTCCAAAACAACTTAGTCAGTGCTTTCCTTTATCTAAATTTGACCAGACAGAAAGAAATCAACCCCCCACAATTTTTCTTTTGGAAATTGCAAATGGACAGTTTGAAATCCACTTTTCACCCATATGTGTGCACAAGCAGGATGTGTCAGGCATACATGCGTGCTCAGATCTGTATCCATTTTAAATCTGTTGTGTATCTAATTCTCTGTCTGTGCTTACACATGTGCATGCCTTTCTCCATGATTATGTGCAGATGGTGTAAAAAGGAGTTTAAAGATTTAACCCAATGAACTGGAGCTAGAGAAGGCCAAATAGATAGCAAAGAATCACTCTTTGGCCTTTCAGAAGTTGATTGTTCTGTGTTCGACTACTAGAACGAGGAACTATATGTTTGGTAAATTTAAATGATCCGTAGTAGCTTTGGAGAATATCAACTGAAACAACCACATAGTGTTCTGTTTCCCCAAGTACATCGCTGTATAATACAAGTTATGTTTAAACAGCTTAACCTTACAGCTTTTCGTTGTGTACTCTGGGGATAGAATATTTACCAATGATGGCAAAATGGTTGGCAAAGTTACTGTTAGAATCTCTTCAGTCTCCCAGGCTGCTGATGTTTGAGTGCGTATTTACTAGACATCTGTGGGTTGAATTAACATTTCGTAGAGCTCGTCTCCTCCTTAATTCAAATACCTCCAGTTCTGAAACATTTAAAATGCCAGTGACAGTGACATTAGAATGAACCAGCTCTATATTGCTTATGCACTGCTGAATGTTTGTTTGCCACAGGCATAAATTTTGTATCAGCGTAACCTATTTCTGACTAGATCTAAAATTCCTGGTGAAACTCTTGCAGTCCTTTCACCATTATATATACTGGCTTTAGTTCTGGTATTGTACATTGCCTAAATTGATCAACATACAGCAGAGCAATGTTCCAAGAACTGCATATTGGAGTGCAAATTCTATTGTTTGCACCAAAGGAAATCTGGGGTAACTCCATTGAAATCAATACAGTTACTCCAGATATACACTTGTATAAAAGATAGCAAAATCATCCCACCATGTTTCAGAAAGTTCCCTAATCCATATCCTGCTACAACACAACCCTATTGTACCCTGTTGCTCTATTTCCCAGCTCCCTTTACAGTGTTCCCAGTCTGTATCTAGAAACCTCCAGGTCACTCTTAGCCTGAATGTTAGTTGGACGTTCCCTGATTGATTCATTACACACCTTCCAACTTCTGTAACACATAATAATAATAGTAATAATCCTCAATTCTTTTTTATATAGTGAATTTCATCAGTGGATCGCAAAATGCTTGACAAAGGAGGTCAGTGAGGCAGGGACCCTGCAGACAACACACAACTCCTCAGTCGTTACACAACCCTCATTAATTCCCAAAGCATTATCCATCTTCTGCAATGAATTAAGCAGAGGTCCTGTGGGGGGAAAAAATGAGATCATTGTAAGTAAAGTCTGTATCATTATGCATACGTACAAGTGGGCCAAATTAAGGTTGCACAGGCAACCTTATTTCAGGCATTACCGAAGTTTTGAAAGCTTGACTTTGCAACCATAGCATTCTTTTAATTTTTTATATGTAATTAAAGTCCATATTGAAAATACATCATAGCATTTGAACTATCCTGATTTTTGTAGTGCTTGAATCCATATTGCGCAGTATAGATTATTGCATCTACAGAAATAACTCAAATATATAGTGTCACTTTTTGTGAAAGTTCATGTAAAATATGTAACCATATTTCACTCTTATACGGCATATTGGACACAAAAGGATCCTGCAGTGTTTTGCAAACTACATACATAGAGCATCACTAAAGTTCTATAGAGAGTGGCCAGCAGTGGTCAGCAAACTGTACACGAGTGAACGATGGTAAAATATTTGGGCAAAAGCAGTGGATCAAGTCCCACCACTCCTGAAAAGTTCTATGTACTGTTTAATGCCCACAAAGAGCAGGCTGGCCCTTTGTTTTTCAAGTCTCCCCCAAAAGAGACTGTAAACTCTGTGGAATTTAATGTATCTGCCGATGAAGGGTTGAGTCAAATGACTCTGCTGAAAGGGACAGTTATATATGGGAACCCATGTGCAAGGCTCAGAATTCAGTATGTAACCTTACCTCAAGGGATAAACCAATTGGTACAGCATAGAAATGTAGGGCTGGAATGGACCTCAAGTGGTCATCTAGTCTGTGTCCTCCATGCTGAAGCAGGATTCATTAAGATCATCCCCAACGAGTGTTTTGTCTAAAAGTTCTTGAGTGGTTTCAGAGTAGCAGCCGTATTAGTCTGTATTCGCAAAAAGAAAAGGAGTACTTGTGGCACCTTAGAGACTAACAAATTTATTTGGGCATAAGCTTTCGTGAGCTACAGCATCCGATGAAGTGAGCTGTAGCTCACGAAAGCTTATGCTCAAATAAATTTGTTAGGCTCTAAGGTGCCACAAGTACTCCAGTTCTTGAGTGATATCCTTAGAAAGAAATTTTCTCTATCTGCAAGATGTTCCATAAATGTCTACTTTGAGAATTCTTGCACCTTCCTCTGAAGCATCTAGTCATTCTCAGAAGCTGGGTACTGGACTAGATGTTCAATTGGTCTGATCCATGGTGGCAATTCCTATGTTCCTCCCTGTACCAAACACCTTTCACCTTGAGAAAGCATGGGAGCAGGGACCTCCAGAGGGCTGAAGAGAGGAGAAGTTTGTCCAAAATTGGTACACGTGTTCCTGGAGACAACTGTAGGAAAAAGCAAAGGGAGATTTGCTTCTAAACAAGAGGAGCAGAAAAGAACCACTTCCTGCCAGAGCCGTGACAAAGGAGATGTCTCCCTGGCCACAAATTATTGTCCCCATAGAGCATACAGACAGCAGAAAGCAGGTCATACTCCACACAAATGCAGCACTTGAGCAGTAAACATTATGCTATCATTGGTTCCTATGTCCCAGAGACCCGCTGTGGCTGCAGCTTTGGCAGTAATTCTGAATCAGTCCAGCTGCTGGGATTTGCTCCCTTCCCTCTGAGATGTCAGCCTCACGTTCCACACCTGCCTTACCTCCACAGCTGCCTGGCCTCTGTACATAGCAAGAATTCCTCGTGCCCAGAAGCTGAGGCTTCAGTCTGTTCTGTCCACTCCTTGCTATGTCCTACTCGATCTTCCCTGGCAGCTGAGAAGGGTGGGGCAAGACTTGAAGGAAGAAGAAGGGAAGATGGAAATATCCAGCAAGGTAAGCCAGGACTGGTTTCTCACTGGAATCCTGAGCTAGACTCTCCTTCCAGCCTCCATATACATCCTTCCTACTACAGCAGCCCTATAAGCCAGCCTGTAAAGCAGCAGCAGATTTGACTGCCCAGCATTCTAAGGGTTAATATAGGTGCTTCTGTAACATGGAAATAATCCTTATGTCCATTTTTCAAAATGTCTTACTGTTTGAAGTACACTTTTTGTATATGAAGATTTCAGAGATTGTGTAAATAGACTTTATATAGCAGAACAAAATAGGTACCAATTCTCTTCCAGCTCTTCCACCTGCTTACCAGGTATGGTTGCCAAACAATTTCAGTATTTTATAGTGCCTTCCCCCAAATCAAGTTCTGTGTTGCTTTTGGTTGAAAAGGTAATAATAGCTTTTTTAAAATGTGTCAGTGGCTGCTGGTGATGGACTGAAGATTAGTTGCTTATCCATAGTTCCAGGAGGTATTCGGCAATTAACCCTGTAGAGGAATAAACTTTATGTATGGGGAGTTTTACAAGCTTTCCTGAGTATATTGGGTTTTTAAAATGCTAAAAAGGCAGTTAAGGAAAGAAGAACACAAAGCACAGCAGTGTTTCCATCTCACAGTGCAAGGTTCTTCTAAGAATGGCGTTGTTAGCAAGCAAATACTGACTGTGGGTGAGAAATCCTTCCTCCACAACAAGCCAAAAGACCCCAGCTTTTCAGGACTAGTCTCCTAAAGGCGTATGAGTATAACATGATTCACGGTGAGGGTGGTGTAGGGGTCATCTGTTCGTAAGGAGAACCCATTCATGGGGACTGGGAGAAAACGCGGACATGACACTAGAAATCACAGCAGTGCCAGGAGAAATGATGGATATGTTGATGCACTTTCATAGACTTGCATTTAGTGTACTTTTTTTTAATGGCTGTCAGAATGAACACTTTTTGTTGTTGTTTTGCTCTTCTGGTTCTTTATTGAACAGGATGGTCGGGGGGGTGTATCTGTGTGAAGGGGGGTCGGGGGAAGACAGCGAGAGAGGTTTAGGGTGCTAGTCTGGGACTTAGGAGACCCACGTTCAAATCCCTTCTCTGTCACAGACTTAAGGTGTGATCTTGAGCAAGGCTCTTCATCTCTCTGTGCGTCCGGTCTTTCAGCTGTAAAAATAAGGACAATAGCACTTCCCTACCTCACAGCGGTATTATGGGGATAAATACAAAATTGTGAGGTAATTGTGTGGTCTAATCAAAAATTAGATGCTATGATAATGGGGGATAGACTTTATGTGCAGCATTGGCTGATGTCATGTACTGGCTGGCTGCCCTCAACTAGAAGGAATTATTCCTGCCTAAATATTTGTCTAGGTCTCTAGAAGCTGGAGTCCCAAAAGAGGATACAAGTCCCATATTTATGAAGGAAAAAAATTCCAGAGGCAGGCCAGGGTCTAATACCCATAATGCACATCCTGCAAATCCTGTGAGCTTCACTGTTGGGACAGCATGCTCCAGCACTCTAAATAAGCTTATATTTTATAGTAGGTCAGAAATAGTGAAGCAGCATTTTGCAGTTACCTGGCCAAAGGCATAACAACTTTTTCATCAATTTGGGCCTAGTCCATTTAGAGCTTTGTGTATACTGAGTTTCAGCTAGCAGTCTGATTGGCAATTGCTCTGGCGAGTGGAGCACGGATGTGTGGCTTGGGTGTTGCTTTTACAATTCGTCTGTGCTCAGACCTGCTGCAGCAATTCAGATGAAAAGCTAGGAAGGTCTGTGGATGTGATTATATTGGTAGTTGGGCATAAACCCTCATTTCATGGAGCAAGTCACAGATTTTGCCAGATTCTGCAAAACATGGCCCCCACCCTCCAATGACCAGGTTCACCAGAGTCTTGACCAGATTGAGTTGTAGCCAGCTGGCTTTCATCCAAGTTTTCAGTTGCTTCTAGGTTTTGAATAAACCTGCTGACAGCAGTGTAAGGGTCAGAAGAAAAGGAGACTTGGAGTTGGGAGTCATCAGCATGGTCATGGTGTTCCCTAATTTCTCCCAGTAACTTCATTAAACAGAAGAGGGTGGCAGGACTTCGCTCCACAGGATCCCACAGGCAAGAGAACAGCTGGTGATCAAAAGCAGATATTCATCACTACTCTAAGGAAAGTCCCTCCATCCATATCAGGTCCTGCAGGCACAAACTACCTTCTTCAGCTAGTGCTTTGCAAGGCTGCTTAAAGATGGGAAACTGGCAATAGAGAGAGAAAAGCTCAGCACACAGCTGGGGCCAGATCTGCAAAAGAGCTCAGCTCCCATCTAAGCACCAAAATAAGTGGCCAGATTTTCAAAACAGCTTAGCATGTTGGGGATGCATATTGGGACATGAGCTCCTTTGAAAATCTGTCCCCAGATGTAGGCGCTGTATACTTGGTAATCTGACCCTGAACACCTGAAAATGTGACTTGCTCAAGGTTACACAACAAAACTGTGTCTGAGTTAGGAATAGAACCCAGTTTGATGCTCTAACCACTAGACCACTGTCACTCCATATAAAGAAACATTGCAGAGGCACATGTACATATCTGTCTGTCTCCTACATGTGTGCGCACACACAGCTTGTGTGTGTGTGTGTGTGTGTGTGTAGGTATGAACATGAACATACTACATGACGAGGAAATGCAACTCTTTAACCGAATGTAAACAAACATATTTCTTTCTTTTTCTTGACCTACTTGCACCTCTAAATCGTAGGAACTGCTTTAAAGTATTTCTTGCTGGGATGCAGGTTTCTTGAAATTTGTACAAGAAGCCTCTTTAAATCCTGAGACAGGAAGTTTCTTTGTAGCTCTCATTGAGATGAAATTAGAATAACGCAGTTGCACCAACGGACTGGTATTGGATTACTAGTTGTTGCAATTTATAGTAACTTTTTATTGGGAGGGCTTAAGTTTGTAGGGTTAAAATGATTTATTACTTATAGATAGACAACTAACATTGAGCATCACAGCAGGGTAAAAACTGCCCTAGCATAGCTTAAGCACAAATGCAGGGCAAGAGATCCTTTAATTATCTTCTAAAGGATCTCATTAAAAAATATAGAAACAAGTTATTCACAATTCCAGCCTATAAAATTAGTAGTTTAAAAATACTTAGCAACCCTACTTAACAGCTGCCAATCTGAAAATTATTCCCTTCATATCTTAGGCAATAACATATGGAGGGCTTTAGTAGATAAGAAGGCAGAATTAAGTGTCTGTTTTCTTTCATATCTGTGTCCACAGAAGAACGATGCCTACTCCCTGTCTCTTTCCCACTGCATTGTATTGAATGCTCCCACTCAAAGCGGAAGGTTTGCAATTTCTCCCCACTCTCCTCTCCCCACAGCATAGTATCAAATGGCCCCAGCTGCAGTGGAACCAGTGAAATTCCACTGTCTGGAATGGAGCACGCTGCATAGTGGGTGTACATCACCTACATACTGAGGAACCCATGTCACCGAGAGCTCAATGCTCAGCCCCAACAGGTAGGGGTGGAGGGCTGGGCCAGGGGGTCTGTGATTATGTGGACCCATTAGTCATTGACCCTGCAGAGTTGGTACACAAGAGTGGCAGGGACTCAAGGCTGCAATACTGGTCGTGAAGTAGCTCTGCAGCTGCGGGATATGATTTCTCTCCCCAGGCCCTGTGGAATCCCCTTGTGCCATGCCCGACTGCTTAAGGGAGGGTAAATGGTGGAAAAACATTGTAAAACTTGAGTATTGGCTGCAGTATCAAGAAACCACCTCTCAGCCCACTTAAACAACTTTTCTTACCAGAAAGGATTTCATTCTGCAGGAGCTGGAGTGGTTTTATAGGCACTGCAAAAGTATTGCATATTGCTGCCATGATGAGGGGACAATGTTGTGTCCCATAACTCCATTTCAATTGAGGTCTGACCCTAATTCCCACTGAAACAGTGGTAGAACTCCCAGTGACATCAGGGAGGGCAGGATTAGGCCGGTAGTGACAGGTTTGATTATACTCTGCACTATCAGATCTGTGACTCTGCTGAAAGTCAGGTTAAGAGAATTTTGCCATTAGCCTCAAAAGGAGCAGGATTGGATTCTTAGACCAGAACTCTCAGGAGAATTGGTTTTCATGAGGTTCTGGATTGCCTTATTTTCTGTTGGTCTGGAGATATTGTTGTGAAGAGAAGAGGGATGCTCCAGTGGTTAAGGTGCTAGCTTGGAACTAGGGAGACATAGTTTCAGTTCCTTGCTCTGTCACACATTTCCTGTTTGACCTTGGGCAAGTCACTTAGTCTCTCTGTCTCTCAATTCCCAATCTGTAAAATGGGCATACTAGCATTTCTTCCACCTCACAGGGGTGTTGTCAGGACAACTACATTGAGGACTGTGAGGTGATTAGATACTATGCTAATGGAGGCATGGTACAATTTGTAGAGCTGGATGGGAAATGGTTTTCCTGTCATGTGAGAATTTTTGAGATTTCAAACATTTTTCCCCCCATCCCGATCATGATGAAAAGTCAAAATCTTGAAAATGTTCATGAATCAGTAAACCAAAAATATTTCCTTAAAGAACATTTTAAAACATTTTGTTTTGATTGTCACACTTTCATACTATTTTATACTTTTTGTTAAGTTGAAATGGACTAAAATTTCAAAATGAAATGTTTTGAACAGACAAATGAAACTTTTTGTTTCAAAAAGTCAAATCACGACATTCTCAACAAATTTGAAACTTTGATTTCCTTTATCCCGTTGAGTACCGATCCTGTGTGAGAACTAAACAACTTGCAAGACTGGACTTTAAAGAAAGCCATATTAAAGTTTTCCCTTCCTGAAGTCTTTTGCCACTAACTTGTGCAGGTATTTAACACCCGAGAGTAAATCCCTGCGTTCCAGCCTTCCAGCTTTCTCTCTCCACAGCAGCAGGTACAGCAAGAAAGAAATATTATTTACAGCTAAATCTTTAAAGCTTGGGGATTCATTTTGTTTCCATGCTACAAGCATTCTGTTCACATTTTATTAAATTTTAATCAGAGCATGTGACTGTGAGCTGCTCATCAAATTATGACACATTAGTGAAATGGGCTGGAAAATGGACAATGTTTTGCATTCTGCTTTTAGGTTGAGAAACTAAAACAGAAGTTTCTCGTACTTCTACCAGTATCTATAGGGATCAGCACTTCTGCGGTTTCTTCAAAAGATCTGAAGAGGCTTTGCTCAGATAAGGGATGGAAGAACCCATTTAGAAACAGTGAGAACTTTGCTGAACACTGACCCAAAATTTAACTTTTTCTTTTGCTGCTCTCTGTGTCGGTGTTCCAGCTAGAATAAGAAGCAGACATGTTACATTATCGGTGTATAATTAGAGCTGGTCAAGAATTTAACAGTTTTTCATAGGAAAATGCTGATAAACTGAAACTGTTCATGGGAAAGAGCCAATTCTGATGAATCTCCCAATTTGAATTATTTTTTTCAAACAAATTTTGAAACTGACTACTGTATGTACAACAAGAAAAGCTTGACACCCACAAAACCACATTGCTGCATAACTCTGTAGGTCATGCAAGGGGTGTAATTTCTCAGATTATAACCATCTTGCCCTGCAAACTACTTTGTGCCTTCAAAACCCAGTGGTTTTGGTGGAAGTTGAGCAGACTTGACAGCTTGTAGAAGTGTCACACTTTTTAGGACTGAATTCTGAGTCCAATAAATTTAAAAAAAATAATAATTCACAGAGGGCAGGGGAAATTTGAATTCTCCAGAACTGTTGGGGGAGCGATCCTTTCCCCAATGGCTGCACGCACTAGGGAAGTAGAACTACATTTAAACAGTAATAAAGAATCCTCAAGAGTCTCACGGCAGTGTTAGAGAGGGACAAATCCTGAGCATCAACTGAAGCTAATGCACCCCTGAAGTGTAAAAAAAAAAAAAAAAAAAAGAAATTAATTGCACTAAACCAATCATCCAGGCAGAATTTATACTTTGAGTTTTGGAGGGAGAATTTGAAGACTTCATTTATTTCTGCTGATATTTTTCTTCTTTTATAATTGCTTTTGTGAGAGGTTTTAAAGGCAAAGTTAAGTAACGCAGGCCAAGTGGATTGATATACAAAAGACCTAACTGCCCTTTCGCTTACACTAGCTTTACACTCCTGGGTCCAATGTATGTCCAGGGAGCCAGTTATAATACCCTTATTCTCTCCTCGGCCCTGAGACCAGGTTAGAGCAGACTGGAGGCTGTTGTAACCTGAGCAAGATGACAATGGCTCCCAAGGGTTCGATCGTTCACCAACTGGAGTAGAGAATGCTCTGGCCGCTTCCTCAGTGCCCCCTTCCCCTCCCCAGTTCCTGAAACTTCCTGCAGAAGCTGTGGGGAGGATGTGCAAGGAGCTGGCTCTACCAGCTGTATCCCTTCTGGGAACTCCCTAACGTTGAGGGAATCCCCAGCAGCTCGCTTGAGGCCAACCTTTGCACCTTGAATGGTGCAGAGGTAGCAGAGCAGTGAAGAGCGGCTGTCCCAGTTACTTCAATAGAGTCCCTCCACATTGCTAACCATTCAGGTGAGAGGAGAATCAGGACTGCATAACTTCAGAAAGCCAAGTTACTTTGCCAAAACTCTTGTAGTCGTGCTCGTTGCATTCAAGAAGCAGAGCTTTGAGCTAGAAGATTTTAATATCAGTAATTGAACCGCCGAATAATGATATAGTGGATTTTTTTCTCAGATACAGGGAAATAATAATTTTGGCCAGCATATATAGAGGCTATACACTGCTGTTATTGACTTTTGATACCCTAGTGTGTTAGGCAGAAATAGAATTTTTCCAGAGCATTAGAGACACACATTAATGGCAAATGTCCCTTTGTTCCACTTCTTCTTTGCTTTATAACATTTTTATGCAGCAATTTCTAGAAAAAAAAATGGAAATAGATAAAGAGAGAAAAACAAAGCTATGATTAGTCTCAGTCTTGTCCCCCTGTGAACCAACATCCTAAGTCTGTGGAGTTGTGGAAGATGTTTTCACATTTTCCCCATATGTAAAAACATTCCCTATTTGGATTTGAATTCCCACATTTCTTTTATAGTATTGTACGGTATTAATGGAGCGCTCGTTTGTTAGCCACACTTAAGGTAGCCTGTATGTGCGTGCACATGGTATTTTTCTTCTAGATTTCCATGCCACAGAGCATAACCTCTTTTTTGGTCTCCTTCAATGCTATATGGCACCTTCTGTATGCTTCAGTGGAATTTTCTCGTATGTGATTCAGGATGTGTTCCTTGCCTCCACCTCACCTAGGGAATACAATGGCATAATGGAAAGGTATGCTAATGCAGCAGCTCTCAAGATCACAAAGTTCGCAGCAGACTATTTGGAAGCAGTTGTCCCACTCTGTATAACAAAATCATCCAGGTCCTCCTGTATAATTTGTATTGAAGGAGGCTGCCATATTGCTGCTCAGTATTTTGAACTGGATATACTTAAAGCTGCATAATGGTTTTCTAATTCCTGGCTTTTCAGTCACTTTCTATTCCTGAAAGTTTTCAGACTGAAATTTCCCAGGCTTAGCATCTGCCCCAAAGTGAGTGGTTCTGGAAAGACTGAGCAAAATTGGTTTCAGCCACTTTTGAGTTAGCGAAAAATAGAAAAATACATCTTGATGATAGCCAGTAAGGACACCTAGTGGAAGGGGTCCTGTGGAATGTGCAATGTGCAAAAGAATTGAAGGATGGCTCTTGGGTACTTCGTAGGGGACACAAGAAGGAATCCCGCTCCCATTAACTATAGCAGCTTTGCAACTGGGTTAGACACACAGCACTTTCCCTAGCTGACTGCACAGCATTTAGGTACCTCAGGAGATTTCTCCTGGATTTGAATTTCTGCTGCATTTTTATATCATGATTCCATTGAAAATAAAGTTTAATCATAGAATATCAGGATTGAAAGAGACCTCTGGAGGTCATCTAGTCCAACCCCCTGCTCAAAGCAGGACCAATCCCCAAATCTCTAAATGCCCCCCTCAAGGATTGAACTCACAACACCGAGTTTAGCAGGCTAATGTTCAAACCACTGAGCTATCCCTCCCCCCAAAATGGCACATTATCAATAATGGATCAATAATGATAGCTGTAACTATACGGGTTTGTCCTCTTAAGAGTTCATGATTTTGGGATAAAATATTATAGGCATTGAAATACGGCTTATGGAGTTTTATACTGGAAGAATTTTACCATTCCATTAACCCCTCACCCCCATCCTCTAGGTATTTATTTCAAAGCCATCCCAGTGCCTTCCAATCTGAAGATGGTTGAGTGCCACAGTGGTCTCCAGCTAGTGACTAGCGGTCAAGTGTCCACATCACTAAATCCATTATTCCAGTTGATACCCTTCGTGGCTTTCCACCAGAAAGGTTAACGTCTGAATTAACAAAAAGAAAAGGAGGACTTGTGGCACCTTAGAGACTAACAAATTTATTAGAGCATAAGCTTTCGTGAGCTAGAGCTCACTTCATCGGATGCATTTGGTCCGACGAAGTGAGCTGTAGCTCACGAAAGCTTATGCTCTAATAAATTTGTTAGTCTCTAAGGTGCCACAAGTCCTCCTTTTCTTTTTGCGAATACAGACTAACACGGCTGCTACTCTGAAACCTGTCTGAATTAACATAACATCATAAAAACGTAGGACTGGCACGGACCTCAAGAAGTGGTCTAGTCCATCCTCCTATTCTGAAGCAGAAACATGGAGATCTGAAGATTGAACAACCCTCTCCAGATCTGGATTAAGGGTCATCAGATTAACAAAACACAAAAAGCCTTTTTGGGTGTGTGTTTCTTTTTTAAAAAAAAAAAGTTATGTTTGTATGTACACATGTGATTGGTTTTCCCCTTCTCTCAATACATATCATTATACTGATATTATATAATTTTCTGTTATGTTAATCCAAGGTGATTTTTATCATTATGAGAATCAGAATGTTACGGTCACTTGTTTCTAATTAGGACAATTTAAGGAGGGGAAAAGGGGCTTTTGGTCACTTTGCATCAGACTGGGAAAGTTTCTCATCCTTATATCAAATAGTGGCTGTTTTTAAAAAAAAAAAAAAAAAAAAGAAACTGGAAAAATATCTTCAGGTCTGCCTCCATGTAAAGATAAAATGTATGAACTCA
Source organism: Dermochelys coriacea (assembly GCF_009764565.3). NCBI lineage: Eukaryota > Metazoa > Chordata > Testudines > Dermochelyidae > Dermochelys > Dermochelys coriacea. Next base: position 14,044,504 of record NC_050084.1, on the reverse strand, counting down.
GAGTTTTCTCTATATGGGCCCAATGTTCAATTGTTCTGAATAAGTGGAGATCTGTTGATTTCAATGGAGCTACACCAATTGAGGATCTGGTCTGTATACATTTTGAACATGTATTAATTTGGTTTGCCTGTTCTTGAACAATATTTTTGCAGTATTTTTATTCAAATATATGCTCTGCGTTTGAATGACTTTGCTGCGTGTGCTGCTGTTTGTAGTTTTAAAGCCAACTCTAAGTCTCCAGTGCCTGGCACTCTAGAGATTATTTTTAAGAAAGGAAGGGGAGTCCCTCAGTTTAACTGTGCCTGAAGAGAAAATGCAAAGGTCTAATGCTGGGAAAAGCAAAGGGAACTGAACAAGGATGGACTCCAGGGCTGGGCTGCCTGCAGAACTGGAGTCACTTCTGATATCTTGGCTAGATGAAATGTCCCTCTCTGAGTGTTGCTTCGGAGGAGCCTGAGCTGTGCCTTAGTTTCCCTGACTTTTCTTTTCTCTCTCAATGTATTTTTGCAGTGGGGGAGACCAGGGCAGGGCAATAATTTATTTTTGAAAAACGTGGGGGGTGCTAACTCTGCAACCAGCCGGAGGGACAGGCAGACAGACGCTCATTTCCACACGCACCCAGCAGCCTCCCACTAGCCAATATCGTACCAACGGGCATCACCATCCCCTTTCCCCAGCCCAGCTCTTCCCTCCAGCCCTTCCCCAGGCAGGGCAGCGGGGATTCAGGCACACGGCAGGGAGGGAGGCAGGGTGGGTCTCCGCCGCTCCGGCGCCATCAGCCCCCGGCCAGGGCAGCCCAGAGGCAAGAGCGAGCCGCTGCCCCCCGCCCTCGGCCCCAGAGCCCGCCTGGGGCCGGACTGAGCGCTGCTGCCTCCCTGCCCCGATTTCTCGCTCCGCTCCTGCCCCGCGCCCGCCGCCCGGGCTGGAGTTGGCCCAGGGGGCGCCTTTGCCGCAGCCTCCATTTCTCCCTCCCTCCCTCCTTGCATCGGCCGCCGTTGCGACGCCCGAAGCCCGAAGCCGCCGGATGACGGCGCGGGGATGGTGGCTGACTGGCTCCGGGGCCGGGCGAGACGCTAGATCCGCCGTGCACCGACCGAGAGGGGCACTACCCCTTCCCCCCCCCCCCGCCCCGGCCCCCCCGATTGCGGCTGCAGGGATACAGTCGGGAGGATGGAGCGGGGCTGGGTTTACCTTCCGCCTGGCTTGATCGAGCGAATGACTTAAAGGGCGGCGTGGGGGGGGGGGCAACCCTGTGACATTTCCCCCGTTCGTTTGAAAGCCGCCTTCGTTCCGGAGTTGCCGTTTGGCATGAAGGACGCCCTGGGCCAGCCCTGCGGGGATCGGCTCCTGGAGCCCAGCCCGTCCACGTGAAGCTGGCCGGCGCTGGGAGTCTGAGCTGTGCAGAATAACGGGGGGGGGGGGGGCAGCAGGCGCAGGACACATTCCAGGGGAGCAGGAGTTGCGGCTCTGGCTTCCCCAGCCCGGGGGGCATTTCCCCTCCGCACGCCGCGGCTACCGCACCCGGACGGTTCTCTCCATCTCTTCTCCACCTGCGGGGCACTAGGAAGCCTTCCTGAGCCGGCACCTTTCCGTCACACCCAGCTTTGCGGCTGCCACTTGTCCTGCACGCTCCCCGCTTGGGCTTGAGACCACAACCCCCCGGGGGACGTGGGATGTGCTCTCACCTGCAGCCACCTCCCATCCCAAGCCACCTTTGCATCTCTAGCCGGCAGCCTCCACACATACCACCCCTCATTTGCCAAGCTGCAGCTGAAGCGGCCACACTGGGAGTTTGATGGCTTCTTTGAGGCGAGTCAAAGTTCTGTTGGTGTTGAACTTGATTGCCGTGGCTGGCTTTGTCCTCTTTCTGGCCAAGTGTAGACCCATCACCGTCAAGAGCGGGGATTCCTTCCATGAAATTCATCCCAGGGCAGAAGTGGCCAACTTGACAGCCCATGGCATCAGCCCTATCCAGGATGCAGTACTGAAAAGGCTCTCCCTTCTAGAAGATATAGTCTACAGGCAGCTAAATGGTAGGAATAGCTGTCATTCTTTTGATACCTTTTGGGCACAGACATGCTTGGAAATACAAATAAAAATATAATAGAGAACAATAATTTTTGAAGTTAGCAAAAGTAGAGAGCTACTTACCTATCTTTTCTGTGACAGGTTTCAGAGGGGTAGCGGTGTTAATCTGTATCAGGAAAAACAACGGGGAGTCCTTGTGGCACCTTGGAGACTAACAAATTTATTTGGGCATAAGCTTTCATGGGCTAAAACCCACTTCATCAGCTGTGTTTTCTGTGTTCTCATGCAAGCTATATCTTTAGGAGACATAACTGGGTGAATCAGCACAGTCTCTAATTTCTAAGCTATGTTAGTTTCTTAAAAGATTGCAAGTACCTTGCACAGAATGGGAGGAATGTGTAATAACATAATGCTGGCTCTCAGATTTGTTGTTCCGGTCAGGAAATTATACCATCATGACTTTTTCCTCAGGAGATCAGAAACTAGTTCAGCAGCCAAATATAGGGTTGAAGAAGCATGCTGTGTATTGATTGAGGAAATGGCTTTTTACCACCAGAAATTTGTTGTTTGCTATTTTTTAAAACTTTTGGGGAGATGGTGTGGGTTGAGGGGGTTCAAAAGACTAAAGCATTTTGTGTCCTCCAAGTGCAGACAGCCAGACAGTAAATGCACTTTTCTATAATAAGTTAAACAAACAATTCAATGTTTCCTATGGCTTAGCCTTGACAGATGCTAATTAAAACCTCCAGTAATGCTTCTCTTTATAGCACAGGGCAGGGATTTCTATTAAAATCTCACCAGGTTCAATAGTTTGGAGATGTAGAAAGGGAACATAAAGATGCCATGTGGGATACCGAAACATGTTGTAGGGATGTAAGAAATCTAGGTGAGATATCTAATTAAAACACAGACTGAAGAGTTATTTTTTTAAGTGTTCCCCATAGATTCACTAGTAGCAATGTGATTTGGAGCTTCCAGTCTCTGTGGATTTAAAGACTATAGATTTTAGTATTGCAAAATTAACAGTTAATATTTTCTGTAATGTTGGTATGTTCTCCCCTCCCCTGATTCTTGAATACTAAACTAAGGCATGATTCTGTACTGTTGAACTGAGCACCTTGTGAATTGCATTTGTGTACTGACTCAGAACTATTACTGATGGCAATACTATGCAATGGATGCTAGGCATATACTGAAATGCAGCAGGCATATGCTGGTGTTTTGTCTTTAGTTATAATCATCATCTTGGTTAATCTCTGGGTTTGGGAACAGTGTTGTATAAATTGAGAAGCACTAAGCCAGTCGAGAATGGATCATTTTACATTGCTACTCCATACATATGTGTGAGAAGAATGTCCTGCTTGTAAAGGTGAATGACACCCAGTCTAAACCCCAGTGTTATCCAACAGAAGCTGTTGAAACAGTGTTGCATGGCAATGTGAGGAGTGAAGTAAAAGGATAACAAGATTCTGTACTATTTGGTGTAATGAACCTGTGAAATGCATTGCTGCAAGATAGCGGGGCAAACAATTTAATACTTTTCAGAAAGGAATAGGAATGTCTGTAAATAAGACAGTCTGCAGTTATATTTAACTTAAAAAATCTGTGGAATATCAGTCCTCAATCTTCAGAGGACAACAACCAGCAAGATATTTCTTCCCACCACTATCATTATTATTTATTAAATATGTGCATTGTGGAAGCACCTAGCAGCCTTAGTGAGAGAATTTCCTAGGCACTGTACACACACTGGAAAGTACTACATAACGGAGTGCTGGCATTAGTCACCGTGAGAGTCAAGATGCTCAACTAGGTGCACCAATGGTCAGTTCTACTACGGCAACTGAACGGAATTGAAAAGGACAGCTGGCATATAGTGTATAAAAATGTTTGGTAAAATGAAATCTGATTACTCTGGTGCAATATATAACATTACGTGCAGTATCTAGCAAGGGAGCTCAAAACAAGACTTTAGTTGGCATTTGTCTCCTTGTGTTTCCAGAAATAAAAAGTGGGAGTTCATCAGAAGTGTTTCCATTTTCCTTAGGATTAAGAGCTGGGGACCTGTAGGACTCCCTACTTTTGGCCAATCCTTGAGGGTGCAAACTAGATCTTTTGGTGCCTATTGATTCCCCCAACACACCATTGAGTGCAAGAGGTGCCTTTCTTCCTAGGTCTGAATTGGCCGTTTCTGTAGTACACTCCCAGCAGGTGTGCATTTGGAATGTAGAGTAAGAGACAGCCTGGTGCTGGAAAATGCTGCCATGCACTTAAATGCTATGAAAGGGGATGGAATCAATATGTTTGTCCAAACCACAAATGATTTCCTGGATGGACTGCAACTCAAGAGCATGAAGGTAGCTACTTATCTATATGGCCACTACAAGTGCAATTTGTAACAATATTGATTGATGAGTCTGGCTCAACAATAGACTCAAGTTTAACTGTGGTGTAAGTTAGGGGTGTTGATCAAGTGTATTTTGGGGTTCACACAAAATTTATTTCTGTTAATTTTGCTTACGCACACTATCCACTGAAAACTGTGTCAGAGTTGTAGCTGTGTTAGTCTGTATCAGCAAAAACAACGGGGCATACTCATGGCACCTTAGAGACTAACAAATTTATTTGGGCATAAGCTTTCGTGGGTTAAGATCCGCTTCACCAGATGCATGGAGTGGAAGATATATATACATAGTCCATGAAAAGATGGGAGTTGCATTACCAATTCTAATGAGCCAATTCAATTAAAGTGGGCTATTTTCAACAGAAAGAAAAATCACTTTTGTGGTGGTAATCAGGGTGGCCCATTTCAAACAATTGACAAGAAGGTGTGAGTAACAGTAGGGGGAAGATTAGCATGGGGAAATTAGTTTTTAGTTCTTGTAGTGATCCATCCACTCCCAGTCTTTATTCAGGCCTAATTTGATGATGTCCAGTTTTCGAATTAATTCCAGTTCTGCAGTTTCTCATTGCAGTCTGTTTTTTTAAGGTTTTTTTGTTGAAGAATTGACACTTTTAAGTCTGTTGTTGAGTGTCCAGGGAGGTTGAAGTGTTCTCTGACTGGTTTTTGAATGTTATAATTTTTGTTGTCTGATTTGTGTCCATTTATTCTTTTGCGTAGAGACTGCCCAGTTTGGCCAATGTACGCTTTGTGCTTCAGCAAGGCATGTGATTAGACCTGGTTGAATGAGAAAGATAAAGAAAATAGGAAACACCATCGCTCTCTAGAGCCTGTCCTCTGCAACTGCAGGAAGTAGTGAGATGTGCCCAGATGATCCTAGCAGTGATGATCCTGAGGAAGATGGAACAACTCCTCTATGGGAGAATTTCCCCATGTCTAAATTTGGAGTTAAAATTCATTCCATTCACAAGAGAAAGAGTTACCAAGACTGAAGCTCAACAGTAGAATCTCAGAGTTAAGAGCACCTTGGGAATGCAGGTTATTCACAACTCTGAAATGTTCATTACTCTGAACAAAACATTATGGTTCTTTCAAAAGTTTACAACTGAACTTTTAACCATTTTAATTTAAATGAAACTAGCACAGAAATGGTTTGCTTATCTCGTCAAAAAATTTTAATTTTACATTTTTTTTAGTAGTTTACATTTAACACAGTACTGTACGGTGCAGTTTTTTTCTTTTGTTTTGTTTTTGTCTCTTCTGCTTGATTGTGTACTTCTGGTTCCAAATGAGGTGTGTGGTTGACTGGTCAGTTTGTAACTCTGGTGTTTGTAGTTCTGAGGTTCCGCTGTAGTACCAACTTGAGATGTGCAGGTGTCTAGTATAACTTCACTTATGCTTTTTTTTTTTTAACTTTTCATCTTTAAAAATTGCATTTTGGTGTCAACTGACTCGCCAGCCCTAATCTATTCATTTAGAATAGCTCCCTGCAAAATCCATCAACCAATTACATTCTTCTTTTACAGTACCCATTGATATTTTATTTTATAATTTGCCCGAAGCCTTGATGTTATGTTTTGTGCCAAATTTCGACTATTACAGAATGTAGCATCCTCTTACTTTGAGGGAATCCTGTGTTTCTCCTATAGCTTCACTTGGTTGGAGGAAGTAGGAGGTGTTTGGGCAAACCTGGCCCATGAGTAGGGCTTCTAGGTGCTAAGGTAATATCGATAATAATTACAAATTAAGTCTAAACTGTGTGCTGTTCTAGTTTGCTGTGTTGCACTCAGAGTTGGCTGCATTTCAGTGGTGGATGAAGCAATTCCTAAATAAGTGCACCATTTATAAAGCTCTGTTGTATAAATATAAGCTTGTTATTATTCTGATCTAGTATGGCAATTCCTGTGTTTCTGATTGTTGCAAGATATGGTATAAATCAGGTCAGAAATGCCAGCCAAACTGTGCACCCACCATCTCTCCTTTGAAACTTTTTTGGTGAATGTTGGCCTCCAAGACAGAATCAATGGAATTCTGTGCTGATGGTCTAATAACTGCACTGTTCTACAGAATTAATATTTGATTAGTAATGACATTTTGTAACCAGCACCACACCTCCCCTGCCCACAATGGACATTTCTTTATGCAAGGGTTGAAGGGCTGGGCACACATGCAGGCTAAGGGAGGATGGTCTAGTGGATAAGGACTCAGTAAAAAAAACATTCAGTTCTTAGACTTTCCTGCAAGACCTTGGGATGCTCTGACATGAACCAGAACTGCTGTCTTAAATGACTCTGCAGACCAATAGGAACAGGAGAGACCATACGAGTTTCTGAAAATGTAAACCACAGCTTAACATTGGTGAGGCAGTTAGAACCTACTTGGCCTTGTTTTGCAGGTGTTACACATGGCTGAGGCTGGGTGGAAGTGGTGTTGCTTCTTATGTTCAGCACAGCACAAGCCACTATGTAATTTAGCCCTTGGAACGCTGACCTTTTCCAGACTGCCAGTCAGATGATTTCTGCGTGTGTGTGCAGTATTGTATTACAGCTTGGTAACTATTCATTGTAAAGGGTAGATTTGATTAATTCACTCCCTTTTTGTTCTCAAATAATCCATGAGCAGACTTAGATCTTTAAAAATTTGTTTTTTCAGAATTAGTCATAAGCATATTTCAGCCTGCGGCTTGCTTGTGAACTATTGGCCATAAGTATTGCTCTTTCTGATTTTCTATTCCTGCTGTGTGATTCATCACAGAAGGGGTGTGTGTGTTTGTTTTCCAGCCCCCTGATCAGATAACTCTTATACTATCAAAGAACTTCCATAAGTGTGGCCATGTGTTCTCTCTCCCCCACATAAATATTTTGGGGAATATATACATTTGTAAGAGTATTTGAGAGACTTTTAAGTTCTGCAGTCTTTTTTTTTAATAAGCAGATGTTTTCTTTATACTGCATAGGTGCAGAAAAAGCTAATGAAAGGGTTGTGAATACTGCGGAAAGGAACCTATGGCTTTTATTCCAGTTAATGTTTGCAATTTTATTTTTTACTCCTACTTAATCTCTCTCTCTCTCTCTCACTCTCTCTGCTTCTACATTTACATAAAATTTAGGAATGGTTGTGGTCCAAATAGCCTCAAAAGTTGTGGAAGTTCATGCAGAAATATCGGAACTTTGCAATGTGAACCCTCTCAGAGAGAGAGAGTGAGAGAGAGAGAGTGTGTGTATGTCTGTGCATAATAGACATAGGTTAAGGAGGATGGTCTAATGGATAAGGACTTAGTAGAAAGCATTCAATTCTTACCTCAGCCATAGACTTCACATGCAATCTTGGGATTCTCTGAATTCTTCCGTTGACCTAGCTACCACTTCTCCGAGGGGTGGATTAACCTCAGCGATGGGAAAACCCCTTCCATTGCTGTAGTGAGTGTCTACACCAGTGGTCTCCAACCTTTTTACGCACAAGATCACTTTTTGAATTTAAGATCAACCCAGGATCTACCCTGCCCCTCCCTGAGGCCCCACCTTGCTCACTATATTCCCCCCTCCCTCTGTCGCTTGCTTTCCCCCACCTTCACTCACTTTCACCAGGCTGGGGCAGGGGTTTGGGGTGCACGAGGGGGTGCAGGCTCTGGGAGGGAGTTTGGTGCAGGAGGGGGCTCCGGGCTAGTGCAGAGTGTTGGGTTGCGGGAGAGGGTGCAATATGCAGGCTCCAGCCAGGAGGCACTTACCACAGGCGGCTCCCAGCCGGTGGCGCAGCAGGGCTCAGGCAGGCTGCCTGCCTGCCTTGGCCCCACGCTGCTGCTGGAAGTGGCTGGCTGCTGGCAGTCCTGGCACATCTCTGCGGCCCCTGGAGGGTGGAGGGCAGTAGGTCTTGGTGTGCTGCCTGCACCCACAAGTGCCACCCCACAGCTCCCATTGTCCAGTTTCCGGCCAATGGGAGCTGCGGGGACTGTGCTGGGGGCGAGGGCAGCATGCGGAGCCGCCTCCCGCTGCAAGGACCGCAGAGACATGCCAGCAGCCAGATACTTCCGGGAGTGGCGTGGGGCCAGGGCAGGCAGGCAGGCAGGCAGCCTTCCTGAGCCCTGCTGCGCCGCTGGACTTTTAGAAGCCTGGAGATCGCAATCGACTGGCAGAGGCTGCAGGATCGACCAGTCGACTGCGATCACTGGGTTGGTGACCAGTGGTGTCCACTAGGGCTCTACACTGACTCAGCTGCAATGCCATTGCTGAGCTGCTGTACCGTACGAACTGTAAACACAGCTTAGGTATCTCTGTGCTCTAGTCCATTAGAGAGGGCCACCACAGCTGCTCCAGGAACTAAAAACAGTTGGTGGTGGTTCAAGCAAATCAGCCAGGTTGTAAGCTCCCTACTCTTCCCAGAGAGCTTCTGCCTCCTGAAGTGTCTCGCGTATACTAGTTTAAACTGGATTCTTCAGGGACAAACAGACAACAGGATAAATAGCCTGAGTTTAGGCTGACTCAGGGTCTTCTTTCGGATCCAGCAAACAGAGAGAACCTGCTGTCCAAGGGGAACCCCACCCTTATGTTTATATGTTTTCTCTGTGATGCTTTTACTTGAAAAACCAATGTGCATGCTTAGAAGAAGCTGTGTGGTAACTTGTCGCTGCTGGCACTATGCTCTTCACAGCCCTCAGAGAGAAAGTAAAGCACAGGTACTGGGATTTTTAGGCAGACTGGCTTGCTGGGGATATCACAGTGTAGGGAACTGTTCAGCCTTAAAATCCTGGTCAGGAGTGACACGCAGGTCTCTGCCCCAGAAAGATGATGGCTGGGAACTAGAAACTTTTAAGTGGATGCCATCAAGGAGTCACAAAGCAGGAATACAAGTGCAGTTACCCTGAAACTGTGACACAAATGAGAGGCTATTAAATCAATATACAAACAGTTTGCTAACTATACATCCATGACAATTTGAGAGTAGGAATGATGGTCTGGTGCAGAGGTGGGCAAACTACGGCCCGCGGGCCACATCGGCCCGCGGGACCGTCCTGCCTGGCCCCTAAGCTCCTAGCTGGGGAGGCTCGCCCCCGGCCCCTCCCCTGCAGTCCCCTTCCCCCACAGCCACCCGGGCAGCGCTCTAGGTGGCGAGGCTGCGCGCTCATGCAGGGCAGCGTGGCGGTGTGTCTGGCTCCGGCTGGGCGGCGCGGTGGCCAGGCATGCTGATCTGAGTGGCATGGTAAGGGGGCTGGGGCTGGGGGGTTGGATATGAGGCAGGGGGTCCTAGGGGGCAGTCAGGGGATGGGGAACGGGGCGGTTGGATAGGGCAGAGGTTCTGGGGTGGGGCAGGGGAGGGGGAACAGGGGAGGTTTGATAGGGGATGGGGTCCTGGGGGTGGTTAGGGGATAAGGAGCGGGGGGGGTTGGATGGGTAGAGGGTCTGAGGGGGGCAGTCAGAGGGCGAGAAATGGGAGGGTTGGATAGGGGGCAGGGGCCAGGCTGTTTGGGGAGGCACAGCCTTCCCTACCTGGCCCTCCATACAGTTTTGCACCCCGATGTGGCCCTCGGGCCAAAAAGTTTGCCCACCCCTGGTCTGGTGGGTAGGCCACTGAACTGGGACTCAGGAAACCAGGGTATATTTCTTTCTCAGCCAGTCTGCCTGTGTGAACCACTTAGTTTACCACTTAGATTGGGCCACAGTCCTTCATGGGTAAAATGGGGATAATACTTCGCTACCTCACGAGGGGGGTGTTAAGAATAAAATCCATTAACGATTGTGAGGTGCTCAGATACTGTAATAATCAGGGCCATGTAAGTATGTAGATAGACAGGCCCAGAATTAAGATCCTGATCTGAACATCCTTCAAGTTGGGAGTGTTAGAAACCATCTCTGTTATTAGCAGGTTCAATGAGTAACAGTTCTGAATAACCAGTTCTGTTCAGTGCTTTCTGTTTGATTTACACAAATGGATCCATTCAGTAAGCTGTTCAGTATATGAAATTAGTGGGAATGAAAGTGGTCAGTACGCTGCTGAAAAGAGCCCTCATCAGGGAAAAATTAATTGTTTAGTATAAAAAAGTTCTGTGCACCAATCCAAATGTTTAGAATACTGACAAATGCTCTAAAGGGACACCGCAACTCATTTTAGGCCCAACATTTAAGATTTTGTTTGTAAAAACAAAATGGATATTTTACAAAATGTAATAGGAATAGAAATTATTTTAAAGCTGTTTTTAATATGCGCACCGCTGAATGTTAAGAGTAAACATCCCTCTGCAGTGTTAAAATCTCAAACTGCACCCTTATGCCAGTGTAGGACATGAAATTGGCTAGAAAGGAACATGAAATTGACAAATGAAGTTAGTTGCCCCCTATCTGGAAGAAATGCACAAAGGCAAATAGGTATTATATAAATATTAAAAAGCAAATTAGAACTACTTTCCAATTGAATAATGTAGGGTCATATTTTGTAAAAAAGCATCTATTAAATTTACATCTCCAACTTTGCATGTTCAATAATTTGCACACATTCAGTTCCAAACTGGTGCAAGCAAACCACATTTGTGCACACAAATTGCATAGTTAGCTGTTTACCCAATTTGCACATGAAACTTGTGGGGATTGCATAAACAAAATTGAGGCACTTTTTGAAATGTGGCCTTTTAGATGATTTTACTGAAATATAGTTTTGTCTTTTTAAAATGGCACTCATTTAAAATACTTTAAAGAAATGTGAATTTGCTCACATATTACAGAGCATAATATGCTTGACACTTACAGTACTTATCTTTAAAGTACTTTGCAAACATTAGCTAACTACTGACTATGACAACTGTACATATAAACAAAAGCCGATTACCATCAGATCCATCCCCTATTACTGGTATGAAGCTGTGTGGCACCCGCAGAGAGTAGTTACATTCAGATTTCCTAATCGGTAAGTAATATACCACTAAAAGGATGAAAGAGTCTTTGATTTAAGATAAACAGATAAAAGCAAAGAGGGAAGAATGAGGAAATGCTGTTTGTAAAGAACAAGGGCCCAATCAAGAAAAGCTTTACTCATTAGTTATGTCAAAAATACTCCTCATAAGGGGATGATCTTGCTGGGTAAGGCCCATAGGTATGGAAAATGGTGTTATGAGTAATTATATAGAATGATATGGTGGATGCTGCTGCTAAATTGTGAAATTTCACCAACAGCTGTCACACAGTGGTATATGAGATACCTTGATTTTCCCCTCACCCCCAAGCTGTGCTTATAATGTGAAGTGACTCTGGTATCTCATATAGCAGTGATTTTCAGACTTTTTAGGCTGCATACCCTTTTCCAAATAATGCAGTCTACCAGGTGCCCCCATCTAAGATAGGCTCATAATATGCCTATGATTAGATTGTCAAGTCTTACTAAAAAAATGTGTTAGTCTGCCATTACTGGATATTCCTCACGTACCCCAGTTTGAAAACCACTATCCACAAAAAGCATAATGTTGTAACTCCATCCTAAACACTAAAGCTGAGTTTTTTCAAGAGGTACCTAAGGAGATTTGGATCCCCAGTTCCCATTAAATTAATGGAAATTGTACATCATCATTCTGTAGGCACCTTTTGAAATCTCAGCCCAACTTTTAAGTTGCAGGATAACAGGTTTTATAGACTTCACTCATCCCCTGAAGCAACATGAGAGCAGTTGACTTTAAAGTAAATTGTTCTTATCAGGAGCATCTAAAGGAAGTCTGATATCTATCACAGAATGATAAAAATAAATACTTCTTAAAGGAATAATAGAGTTAAAAGACTAGTCTTCTGATAGTCTGTCAGTTTAGAAGTTAATGTGACATTTGGATGACAACCAGGCTGACAAGGAACTGATAGATAATTTTGTTTTCAATTATTGTTTGGCATTATTATCCGAATATTCTCTGGTGTTTGCAACGGATGATTAATAAATCGGTAACACATTCATCACGCAGAAACAACACACTGATCGTGAGCTGTAGCAGCAGGGACTAGGTCACAGACACAACTCTGGTATTTTATTCTTGCATATTAATCTGAATGCACATCAGCAAAAGTTTAGATACATGGGAACACTTTCAAAAGTGCCTGAGTGGCTTAGGAGCTTAAGTCCCATTGTGGTAAATGGGATTTAGATGCCCACATGCCGGAGTCCCTTCTGAAAGTGGGATCTAGGCTCCAAACTCATTTAGGCATTTTTGGAAATTTTACCCAAGGGGAAAACCCCCTTTTAATTATTAATTGTATTACAGTATTATTTTAAAGTCCTAACGCAAATCAAAGCTCCATTGTGATAGGTACTGTACAAATGCATCATAAGAGAGGATCCCTTTACGGGAAGTGATAGAGTTGGGTGTACAGTCCAGGTCTCCTGGGACCTATTTTAGTGGCCTGTCCATTGGACCATGCGATCTCTTCCTAAAACAAAACATAAGAGAAAATTGAAGTGGACATTTGCAAGCATTGCTTGTCTTCACTGCTGGGCCTTAACTTACATCTAGGGTCTTAATTTACAATACCCGCAGCTGTGTGAAGTTGTGGCATTTCTTGAGAAATGACTGTTAATCAAGCCAAACTGAGAACTAGTTTTGTCTTGTGCATAAACAAAGATAAGAACGAGACCACCACACATGTTACTATTGTGTTCTGGGAGCCAGCACTTGAGCGATGGTTTCGAGGTGAAAGGCCAGTATGTTATAATCTGGCCATACAAGAGGTCTTTAAGAAAATCTGCGAAGACCTCTTTCAAGTGTATCCCCATAATACACCACCACAAGTTGACTGTGGTGATTTAGCTTTAGTAATGTATTCTAGTTTTGCTGTTATTTTTCCTAAAGAGTTTTGTCAGTACAGGCAACTGTATTTTATAACCCAAACTCCCTATTGTCAGATTTTCTCAACAAACTGTCATACACTTTCTATCTTATTGACACATCTGCTGCTAGTTCTGGCAATAAATCTAATAGCCATCGACCCGTGTTCTGACATTACAGTGACACATTATCTAAAAATAACGTGGTAATGAAGTGACAAGAGCCTCTATGGAGAAGGTTAAATTAAAGCAAAGTGCAAACTGCGGTGAAGAGCCCACACTGTGCTTGGGCAATTACACACTCGACTCCTGATGCTGTCCAATAGCTTTTACATTTCTGTCAGTGGGAGATGCAAGTAAGAGAGATCCTTAAAACTGGGAGGGGGTTGAATTAAATCAGATCCTTTGCCTCCCCTCAGCGTTGCAATGACTGCTTTAAAATGTAAGCTCTGCAGTTCCCCTTTACTAAATAAACAACACAGTGGCCTGTGGATCTGTCTCCTAGGTACTTATTCTGTGCATATCACCTGGCCCTGCTAGTCAGCCTGCCGTAGGGTATTTGATACTGCATATTCATCTGTACTTGGGCTAGGAAATAATTGCAGCTGCTCAGTATCTGCAACGTGGAACAGTTCATGTTAACTTTTGCTAAGGTTTATTTTTTTTAAAAAAGGGGGCCATTCTAGAGTGTCATGGCATATTGTCACAGCTGCTGGTTGGTGAAAATGCAGGCTTTCCTCAAAGCCAGAGGCAAATGTTTGTTGTGTTGGGATTATTTCCATGCTTGGATAGTTAGACACAAGGTGTGCAATACACTGGTACGGTGTTGCACCTTATTGCTTAACTCTTAGCACAGTGAGGACCAGTGTACTGCATCTCAGCATTCTGCACTAAAGTAATGAAGGAGTCCTCAATACCTCAGTTTCTCTCACCTTTCATAGCCTCCACCTTTCTACAAGCTATCTCCTTCCCCTTACGGAGTATGATTATTTATTTATTTTTAAATCTGTCCAACTCTCATGGCTCCTTAGTTAACAGGAAGGATGGTCCTGTGGTAAAGGCACTGCACTTAAACTCAGGAGATCTAGGTTTAATTTCCCAGCCTTGCCACAGATTTCCATTATGACCTTGGACATGTTACTTAATCTCTCTCTGCCTCAGTTGTCTGAGTACAAAGGGGATGATAATGCTTCTTTTCTCTTTTTTTTGTGTGTGTCTCTTTAGATGGTAAGGTCTTCAGGACAGAGATTATCTGTTGCTATGAGCTTGTATAGTACTGAACACAATGGGCCCCTGGTCTTGGTTGGGGGCCTGTAGGTGCTACTGTAATGCAAAATCATAATACACCATTGATTACTGAATAATCCAAATACAAACAATTGACCCCAGAGCTGTCCCTATTAGATTATTTTAAGTATTTTCTCAGTCTGAGAGTGAGTGGCCAGGTCTGGGAATCAAATCCAGGTCTCTTGCATGACTGTTGGCAGAACTTATTTTACTCTGGTTTTAATCTTAGATTCTTGTGTAGCATTTCATTCAGCATAACCTCCTTATTTGGGTGTTGATGTTTTCAGAACAGAAAGATGAAGTGAAAGGTTATTTTAAAAATGGAACAATTAGATTGTCTTTCTGGCTCTTTGGATGTGTTGCACTTTAAATTAAATCATGAAAGCATTTATGTTTGTGTCCAATTACTACACTGTCTTCCCAAACAATTGCTTGATCGTGCTTTCAAGATAAAAACAGAGTTAAGGGAAGAAAATTGTGAAAAGCCATTTAGCGATGCTGTGAGCTTGCTAATTTACCATGATTGGTTTTCAAATAACTTTGGTCGACCTTTGTATATTCCAACTGTGCCACCTCCTTTCATACAATAAGCCAAGTGCTAAGGGACGTAAAATAGGCTAACTATAAAAAACCTATTCTGTTAAACTTTACTTCTATTTTTTCATGTGTGTATTGTTACGGAAATGATGATGATGATTCATTCATTGTACTGGTCAAATTACTCTAATGGGACACCTTTGTGCCAGGCCCTGTACAAACACAGAAAAAGCGTGAAATCATGGCCCCATTGAAATCAGTGCGAGTTTTGCCATTGACTTCAGTGGGGTCAGGATTTCATCCGTACTCTCTCTCCCTGAAGGATTAGAAACTAAGCTCCCGGACTTGCAACGTACAATGCGTAGGCAAACCGCTGCACCTGCATAGAGCCTCCCTGACTCGGTACAGGCTCCGCAGTCTACCAGCGAAAACAGAAGGATGGTCCAGTGTTCAAGGTGCTAACTTGGAAGATTTGGATTCAATTCTCTGCTCTGCCACAGATTTCCTGTGTGACCTTGGTTAAATCACTTAGGGTAAAATTTTTAAAAAATCTTCTAAGTGACTTAGGAGCTGGAGTCCCAGTGTCAAAAATAAAGATTAAAAGACATAAAGAGATGAAGGGTTGGGATAGGAAGTCACATACAAGCAGATGAACTTAGTAACAACCACCTTGGTTTTGTTAGTTACGTGTTTTACTTCTGCCGGGTAAAGGTTGGCTGTGGTTGGCTAAAAATATTTTGTATTAGTGGCAGAGTTAGAGTGAGGATAATGTCAGGAGTGGGGGAGATAGGGGACAGGAGAAGGAAGGAAGGGGAAGTGGAACAGTTAGCACTCCTCTGCCTAACCATGATAAACAGCCAGAACTTATAGCTAATTTTTTGATGGTCATTATTATTTATTTTTATTAAGGCAGTACCCAATGGCTCCAATCAAATCAGGGCTCCCATATGCTAGGTGTTGTACAAACAGAAGGAGACAGTCCCTGTCCTGAGTAGTTGACTGCCTAATAGATAAGACAGAAAAAAGAACAGTGAGGAGGACTAGAGAACTTTGTAACATCCATGCAGAATGGTCAGAGTGATGGTTGGCAAATGTCATGTTAGTTCCACATATGTAGTGTTGTTGTAGCTGTGCTGGTCCCAGGATATTAGGGAGACAAGGTGGGCGAGGTAATATATTTTATATATTATATATATTATATCTATTATTATATTTTATATTTTATATATTACCTCGCCCACCTTGTCTCTGTAATGTTAGTTCCGTTGTTTGTTGTTTGTTTTAATTATTTTATTAAATATATTTTGGGGTTGTGGTGAGGGAGGAATACAGAAGAGGATGACTTAATAGAGCAAAAACATGTGAATGAGAAAGTAAGGTAGAGAGAGAGGAATGGAAGGACGGAGCAATGATGGATGGCAGGAGGGGTGAGCGTTTCCAAATGAAATTCCTCACCACGCCTCTGCTGTCGGCAGACCTCTGTGAAATCCACTGGCAGTGTGTCTCTCTCCACCTCTAGTGCTGATCCACACAGAAGATGAAAGTTTGCGATTTCTATCAGTTACTCCATTAGCTCAAATGGCAGAGGTCTATGTGGTGGATCTAAAGGCTCCAACCCTGCTGATGAATCATGTGCATTGCAATAGGATGCTTTGTGATGGAATTTCTGGTTTTTCAGTTTGCTTTCAAAAAAACCTATGAAATTATACATATAAAACTATGTAGAAATAATATTATTAATATGACTTTGCAACCTGAAGAATGTTCTTTTATTGTATTTTTGTTACATAGGGAAATTCCCAGACAAAAAACTTAGTTAACTTAAGATTAAGATAGCTACAGTAAGTAACAACCAAAAGAATAAAGCAATATCAAGGGTACTACAAATAATGCAACCTCAGCATTGTAATGTATGGAAATGTAAACTTAAGGCAATATAAATAATTATTCTCGTATCCATGCAGTCCATACATTCTCTAACAAAAATCTAGATGTGAAATTTCATGTTAAACATCCTGATAATCTTGATTCTGACCTCCATTTTCTTTTTAATTTTTGGTAGGGGAAAGATTAAGATGTCATAATATTGTTCTGTAGTTTTATAGCAAGTTGTGGAAGGACAATAAATGCAAGGATTGTGTGTTATTTTTAACCATATATTTTCTATCAAAGCAATACACTAGAAAGATCTTATCTACATTAATATCAATTAGAAAACAGAGTTCTTGTGTCATGTCTCCTTAATTTGATGATTAAAATATTTATATTCTGCACAATTCAAAAGATGTGTGTGCATTGGACCATGAAGGATATATTTGTCATGTAGTACAAGATAGTTGTAGAATAGTGGTGTTTTTTGTATTGAAACAATTTGAATAAAACTTTAATAATGAAGTCCTATGTTACCTGTATTGTACTGCCTTGGTGATCAGAGTTAAGGTGGTGGGTGGAAAGTCAAGTGTGAATTTTCATATTTCTATGTATGAATGTTGTGGTATTAGAATAATCATCTGAATTAGATTTTTCCATATTTTCTTATCCTTGGCTTTCATTGATTGTAATATCCTCAGTAGTTCTCATTTGTAACCTTTAGGATTTCTGCAGTAAGTAACATAACTTCAAGTTAATCAAGTTGGGTTTTTTTGTCTGAGAATTCAGTGGTATCACTTATTTTCTCAGGCTGGCATTAAGCACCGACCTCCTACTGTTTTTCATGAGACGGTCTGTTCATGTACAGCGTCCTAGTGACAGTAGACTGAGTCGGACTTGGCAGAGGAACTGCAGTACCAAAAAGCTCGTAGTCTTTTAATGAGCTTTGATTATGTCTCAGAACCACGCTGAGCCTGTGAGAGCTGATGTGGATCACTTTCTGGTTCAGGATTCCCTTTTCTACTTCTCTTTTTTTATTTTTAAATTTTCAGTTGAACGTAATACTAGTGAAATGTGCTGGATTGGACTGGCAGCTCTAAAGGCTGAAGCCCTCTTTTTCACTGACTAGAAGATACAACCAGGTAGTAGTAGTGTGAGCTTCCTTGCCTCACCAGTGAGGCTCTCACCTGTTCTGGTGTAAGAGGGAATGAAAAGATTGCTCATTCTCTGTAGTCCCTTTGATTCCTGGGAAGGGCCAGCATGGATGCCAGTTAGGTGTTGATTATGACCATGCTTTTTTGTGACGTGGACCAGTGTGCATGGAGAATTAGTTTAAGACCATGTGCTCATTTTGCTTGGGCCACTGATGTTAAATTCAAACAGGCAGGCAGAGTTCACTGCAGAAGAGAAAAAAGGAAACGCATGAAAAGCCGCAGTGGCACGGAAGTATTAAGGCTTATGACCTTAAAGGGAAACCTAATTAAGAAGAGTGGCACATTCAGAGGGAAATCAGGAAATCGTCCGTTAAGAATATTGGAAATACTAGGAACAAGAGAAGTCCATCTAGCTCAGAAGGCGTGTCCTTTTTATGGTTTACTGGCAGTTCACCTACCTGCTTTTTAAGTACACTTTTCAGTTGCCTTCTTCAGATCAGTGCTTTGAGTCCCAAAAGCATTGAGTCCCAATCTTTATGATGGACTCAGTGCACTTGGGCTTTGAAGTGTGGATCTGTATTTAGGTCTGAGTTTTACAGCTTGGACTCCACTATGCTCACAAGTGAGGCCCTATAGAATGCTAGATGCTACAGATACTGGCCGGGTGTTAAATGTGGCAACCATTCTTGATGAGCCTATAAAAAGATGAGACACAATCGTCAATGCCCCTTCTCCTGCTGAATCCAATCCCACCTACTTATGTCAGTCCAAGTGCCCAAAGAACAACATCCCAAAGCATAAATAGACCCGGTTCCTTTTTTGTCTCTAATGTCACAGCGATAAGGTTATGTGGCTCTTTGGAATAATTGCAGCTTGTTAATGATGTATGACAGGAAGAATTGCTGCTCAGTGCACAGAGAAGAGACAGTGCTGTGCTAAAATATGCTGTATGCTCAGGGGGTTCTTTTTGCTAATAATGAGCCAATACAGAAGCACAACCAAACCTTTTAATCATAAAAATTAAAATACTGGAGATGGGTGCATGCAACAAAACTGAAGCCTAAATTTCAAACCTACAAAGCTCTGAGGTGGACAGATACTGTGTTTTGCATTGGCCCATTACGACAATAGAGGCAAATTTCAAAATTTGGATCTGGAGCTCGAATCTGAACCAGCCCAAAATTTGGGGGTGTTTTGGATCAGGGGTTTTGTTTTGGCTCATCTTTAAAAAAAAAAGTCTTAAAGTAACTAGAAATATTACTACTATTATTACTTTTACTATTTCATTGAAAGGAATCAATTTTAAGCCTGGAAACAAATAGGCAAATCATTGTTTCCTGCGTTATACTTTCTGGGCCAGATTTTCAAAAGTAAATGCTGAAACTTTGGCCCAAAAATTGTCAATCTCACCCATTTGCTTCTGCAGTTACCTACTTTGCCTCTGTAAATGTAGGAATAGCTCAGCGTGTCTTTTAGCAAGAGACATTTTAATCCATTTTGAGAATGTGACCGGAAGTGAGCTGTAGCTCACGAAAGCTTATGCTCAAATAAATTTGTTAGTCTCTAAGGTGCCACAAGTACTCCTTTTCTTTTTGCAGATACAGACTAACACGGCTGCTACTCTGAAATCAGTGGGTTAAGTTAATCAACTAGAATGTTCAAGAATTTGCCCATCCAGTTGACGGCAAGTACGTTGTGTGTGTTTTGTAATGAAATATATGGCTCTGTATGGGCCTCTAAACACCTGCATGTGAAGAGATCATTCCCAGATGGAGTTCACACTGTTTTATTAACCTGCATACTTAGACCTAAGTACTGAATATGTTCCTAGATTATACCATCTACCATGCCTCTTCCACATTGCATCCCTTGAAATACTAATTAATTATGACTTGAGAGAGCAAGCTGTTATCAAGGCCTGGGGTGATTTGCTGCAGTCCTTCTGTGAGCCAGCCATAAGTTCTGATGTACACACTGGTTTTCTTTAATTCAGTTATCTATTTTCAGTGCTTGTTTCTTGCCTTCTCACCCACTGACTTCTTTGCCATAGACTTCATCTAGGTATAGAGCTTGAGCCTGGACCCATTGAAGGATCAGGTCTCTGGTCTCTGCTTTTCAATACATACGTATTTTTTGCCTGCTCCTGCATTTGCCTTTATCAAGTCTCTCTACCGAGCCTTAGCACGAAACCTTCAGAGCTGAATCTCATGAAACAGAAACCTCCCAGATCAGCCGTTTTCAACCTGCTGATCAGTGAAGCAAAGGAGAAGGCTGAAGTTGCACAACTGAGAGCTCGGAGGACTTTGCTGGGTGCCCTGTGTCAGGATCTTGCACCATGTAGAGATCTTGCGTGGTGAATAAACTGAATGTTTTTTGTCTCTGGAAATGCCCTTGGACACTCAGATTTTAAGATGCTGCTATTTAAAGTTGCTCATAAGAACATGGGCCTAATAATTATAATTAATAATGCAGTCATTGTTCATCTTCTTGGATTTCCTTTCCAGTGTTCTTAGATGGATGCCTTTAGTATTTGTCTCTATGAGCACTGGAATTTCTTTGCTGCTCTTCCTGTGTAGCATTTACTGCCATTTTGGTGCTCAACCCAGCCAAGTGCTGAGTGCCATCGACAGCCATGGTAGTCAGTGAGAGTTGAGGGTACTCAGCACCTCAGTTGTGGGTGCTGACTTGAAAATCTGACCCTTAATATTTGCTTTAATCAGATATAGTGAGATCTTGTGGGATCTTTTGATATAAAGAGTTATTATATACTTTTTAAATTATATGAAATGGAACTGGTGTGACTGCTACTGGAATCCTGTGTCCAGTTCTGGTGGCCACCATTCTAGAAGGATGTTGATACATTGGAGAGGGTTCAGAGAAGAGCCACAGGAATGATTAAAGGATTAGAAAACCTGCCTTAGAGTGATAGACCCAAGGAGCTCAATCTGTTCAGCTTAACCAGAGAAGGTTAAGGGGTGATTTGATCACAGTCTGTTAAGTACCTACATGGGGAACAAATATGTAATAACGGGCCCTTCAATCTAGCAGAGAAAGGTCTAACATGATCCAATAGCTGGAAGTTGAAGCTAGACAAATTCAGACTGGAAATAAGGCTTACATTTTTAATGGTAATTAATCACTGGAACAATTTACCAAGAGTTGTGGTGGAGTTTCCATCACTGAACATTTTAAAATCGAGAATGGATGTTTTTCTGAAAGATCTGCTCCAGAAATTATTGTGGGGACATTTTATGGCCTGTGCTTTAACTAAACTATGGTCCCTTCTGACATTAGAATCTACGAAAATCTGTCTTTGAGTTACTCAGCAGAAGAATGAAGATTGTTTTTCTTTTTTAGTTTATATTTGATTTTTATCTTGATTCGAAGCTATTAAAAAAAATCATAAGGCCCTCCTACCCATGTGCATGCTTTCATGGAGAGAGACTGCATATATAAACATCTCAAATGGTAGTTTCCACCTCATGCCTTCCCTGGAACAGCTGACCAAAGGGGCAGAAGTACATTTACATCTTTTTAGATCTATTAGGCAATCTCACAAGGAAGAATGTGCTAGATAATATACTGTAGCTTACAGTTCTGCACTGGTGGGAGGATGGGTTAGGCACGCAGCTCTCAAATTGACATCTGTGGAACTTTTCCTGGTGGGCCTCAAAATCAAAGATTTTTGAGGACCGAGTGTGACAGATAAGGCAATTTCCAGCAATGTCTTTGGGAGATTTTACCATATTAAATGTATGTATCTTTGTGGGCCAGAGATTGTATATCATTTCTTGTGGGACAGTGACCACAGCCTCCAGGGACAAAGAATATGGGGAGTGATTAGGCAAATTTACTCACATTATAACACCTCCAGAGAGGTACCACCTCCTGGGAGGCTTGCATATACAGTTCAAGCTGGATTCTCCAGAGGCCAACAGACAAAGAAATGACTTTTTGGATAAATAGCCTGAGTATAAATTGATTAAGGGCCTTCTTTCTGATCCAACAAACAAACAGAAACTTCTGTCCACAGAGAGGGCCCCAATCCTTAGGGAGAGAGAGATGAGTCTTTGCGCAAGAGAGATGATGGCTGAGAAGCCTGGGGGGATGTCCTTGCTGGACCCAGCGGCGTATTAACGCCTAGGCTGACAAATTTGCAGGGGCGGCAAATTTATAATAGCAGCCAGAGGCTGCTTTCCCCGGTGCTGGTTCGTGCCCTCCACCCCCGGCTCTGCCCCATTCCCTGTCCCCTCTCTGCCCCCATTGGTCCCCTTCCCCAAATCCCCACCCCAGCCCTGCCTCCTCTTCTGAGCGCTCCGCGTTTCCGTCCCTTCCCCCCCTCCTTTGCAAAGCTGTTTCACGCACAAGCACTGGCAGGGAGCAGGGAGAAGCAGGACCCGGCCGGCGTGCTCAGGGGAGGAGGCAGAGGCAGAGTGGAAGTGAGTTGCGGGGTGGGGGAGCAATTATTTCTGAGTCTAGGGGCGGCAAAATCATTAATCCGCTGCTGGCTGGACCATGAGGGGGAATAAAGGTGCAGTTGACATCTAGTATTGGAGGACTGGGCTGTTGATGGATCCTTGAGATTCTCTCTCTTTCTCTCATGAAAAGTTCCACAGCCTGAAAATAGTTTGAGAACAATTGCACTACATGCCCTAAGATGTCTCTTTTAGCTCTTATTTCTAAGATCCTCTCCAAGTATCTCCTAATAACCATGTGTTTACTGTGTTGGCTCCCAATTCCTAATTTTCTGTAATTTATCTCTGGGTGTCCTCTTCTGTTCAAATGGCTTCACATGTTGTATGTATGCTGATAAATCAGATAGCCTCTTTTCCACACCTGACATATTTCCCTCTCTCCAGTCCCATCTTTGAGGCTCAGTCTGCCTGGATGGATTCGTGACAACTCAAGCTTGACATGGCTACAAATAAGATCTTCCTTACCCCTTTTCCACTTTTCCCACCTCTGCTACCTCTGAACATACCACCAGTCTCCTTGTCACGCAGGGTCCCCACCTGGGCATAGTTTTTGACTCCTTCCTCTTTCTCTCCTCTCACACTCAGTCTGTGATGTTCCAATCCTGCTACTTCTTTCCCATATTTCCCTTACTGCTCGTGTGTGAGTCATCATAGCAAGCTAAGTTAAATTTTTCTTCTCTGTTCACTCCCTGCTTTGTATGTAGGACACTATAAAAATTGTAGGAGGTATGGGAACATAAAGGGATGGCTGGAGTGAGTATTATGTGTGACTATTCTTTGCTAACACTTCATTGCTGCTGTGGGGGACTGTAAATAAGCTGCTGCTGTAGCTGGATTAAAACTGAGCAAGAATTTTAGTTCCTATCAGCTGGTCCTTGGCAGAGTAAAAGTGAATATTTTTCTATCTGTCTACTCATTGTCAATCATATGCCATTGTACAAACCTGTAACTGGTGAAGTCTGGATTTTAAATCCATCCTAGTGACTGGATCCTGACCTTCCAAGTAAACTTTGTGATTCATTTGGAAAATTAGGGAAAACTTGCAGAATTCTAACTTAGAGCTAAGAGATGCATGCTGCATTACAGACAATCGATGTAGGGCTTGACCCAAAACCCACTGACATGAATGGGAAGACTCCCACTGATATCAGTGGCATTAGGACCAGCCCTGTCATAAGTGCTTTATTAACCATCCATTCAATTAATAATAAGACTTGTGGGGTTATGATATCTTGAAAGTTTTAGGGCCTAATTTTCAAACTTCAGCTATAGTTCCTGGGAGCTGTGGGTGCTCAGCATCTCTAAAAATCGGCCCCTTAAAGTTTTGCAAATTGATTCAAGTGATTATTTCATTAGGTTCTCAGAAGCACATAGTAGTCCATTTGCAATGTGCTAAAAGTTGAATGCTTGGATTTTTAAATCATGCATCATACTCAGAAATAGCTGTTCTGAAAATAATATTACAAATTTTAATTGAATTTTCTAACAAATATTTTTTCCCCCACAAACAAATACTGTTTCATATTTATAACTATGCAGAAATAAATCAAATGAATCTGAAATTAGTCTTTGCTGTTATTATGCTTTGCACATTTCTAGCATTAAGGAGATAAAGAAAGAAGCAAACCTGCTTTGAAGAGAAGCTGATTTCCATAGCTAGCAGAGTGACCTACTTAGAAGGGGGGGACTATTTATTAATGTATTTATTTTAAAGATCTGCTTTGAGGCTCCCATCACTAAGCCCTCTCCTGATATTCCTGCTGCAGAAATCTGAAGAACATAGAGCCAAAACACAAATGTGTCTTTCAAGAGCTTCATTTGTATTACAAGGTTTCTTGTTTGTATTGCTAGAATTTGTCCTTAAAGAGCTTCCTTTGTATTTAAGAGGGTTTTGTTTGTATTGCTGGCTGTGACAGGACCACATAGCACAGCATCAAGGCATTTGGTAGCTTACCGACATCCATGTTATCTGAAATTTTAGGAGCAGGAGGTCAAAGTGACCCTTTACTTTCCTAATCCGAAAAAGATCCCCTCAAACAAAAATTTTTTTTTAAATCAAATCACCTTATTGAAAGGCCATAGAAATCCCCTGATCTCCATTAATCAAACATTTGCACAACACATAGGGTACACAGTGTTAATCTGTTTGTTTGTCATGTATATTTCAAAGCCTCACCACGCAATCATTGTGTTTGCCAAGGCTGTATTACATAATATAGCATTGCGAAGGCCACATGTTTTCTGTTGTTTCTCCTCTCTCTCCATTTAAAAAAAAAAGTTGATTATAATGTTGCCTGGCATTAGGGATCTAGTGATGAGACTCTACCTTTTGTCCAGAAGGCTTTCCACCCAGCAAGCCATTTCATCTCCCATCTAATTATAGGAAGAACACGGTGTACCCTTTTGTTGCTGCTGGGAAAACATGTCAAAGGGCTTCTCAGATCTAGGAGAGAAGGAAAAAAGTCAAGGATATGAATTTGGGGAAGGTTAATCAGTTTAATGTTTGTAAGAAATCTAATTAATTACTTCACTTAAATGAGAAGTAACAGAGTGCCTTGTTTACAAGCTCCTGGATATCACTTTCAAGAGCATGGAATGTTCAGTAACAAATTCTCAAGGAGTAAAGGGGGAGACTTGCCAAGTGATGCAAGCGATCTTATGGACTGTCCAGTGGAGTTGAGCAGGATTTCAGCAACAGATAGCTTATGATGCATATGTATAATTTTGTTTTTTGCACCAGCCTCAGTCTGTTAAACAAGGGAAACATGACTTTATGTCTATAATCAAGTAAGCAAAGCTGGGATGGAGCTACTATAAGGAAGTGCAAAACTGGTTGGAAAACCATTCCCAGAGAGTAGTTATCAGTGGTTCACAGTCATGCTGGAAGGGCATAACGAGTGGGGTCCCTCAGGGATCAGTTATGGGTCCAGTTCTGTTCAGTATCTTCATCAATGATTTAGATAATGGCATAGAGAGTACACTTATAAAGTTTGCAGATGATACCAAGCTGGGAGAGGTTGCAAGTGGACAGGATTAAAATTCAAAATGATCTGGACAAACTGGAGAAATGGTCTGAAGTAAATAGGATGAAATTCAATAAGGACAAATGCAAAGTACTGCACTTAGGAAGGAACAATCTGTTGCACAGATACAAAATGGGAAATGACTGCCCAGGAAGGAGTACTGTGGAAAGGGATCTGAGGGTCATAGTGGATCACAAGCTAAATATGAGTCAACAGTGTAACACCGTTGCAAAAAAAGCAAAGATACTTCTGGGATGTATTAGCAGGAGTATTGTAAGGAAGACACAAGAAGTAATTCGTCTGCTCTACTCCACGCTGATTAGGCCTCAACTGGAGTATTGTGTCCAGTTCTGGGCGCCACATTTCAGGAAGGATGTGGACAAACTGGAGAAAGTCCAGAGAAGAGCAACAAAAATGATTAAAGGTCTAGGAAACATGACCTATGAGGGAAGATTGAAAAAATTGGGTTTGTTTAGTCTGGAAAAGAGAAGACTGAGAGGGGACATGATAAAAGGTTACAAGGAAAAGGAAGAAAAATTGTTGTTCTTAACCTCTGAGGATAGTACAAGGTGCAAGGGGCTTAAACTGCAGCAAGGGAGATTTAGGTTGGACATTAGGAAAAGCTTCCTAGCTGTCAGGGTGGTTAAGCACTGGAATAAATTGCCTAGGGAGGCTGTGGAATCTACATCACTGGAGATTTTTAAAAGCAGGTTAGACAAACACCTGTCAGGGATGGTCTAGATAATACTTAGTTCTGCCATGCGTGCAGGAGACTGGATTTGATGACCTCTTGAGGGCCCTTCCAATCCTATGATTCTATGACATATATATAGTTTAGTTATGTGGTCTTCTTGCCTGAACAGAAATATTGCCCCTGCTAGTGATCCTATGTGTGATCCTGGAAGACTGTGTTCTAAATACGGTGGGTAACAGCTTTGTGAAACAAAATGAGTGTACTGAGTGCTCATACTGTGCATGGGACTCTGGGGAAAATGAACAGCAACATGTAAAGTAATTCCTGGGTCCGGTCCTGCATTGCTCTGCATCTTGTGCCATCATTTACACCAGTGCAAAGTAGATGTAAAATGTGACCAAATCAGACTGTCTGTGCACTGGTATAAATGGCTACACAAGGTGAAAGGCAATGAATCAGAGTCACTGTTTGCATAACTTATTTAAGGGACCAGTATTTGGCTGGTTAGTGAGAGCTGCTGATGTGCTCTAAATGAAGTTGCTTTTGCACTAAAGGCTCTTCGCTGTACCATAATTCTGCTAAATTTGGTTTGATTCAGCAACTCTTATTGCCAAATTGAAAGTCGTGAGTGGCGGAGGTAATTTGCAAAATTACCTGTACAATCTCTCTGAGTCAGAACTGGGTCTGGTGCAGCACATTCCCTGCAAGAGAAACCATCCTGATCTGACCCTTTAAATGATCAGAAACGTATTGATATGCTGCTGTTGCACTGAAACAAACATTTTGTTCTGATATGTATACTGGAGACAGAGGCTTATCGCTCTAAGCTTCTGACTGAGGCAGTCTTGGCTGAGTTGTTTATCCTAACAAGGTAGGAAAGAGATACTGAATTCCATGCAATATTTTTAGGGTGATTCCTTCAGATGAGACTTTAAAAATCCTTTTTGTTCTGTATTTACAGTGACCTCATGACATCCTTCATAAGAGCAGAAGTTTATCCCATTCTGGTGGTGGTGGGGTTGGTTCCCCCCCTCACACTCAGGCTTTTAACTTTGATAATTTATTAAGAATTGCAAATCAGAGGCATTTCATGAGTGGGATTTTTCTTTTTAATAGACTCTGAAACCTAAGTGACCCATTGCAAAGGGGAAGTTATCCAAAGCCACAGCTAGGTTTATGACATGATAGGAAAAAATAATGCCTTTCTGCAACATGAACTGTTCAACTGACTGCATTGTTCCATGTACCTTTCTCCAGAGACTAAGCTGGTTCCCAAGGATTTGTTGGTTGCACCACTTTCTACTAGGTCGTGGACTCTCTAACTAACTATAGCTCCTGAAATTGTTTCTCTGACATATAATCCGACTGCACACCCTCCTTGTACTTCCAGTAAAAATAGTGAACAAACAAAGTGGCTAGGTTCCATGGAAATCTTCTCTGAAGTTCCGTCCCAAGCATACAAAACTGATCAGGGCAGAGGTGTCCAGAACAGGAAGGGAATGGTGCCAGCAGCGGGAGAGGAAAGGAGATCTGTAACACAAGCACACAAGCCAGTAAGGACTCAGACCTGTGATGCCCTCTACTCTTATTGTGAAGCCAGTGGAAATGGTGTGCGGGGGTGACCAGTAAATTCTAGGATTGGGCTCCAAATCATGAAGGCAGGAGGTAGGACATATGTTGGCAATATGACTCTGTACAATTTCTAGGAAAATGGAAGGAACCCCCCCTAAATATATCACCAAATATATCACATTACTGCATAAAGAAATCCAATCCTCAGACTCTAGACACATTATTTATTTCTATGATCTCTTGTAATTTTGTTATCTTTGAATTGTTGGGTTTTCAAGCTGGAAATCCTCAGGGTTTATTTTAGAAGAAAATAACTTCCATGAATTTTTTTCCCATGTTGCTTCCCAAGTCTTTGTTTTAGCCCATGGGTTTGCCTCAGCAGTGCCTATAGCATCTGACATGTTGGGACTGCTGACATAGCTTGTGCTGATGCAGCCGCATGTACCACTGAAGAATCAAAACAACATGCAGAGTGGCCAAAGACAATGCATATTAGGCATGTAGGAAAAGGAAGGGAAAGGGTAAGGGAAGGACAGCTGGAGGAAGGGCTCAAAATGGGTAAAGAATATAATGGCATCTTCCTCTCCTTTCAATGCAAAAGCCACATTTTTTTCCAGCCATTTTGGCCCATCTGGGTTAGGGTGTGATACTGCACTTGTTCCAAACAATGGCAAAGTTCCCACTGACTTCAATGAGTACAAGGTCAGGGACTTAATTTCTGGAATAATAACACCGCTACAGCTTTTGTGAACTTGTACACCTCTGTGGCTTCACATCATGAATGAAAGTATCCTTGTATATTACAGATGCAGGGTCAGAGTCTCATTTACACCAAGGCACCTTTACATGGCGCTAACTGTAATGTAATTCCATCCAAATTTTCAAAAATGGTCAATGATTTTCAGTGCCTCCATTTTCAGGTGCCTGATTTCATACTCCCTGGGCCTTGGTTTTGGAAGTTGATGAGCTCCAGATGAAGTCAATGAGACACAGGTTTTTAAACAGTGAGGGTAATTAGCTATTGGAACAACTTACCTGGAAGTGTGGTGAATTCTCTGTTGCTTGAAGTCTGTAAATCTTTCTACAAGAAATGGGTGTGCTTTAGCTCAAGAACAAGTCATGGACCTGAGGCAGAAATTATTGGGCTAGGTTCTTTGGCCTGTGATATTCAGGAGGTCAGTCTCTTCAGGCCTCAAAATCTATGAACCTGTGGAAAATTTATGAATAGGAGGTGCAAGGTCTCATATTTGTGAAAATAAGACGCAAGATGCCTTAGGCTGGACACTCAAAATAGAAGGCACCCAAAACCATTGGCCACTTTTGAAAAGTTTGACCTTTATTATTATTATTATTTTATTTAAATGACAGCTTTTGGATTCTGCAGAAGTTGATGCCACTATCCAGGAAAGCGCCTTACTCATTACAGATGAGAAGGCAAATGGATTTTTTTGAAGCCCTGAGTGTATAGAATCTGGAAAGTTCTGTAATTCTTGATGGGTAGATTTCTGCAAGTCTGGTCTTGATCCATTCACAACTACACAACAGTTCCTCTTATACACATAGCTATGAGACTCAAATGCTACCAACTCATTCTTTTCAATATCCCACAATCCAATTACTCCTTGTGTAATGGTAGAAATCAATATGTTATTGAATTCTATAACAGTTATCTATAATATTTATATTGACATTCTGTGCGTGCATACACAGCAGAATATAAACAATCCAACCCAGAACAGATAAATCAGAACAAGCTCTATAATATAATTCCATACCATTAAAACAAATGTTTCTACAATGGAATGATTCATTTCAATCGCATGTAATTTAATTCAGTACTTACAAAAGTGGACTTTCATTAGCCCAAATGCCTGAGAGATAACAAGACAATGTTTTTTTTAATCTATTTTCCTATTTATTTGAGTGGGAAGACAGGCACGTTCAATATTATTAAGAATCCTTGTACATCTATGGGGTTCTTAATTCTCCAGGTCCTTTATCAATGGTAACTAATTCATCCCCATAACACCTCTGTGGGATTGGTAAGTATGTTAAATGATACAGATGTGGAAACTGAGGCAGAGCATTTGAATGAGCTGCCCAGGGAGTTGGGACTACAGTCAGCATTGATCTATGGCTCTTTAGCATCAATATGACCAACACCAAGAGGCTGTAGGATAGATGTCTGACATCCATGGTGGACACGGGTACTCCATTCTAGACGAAGAGCCAGTTTTGCACTGCCCCTGTAGAAACCCCAGGGGGCTATGTCACCGGTGACTCACAGGAGGGAAGAGTTAGAGATGGGGGGAGCAGAGTTGCAGTGGTCCCTGTCATTCACCATTTTTGCAAGCCCAGTAGGAGCTGTGACAGCAGGGTGTATAGTGTTGGGGGTGTTGTCTGAGTCTGTGCCCAGGACCAATCCTGATCCTGAATAGGGAAGACCAAAATTAATTTGGCTCTGAGTGTCAGAGCCAAGATTAGAACTCAGAACTTCCTGGGCCTCAGCCCTGTGCTCATACTACTACAGCTTCCTCCTCTTGTCTTTCCACTTGAGTCGACTTAGTTCATGCTGGGTTACAATCAGCCTTACATTTTGAAATGTCTATTTCTTTAGAACTCTTGTCAGTTTCCTTCCATATGGATTAAGTAACAAGGCAGATTGAATTAGTATTGTTGCTGCTGACTTTCTGCCTTACCTATTTACTGGTCAGTGGAGGTGGATTGAAGTGAGAATGAGATGAAAGATTGCTTTGTAAGGGAGAGGGACCATGTAGAGGTTGCAGCTCCGGCATATGAATGAGAGGGAGAAAGCCCCCAGAAATGCTTATGTCACAATTGCAGTGTTGTCGTGTCATGGGTGAGTTTAGAACTGAGTCCGTTACCAGTGTGCATTCCAGGAGCACACTGCTGTAGCCTAGCGCAATGGGGCCCCAGTCCTGACTGGCATCCTTAACCATAAATAACAGTCGGTTATTTTGGCCCAGCCACAGAATTGGTAGTGCACCATTGTGCCCACACAGAGCTCTGTTGGCCTTAGTGGGGCTCCCAGTGGTATGGCAACCTATATCCTCCGTCAGTTTCAGAATTGGAGCCTTCCTGCCACTGGTCCCAATAGACAGTTATCTGAAAACCCACATTTTCCTGATATCCACCTAGAAAACTGGTGAACTAGGTTGGTTGTGTTGTGTTGTGTGGTGTTTTGTTTACTGCATTTTGGGCTGGCAGCTTGTGTTGTAATGTATGGAGTCCAGCATCAATGGTCCATACTATTTCCTCTCTTTTATTCCTGTGTTAAGGGCCCACAATTACCTTATCTCTGCAGGTAGTGAAATTACAGTGCCAGGAAATCCATGAGTATGATCTCCAACCTCTACCATGGCTGCAAGGAAAACACATTTCTTTCTTCTCTTGTGTTAAAGAAATGCAGACTCTTGGGAGTGATTGCTTGAGTAAATGATGCATGAAAGGAGACGTAAGTGAAATGACCAAGAGATCCCACCTTGGTAGGGAAGGTATATAGAGGGCATGTTCAAAGACTATCACCTAAAATAAACTGGTGCTAATGAGCAACAAAACAACCCCCTCTCTCTTCCTGCTTCTGTTCTTTAAACCTGTTAAACTGCAAAGTTTGAGCAGGGATGAAGCTGCTGAATACTAATCGAGACCTGCCTCTGCTGCATTCCACATGTCTACACGGCAAAGAAAAATCTGCGATGCCGAGTCTCAGAACCCAGGTCAGGTGACTCCGGCTTGGCCTGGTGCGCTAAAACGAGCGGTGTAGACGTTCAGGCTCATGAACTTGAGTCAATTGACTCGGTGCTGCCGGTTTTTCTTTGCAGAGTAGACATCTCTTTTTAGACACCAGGGCAGGGATATTCAGAAAGGCTCAGCAGCCAGATTTCAAAAGAGCCTAGTTCCTGTTTAGGTACGTAAATAAGTGGCCAGAGTTTCAAAAGAGCTGGGAACATGGGGGCCTCTTTGAAAATCTGGCCCTAGGGTGTTACAAAGAGAGATGCTGGATACTGAAAAATGGGAGGGAATAGACTATCTAGGAAGTAAATTAACCCCTGGCTCTCTCTGCAGACCCCTTTCTGGAGGGAAAGGGAGGGAGTTTCAGTGCCTGTTGCAATGGTCCTTTCGATTGACTCAGAAGTTCAACCAAGACAGGCGTTTCAGAGGCAATACAAACCAGCGGTTCTCAACCTTTTAGGGCTCAGGACCCATTTGTAAATGTTTATAGCCTGTTGTGACACTGTCTGTGGGTTGAGGCCCTGAGGTGATTTCAGTATGATCCTGCTCCCTGGAGGGGTTGGGTCGTGCTTGGCACTGACCCCACAATGGCGGCTCCTGCAATTCCTGTGCTGTGGGGCTGGCTGGACTTGGCTCTCTGCTTTGGGCGTTGCAACCTCCGGGGTTGCAGCGCTGCTCAGGTTTAGCCTTGCCCCCCCTGAGTGGGCTAAATTTGTGAGAGTGGAGCTGTGACCTGACTCATGGGGTTGCAGTGCCACTCACTCAAATTTGGCCTACATGGCCTCCTGTCATCAAGAGCCAAACCTGAGTGGTGCTGGGACCGTAGTTGCAGTGTCTAGAACAGTTATGCCACACTGTGTGACAGGAGCCATAGTAGCTGCATGTGACCCTTTGAAACATTTTGGAGACCCAGTTTTGGGTCCCAACCCACGGGTTGAGAAACTTTGATATAAACTGCCCATAATGGGCTGTATTGAGGGAAGTGCACCGCATTGGTGGTGGAGAGAGAAGGGTTGAGGTGGTGCATGATATCATTCCTTTTCATGTCTCTCCTCTTGAGTACAGCCAATCACAATTGTCCATGATCATGACCACCCACTGCCCCGGGGAAGCGGCAGGTTGCACTGAGGAAAGGAAGGTGGACCATTGCGAGGATGATGCAGTCTTCGAAACCTCTGTGTGTTTGGAAGAGCTCAGGGAGGAATTGTGCCCATTTAGTTCTCTCCTGTTTTTCAGACCTCTGCAGAGATATACTGGTTTGTAAGTGTCTGGAGGACTGGGTGGCTCAGGAGATGGCTAAACCTTTTTGTGGCCTGCATGAAACAAGTGTGTTGGGTGTCCGTCCAGTTCCTGGGGAACAGCTGTCCATGTCAGAAAGGATCATTGCAACAGGCACTAATCGGGCACCCTTGTTGGCATTCTCGGTCAATTAGGCAAAGACTAAATGAGTGAGGAGACTGAATTCCTCTGTAATCTATTTTTATTAGCTTTGGTCCTTTTTGGTCAATTCTGGAACCTTGTCCACAATTTGTGAGGTAATGCGGGATAAACTGTTGAAAGAGGAAGGATGGCCCACTGGTTAGGGCACTAGCCCAGGACATTGGAGACCCAGGCTCAAGTCCTTGCTCTACCACAGGCTTCCTGTGTGACCTTGGGCAAAATCACTTTGTCTCTTTGTACCTTAATTCCCCCATCTGTATAATGGGAAGACCAACACTTCCGTACCTCACAGGAATGCTCTGAGGACAAACATATTAAAGATTGTCAGGTGTTCAGATTCTACAGCAGTGTGACAAGTAGTGTGGTGAAGTGTGTGTGTGTGTGTGTGTGTGTGTGTGTGTGTGTGTGTGTGTGAGAGAGAGAGAGAGAGATGGTTGGGGAGGGGTGGCATATAAATGCCTAGCCTAGACAGAACTTGTATTGCTGATGCCTGAATTATACAGGAAGGATTTGAGCACCTTAAGAGCAATACAATTTCACTATTATAAAACAAATGATAAGTAATTAAACCAATTCAGAAAGGTTGAGAACATATTAAACTACCAAAGGAAAAACCTGCACCTATGATCTATTGAGTGAGACTCTTTATATCCACTGAACGCATCCGATGAAGTGAGCTGTAGCTCACGAAAGCTTATGCTCAAATAAATTTGTTAGTCTCTAAGGTGCCACAGGTACTCCTTTTCTTTATATGTTGAGTATCCCTAACATCTACTGCTAAGATTTGTTTAGTTGTCTTTTTCATTCAGTTAAATTGCTATCCAGACGTAACAAATGTGGGAACTTTTGGTTTGTATCAGGCCTGCGATAAACAGCTTCCCTTTGGCAAGAGATCTCTGTGTCCCTCCCACCCCTTTTGCTTGATGGCTTAATTTCTTTTGGTTTACCACAGTTTGATTTTATTTTACAGCTTGCAGCATGAGGTGCCCAAATCATTTGTGTCTGTTAAGCAAACCTATATTTCTGGGATGGATGTTTTAATTAAATGAAATGCATTCAAATTTGGGGTCAGCTGCAGCGATGAATTTTTAATGAGCAGTTTGTTGGAAACTATCTCAAATGGCACCGTTTAGCAGGCGGCAGAGCTGTGCTGCAAGTGTTCTTGTTCCAAGCTTGTGCAGATGGGTTATTTGCGTGTGCTTTGCGTGACTCCTTTTCCATGCCATGGTGTTTACTTTGGATCAGTCACCCACTCCTGGGCTGCCTGAAAGTCTGCCTTTGCCATTTCATATGTTCCCTGGGCTCTGACTGTTCCCTTGGACTGATGTGGGTGCAAAAGAGGATGATGTAAGATGCACAAAGAGAGGCTTCCAGCTGGACCAGCTCCCAGAAGGGAAGGGCAATGTGCATGCAAAGAGACTTGCAACTAAGAGGAACTTAGCATTGCTTCTAGTAGCCCAGCCAAAGAACGCTCTTTTTTGGCACCAGTGTTAAAGATCTCCTTATGGTGATCTAGAAGATCCAGGTTCAAATAGTAAAGAGCAGGACATGTGCACAGAGTGCAGGTACCACATGGGGGATTCTGCTAAGTGGTTTAGAACTACTTTAGTGTAATCCCCCCCTTCCCACACACACACACAAAATCCCATTGGCTGTCGACCGTCATTCAACTCCAGTAGGATGAGGAGCAGAATGGAGGACCACTTAGTCAGTGGGACAGTCACTAGACTAGCGAAACTCTTATTGGCTTGTCTAGGCGGTGGAGGGCCTTTTGGCTCCTTCCTTCAGCTGCTGCCCACCTAATGGATAGAGGATGATTTAAAGCACCAACTGTGTGTGTCTCTCATATTTACCGTTGAGGATTAGAAATAGCCCCCAAGCCACAGATCCAGATCCACAGTTTGGATCTGTCATTTTGGTTCTAGCCAATTTCTGATGAGGTTTGCTGGACAATTGTTTTATTTCCCGGAGCAGCCTAAGATGGATGCCAGCCTGCTGACTTTGATTTTGTCATGCAGGACATGTCCGCAGTTGCCGGGTAGGCAGAATGATATGGTATACCGAATATAAACACAAATTTTCATCTTATTTAATCTAGTCTGTGTACTCCTGCTCTATTTCCTCTCCCATCTCTGCTAATTACTGATAATCAGTATGTTGAGAAAGAAAACAGGTGCATAAATGACATTGTAATGGGCTTTTAGAAAATTAACTCTCCTCCCCTATTGTTGTTTTTAATTTTCTCACCATCCTTCTGTCCCTTCCCTTCTCCGCAGTTTGAAACCTACCTTCAACACTCTCCCCCTTTGTCTGCCTCCGTATTTTCTCCCTTCCCCACCAGCCCCATATTTAAAAACAAAGTGAAAGTACCATCTCAGAAAGATGATGATGAACCGATAAGCTTCCTGGCTGAAGTCCAGCAATGGTGTTGGCAAGGCAAGCGTCTCTCACTTTGCTCTTTAATGTGGGAGGGAGGAGTCACTCTGGTTGAAAATTTCCCATCCAAACTGTTTTTTGATGGGAGATTAGGTCTCTGACAAAACAAACATTTTTGCAAAAAACTGTTGGCTCTCTGTGGAACATTTTGAATTTTAATTGAAAAAATTAAAAGATTGTTGGATGAAAAATGTTGCATGTTGATGAAAATGTTTAATTTTCCATTAGGGAAAAAAAGCCACCATTTTCCAATCAGTTTGATCCCAGACTTCTCTGATGAGATTGCAGCCAAGGTTCCTAGTTCATTCCAGTGGTGGTGCTGGTTTTTAAAATGGGAACTTCTGCTTACTGGGAACAGGACTTGGATCCCCATTTCAGCCGGGCTGTCAAAGAGCTTCCTTTTTGACTTTGACTGAATTCAGACTGGAAGCCTTGCGGTGAAATCTCTGCACTGGTTTACCCCTTGTTAAGATTTTAAATCCTTCCCCCAAACTTGTCTTTCCTTTCCTCATACTCTTTTCTATCCTTTTTCACAGGTGGGTGTGGGTGTGAGACTGCCTCTTTCCTGGAGTCGGACCTCCGCCACAGATACACTGCATGTCTTCTACCCTGTCACCCTCACTGGTTTACAAGCTATATTACAGAGATGGCTCTTTCTGCCAAGCCATTTAATGCAGGTGATGGGGTGGAGCAACAGAGCGAACAGGCAATTTAGCTAATCTTTAAATCCAGGAAAGAGTGCTCCCATGCTGAACTTGAACTTGCCAACGTTGGCAACAAAAATGTAATTGTTCCTTTGATTGGTTTAATTCTGTGAGTATTGAGAAAGGATGAATACTTAGGTAGATATCAATGGTATCTCATGGTATATAAACGGGATTGGATGCTTAATCATACTGACTGTTGATAACACATGAGCACCGATTCTTCTACAACAGAGTGGGAGAAAAACCTTCAAGTGAGTGTTTTTTTTTTTTCCCTTCTTGCTGGAGCATTGAATTCAAGTAGCCTTTTAGGAGCAGGTGAATGTATCCTGTTTAACCATTCTCCAATTATTGCAAGGATCTTAGTCCTTCCTATCTTTAATCTGCATTTTTCTATTAAGGGCTAGTGATCATCCTTGCAGCTAGTGGTGTGGCTGTGCAGAGAAATCTCTGATCAGTATCTCCAGCCTTTGCCCTTATCACGACAAGAACGAATTTCTCTTTTTGTGTGTGTGTGTTAAGGACAAGTAGTGACTTCATGGAATCACCACAGGAATAAATGATGTATGAAATGAAAAATCTCTGCCCGGTGCACACAGATATAGCCACTGCTGTGAAAAGTTTAGCTCAGTTGCAGCCAGAAAAGCCCAGAAGTATTAGACAAGATTCTTTCTTCCTTGTCCTTCATTCAGGTTTTTTTTTGTATTGTTGAATTAAATCTTTTCTCCTCTCTTGCTGCCCTCACATAATCTGACTGAGCATTAGA
Source organism: Dermochelys coriacea (assembly GCF_009764565.3). Taxonomy (NCBI): domain Eukaryota; kingdom Metazoa; phylum Chordata; order Testudines; family Dermochelyidae; genus Dermochelys; species Dermochelys coriacea. The sequence goes on along the minus strand of NC_050084.1, from coordinate 14,007,578 downwards.
GGGAGAAAAGTCTATCCCAGTCTATCCAAACAACTACTTGAAAAGGTCTTAAAATACTTTAAAAAGATAAGGTAGGTGAGGTAGTATCTTTTATCGGACCAACTTCTGTTGGTGGAAGGGAGAAGCTTTGGGGCTTCCCAGAGCTCTTCCTCAGTTCTGAAGAAGGTAACCAGAGTGTCTGAGCTAAATACAAGGCGGGACAGATTGTTAAGCATATGCTGTAGGAGACCACTCAAAATGAAGTGGGCAATTAAGGGTTAGCAAGCAGCAGGGTGTGTTACACATCATGGTAATGAGCTATAATACACTGTCTCTGTTTAGGGTTACCAGATAGCAACTGTGAAAAAACGGTACAGGGGTGGGGGGGGTAATAGTCACCTATATAAGAAAAAGTCCCCCAAAACGGAACATCTGGTCTCCCTATCTCTATTAAGTCTATGGCTTTTAATGTCCAGCAGAGTTATGAATGTAAGTGTAAAAGCTCGTCTTTGGAAAGTGTTGTGCAGGTTTCCTTCGAGGATGAGGACTGACAGGGCAGATATGGAGTGATGGTTCTGTGAAAAGTGTTTGCCCATGGGTAGTAGGGTGTTTTTGTCTTTTTATGTCCTTTTTCTGTGCAAGTTCATTTGAGTGTGTAGTGCTTGTCTGGTTTCATCCATGTCATTGCTGTTGGGGAATATAATGCACTGGATGAGGTACAACACAAGTTCTCATAGGCATGTATAGGTCCGATGGATCTTAAGAGATGTGTTGGAGGGTGGGCGTATTGCTCATCGTAGCATTGGAGATACATCTGTAGGTTTTGCATCTGTTGTTGTGGCAGGGTCTGGTGCTGCTATGACTTGGTGTGTCCTGGTCTGTGACGATCTTGCTTCTGATGAGCTTGAAGAGGCTGAGGGGTTGTTTGAAGGCCAGAAGAGGGGGGTCAGGAAAGATTTCCTTCTGGGTGTGGTCCCCACTGAGTAAGGGTTGTAGTTCGATGAGACTCCCATATGGGTTCCTTTGTGGGGTGGTAGGTGACAACTAGAAGGGTGTGGTCAATGCAGTTTTTTTTCTGTATTGAAGCAGATTTTCTTGGGGTGTTTGGGTGCCCTGTTGCATGATGAGATCTACTTCTCTGGTGGAGTATTCTTGTTTAGGGAAGGCAGTTTTAAATGTGTTTATGTGTAAACCCTGGACTTTCTCTTCAGAGCGAAGAGAAGAAAGAGTCCTGAGGGGGCGGAGATGTTGTTGTTACCTAGCTTGTTACTCTTAGTGCCACTGAGATAGGTGTCATTCTCAGAAACAGATGAACACTGTGTCAAGAGGAAGCTTCTTTGTAGAAAGCCTACCTTTGCATGTGCCCCAGCTCCAAAGTTCCTCCTATGCCAATGCTCGTTCAAATAGTTGGTCCAAACTATCCACCATGGCAGGTGTGGTGTTGAAATTGCATGTGCAGTCAAATGCTCATGTGATTGTTGGAGGGGGCTCTGGTTTTGGAGGTTTATCTGCTCTTTTAGGTATATCTGGATAAGCCTGTGGCTTGATGTCAAATCTTGGAGCACAGAACAGTCATCCTCCTTTAGCCCCTCCCCTTTTCTTCTTAAAACAAACAAGCAAAACAAAACAAAAAGAGCTAGTGTTTAAATTATAAGCAGAGTGTGTTTCCCTAAGCAGTATTGATATGAGTAGTGGATTGTTCATGACTTCACAGGTGACATTGGCTTTGTTTTCTTGGCACGATTGATCTGACAAAGGATGACAAGGATGGAAGAGGCTAAGTCGTAAGAAAAACTTGCTGTAGTGATTTTTGTAAATATGATTTACAGCCTTTTGATGGTGATCATCCCCTTTCCTAATGATATCAGCAAAGCAAATAGGACTGCATGAAGAAAAAGCAGTTCTATAAGAGAATTGAAGCCATAACAACGTACCAATAGAGGGACCAGTCTTGCATTATTAGCATTTTATTAGTATTGCATTATTAGTATTTTATTAGCACTGGTGTGGTGCTTAGAGTACTGCCACTGACTTTGCGTGGCAGGAGGCCTCGCCTAGTAAAAAGTGGTTGCAGAATCCGGCCTCTAGTGACAATCTTATATTGTCAGTGTTCCAGAGTCACTATCCAAGTCAATAGAGACAGGTCAGACAAGTCCATGGAAGGCAGGAAGGTGGGAGACAGCATCTCACATAACTCAAGAGCAGTGTCTCTGCCTATTATTGCAGCATAAATCCCCACCCTTGCAACTTTTGAGGAGCAGAATTGGTGGAGAATGTGGGAGCAAATCTGTGCAGGGGCCTGGGAACAAGGAGAACACTTTCAAGCCTGGTGCCGTCCTTTTCCTTTTTGGAAGGATGCATGCAATGAGCTAAAGTAACCCAAGCAGTACCCGTTTTACAAACATCCCAGCAGCGATAGTTTCTCAGCTTCATAAATTTCAATGTACGCCTGGAGATGTGAACGTTCTGATCACTGCCAGTTGAATGCTCACACTTACGTAAATTGACTTGGAAACAGGCACTGTCCCACATAATTCTTTCATTTGGGAGAGGCTATTGGGTGGTGGAGCGATCTGATCTGAGGATGAGCCGGTGGCTTAAAGTGAGGGGTAGCTGGACAGTGGGAGGAGCCTTGTGCCTTAAATAGGCATGCATACTATCACTGCTCCATTGTATCATTATGGGAAGGGGAGGAGGAAGATGAAGATGGTTTTTAAAACTGAACTAACCAGAACTACACCTGGGTAAAAAATACAGACACGTTTGTGTGGAAACACTTCTAAAAAATTGTGAAAATTTGTTGTTGAATTTTTGAATGTTTTAAAAAAATTCGACCTCTCTGTAATGGCATTAAAAAACAAGTTCATAAGGGGAAAAAACTGAAAAATATTTTCATTGAGATTTCAAAATTTTGAAAACTTTTGACCAGTTCTAAGCAAACAAACCCTTTTCATTGACTTGTATAATTGAAGCTATCAGAATTTAGGCATCCTTGCTGCAGTAAAAAGCTTACGAGTAATAGGTTAAAACAATAGCCTGTCCTCTAAATCTGGTTAGAGGAACTGTAAATTGGATCTCAGTCTCTGTATGATTCTTGAATGGCCTTAGGTTGGAGAACAGCTTGGAGTTATGCAAAGATGCCATTTTTCTTCCCTTCCTTAATGAAGATGCAGAGTGAGGCAACACTCACTGTACTGGATCCAGACCCAGCAACTACAGCAGTGTTCCTGGGGGAAGGCCTGAAACTGACGGAAATGTCTCATCTGGCTGCTCTGGCCAAGGCTGTGGAGGAGTTGTTAATTTGACTCAGGCAAGCCATACATTCTAGCACCAAATATACATGATAGCTGCATTTCTATTCTGTTCTATTCTATTCAGGTTCTTATACTTTCCCCATCATCATAGTATTTTATAGATACCCATTGTTCTCTCCATTGTTTCACATGCACCAGGTTTGTTAGATTACCCACGTCTTAATTATTTAGTCTCCCTATACATACATAGCATACATACCTCCCATACACCATAGCAGGTGGTTATTATGTTGGCCTATCTCATTAACAGTATTGAAGTATTATTAAAGTTTTTATTTTTTCTAACCATACAAGGCTATTGTTGCTGCAGATACTTTCAAACGCAGCATTAAATTAACTACACTGTTTATGCACTGTTGGATGTAGCGGTTCAATAGTTAGTTTCCAATTAATTTCACTCTGTCCCTCTTTTAACCTACTCTTCACATATAGTTTTGTTGTACCAGATAATACAATGTCATGCCATACTCATGCAATGACTAACTGAGCAGATGATATCATATAAGTGGGAAAATAGCTACGGTATTGGCTCCAACTAGAGACCTGCACAGATGGGTTCATCAATAAACTGCTGTGGCCAGCAGCACTGCATGATGAGTTTCAGCTAGTACCTGCCATTCAAATTTCTCCTACTTGAAATTTCTGCTTATGTGAAGGGATGGGAGAGTCCAATAGCTAGAGATTTTCATAGCAGTCCAGGAGATTTTGACACACAGCTTCCCTTAAAATTAAATATTAACCACAGAATTTAGCAGGAGTGAAGTGATAAAAGTTTCTATAGAAATGTAATAGGCTGCACAGCGATCCCTCTAGAAAGGTGTAGAATTTAAGAGAGAATGAGATCATTTCTATATGATTTTGAACCATAGTGAGCATATAATTCTCACTTCAGTTCTGAAGGATGGGCCAATAAACATCATTTGATATTAAATCATATAGGACTTTTCCATAAGGGAAAATAAATAGTGTTAGAGACCGGAACCATTCTTTTAATAATCCACAGAAGATGCATTGCATAGTCTGCAGTTGTACAAACTTCCCTATAAAAGTGATGTCTTTCTTGAATTTGTGACGTACCCCTGGTTGCAATCTGGATTTGTGGGACCACCGTGTCCCCTTCACTCTCTTCCCTGGATTGTCTCTTACAATGCCTTACTAGTGACAAGCAGCAAACTCCACCAGGTGCTGTGATCACTCAGCTAATAGCATGCAGAGACACCCCAGCTAACTTGCATGAATGCTAAGTCACTCATAAACTGTGCAGAGAGACACCAGCAAATATCCCTAGCCCCCAAGCCTTGCACCCCAGAAACATGCCATCTTATACTGCTCAAGATCTTCTCTTGAGCAATGGAAGCGCGTTAATTAGTTTGCCACTTTGTCAAAGGAAAGTGGTGTGCAACAGCCTTTGTAATCTGAGAAGATTCCCCACGCACTTTAGACAAACTCACTGGTAAGGATGTTCCAGGTAGTTTACAGTTCCTAATACACAGGATACATACTGAATACTCTTCTTATCCCAGGACCAATCTCTTCAGTTCAAAGTCTTTATCTTCCAAATGATTTTCCAGGTGTTGAGATGAGGGAGGAGTCAGGCCCTGGGCTGATGGTACAGACTACAATTTATACTCCCCCAATCCACAGGCATGGAAAGATACTGTCTCAGACATGCAGTCAGGGATCACATGCATAGGTGAAGTATGGGAGGGACACAAAGGGGGCACCAGCTAAAGGGGATGCACATGACCCCCCCCCATGGCTCTTCCCCATCTCCAGCCCAGGGACCCCGCGCTCTCCCAGTCCCCTTCCCCTCCTGCTGCACCGGCTCCCCCTGGCATGTTCAGCTGTTCTTCCTGGCGGCCAGGTTCCGGAGCCAAGCACAGCAGCTGCCTGGGAGAGTGCCTGGCTGCAGCGGCAGTGGGCTTGGCTTCCGGGACAGCAGCTGAGCGAGTCGGAGCCCCCCGCTCTCCCTGGCATGTTCAGAGTCGACTCCTGTCCCCAGAAGGTGAGCCTGGGTGGGAGGTACTCTCCCAGAGAGCTGGGATGCTGGTCTGGCTCCACCCCTTCCTTTCCAGCTCTAGCCCCACCCCTTCATCTCCCCGCCTGGGCCAGCTGCTGGTTGGTCACTTGACCTTGGGGCGATGCCTGTGGCCATTCGTGCAGCCCCCACGAGTTGCCTCTGATACATGTTCTATGTCCCCTGCTGAGTCACTGGGTTAAGCAATCCCCATTGAAACCTTTTCCTGTCCTCATTTGCATTAGGAAGAGCATTCTATTGGCTACATACGTGGAGCCCAGATTTAGAAATGGCCCCCTTCCTTCCTGATTATGGAGATGGAAGAGGGAGAGTCTTGAAAATACCACCCTGAGTTCTTAACTTCTGTTTGTGCCTTTGCAGATCTCTCCCTAAGTCTCTCAATATTGGGGGGGACGGTGGGAGAGAGGCGGAGGGGGACTGAGGGGAGTTACTGAGACTAGGGTGGTGGGGTCAGCCAGCTCTATGCTAGGAAACAAGGTCCTACCCTGGGAGTTTCCACCTACTTCCTCTTGGTCCTGCTCCCTGGTCCAATCCCAGGCCCGGCAAAGGCCGCTCCAGCCCCTCTAGATCTCACTCTCGCTTCCCTGAGGCATGCACAAGTTTACAAGCGTGTGCTGCCACCACAATATTTCCATTGCAGCAGCACTAGCTTCCCCTGTTCCCCCTTCCCTCCCGCCACCTGTTCCACCACCCCGGCTAACTGTGATTTGAGGTGTTTTAAAGTAGGCACCCAAATTTGCAAATGTCGGCTTTAATACCTGAAACAGATATTATTTTTATTTGTCGATAGTTTGCTACATTGTGACCAAAATATTAACATAAAACGAACTCTCAGACTTTTTTTTTCCTATTGCTCTGTTCTGTCACCATGAACAAAGCCAAAAGATTTCAATAAATTTTCTAAAATGTTTGCTCCTGGGCAGAAACTTGTATGTCAGGTTTCATCCTGGAGCAAATTTATATGTTCAACTTAAAAACATGATTTTCATGGAAAGGCTGACAGCATTCTAACTACCAGCCCCAGAAAGCATCACTGGAATAATGTATGCTGACTTATATCTTTTATGATATTAAGGAGCTAGAGACTCAATAAGTCCCACTACGCCAGTCCTCAGTTGTTAGGTCTCTCTGTACCCATGAAGATAAATGTCAGGCAATACCTTAGCTATCCTGTGTTCTTCAGTCTATCTTTCTGAATTACTTACATACGTGCACACATTTTCGGTACTATATTATTTCTAGAGGCTGTATGACCAATGATTCTATATGTATATAAAACTCCAAAGCAAAATGCCAATTTGCAAGCAGCCGTTGCTGAAAATGTGCGTTTCTTTATCCATCTACTCTATCTGTTCTATGATGTTACAGCTTTTTTGTGACCATGCAGCAATAACTTATATTTCTTTTTCTTATCTATCAAAATATTACCCATTGTACCTCCGCTTTCAGGACTGCACTTAAGTATATGCTTAAAGTTAAAGTTTGCTTTTCTGAATCAGGGCCTTCATTTGACTATATATCTATCTGTTTATCTATGTACTTACATTTTTTGTCCTAGTCTGTCCTATCTTCCCCCTTTTTCTCCCAGAAATTCTGCAAGAGAAAATTTGGACAAACTCTTATTTGAAAAAAGAAAAGGAGTACTTGTGGCACCTTAGAGACTAACAAATTTATTAGAGCATAAGCTTTCGTGAGCTACAGCTCACTTCATCGGTTAGTCTCTAAGATGCCACAAGTACTCCTTTTCTTTTTGCGAATACAGACTAACGTGGCTGCTACTCTGAAACTCTTATTTGAGTTTCTTCTTTGCGTGCAGAGCGGGCTGGGAAACATATTCAGGGTATATAACATGGAATATTACTAAAAAGGAAAACGAAAAGGAGTACTTGTGGCACCTTAGAGACTAACAAATTTATTTGAGCGTAAGCTTTCATGCATCAGATGAAGTGAGCTGTAGTTCACGAAAGCTTATGCTCAAATAAATTTGTTAGTCTCTAAGGTGCCACAAGTACTCCTTTTCTTTTTGCGAATACAGACTAACACGGCTGCTACTCTGAAACCTACTAAAAAGGAGTTAGTCTGGTAGAAGTTTTGGTTGTGGAAAGACTTATCTGAATTTAAAAGACCAGGGCCTGGTAAGGGGGACCAAAGTCTGGCCATCTGGGGTTATTGCCTCATTTTTTCCTCCTCTTGTATTTTGTCTTTATAGTGGATATTTGTATGGCAATGTTTTTGCTTGAACGACTTGCGTCTCTGCACTATTTTATGGCTTCTGGTATCCTGATGGTCACACACATCTGTCTCTCACACTCAACTTTGTGATAGTTGAGAACCTCTTTTATAATTTTATTCCATTTTTTACCTTTATTATATCTTTATTCCTTTGTTATTTCCCCTTTTTAAAAAATATGACAGTTGTGTCCAGTTGCCCCTGCCAAGATCAGTTCCCCATTATGCTAGGTACCGCACGGACATAGAATATGAGAACTGCTTCTCCTTGCATCAAGGAGTGCTGAATCTAAGGGCTTGACTCCATGGCGTATTAGTCCTCACTAGAAGAGTGTCAGTTTTTGTGTGCACTAGCGTGTAGTGCACTGTCTTGCAGACCCTACTAGGAGGCACTAGAAGTTCCCTAGTGTGCATTAATGTAGTCCCATTTCAATCAGGAGACTACATTAAAGTGCACTAGGGAACTTTTAATGTGCACCAGCAAGCTTTACACTGACCTGTTGGTGTGAAACATGCTAGCCCACTAAAATGTACACCCCTTTAGCATGGACCAGTGTACTGCGTGGACAAGCCCGAAGGCCCAGATCTAGCAAACACTTACGTATGCACTTAACTTTAAGCATATGTGTAGTCCCATTGACGTCAAGGGGACTACTCATGCTTTCAATTAAGCATGTGAGTTAGTTGGATCTGCGTCTCTGGCTCTGATCCCACAAAGAGAACTGTGTGGCAGACATCTGCATCCAGGCAGAACCCCATTGTAGGCGCAGAGTTCACCTTCACTCTTTGCAGGCTCCTGGCCCAAATAAACAAGGTACAATATTGGAGAAAGGAAGTAATGCAATCCCCATTCTCTAGATGGGGAAGAGAAGCACAAAGGGAGGAAATGATGTGCCCAAGGTCCCACGTGAAGTGTGGCAGAGCCACAAGGTGAATCAGGATCTCCTGGATCCCAGACCAGTGTCTTAACCACAAGATCATCCTGTGTGATGTATCTAGACTTAGTTATTCTCATGTCTTATAGAGCAATGCTCACCCAAAGTCATGGGGGCATTTTACAGCCAGGCAAGGCTGTCATCCTCCCCTCATGAGACAGACGTACTGCCAGCTTGTCTCCTAGGTGAAGGATCCGGTGTATTCCTTTGCCTCCCAAGGTACAGAAGTCCCATCCTTTGTCTTCATTCATAACCAGGACACTCACTGCTATATTGTTTCTTCATGTAGATTTTCTCTTGTAGCTTTCCACTGGCACCTTTCTCAGTCTGCAGATAGGCCTCCATTGTGAGGCAGGCAATACATAATACCCATATGTCCAGACAGGGCAATAAGCATATGTTACCTCCAGCTTGAAAGGAGCGTGTCAGAGGCATGTCACCTCCTGGTGACCTTCCTTAACTCCAAGACCTCAAGATAATTTTCAATATAGATACATAAGTCCTTAAATATTATCCATATGTTCATTTCACAGTGATTTTGATGACCTTTTGGTAGAGACCTCACATGTCATGCTTTGATGAATTATTAGGCATATATCTGACCCAAGGGATCTCTATAAAACTCTATACATCCTCTGTGCCCTGTGCCAGTTGGCACCAAAAGGTCCCTGGGTCGCATTGTCCCTCTTAAAACTGAAATCCTGCAAAATGATATCAGTCCATGCTGGGGGTTTACTCAATGGCCTTTCCCTCCTTTCTCCTCACGCTCCCAGTCCTGGTGGCAAGAAAGTGCATAAAGTACAGAGTGCCATGAAGTGTATAAACACAAATGGACTTTTTTAGTTTGCATTCACTCATGAGTTACAAGTGATCATGCACCAGCCATTGTGGTTTCACTTTGCTCTGCCCTGCCATTTATGAATTATACAGTTATCTCTTCTAAAGTGTATTAAGCTACTTCCCATCAGCACGGACTAAAAATAGCTTCTGCAGCAGCACTCTTTCGGGTTTAGGCTTCCAGAAGTGTCAGTGCTGCCTCTTCCCCCAGAATTAAATGTACTTTAAAAACACATGACAAGCTGTACTATCGAGGGCAGCATTAAAACAAAAAAACGGAATGTTCCCCTCTGTTGGAACACAGAGTCTCAGAGAGATCTTCCCCCATTCTAAGAATACAATGTTGTATAATGAAAAGTTGCATACATTTGGTGCATAAATTATGTGCCTCACGTCAGGTACCTGGTCTGATTTTTGAAGGTGCTAAGCACCTGTTGTTCCAATTGAAGTTAAACATGTGAATGATTTCAGAACGGGTTGGTATGAGTGTTAGGCAAAGGTTTGGGTGGATTATTTTTCCTCATCTGAACAGATTGCCTATCCCAATTGTACAGTAAGGTTGATTTTCCAAGGCATAGATGACAGCTGGGTGCATAACTTCAATTGGCTTCCACCTAACCAGGCACCTGACTGCCTTGGTAAATCTGCCCCACTATGAATACTGTCACAGAGTCACTAGGCCAATGCTCTGGAACTACTCCATACGAAGCCAGTCAGGACTCTGGGGGAGCATGACTCCTCTCTCTGAGTATACTGTCTCCAGGACAAGAAGCTTACACAGCTTCGACCTTCCTGGGGCTGACCTTGGAGCATTCAGCATCCCCTTCCACACCGTGCGCTTCCTGCAGCGAGTCTGACTGGGCTGGGCTCCTGGGGAAGCCAGAGGGCCCTGCACCCCAACTCTTCAGTCAGCAGTAACTCTCAGCCAGCATGTAGAACAGAAGGTTTATTAGTTAACAGAAACACAGTATAGAACAGAGCTTGCTATCACAGAAATAAGTGACTTTCAGCCAAGTCCATCTTGGGGAATCCTGGGCCAGGCGGCCTGGACTCCCCCTCTTCCAGTCCCCCCAAGCAGACTGCCAGCTTCCAGCGACTCGACCTCAGACACCCCCATCACTTCTCCTCCTTGTGTTTGTCTCGCTTCCCAGGCAAAGTGTCAGCTGGTTGTCACCTGGTTGCATCCCCCTCCTGGGTCTAAGGTTACTAAGGGCACCAGTCATAACATAGGTGCAGGCAGCTGGAGCAGCCTCACCTGCCCCAGAGGTCTGGGCCAAAGTCACACATCCCTATTCCCACCACGAAGTATTGGTGCAGCACACAGGGAAACTGAGGCACACACAGTATTCACGCAAAATAGTAAAACTCACAGAGGCTCAATAGTAAGACTCTCATAGAACATAACAAGGGAAAATCCCCATTTCATCACAAATACATATTCCATTAGCTCATGATAATGTTTTATGGCCCAGATCCAGCTAAGCACTTAAACAAGTGCTTAGCTTTAAGATTGTGAATGGTCCCATTGAAGTCACATGCTTAAAGAAAAGCACATTCTTAAGTGATTTACTCGACCTGGCCCAAAATTACCACTTCTCCTGCACTTGCATAGCTTTCCACATAACCAAAATATTGCTTAGAAAAACAAAGACTTGGTTAAAGGGGAAAAAAAGCCCGTGTGGGTCTCACTCCAAAATGGTAATGCAACTGAGAATAAGAGAATTTTCATTTATTATTTATTTTCTTCCTGCGCTGGCTATATCAAAGTTGTAACTGACTTGGTGCAGCAGAGTAATCATCTAAATTACTTTAAAAGTAATCTATGTACCTCTGTACATAGGTTGGCACTCTGCTGCTGGTGAGGCAGTGAGCAGGTGCTCAGTGGTTCTCAGAACAGGGCTGAGCAGCCGAAGACAGGAAGGCTGGCCCACTAGTTAAGACATTTGTCTAGAATTTGTGAGCTCTTCATTCAAATCCCTGCTTTGCCACAGACTTCCTATGTGACCTTGATCAAGTCACTCAGCCATCACCTGCCACCCAGGGATGTTATGACAATAAATACAATAAAAACTGCAAGGTTCTTAAATACTACAGTATCGAGGGCCATATGAGTACCATAAATAGTGTGGGATGAGTGCCTAAACAGATAGACAGAGCTGAATTCTAGTCGCTCGCACACAGTTGAGGTAAAGTCAGTTTTCTGATGAATGGTGGAACTTACCTGGCACTTTGCAGTAATCTTTGTATGCAAATACGATTGCAAATTGTGTGTTCTCTATTGAGATCATTATGGGGGAGGTGGCCTGGTTTTGTATGAGGTCAAGAAAAATCTAAGCAAATGGAATGATTCTACAAACTCAGATGAAATTGGGGGGCTCTTGACGTGCTGCCTGTGGCCTTCAGTCACTTGCATTTAATACAAGTCTGGGTTAACTGTGAGCACAATGGGCCCAGGCCCACAGTCTCATGATGTGCAGCTTGAGCCCTTGACACCCCAAGTTGTGAATTGCATCTGAGGCAGGGCTCTGCTGTGACACAAGAACCTGCACCACCAGACAGTTCTCCCCTCACCATAGCAGAGGTCTTGACACCACCAGCATCCAGTAAATGTCTGCCTCTTGAATTTTCCACACCGAGTTCTGCAAGCTGTTGCTTTTTTAATGGAGTTTCTCTTCCTACCCACTCACTCGTCCTTGCCCTTCTCTTAATGTATAGAGAAGAAGGGTGTGCCAAAGGTTAGGGGGCTAGCATGGCACTTGGCCAACTGGGGTTCAATTCCATCTGCTTCCTGTGTGACCTTGGGAAGCCACTTCATCCTCCTATGCCTCAGTTCCCCACTTGTAAAACCTCACACGGGTGTTGTGAGGACTAAAATAAGTCAATTTCTGTTTCGGCCAGAGCACAGGGGATGTCTGTGTGTAACTGTCTGTGCTACCAGACATCAGAGTTCTGTCTCTGAAGCAGATACTCAGTGAGAAGAGAGCTCAATAGGCTTTCTCCCTCAAACACCACAACCACCTAGCGGCTATGCGTGCATGCGGTTTGTATGCAGTTTACTTTATGCAGTTTACAGTGGGCTTCATTCAATAGATCCTTGTCTCCGTGGCAATGAGAACCTGTCACTTTGAGGCCTTAGGCTTCTGCAGAATGCCAGATCGCCCTGGCAATGTGAGCATCATATGCTTAGACGCAGGATGAAATGGAAACAAATTCAGAGCTCCCTACGTGACAAATCCACTGATACACACAAATTTAGAAATGTGCAGCTTGATGCAAGCCTGTGTAACAGGCTCTGATGTGCTTCTTCTATCTGATGAGGAGATGACACAGGAGATCACTTAGGATCTATGCAGTTGAAATCCGCTCTAGTAAATGTCCTTTTGACCTTTGTATCTTTCCTTAGTGACTCTTGGCACGGTTTTCACCTTTCCTATCTTAATTGTGTGTTAAGCAAGGCCTCCTATCCAGTAGTAGTTAAACAATGTTTTCATATGATTGGTGTTTTATTTATTATTCTTGTGTTACCAGTTCTATAACAAGCTCTGCTTTGTTTTTCCAGAGGGTTGCTTTAAACTGCCACTGAGGGTTAGATTGAGCCTTTGATCAGTGAATGTGGGGCAGCATTAGAATGGATTTGAAGACCAACATTTTTTCCCTGCAAGAAATATCTGTAGAAAACTCTTCCTCCAAAACTTTTCATTCCAAAAAGTTTGGCTTTCCCACAGAAAATTTCAAAAAGTGCAATTTTCATTTTGAGGTTTTTAAACTGAAAAGCCAAATTGGAAATTTTTGTTGTTACATTTCCTACAGGAAAATTTATTTGCCAGAATTGCTCAGGGGTTTGAGCATTGGCCTGTTAAACCCAGGGTAGTGAGTTCAATCCTTGAGGGGCCATTTAGGGATCTGGGGCAAAAATTGGGGATTGGTCCTGCTTTGAGCAGGGGGTTGGACTAGATGACCTCCTGAGGTCTCTTCCAACCCTGATATTCTATGATTCTATGACCTTTTTTAAATCATCTTGTCCAAAACAGTTTTTGGCCAGAAAAATTCTCTTGTGAACGATTTTAACCAGTTCTAGGCAGTACCTATCCAGGCCACTTTAGAAGGACTAGGTGATCATACCTGATCTGCTCTGTGGTCTAAGATCTAGCTCTTCAGTGCGGCTCTCTGTGCATGCATTTGTGTGTCACTATCTCTAACTAGAAGAAGCAGAAACCAATATTAAGTGAAAAGACGAATAATCAGAGCTATTCTTGGCCTAATCTGGTTTAAAGTGCTGACAGTGTGCTTGATCTTGAGTTTGCACAGAGTCATCTCTCCACTCCATCACTAGTCCACTGTCCTAGTAGACGGTATCAGCAGATCAATGCTGGTTTTACTGCTAGAACATGGTACTGTTACAGCTAGCCCATCTCTACTGTTGAATGGACTTTGCTTCCAAAGTAGAGAGAGGCCCATTTTTCTATTTTGCAGAATCTAGTAATTGACCAGATGGTTTTGTTTTTACTAGGGCTGTCAATTAATCTCAGTTAACTCATGAGAATAACTCAAAAAAATTTAAATTAATTGCAATTAATCACACTGTTAAACAATAGAATACTAACTGAAATTTATTAAATACGTTTGGATTTTTTCTACATTTTCAAATATATTGATTTCTATTACAACGCGGAATACAAAGTGTTCAGTGCTCACTTTGTATTATTATTTTTATTACAAATAGTTGCACTGTAAATATGATAAAGAAAAGAAATAATATTTTTCAGTTCACCTCAGATAAGTACCGAAGTGCTATCTCTTTATCATGAAAGTGCAACTTACAAACGTAGATTTTCGTGTGTGTTACATAATTGCACTCAAAAACAAAACAATGTAAAACTTTAGAGCCTACAAATCCATTCAGTCCTGCTTCTTGTTCAGCCAATCACTAAGAGAAATAAGTTTGTTTACATTTACCGGAGATGCTGCTGCCTGCTTCTTATTTACGTCATCTGAAAGTGAGAACAGGCGTTCGCATGGCACTGTTGTAGCTGGCGTTGCAAGGTATTTATGTGCCAGATAGGCTAAACATTTGTATGCCCCTTCATGCTTTGACCACCATTCCAGAGGACATGCTTCGATCCTGATGAGCTCGTTAAAAAATAATGCGTTAATTAAATTTGTGACTGAATTCCTTGGAGGAGAGCTGTATGTCTTCCACTCTGTTTTACCTGCATTCTGCCATATATTTCATGTTCTAGCAGTCTCGGAAGATGACTCAGCACATGTTCATTTTAAGAACACTTTCACAACAGATTTGACAAAATGCAAAGAAGATACCAATGTGAAATTTCTAAAAATAGCTACAGCACTTGACCCAAGGTTTAAGAATCCGAAGTGCCTTCCATAATCTGAGAGGGAGGAGGTATGGAGCATGCTTTCAGAAGTTTTTAAAGAGCAACACTCAGATGCGGAAACTACAGAATCCAAACCACTAAAAAAGAAAATCAATCTTCTACTGGTGGCATCTGACTCATGATGATGAAAATGAACATGCATCGGTCCACTCTGCTTTGGATCGTTATCGAGCAGAACCCATCATCAGCATGGATGCATGTCCTATGGAATGGTGGTTGAAGATGAAGGGACATATGAATCATTAGCACATATGGCAGAATGCTGCTACAACAGTGCCATGCAAACGCCTTTTCTCACTTTCAGATGACGCTGTAAACAAAAAGCGGGCAGCATTATCTCTTGCGAATTGTAACCAAGTTTGTTTGTCTGAGCGATTGGCTGAAGTAGAAATGGGTGGACTTGTAGGCTCTAAAGTTTTACATTGTTTTATTTTTCAATGCAGTTATTTTTTGTACATAATTCTACATTTTTAAGTTCAACTTTCATGATAAAGAGATTGTACTACAGTACTTGTATGAGGTGAACTGAAAAATACTATTTCTTTTGTTTTTTACAATGCAAATATTTGTAATAAAAATAAATATAAAGTGAGCACTACACTTTGTATTCTATGTTGTAACTGAAGTCAGTATATTTGAAAATATAGAAAACATCAAAAATATTTAAACAAATGGTATTCCATTATTGTTTAACAGCGCGATTAATCGCCATTAAATTTTTTAATCACTTGACAGCCCTAGTTTTTACCAATCCCTAGGCCTGTCAGAAAGGAGCTCAAAAGGAATTTGTGACTCCTGCACTTGTCCCTTTATCCCTTTATATTTCCTGTGTTTCCATCTGGCAGCAGTCTCCAATACTTAAATGGTGACTATAAGACTTTTATGTTCCCTCACATATATCCTGTTTCCTTGCTGTAAATCATGATGCAGCCTTTGTCCAACAATAATTTAGGATGGGTACCTCAGACTTGACTTTTAGTGAGTGATTGTAACCAATTTGGACAAGAATAACTTGTGCAGTGCTCTTTACTGTATTTACAGATTGACTCATACTTATATTTTTATTGGTGGAATGCTAGTGACAGCTAAAGGAAGATTGCCAGAGAATTTTTATTATAACAGATGTTTTTAGGCATTTATACATTTCTGAAACATTCGCCTCTCAGGCTGACATTTTCCAGATTTAGTCTTTTTGTTTGTTTGTGTGGTTTGCAAAATGTCATGAAATACTGGACCTTAAACCAATTACTAGACTATTGCCAATCTTACACCTTAGATGAAGATGACTTTGTTTGTATGTGTGGAGGATGGAAAAACATGTCCATTGCAAGTAGGGTGACCAGACAGCAAATGTGAAAAATCGGTACGGGGTAGGGGGGTAATAGGAGCCTATATAAGAAAAAGACCCCAAATCGGGGCTGGCCCTATAAAATCGGGACATCTGGTCACGCTAATTGCAAGAATTAAGTTGTTCAGAGCTGTGGAATGTTACGTTTAGTCCTGGGGAGGCAGATTATGGATTATTGGGCAGAATATAATTGAGAGACACGATCAGGCTCTGCATAGTATGTATCCAACCACTGAAATGATACTATTAGATATTTTCCCTTCCAAGCAGTTGTAGGTAGCTCTGCTATAAACCTGTTGGATAATACTGATCTGCAGGGTAGTAACTGGATCTTCTCATTAACTCATTTGTCTTCTTTTTCTTATTTTACTCATATATTTTACTTTCCTTACCTTTCTTATTAAATTAAGGTACAGCCATTGCATCATGGAGTATTAACATATCTCACAAGCTAAGTAGGGCTAAACATAGCTACTGCTTGGACGAAAGACCTCTAAAGAAACCCACAGTACTGCAGGTAGTGTTAATACATAATTCATTAGATGGCACTATGCCATCTGAATTAACACTGGATCAGTCTACACTCTTTGGAAGATCAAGTCCCATGAGTGCTGGGATTCTTATTGGTGATAATAGTATGCTATTGAAGATGCCATCTTTTGGAAGAGACTTTAATGACCACAAGCAGTCAAGTCCATGGATTTAAGAACCCAGAGTTATTATAAGAATAGTGATGTCAGTTCAACTACCTGAATTCCAGTATCATTCTGTCTCCCTACAACTTTGGGACACAGTATACAACTTTAGATACAGTATTTTTTCACTCCTTGTGTAGACTATTGCATGGTGTTGCTTTATGCTGTATTCATAAAAAAGGGGTTCTTCAGCAGGTTAATGTGTTGAAAGCAGGTTAAAATTAGCTTTACAAAGCCATTGCTAGTAGTCTCAGAGCCATTCAGGATTTCTGTTCAGTCCCTGATTCTATTTTTTTTTCAAACTTAATGTAACAATGATGCAAGTTAACATAAAAACATAACAGACCTATTTTGGATTGAAAAACAATAACTACACTAGTCACAGCACTGAAATACGTAAGTTGTGCCAAATCCCAAGGAGGACTTTCCTAAGTTTTTACATAGTCATTATTCAGGATTAAATGAAAACTCAACAAGGATCTCAGGACTTGAGCTCTTGGCAATAGTAGCAAACACCATGTAGTACTTTATTTTAAAAGGTCTATGATTCTGTAGGGCCAGACCTTGTATACTTGCAATGATTTTCAGCTGCATGTCACTTTATTTGATGAACCTATAAATTAATAGCAAATTCACACGGGCAGTTTTAACTAGAAGCATGCACAATAGGGGGTTCTTTTTACAAACAGTGGGTCAATTTCTGCAATTGGTTATATCCCTATAACCTCCTCAACAGCAAATGAGATAATGAGTGCTGAACTCGGATTCATAAGTGCATATGGAAAGCTTTTATACTACTCCGTTCTGTGCAGAAATTTTATGCAATCTACTTTTTCAGTATAGATGCTAAAGGTTTTGCATTGCAGTCATGCGTTCTCCATATTACTGGCAAAGAAGCCACACGCACAGAACTGCATTGAAGTAATGTATCATTTCTGTAAGATTTTTAAGGGAAAGATTTCAGTTGCCTTGAAAATGCACTACAGAGCTTTTTATTCATGTAATAGAGTCTTTGAGATATTGACTTTAAAACTCCACTGCCTTATTACAAATATTTTTGTTTGTATTACTAGCTTTCTTTTTTTAAACACTGCTTACCCCAAGTATTCACCAATAGTCTCTTCATAGAATGCCAAGAAATAGTTGCACACTTCTCCCAAGCTATGAAGAATATAATTCTGGTATTTCCTGGAGTCCTAGCTATTGGGCAATAGTAACGTAGGACAGAAAGGACATAGGCTTGACTATATTGTTTTCTATTCCAAATGAGGAACAGCTGTTTTTTTTCCCAACTCAAGAGAAAAGACTCATTCATTTTTTACAAAACAGGTCAATGGAGTTGCAGCCAAGTGTTGGCTGGAGATGTAAATTAGGAAATCTTAAAGGATAAGAATATGTTTCTGTTAAAGTGCTGTTAAATGCTTGAAGCCAGAAATATATTGGTGCAATTATCAATTTCTGTACAGTTTAGAGTTTCACTCCAGTATTCTTTATTGGCATCATTATGTATGTATTTGTATTGAGGTAGCACCTAGAGGTCCCAATCAGGGATCAAATCCCCATTGAGAGAGACATTTTACTCACAATAAAGGAGACAGCCCTTGTCCCTAAGGGTCCAATTCTGATACTTTTTACACTGATTAGCAGCATCTTACTCCATGAAGATGGATCCGATGCATCCGATGAAGTGAGCTGTAGCTCACGAAAGCTTATGCTCTAATAAATTTGTTAGTCTCTAAGGTGCCACAAGTACTCCTTTTCTTCTTTCCATGAAGATGCTGTCCCTAAACATTTTGTATTTATTATTATTTATATTAGAAGAGTGCTTAGGAAACCCAGTCATGCACCAAGATCCCTAACTTGTTAGGTACTGTACAAACACGTAATAAAACATCCCTTGCCCCAAGGAACTTACAATCTAATTAGTCAACTAATAGCTAATTAGACTAATTAATCCATCCAGAAAATACAGAATTTACTCTAGAACCTTAAAAAAACCCAACCCCAATGTGTTAAATCCCTTCTCATACCACAGTCCCCGAGCTGGCAGTCACATTTTTGCAGGTGGACTCTGGTGTCTGGTTGGATCCTGTTGATTTCAATCAGACTTGCTCAGGTATAAGGGATCTGCCTGTATGGATCCAGTTGCAGGATAAGGGCCTTATTGTGTAATTCTTTCTTTGTTTATGTGTAGGATGTGTTAATTTTCTTGCTTTCAAATGAGACTGCTCTGGGAAGATCAATTTTAAAAGAGTATAAGTGACCCCATGGGAATGGGGACCACATTTCCTACAAGAATGTACAAATTCAAAAATACATTCAATTGTTTTGCCTAAAGGGCTTGACATTGTCCTTTTAAATTCATCCTTTTAGAAATCTGACCTTTTAAAAATGAATTTTTGGCAAAGTTTTAAATACTAAATCATATTAAAGTGCTTCTTGATTGCCAGCATTGTAACTAGAGCCATACAAGAATATGCTTAGAGCTTTCAAGGAGAAAACATATTTATTATTTTTACTAATATACATTTATATCTGTCTGTGCACACACTGAAAACTATGGTTTATGGTGTTGTTTACCTGCTAGTAATAGAAGCTGGGGACTGTTTGGTCTGATTTGCAGCTTCAAGGTGTGATGATGAATAAAAAGAGATAAAGTAGGTTAGGTACAGTGGAGACAGGGTCTGAAATCAGATTGGTTTAGCTATGTTATAATCACTACATTCATCCCTAAATTGATCTACAGTGGATATCCTTGCCAAATTGCCTATTGGTTTTGGGCTCGCCTAGACGAACAGTTAATGAGCAGCAAGCAGGGTGTAAATCTGCAGTGTGCTAGTGTGCCATGCACTAACTGTCCATATGAAGCCTGTTACCATACGCTAAAAGTTCCCTTGTGTGCACTGACGTACTCCCATTTCAAAGCAGGGTATATCCAAGTGCATCGGACCCTATAGGTACGCATTCGGGGTGTCTAGCCCATGCTTCGACCTGCCGTTGCCCATGCTACTGTGGTTACAGTACTACTGTTGGTGACTAGCTTGATGATAGTGAGCGTGAGCATGTCTGTTCCGGCTGCGACTCATAGCCCCAACTTCAAGTGCAGATGTAGTCTAAGTAACCTTAGTTCCATACTTTAGGCATTTGTTTTAGTTTGCATAGGAAAGTATAGAGACTGCTGGCAAATACTGAGATGACCTCATATATTATCATATAAAATTTAGAGCAGGAGCCATGTTGTGACTTGTTTTTGTGAGGCATATAGCACATGGGCTGCTCCAAATAATAATAGTCTATTTATCTAAGGTAAAGGTTGATTGTAGGAGGGTGTCAGGTTCACTTAAGGATACCTTGTCACATCAAGGTTATAGATGGCTCTAAATATTTGCTTCACCTTCCCAAAGACTATCAAGCAGATATGGGTCAAACCCCAGATTTAAACACCCCCTTCTGTTTCCTAATCTGATGGGTATCCAGATGATAAATCATGGGCCAAACCAACACCCTGGGTCTGAGTGGGCCTGAACACTGGGATGTTTGAAATCCTGATAGGTCTGCATTTTTTGAGTTAAGCTCATTTCTACCAAAGATCTGAGAAATGAATAAGAAAGTGGAGTTAGAATGAATAAACAGGAGAATGAAATCATGTTGGGTGTAACATTGGTAAAAGAAGAAAAGGTTTAATGCCTTTGGTTGCCTTAACCAACTAGCATATGTGGATTCAAACCAGAAAGAGGAATTTGAAAAAGGAGAATGAAAAAAAGGAGAATGAACCCCAGTATCCCACTAAAGGCTTCCCATCTTGGCAGTACTGCATGAGCACAACTCCTGTTGACTTCAGCAGAAGTGTCACGCATGCAGCAGCTCCAGGAGAGGCCCAAGGTACTTAAGATGTGTTGCCAGTCATGGTACATGTGGTTGAAACATAGGCACAGAACAGCCATAAGAAAGTGAAGCAAAAGGGAAAGGATAGATAGCAAATCAAAGAAAAATGTATGGGTAGTATTGCCTAGAGAGACAGTAGAGAGACAAACATGGTAAGCCACAGACCAAAGTGAAGGGAGCTTGTAAAGAACACGAAATGGCAGAAGATGAACCATTGGATAGTAATCATCCTAAAAGCCAGCAGTGGTTAAAGTGGAAAGACAAGCTTTCCGCTATGTTGTCATGTCAGGATTAAAAAAGCCATTTCTTCTATCACGGAGAGAATGAAAGTCACAATGACTCTTCTAGAGAAGCTATTACAGATGCTCTACTTCTGACATTGCTCCTATACGTGGATTTTCCAGATGCTTAAAACTGGTTTGGTTTGTACACGTTGGTCTAAGAATATATCATAAAAACCAAAAAATCAAGTCTAAAAGACCTGTTGGTAAAGCTGCTGGCTGCCTCCTCTCTTGTTCCCTTGCTTACTCCTGGTCATTTGTTATTCCCTTTGAATTGCAGAACTGAGGAGCTGCTAGACATTGTAGGAAGGCAGTGTCTCCTACGTAAGCAAATTTGTACCACTCGGACTTTTCTTCTGACCTACATCTGCAGCATGAATTATGTCCCAATTGGTAAATAAATCACATACAAATAGAGAAACAATAAGTAATGGTGTTTCTTTAGGCTAATATCAATAAAGAATAAATAGAAGGCACAGCTCTTTTGAGCCAGGTATTGGCCAGTTTAGGCATTATTCAGTAAATTGGGCTGACTCCCTATACATTGTCTACTCAAAGATGAGATTTAGTCTCCATATATTTGTTTAGATTCATGTAGATCAGAGGTGGCAAACTACAACCTGCGGGACCCTCCTGCCCAGCCCCTGAGCTCCAGCCCCAGGAGGCTAGCCCTCTGCCCCTCCTCCACTGTTCCTCCTCCCCTGTAGCCTCAGCTCACTGTGCCGCCAGCGTGATGCTCTGGGCAACGGGGCTGCGAGCTCCTGGGGCAGCGCAGCTGCAGAGCGTGGCCCAGCTGCAGCGTGGCCCAGCTCCAGCCAGGCGGCATGGCTGTAGCGCCGCCAGCCACTGGTGCTCCAGGCAGTGCAGTAAGGGGGCAGGGAGCACAGGGGATTAGATAGAAGGCAGGGGAGTTTGGGGTGGTGGTCATGGGGTGGGGGTGTGGGTAGGGGTCGGGGTGGTCAGAGGGCAGGGAACAGGGTGGTTGAATGGGGGCAGGGGTCCCAGGGGGCAGTCAGGAAGGAGGGGGGGTTGGATGGGGTGGTGGGTGGCAGTCGGGGCAGGGGTTCTGTGGGCAGTCAGGGGACAGGGAGAAGGGGTGGTTTGATAGGGCAAGGGTCTTGGGAGGGCAATCAGGAAGGAGGGGGGATTGGATGAGGCAGGGGTCCCAAGGGAGCAGTCAGGAAGAAGAGGTGGGGGTTGGATGGGGCGGCAGGGGGAAGTCAGGTGCAGGGGTTCCAGGGGCAGTCAGGGGACAGGGAGAAGGGGTGGTTGGATGGGGCATGGGTCCCGGGGGGCCATCAGGAATGAGAGGAGGGGTTGGATGAGGCAGCGGGGGGTCAGGGGGCAGAGGTGTGTGTGGATGTGGCAGGGGTCCCGGGGGAGGGGCCCGTGAGGGAACGGGGGGAGTTGGATGGGGCAGGAGTTCCGGGGAGGGGCATCAGGGGGTGAGAAGCGGGGTAGAGTAAATGGGGGAGGGCAGGCCACACCACCGGCCCTCCATACAATTTCCGAAATCCAATGCCACCCTCAAGCCAAAAAGTTTTCCCACCCCGATATAGAGCCCTGCAGCATCTACGTAGGAAATTGAACTGTTTTGACTGCTGAGAAACAGCAATTGAGTTGTGGAGGACATGTACTAAGATCAAGGGGCTGCTATGTATCATGTAAATGAATTTGGCTAAGCAAAATAACTGGGGATTTAAATGTTCAAGGAGATTAGAACTACAGTATGTTGCAGTATATTACCTCACCTTAAAATGCAGCAATTTACAAAGATAACCACAGGAACAAGGCATGGGTTGTGCAGTAAAAGGAAGTGTAGTTTGGAAGAGAGAATATCTTAAGTAGAAGTATTGTCACCAAATTATAATATTATATATTCAGGACATTTTTCATGTATATAAGATTACATGAAGTCCAATTGCCCAGTTTTTTATTCTGGATGTAGAACACTTTTTAGATTTCATAAATTGCATGTGTGGTTTAATGGTTTGATCAGAAGATTTGGAGACAGGCCTCTTGAGTTCTGTTTCTACACATTGCATTTTGTGACTGAATGACCTTGAACAAGTTATTCAACCTCTGTTTGACCATCTGAAAAATGGGTGTAATTTGTTGTTGTTATTTATTTGTATTGCGGAAGCATACAACTAGGGTTCCAAACATGGACCAGAATCTCAATATGCTAGTTGCTGTACAAATGCAGAACAAAAAGATGGTCCATGCCTAAAAGAGTTTAAAATCTAAGTAATATATTTAGCTTCCTTGAACATGAATTATGTCTTAAAGCACTTAGAGCCTTTTATGAGACACAAATCTGTGGCCTTCAGGGCATTCCATATTATCATTCTGCTGTGCAGTCTGACCATTCATAATTTTGCATTGACAGTAGGGAGCAAATGCTGAACCTCTTGTTTCAAAACCCCTATCTTGCAAAGCACATATACACATGCTTAACTTTAAACATGTGAGTAGTCTCATTGACTCTAAAGCTCTGGCTCCTAGTACTTGAGCTATATGACACTCTACCTTCACTGTAAGTAGTATAGAGATTATGATCCAGTTGAGCGGTTATGATTCTGTCCTACAAGGGGTGCTGATCTGCATATACCCATATATATATATATATATATATATATATATATATATGCATGCATGCATGCCATGTTTCATTACTAGTATATTTTTATTACATACAACATCTTGATTCATTAATAATGTGCACTTTGGATCCTATATGGTTAGTATGCCTTTCATACTATGTGTGTGAGAGGGAGGGAGCTAAGGTGAAGAAGAATCACAATACAAAATGTTCTCTCCTGTTACTGAATTGCATCTCTTAAAAGTGCCCTCAGATATTACAAATCTTGCCATGTCACCCTTTTGACCTATTTGCAAGCACAAACAAATGAGAAAAAGGAAAAATACTCTCTAGGGTGCCCTGTGTATCTGAATGGTCCAAATTTCCACTGGTGAACCACCAATGAATTGTTAAGTCTCCAAGTGAGAATGGTGTCCAAGGACAGCCAGAGAAAAGCCTATATAAAAGATTAAATGTACTGAGCAAAACCCTGTAAAATAGATTTTCTTGACCTTAAAAAGTAGCAAGTCAATAGCTCAGTAAAGGATAATTAGCAGGAAAACACATGTAGGTGGTTGCAAAAAATACATATATTGATCCAAAGTTTCTCTTTCTGCGCATACATTTGCATAACAATTACATATTTGAATTGAGATGCTCTTATTTCTTTTCGGACTGGCCATTCTGGGAGACACTGAGTCCAAAGTAATTAGCACTTTAAAGAGCATTTTAATGAGAAGTGTTGAACTGTAGACCTGGAAGGGATGATATGGAACATGGCTATGTTAGCCTTCTGCAGAAACTTCAAGTAGAAATATGCTGATTCCCATTGTAAAATTCAATGTATCTTCGGGTCTTTGTAGCTAAATTAGATCTGTATGGTGAGAACTCCAGTGAACTTTGTGGAGTTCTCTGCACTTTTTCTTTTCATGGTTATCAAAGGCTCTGATATGGAAATATAGCTTGGCGTGGTGTGAACAAGAATGTATTATGTGTGCCCATTCACATAACAAAGGGAATGGGGTGAGTTGGATTTTGGTTTTTATAATGCGTGCACTAAAACGTGGCATTTCCTTTCTTGCCAGATTAAAAATAAATGCCCACATAATATGTGAGGTGATTCCCCCCCTGTAATTGGCTCATTTGCAGACAACAGACATGGTTCACAGAAAAGGGGGGGGGAAAGCTATGTGGATTTTCTAAATAAACAACTTTTCCTGAGCAAATTTGACCTGAAAATAATAGATTCTGTGGGAGGAAAATATGTAGAATAATTTCTGTTAACCACTTGAACAGAACTTCACCAAAAATCAAAAACTGTTAGCCTGATTTTTTCTATGAGTGCATATTCATAGATTACAAGGCCAAAAGGGACCATTGTAATCATCTTGTCTGACCTCCTGTAGAACACAGGCCATACAACTTCCCCAAAATAACTCACAATTCCCCTTGAAAGTCACACTAAGGTCTCTTTACACCATTCTGGTATTGTAAAGGTGCTTTGGAGAGGGTGAAAATGTAATGTAATCCCCACCCATCTTTTCTGGGTAGGCAGTAGGCAAGCAAGTTGTCATGCTTACTCCTAGACCTAAATTCCAGGTAGCTCAATATGGGTGTAAGGTGGGTCTTAGTTCCTTACACAGGTACTTAGCCTGAGTCAGAATCTAGCCTGTGATTATTACATTAGAGCAGGGGTGGGCAAACTTTTTGGCCTGAGGGCCACATCGGGGAATAGAAATTGTATGGCGGGCCATGAATACTCGCAAAATTGGGGTTGGGTGTGGGAGGGAGTGAGGGCTCTGGTTGGGTGTGTGGGCTCTGGGTGGGGCTGGGGATGAGGAGTTTGGGGTGAAGGAGGGTGCTCTGGGCTGGGACCAAAGAGTTCGGGTGGGGGGGGATCAGGCCTGGGGCAGGGATGTGGGAAGGGGTGCAGGTTCCAGTTGGGGGGTGTGGGCTCTGGGGTGGGGCTGGGGTTGAGGGGTTTGGGGTGCAGGAGGGTGCTCCATGCTGGGATTTGAGGGGTTTGGAGAGCGGGAGGGGGATCAGGGCTGGGGCCGGGTGGTTGGGGCATGGGGAAAAGCTCAGGGGGTGCAGGCTCTGAGTGGCGCTTACCTCAAGTGGCTCCCGGAAGCAGTGGCACGTCCCTTCTCCGGCCCCTACACGTGGAGCGGCCCCCCACCTTTGGAGCAGGGCCACGCGGCTGCTTCCGGGAGCCGCGTGGTGTGGCCCCCAACCCTGTGCCCCAGAGCGGGGCCATGCCGTGGCTTCTGGGAGCTGCATGGTGTGGCCGCCACCCTGGCTGGAGCACTGAAGCAGAGCCGAGCTGCGTGATGCAGCCCCCAACTTGGCACCCCAGCTGGAGTGCCAGAGCGGGGCAAGCCGAGACCCCGCTCCCCACCAGGAGCTCACGGGCTGGCTTTAAATGGCTCTAGCCTGCGGGCCGTAGTTTGCCCACCCCTGCATTAGAGAAATCTTTTTACGGGAATGCCCAGCTATGCACATGCCTGATCATAGTAACCACATACTTTAACCCATGGCCTTCCTCACTTTAACATCATGGCCTTCTCTATCTGTAGCTGCTACTAGAAAAGGAGTACTTGTGGCACCTTAGAGACTAACAAATTTATTTGAGCATAAGCTTTCGTGAGCTACAGCTCACTTCATCGGGTGCATGTAGCTGCTACTGTTTGTTAACTCCACTCATCAAGATTAGGTGCCAAAACTCATATATGTGAGCAGATCTGGGATATTGCTGGAACTAGTCATGTGTGTATGGTTACTGATTGTACATGTTTGCTAAATAGGGATGGAAGACTGTAGGCTGCATGGGGCAAGAGCTTTGTCTTTCTTTTTGAACTGTAAAGCTCCCAATGTGTGTCTAGGCATTATCAGCCTAGTTACGTTGTCTGTAATGTAAAATACTATAATGTTACACATTTGATTATATTATATATAATTAAAAACAATCTCTCTGTATAACATTTTAGATAGCATATAATAAAATATATCTCATTACAGAGGCTTTGCAGGAGAAATCTTTAGCATGGCAGTTTAAACTCACTGTTTCAATCAGTGTTAATGGGAGCCATGGGGTCTAACTCTCTGTGCTGAAAATTTACCCTGATAAGACAGCAAGGTTAGTGGATCATTCACAGTTGCAGTTGCTTATGTTGGACTTTCCTTCCCTGCCTCCCTCCTCCATCTTGGAGCCTCAACCAAAAGCCAACAGATTTATATTTCAGAGAAGAGTGTGAAACAGACCAAATCAGCCATGATTAGAGCTGTCCAGCCCTATGGGGAAGAAACTAGAGCAAAGGGCTTTGTAGGGATTTCTTGCTCTTTGCCATAGAGGAAACAAATTGTCACACTTATGAATCAGCCAAGTTAAACTGCACAATAAATGGAGTGAGAAACCTTGGAAAAACAATACACAGAGCCAGCTAAGTGTCCTAGAGGTGATGAAATGCACTGACAGGTAGACAGTGTGTCAATACTAAATGGGACCTGGATCGCCAATATTTTTTATCCCTCCACACCTTTGACCTACCCTCCAACATCTTCTCACCCACCCACACAGTAACCCTTCCATTCCTCATGCCTGTCCTCATGTTTTCCTTGATTCTTGCTCTCCGACCTCTGCAGGACAGACTCTTAGAGTCACCTTCTGCCCTCTGATATACAGGTGCTTCTCCCATTTAAATCAATGGGGCAAGAGGGAGAAATTTGCCTTTTTTTTTAAATGTGCTGATATCATTAGCTCTGGATCCAGCCTGCCAAGCAGAACTGTATTCCATCCAGATCCAGTGCATTTACTCTGAGCTGGCAGGGTCTGGGAGCATTGTCCTGATGCCTCTTTCATACACTGAAAGAGTAGGCTGGAAGAGAGGGGTTGGGAAAGGTGCATGTTACATCTCTCAACAGCAACAATTGTGAGTAGAATTATTATTTATTATTTGTATTATGGTAATGTCTGGGGACCCCAATCACAGATCAGCCCCAATGACAAGAGCTGTCTGAGAACCAGGATTCACTGGAATTTCTGCCATTTCAGGGGGGAAAAATTATTCCGACTCGGAATGAAATATTGAATTTCAAAATTTCCCAAGACACATCATTTTTGAAAGCATTTCATTTTGGGTCAGTCACACCATTTGTTATTATTTTTATATCATTTTATTTGTAATTATTTTATGAAAGAAAACAGAAACATTAAAATTATAAAAATACAAATAAAATAATAAATATAAACTCATAAAATATACATTAATAAAATAAAAATAAAAAATAATGCAACAATAAAAATAAACTTCAAAACAAAGTCATTTTGAAAAGGAAAATCGAAACATACCATTCTGATAAGGTCAAAACAAATAGGATTGAAACTGAACCTTTTGACCTTATCAGAATGATTCATTTCCATTTGTTTCCTAAACAAAATTTCATCAAAGTTGACATGATCCTGTAGAATCTTTCAATTTGGACTGATCATTATTTTCTGATGGAAAAACATTCAGTGGAAAAATTTTCAACCAGCACTACGCACAACATAAGACGGAGTCCCTGTCCAGAATTGCTTACAAAGAACAAACAGAGCTCAGGAGCACGGCAGATAGGGAAAAGTTAGAGAGAGCAAAATAATAAGTGTAGCTGGCTAGAACCTCAACTAAATGGAGCTATACCAAAAGATACCTTCTAAGGCTCTATGCCAGTACTTGTACTAGAGGAAGTCTGCCAAGTTCATAAATACGTAGGCAAACCTGGACATCTGCACATGGATCAGGTAGATATGTTTCTGTAGGGCATCAACATACAGTTGTGTCAAAAAGTTGGATTTACTGACCCTGAAGGCAATTTTGTGCCTTTAGAAATGACAATGCAACACTGGCACCCGTATTTAATTTCTATATGTCGTTATTGCTTTCAGTTTTTAACAAGAGGCAGTGTGCTGCAGATTTTTTCCTACTATCAACATAGATATAACTATTTTCCCCCCCTTTTGACGCCTGTCCATTTATGGTAGTCTGTTAGACTGGCTTAGACATCTGATATAAATTCATTCCTGTAGAAGGGGAAAAAATTGGTTGTGCCTATATCCTACTAGGAATGAATCTCTGCGGGCTGGTCTTAGGCAGAGGTTGACTAAGGTGAACTTCCTCAGTTTGCATTTGGATGCCTTGGGTTTCATGTCAGCAAAATCCATACAGATCTTGGCTGTGTTTTTGATGCTGAGTTTCCTTTTAGTTGAGCATTTCATGCCACCACTTGATCAACTTTTTTTTTTAAACGAATAGCACTTAAGTAATATTGCCAGGTTAAGGAGTTCTCTTATCTTGCCCAATGCTGTGAGCTTTATTCATACAGTCATTATAAATAAGTTGGATTGCTGAAATATGCTCTTTCTCTTGGCCTTCCTGCAAATGCACTTTCTGAATCATACAGATCCAAACACAGTATCTAGGTGCCTGGAACAGACAGTCATCTGATCATACAGTATGGGTCACTCCATTACTTGTCAGTGGCCTCAGAGTATCAGTGCATGAACTGTATAATGTAGATCCTTTCTTTCAAATAATGTATCTTGTACCTTCTGATTTAATATGACTTATTACAGCGTATGTTATCCCGTTGAGCTTTACAAACTATAGACCATCTTCAAGAACCATTTCACCACTGGTATGTAGGCACTTTGGAATGGAATATAACAGCTGTTCAACTACCCAGCAATAGTACACAAGAAATCAGGAAGAACAAGGGAATACTATATCCATTTGAAACTACATGGAAAATTTAGGGTGGCGGTATGTAATTTATTCAGAATTTGGCTGGGACAACGGTTCTCTTGGGGAAAAAAAAGGAACATGCATCTTTAATGACCAGAAGTGATCAGGTGCATTTGAAAGATGGCACCTCCAGAAGCACAATACCTGCTGGGGGCAATTGTTTCAGTACAAGCTTGGAAGGAAGAGGGTCCTTATTAAATTACCAGCACCACTTCATGCAGTGTCTTGGGGTTTCCTTCATGGTGTCCCATCAAAGTATTGTCTAGTCTCCCTGCTTAGCTTATGAGACCCATTGAGATCTTAGCTCCAGGTGGGATGGAGCTTCTTGTGTTCTCTATTCCAGCCAGGTCTCTTAGGTCTTCCAACTCTGAGTTGCTTTCTGTTGCTAAGTCCTGCTTTTATTCTGCTAATAACAAGACCAGAGTATGAACAAAAATCTTGGACGCGAACAGTCTCAGACTTTGGAGAAGTTTGGAATTGATCCAAACTTTTCAGCTGGTCCTAAGCGCTATAACTATCTGAACTGAACCCCAGAATTTGAACGGTCCTGACCTTTTAGAGAAACTCAGTTCTTAATTTGGATCCAACGATTATGGCTTGGGACAATCTTTGCCAGTAAATGATCATTTGCACCCTTAGGCCCTTTCTATTGCAACCTCCCTGTCCTTCTAAATGAAGGAAATTTACTCCTAAATATTTATCCAAGCCAAATTAATGTTTGTTTTCGGTTGTGCTGAATAATATAGCAAAAAAATTTTCCTAGTTGCACTGTGCATGGGCTGTCTGTTTGTCTGGGTGCTCTTTAAACAAAGATTGTGTATCACATTATATTGTATTTTATTGTCTGAGAAAGCTACTCTCTTGTTATGAAATATACTACTAGTTTAAGAGAAGAAGAATATAGCTACTGTAACTGTGTTAGTATAGGAATAATTTTGCTATAGAAATTAAATTTTATACCATCATTAAGAAAACCAACACTTTGCAAGTCCTTGGAAAATTTGATTTCTGACTTTTCAGTGGGAGTGGCTCAGATATTTAGAGTTGTAGGCATAGACTCTTACTTATTGCAGCAGTGTAAGAGCTGGATGCTCCTTTGCCCCAGAATTCAAATAATCAGGGAGACTTTGAGTAAAATACCCTTTCTGAGGTGTTATTTGGGAGAATGTAATTTAATGATGGGTGTAGCTCAGAAATATTCAGAGATCTGGTCCTGATCAACACCTGACCTTTATCCAAACTATCTGAATCTCCTGAGTTTGTAAAATTGGGCAGAGAATCACCTAATATCAGGCTTTCTTGGTGAGGTGAATGGTGTTTATCACTTCTAGACAGGATGCAACCAAAGCAAAAAAGCACCTTTCTGGCAGCAGTTTGGCAGTTATATTTCTGTGCCTGGCCAGAATAATAAAGATTGGGTTGGGAAAGGTTCCTATCAGTTCTATTTTTATCAGAATCAATTCACTCTTCCCTGCTTCTAAATCACCAGAAGCATCTAATGATTCATTCTCTGTCAGCAGCATGGACCTGATAGGGGAGATCACTCACTCTTTGAGATCCAGACATAGGGTCCCTAGAAGCAGTGAAAGGCAAACAGAAAATTAAAAATATATTTACTACTTATAAAGGCCTTAAGCATATGTTTTACTTTAAGCATGCAACTAGTCCCATTGAACTCAATGGTACCACTCCTGCTTAAAGCTACAGGCATGTTGTATGTGCCATACTGTCAGAGCTGATATCAACAGTGGTGCGAAAACCGCAGTCCGATTGGTATAAATGAGAGGGGGTGCTGGCAGATTGTTCTCTTTGATGGCCTTATATTTTTGGAAATAACTTTCCTTATGGCCCAAAATAGCCCAAATCTGATGATCTCCAGCACACTATTATTCTTTCTTTGTGTTGCAGTAACACGTAGAATTTCCAGTCACAGACAAGGACCCTATTGTGCTAGGTGCTGTACAAACCACAGAACAAAATGATAGTTCTCGCCCCCTGACAGTTTATAATCTGAGAACAACACGAGAAAAAATAAGTGTGGGTTTGTGTGATGGGGGAGCACAAGCAAACAATGAGGCACAACTGGTATGTTGGAATGTTGTGAAAGGCATGTTTGTAAGACTCCTCTTCTCCCAGGCATTTGAAAACGGACTGGTTGGGAGGAGGAATTACAAGCTTGGTGAATTATTTGAGTTTTTAAGTTATTTGGCTTCAGTGGAGTTGCTAGCTGACACTGTACTGCTGCCCTTAGGCTGTATTTTTAAATTACCCCAAGGGTGCCTAAAGCACATGAAGAGACATCCTTTTTACCTAAATAAAATAAAATGAAAAAAGGCTTAAGTGATTTGCTGGATCAGGGTCCCTATCTGACTATTTCTCTTCAATCTCATCTTTTTGGAGACAGCTTTTCAACCAGCTGGAAACAAATGTCTCTTTCATTTTCCTGTTGCAGTTGGGCTGTTAAC
This sequence comes from Dermochelys coriacea, assembly GCF_009764565.3. NCBI lineage: Eukaryota > Metazoa > Chordata > Testudines > Dermochelyidae > Dermochelys > Dermochelys coriacea. The sequence goes on along the minus strand of NC_050084.1, from coordinate 13,975,815 downwards.
ATCCTCGCCAAACATTTCTTGATCCTCAGTTCCAAGCACCTTAAAACAAAGTGACATTTTAGCTGCATCGGTGAACCTTTCTGACAACCTAAGCTGGGGGAGGAGGCATGTGACTGACCCTGAGTAAAATGCATAGACCCTAGTTGTCACATCGCACCTGGGGATTTTCATTTTTAGTGACTACCCCTTTGGGTGCCTTGATATATCAGATAGAACAGCACTGAAAGAGGATATTTGCTCACTGCAGATCCCTTGCCTAGTATGTGCAGAATGATTGAATTACATATTTTATTTATTTCACTGATTAAGTGGTTCGACATCAGTTTATCAGCTTTTGCTGTAACACCATGAGCTGATGGAGGAGTCGCGCAGAAAGATGTATATCTGGAAATTAGCTTCAGTGATTAGTTAGTCGATATGAATCAACACTTGTGTGTCTTTCTATCATGACTCATCTCTCAAAATAAAATAGTTGATGACATGATGAGCTTTTTCATTCAAAGATGATGAGCTGGAGGTCAGTTCTTGCTATTTACTCTGTGGAGCTTCCGCAGTTCCGTGAGGCTTCATGTTCACAAGACACAGAGCCTTGACGACACTAGGGTTCTTTAGCAAAGATGTCCCACTGTTGCTAGCACTGATACAGATCCGCCACTGTTAGTGATGGTGGACATCTCCTGTGGCTGCCAAGATTTTTAACACCATGTCATTTAGACCTGCTCTGAATTGGGTGAGACAAGATATTAAAAATTCTGACAACCATTCCATACTAGTGAGTTATTCTGGTGTTAGCAACTCTAGGGAGCTTTTGCTTAAACAAACCCGTAATGTAGATAAGGCTCTAAACCCTGTCAACATGTAGCCTCAGGGTCATCTAAGGGGTCTCCAAAGAGGAAGAAAAAAAAATTAGCTCTGCACTTTTGCATGGAGAGCTCATAATTCTATTAAGTGCTTCTTAAACCTATATTTTTAAAAACAGCAATGGTAAATGTTGTAAGGGAAGAACACAGTTGTAAATTAAGTAAGTAAATAAATAAAACCCAGGAAGGTTAAGTGATCAGAGCTTTAAAAGCTAACTGGCCGGAGCTTAAGGCACCTATAATAAAATGTGACTGCACACAAGACATCCTGGGAATATTTCATAACTCTGTGCTATATTCTTACCAGCCAGGAAATAGCACTGGTAGAGAGTAGGGTAATTTCACTCATCACAGAGAGTTCTCGGTAGAAATATTTCATGAACAGGGTAAAGAAGAATGAATTAAAATTATGGGTCCAAATCTGGTGTAAATCTATCCATCGAGGAGTGACTCTGAATTTTCACTGGTGTTAGTGAGATCAGAATATGGCCCAGGCTGCCCTAAAAGCAAACTGTGAGACCTGGTTCTATAGTATTGCTAACCCCAGGTATTATGAGTCAGCCCCCAAAAATCTCAAGTAGCTTAAAAATCATGAGGGTTTTTTAAAAAATAATAAATTACTGGGGGGGAGGGCTTCAATTTGCTTCTGTTTTTTGAGATTTTCATGTATTTGCATGACTCCAGCCCTTAAATATCATGAGATTCATGATAAAATCTGGAGAGTTGGCAAGATCGAGATCCCTTGTCAGAAACTGCGATAATAGTAACACCTCCTGTCAGAGGATTTCATGGTGATTTATGCTCACAAATGATTTTCGTTAAGCCTGGCAACAACCCTTTAAGGTAGAGAAGTATTTAAAATCCCTATCTTCAAAATGGGGAACCTAAGGCATAAAGAGGCTAAGTCATCTGACCAAGGTTACACATGATGTCCATGGCAAATTTGGGAGCAGAACTCTGATCTCTGATTTCCAACTACTGTACTTTATCTAGATTTCAGAGTAGCAGCCGTGTTAGTCTGTATTCGCAAAAAGAAAAGGAGTACTTGTGGCACCTTAGAGACTAACAAATTGTACTTTATCTACAAGACCATCTTCTCTAGTCTTAAGCATTAGCAGGGTAATGGAGAGCCCTGCTTTGCGAATCAGGGCTCTCAGAAATAAAAATGAAGAAGGAAATATCAAGGTTTTAAAACAAAATCATCCATCAAACTTCTTAGCATCTGCCAAAGAGAAAGGTCTGAATCTCCACGAGTGAAAAATGTTAAAATGTCAGGTGCTATATATCACGAGTGAAGCAAGTCTTAACTTGGCTTCCCACAACCTCCCCAATCATTATTATTATTATTTTCCTTGATTCATTCTTGAATCTTGTTTAATTCCTACAGCTACACATATATGAATGAATAAATCCTTTTGATAAAGGTCTAAGAATGTGGTTGCACTTTAAGAAACCTAGGAGGGAAAATTGTTTTTAAATCAACAACATTTGTATGCTATTCACTGTTCATACTAAGTAAAAAAAATTATTCACTTGGCAGTTACCCAACTTGTTTCTGTTCTTATTCTTTGTTCAGCCCATTCTCCTCCTGGGGACATCTAACCTTATATGTAATTACCCCACTGAGAAAGAGAAGTAAGTATAAATAACCATAACTTCCCTAACAACTAAATAGAGTTTGCAGTATGTACAGTTCTCCAGGCGGGATCATCATGTTGGTTACTGATGGGGAACTTTTTTCCAGAACTGCATTTTAGTTAACTGTTGGGGTACATCCCTGAAGATGATGAATTTCTCAGCTCCCCTTCTTGCATGGCTGGGAAGCACGTACATGCAATAGTGATGGACACTAAAATCTATTTCCCTAAGTTAAGTATCCTCACACCTTCTGGTCAGCTGTCTAAATGGGCCGTCTTGATTATCACTACAAAAGTTTTTTTCTCCTGCTGATAATAGCTCATCTTAACTAATTAGCCTCTCACAGTTTATATGGCAACTTCCAACTTATCTGTATGTGTGTGTGTATATATCTATATTGTGACAGAGTCGGGCCAGATGACTATAGGAGAGTAATAGAAGGCAGATATATTAGCCCCAGGCTAAGTAGGTCCCTTTTCCCTGGGTAAGGTAACAGGAAAGGTTCCAGAACAATCAGGAACCTTCTGGAGACTATTAAGACAGGCTGATTAGAACACCTACAGCCAATCAAGAAGCTGCTAGAATCAATTAAGGCAGGCTAATCAGGGCACCTGGGTTTTAAAAAGGAGCTCACTTCAGTTTGTGGTGTGTGTGTGAGGAGCTGGGAACAAGAGGCGCTAGGAGCTGAGAGTGAGAACACATACTGTTGGAGGACTGAGGAATGCAAGCATTATCAGATACCAGGAGGAAGGTCCTATGGTGAGGATAAAGAAGGTGTTGGGAGGAGGCCATGGGGAAGTAGCTCAGGGAGTTGTAGCTGTTGCACAGCTGTTCCAGGAGGCACTCTAGACAGCTGCATCCCACAGGGCCCTGGGCTGGAACCTGAAGTAGAGGGTGGGCCCAGGTTCCCCCCAAACCTCCCATCTCCTGGTCAGACACAGGGGGAGTCTACCTGACTTGTGGGTTCAGAAAAACGGCCAAGCTGAGGGCTGCCGTGAAGCTCCATGGCAAGCAAATCTGCCAATAAGCGCAAGACCCACCAAGGTAGAGCAGGAACTTTGTGTACATATTATATTGTGACGGGGCAAGGCCAGATGGCTATAGAAAAGTAGTGGGAGATAGATATATTAGCTCCATGCTAAACAAATCCCTGGTACCAGGTTAAGTGAAATGGAAGCTGCTCCAGGTCAATTAAGACACCTGGGGCCAATTAAGAACTTTCCAGAAGACAGGAAGAATGCTATGTTGATTGGGACACCTGAAGCCAGTCAGGGGCTGGCTGAAACTAGTTAAAAGCCTTCCAGCCAGTCAGGTGGGTGTGCATGTCAGGAGCTGTGGGAAGAAGTTGCGCGGTTGGAGAGGCTGAGTAGTACACACCATATCAGGCACAAGGAAGGAGGCCCTGAGGTAAGGGTGAAGTGGAGCTTGAGGAAGTGAGGGCTGCTGTGGGGGAAGTAACCGAGAGAATTGTACATGTCATGTTTCTAAAGATCAGCTATCATAGCTGATACTATTAGGGTCTCTGGGCTGGAGCCCGGAGTAGAGGGTGGGCCCAGGCTCCCCCGCCCCACCTTTGCCCCCTGTTTAATCACTGTGACTGGGAGACAACAGAGACTGTGCAAGGAAGGATAACTTCTCCTCACCTCCCTCGCAGCTTATGATGAAAATGGCTCAGTAGACTGTGACCCTTGTCTCTAGAGAAAGAAGAGTTACGTGGAGGGCCACAGTGAGCCTCTGAGGCTAGCGAAATCCGCCAGGAAATGCGGGACCCACGGAGGCAAGGACAGAGCTTTGTCACAATATATATATATATATATATATATATATATATCTTCTTACTATATGTTCCATTCTATGCATCCGATGAAGCCCGCGAAAGCTTATGCTCTAATAAATTTTTTAGTCTCTAAGGTGCCACAAATACTCCTTTTCTTTTTGCGGATACAGACTAACATGGCTGCTGAAAACTAAAATAGTAGATATATGAACAAACAGACACGTAACAGTATATCCTTTGTCAAAATGTACGATCCCTCCAAACAAATGGTATTGTGAAAATGAGTATGACAGACTCTGAATATCTAATTTTAGTCCTTAATTAAAGTACCCTTCATCTGATTTGCTGGTCTGTACAGACATTCACTTATTGCCAGGAGAAATGTGTAACTATTTGGCTGCAGCTACTAGGAAGAGCATCTACCTAGTGCCCCGGGAAGGGTGGTGGTGGTGATTTGATATATAAGCACTCTACAACAATTATCTTTTTTTTCTTTCCCAAGGTTTGTCTAAGTCGCTTGGTCTCATTGAAGGCTATGGTGGGCGTGGTAAAGGTGGGCTTCCTGCCACCCTTTCCCCAGCAGAGGAAGAGAAAGCTAAGGGGCCACACGAGAAATATGGCTATAATTCCTACCTCAGTGAGAAAATTTCACTGGATCGTTCCATACCGGATTATCGTCCAACCAAGTAAGTATCCTTTATTATCAACATCTCAAAACCATAGGTGTGAGCGATAAGCCAGCAGTGTTGATTTCCTCCATAGAATCACAGAACTGGACTTCTGGCAGGACTAAGTATTATCTAGCCCATCCCTGATAGGTGTTTGTCTAACCTGCTCTTAAAACTCTCCAATAGCAGAGATTCCACAACCTCCCTAGGCAATTTATTCCAGTGCTTAACCACCCTGACAGTTAGGAAGTTTTTCCTAATGTCCAGCCTAAACCTCCCTTGCTGCAGTTTAAGTCCATTGCTTCTTCTCCTATCCTCAGAGGTTAAGAAACATTTTTCCCCTCCTCCTTGTAACAACCTTTTACATACTTGAAAACTTATCATGTTCCCTCTCAGTCTTCTCTTTTCCAGACTAAACAAACCCAGTTTTTTCAATCTTCCCTCATAGGTCATGTTTGCTAGACCTATAATCATTTTTGTTGCTCTTCTCTGGACTTTCTCCAGTTTGTCCACATCCTTCCTGAAATGTGGAGTACAGAACTGGACACAATACTCCAATTGAGGCCTAATCAGCGTGGAGTAGAATGGAAGAATTACTTCTTGTGTCTTGCTTACAACGCTCCTGCTAATACATCCCAGAGGGATCTTTGCTTTTTTTGCAACGGTGTTACACTGTTGACTCATATTTAGCTTGTGATCCACTATGATCCCCAGGTCCCTTTTCACAGTACTCCTTTCTAGACAGTCATTTCCCATTTTGTATGTGTGCAACAGATTGTTCCTTCCTAAATGGAGTTCTTTGCATTTGTCCCTATTGAATTTCATCCTATTTACTTTAGACCATTTCTCCAGTTTGTCCAGATCATTTTGAATTTTAATCCTGTCCTCCAAAGCACTTGCAACCCCTCTCAGCTTGGCATCGTCTGCACACTTTATAAGTCTACTCTATGCCATTATCTAAATCATTGATGAAGATATTGAACAGAACCGGACCCAGAACTGATCCCTGTGGGACCCCACTCGTTATGCCCTTCCAGCGTGACTGTGAGCCACGGATAACTACTCTCTGAGAATGGTTTTGCACCCGCCTTATAGTAGCTCCATCTAGGTTGCATTCCCTAGTTTGTTTATGAGAAGTTCATGCGAGACAGTATCAAAAGCTTTACTAAAGTCAAGATATACCATGTCTACCACTTCCCCCCATCCACAAGGTTTGTTACCCTGTCAAAGAAAGCTATCAGGTTGGTTTGACATGATTTGTTTTTGACAAATCCATGCTGACTGTTACTTATCACCTTATTATCTTCTAGATGTTTTCAAATTGATTGCTTAATTATTTGCTCCATTATCTTTCTGGGTTCAGAAGTTAAGCTGACTGGTCTGTAGTTCCCTGGGTTGTCTTTAATTTCCCTTTTTATAGATGAGCAGTATATTTGCTCTTTCTCTGTCTTCTGGAATTTCTCCGGTCTTCCATGACTTTTCAAAGCTAATCGCTAATGGCTCAGATATCTCTTCAGTCAGCTCCTTAAGTATTCTGGGATGTATTTATCAGGCCCTGGTGACTTGAAGACATGTAATTTGTCCATCTAATTTTTAACTTGCTCTTTTCCTATTTTAGACTCTTCTGAACCTACCTCATTTTCACTGGCATTCATTATGTTAGACGTCCAATCACCTTCTTGGTGAAAACCGAAACAAAGATGTCATTAAGCACCTCTGCCATTTCCACCTTTTCTGTTGTTATTTCCTCCCCCCATTTAGTAATGGGCCTACCCTGTCCTTGGTCTTCCTCTTGCTTCTAGTGTATTTGTAGAATGATCCATGATCTTAGTTGATGCTTTCTCCCTTCCCACTTAACTCGGTCACTAGACAATCTTGTTCAATAGGAACAATTTAATTGGTTGGGATTAAACCCAAGGGACAGTTTACCAGGGACAAAACTTAATATGTTGCTTGTAAAATTGTGGGGATAATGACAGGAGAGGCCAAGATCCACTCCAGGCAGCAGAGCCCTGCCCATTGTGATATCAGACACAGTTTTTCACAGGTGTCTCTTGCTCTTTAGAATTGGGCAAAGAGCCTCTACTTTTTTTCCTGCCAGCGCTTTAGTCCTGCTCGAGTTCTCAGAATAAACTATTTGCCCCCTGCACTATGCCTCACTAGCCTTCTAGCTGAGTCAGTCAGATGGGCATCCCTTCAGTGCCAGCCTGCACTGTGCTTTAATCCACCCAGAGGCCCGTCTCTCCCATCACCAAATGGATAGATGAGTAGTCTGCCTTTGCTGCACTCCCCAAGCACGCTAGCCCAAGGAATGAGAATTTAGTCCCAAGAATTGAACCCAAGGTATCCCACATTAAGTTTATGAATGGGATTACTGTCTCTTTGTTCTGTATTTGCATAGAGTCTAGCACAATGGTGTCCTGGTCCATGATACAGACTCCTTGTTAGGTGCTACAAAAATACAAATAAATAATCTGATGGGGTTGCCTGTGACAGCAGGGGACTGGACTTGATGACCCAGGAGGTCCCCTCCAGTCTTATGTCCTTAAGTTCCTATTAAGACGGTCACCAGACACTTAACTTGTAATACTGCTATTTAGCTTTGCATCTCGGATTCTCACTGAGCTGTCAATTGCCTCCCTCACCAACTCCAGGCTAGTTGTTCAACCACACAGTTGTAGCAGAAGGGAGATATGAGGAAATGCCTAACATATGGGTCAAAAGAGTGATCTTTGCAGGTTAGGTTGATCCAAATATTATTTATTTTCTTTTCAGGTTTAGGCTCTGTAGTCAGGATGGGCTTGTATTAGCAGGAGTGTTGTAAGCAAGGTACGAGAAGTAATTCTTCCACTCTGCTCAGGACTGATAAGGCCACAACTGGAGTACTGTGTCCAGTTCTGTGCACCACACTTTGAACAAGGTGTGGACAAGTTGGAGAAAATCCAGAGGAGAACAATAAAAATGATTAAAGTTCTAGAAAACATGACATATGAGGAAAGATTGAGAAAAAAATGGGTTTGTTTAGTCTGGAGAAGAGAATACTGAGGAGCGACATAAGTCTTCAAATATGTAAAAGGTTATTATAAAGAAGAGGGTGCTATATTGTTCTACTTAACCACTGAGGACAGGACAAAAAGTAATGGGCTTAAATTGCAGCAAAATAGATTTAGGTTAGACATTAAGAAAAACTTCCTAATTGTCAGGGTAGTTGAGCACTGGAACAAATTGCCTAGGGAGGTTGTGGAATCTCCATCACTGGAGGCTTTTAAGAGCAGGTTAGACAAACACCTATCAGGGATGGTTGAGATAATACTTAGTTCTGCCTCAGTACAGGGAACTGGACTAGATGACCTACTGAGGTCCCTTTCAGTCCTAAATTTCTATGATTCTATATTAGAGCACAATTAACTCATGGGGGAATGCTACTTCAGCACAGATGCTTTTAAATGGAGGCTCCAAATGTCTCTGAATGGCAATGTACTCTTTTTTCCAGATAAATTTTAAGATTATAATGATGAGATATTACATTTACCTCCTAAGCACATAGAGAAGGGTAGACAAATGAGATGCCAAATCATTTTGTTAAGAGTCTGGGAACAGACATTACTGGAGCTTATTTTTATTAAACTTAATTTTAGATATGTCTTACAGAATGTTCTCTGAAATGGGAAAGCATCAGTTTGTCTGTGATGTTAGTGAAGGCTCTGATCAATGTGTCTAGAAAGATTAAGACACAAAAGATATATATCCACATTCCATGTCATTAGGTTAGTGACAGAGATATTACTTGGAATCTGCAGACCACTGATAATCATGCGAAAAGGAGATATGGTTAAATACATACAGCATGCTGGGAAAGGGTTAAGGACTTAATATCATGACAAGCTGAAGTCCTTTACTTACCTGCATGCTGGATAAGTTTCAGGCAGCCACCAATGGTTTCCAACACCCCCTGAACAAAGAAAACAGAAATATTTAGGTGATTTTTCAAAGGGATTGAAGCCGAAATCTCCCTTTGCGCAGGCATAATTTATACGTGCATCAGAAAATGAACTGCAGATACACATCAAAGGGTTTGCACTTCTAGCTACCTGATTTACAAATCCTACTACACTGAAAAACCCTTGGTGAGGAGCCTTCTCTAACACCTGAATATGAGCTCCTTATACAAACTTCCCCGTCCAGAATTCTTACCTCTAGCACAGTTAATTTGCGAGTTGAGTTTGGGAATTAATGTTCTTTGAGATGTTGGGCAGGGGAGGTTGAATTCATTGACATTTTTAGCTTATCACAACCCCAGTTGATTCTTCTGTAGAAACAACAGTCACATCTGGCGTGTGTTATTTTGTATTTCCATTCCATTGAGTTTTTGGGTTTGTTACAAAAATGATTGTGGGACTTGGCTAATATTTTGGGAGAGGGTTGACATGGGGCATTTCTGGGTACGGTAATTTTGTGTTTGTCTCTGTGAAACATTCTGTAGTATATTTTTGCACTTGGTTCTTCAGGGATTGAGTATCCTGGCATTTTAGATGGGTGTTTTGTCTGGTTAGGGAGCGGTTATGACTTTGCTAGAGGATTTGGAAATTTTCATTTCCCCGTCCCGTCTTATTCCAAGATTTGTTATCTATTTTCCTAATGTTTTTTTATTGCTGATTTTTATGAAGAGTTTTATAAAAACCAGTTAAGTCAAGTATCCTGGTCTCTGATTAAAATAGATTCAAGTCGAAGGAAATTAGCCTAAATAGATTTAAAATTGCGACATTAGTAAGGAAAACTGTTTAAAAAAACCCTGGCTGATAAGCATTATAAAGCATGTATTAATTTTAAATATCACTGTAAAAACATACTCATCTCTACTGGAGACTACTTGGCAATTATAATGCCCACAGACTCAAACTATTCATAGGTAGCAATTTGTGCTACTCAGTGGCACTTGTTCTTCCTCTTGTTATTTTAAGAAAAAGATAAAAAAGGAGTGCATGGCTTTCTCCTGAATAAAAGTAGCTCAGCTCCAGAGCTGAACTGTCTTCGGTTTTAAGAGTTTGGATTCAGGGTTTCAGTCTGGATCCCTTTCTGAAAGGAGAGTGATAATAGTATTGGATCACGTCAGGCATAAAACTGGCTTTGATGCCGTGCAAACATCCTCAAGAGAGATCTGGTTGTGACTAGCTGACCCCAGTCACCTACTGAGCAAAAGCTGCTGGTCATGTCAATAAAACATGCTATTATGAAGTGTAAATTACATCTACATGGAGGATAAGAGCCTACTACTTCTGTCAGCTAATGGAGCCTTAGGCTTGAGTGGGGGAGAGTCTGTATTTTAGAGCTGAAGGTCTGAGGTTCAAAGTCTGCTGCTGCTGTGGATTGGTACATCAAATAACAGCATGCATGGTTTTGCGTTGCACACAAATGAGTCTTGGATAAGGCCATTCAACTCATTTACACCTTTGACCTAAGATGAGATTGGCTTCTATCCTCATGTTCTACCTGGAAAAGAGTCTTTTCCATTAGACCAGAAGTGCTCAAAGTGCTACCCTGAGGCTCCATGTGACCCACAATGCCCTGAAATGCAGGCCAGGTTTACTCTCTCGTTGTATGTTCTAGCATGTAGCTGGTGCTGAAGGAAAAAGCTGATTGTTTGCAGGGTTTATTGCTGATGAACTCAAGCAGCAATATCTACTCATCTATGAAGGAAGATAAGAGTACAGGAAAACAGGATGATGAGAGTTTTATTTTTTATTAAACGTAAGGCACATTTAAATGCAAATAAGATGTAGTCCTTGGGCTCCTGGTGGATGGCCACTGTGGCGCATTGTGGTGCCAAATTTGTGCACCTCTGCTTTATGCAGTGATGTTGTGATACATGAACACTCTGATTTAATAGAACATAACACCCTCCTAAATTTACTGAGGAAAGTAGGAATTGACAGACTGGATCAGACCAACGACCCATGTAGACCAGTATCCTGTCTCTGAAAGTGGCCAGCAGCAAATGCTTCAGAGAAAGGTTCAAGAAACCATACAATGGACAGTTATGAAACCATCTGCTCTTCGGTTATATTTCTTCCTCACCCCTGTTTGTGAGTGCCCTTAACCATATGGGTTTATATCCCTGATTTATATTGTTTTTTTTATCTTGTCTAATATAACTATGTGGCCTTCTCATTATCTAGATAAATGTCTAATACCTTTTTGAATCCTAATAAATTCTGGTTCAATGGTATTTTGACATGGGAATGAAAACTAGATTTAAGAAAAACAATGCCCACAAGTGTTGTGTCTGCCCAGAATTGTGACAAGTTGTGGGAAGGTGAAGTACTCCTACTGTATAGAGTCTCTGAACATCTGTTGTTAGCATGACGACCCTGTTAAAGCCAACAGAATATGTTAAAGTGAAGGGGAAAAATCCATAGTTAAGGAAGGAGAAAAAAAACACATAGCTTTGTTTTTTAATTATTCTGAGTATTTCCTCTTTAATGGAACACTCTGCTCCACTCACCAGTTGCCATGTGGTCCTTGCAGGTGATGGGTAAGGCATGGCACAGATAGACTTGTGTCTTTTCCAATATGCAGCTGTTCGAGCTTGTATTTGCTAGCTAGCCCACATGGCTTTTGGGGACTGGAATGAGCAGGAGAAGTAGATCATCACCCACAGTCATTTTCTAAGAAATATCCAATGACATATCAGGGGCACTAATTACTGTAATCATTCCAAGTAACGGGTTCAGGGATTGAGTCACAGCCATTAGCCTCAGTTCTCCCCCGATTCTGAGTCACCAACACAGTTCATTTCTGTACCTGCCTTTACTGATAGTCTCTGAATAATGGGCTCTTTGCCACCATTTGTCCTCATATGCTTTTATTCCTGTGGACTTTGCTGCAGCTCTTGGGCTCCAGGCATTTTCTCTGCGTGGAAGATGAAAGAAAGCACCAAGAGTTTAAGAGGTTCAGGGAAGCTTTTTTCTTCAAACTGGCATCCTGGTGAAGGTGAAGCATGTTGCAGAAGATGTTTTTGCTGTAGCTGCAACGTGAATGCAGATGTCCCAAGATAGATACACCAGTGTGTGAATGCGTTGCTGCTCTCAAGCACCCCCTCGCCTCCATTTTCCCCTTCAAGGGGCTCTTAAATAAACACCACACAGGCTTTTTATCCAATAATGCTCCTTCTCCCAGCGTCTAATTTAGTGACACAAAACTCTTCTCTCCCAGTTGTACTCTCTGAAACTCTTCCCTGCCTTGACAGGCTGCTCTCAGCTCTACCTGGCTAGAATCTTGTCTTATTCCTGTGGTGTTTTGCTCTCTTTTTTTTCTTACAAAACAAAGTCTCCTCAAGTCTGTGTACTTACTCTCTGATCAGGGCTCCTCCCAAGTCTTTCCCATCTGTAGTCTCAGTCCTAACTGCCAAGCTGCTGGAACCTACTCACTTCTAAAACAGCCTCTGATCTCTGTTGAGGTGTGCCTCGTTAGTAATACGGATTTGCTGGACCCACCTTCTATTCCTGAAGAGGCAAGCCACCCTGTTACACAGTATTCATTGTCTGATTGAGAGTCAGAAAATAAAATCAGGTTTGGATCTGTCAGAGATAGATAGAATTGAAAGCCAGATTCTTTGGCAGTTGATTTCAAAATATTATGATGAGCTGGTTTAAAAAAAATTAAATATAAATTTTCCTGGGCATTTAAAAACAATGTTTAATTTTTGTTTTTTTGTTCCTTTAGAATTCCATCAGCAGTTTTTGATTGTTGAAAAATTTCAACTGGCCCTGTAACTGGTTGAAACCCCTCAATGTTTTCAGCAAAGTTTTGCTTAAAAATCAAATTCTCAATGAAAAATATTGTAGGAAATTGGAAACTACTGAAATTTCAACTGGTTTAATTATCATGGAATTGTTAATGCAATCTGTTGCTAGGAATTAATTTAACTAAGCGTTAGCTATATCTTGACAGGTTCAAGCCCTCAGTAGGATGGCCCTGGAATACCTCTGACATTCACAACTATGGGACCTCAACGTGCCTTGACATCTGCACTCCTTAGGAACCCAGAAACTGTCACCCCTGTTGTGTGTGCTGGAGACAGGGCCTTTTAAATCTCTGGAACTTGCTTCCACAGAATCTAAGACATACAATGGGACGGCACTTAAACAGCTCCACCATAGAACGCTAGTATTCCTAAGAGCTGGTTGAGATGTTTAAGTTCAGTTAAGGAGAGAGAGACACTTCTGTTTCCTTGCTGTGGGGTTTTAGGCAGACTTAAGCATGAGTCTTAGTAAAGAAAACACGCTTTGAGTATTGTGACAAAGTTCCTCATCTGCTTTGGTGGGTCCTGTGCTTATTGGCAGTTTTTCTCGCCTCAGAGGTTCACGGCAACCCTCAGTTTGGCCACTTTCATGGCTCAAATCTTCCGTTCACTCAATTAGCCTCATCACTGGCCAGCATGGGGACAGGAAGAAGAACAATCCCCGCAGTCTCTGCTGATCCACCTAATGGATCGGGGAACAGGCCAGAGACCTTCCCCTCTGGTGGAATCCACAGTCCAGTTCAACTCCTCCGGTATCAAGTAGGGAGTTGGAGGGATGGGGGGCCCTGTGGATTGCAGCTGTCTACCGTGGCTCCTGTAACAGCTGTGTGACAACTACAACTCCCTGGGCTACTTCCCCTTGGCCTCCTCCCAACACCTTCTTTATTCTCACCACAGGACCTTCCTCCTGATGTCTAATAATATTTGTACTTCTCAGTCTTCCAGTAGTATGCCTTCTCACTCTCAGCTTCTTGTATCTCTTGCTCCCAGTTCCTCGCATGCGCACCACAAACTGAAGTGAGCTCCTTTTTAAACCCAGATGCCCTGATTAGCCTGCCTTAATTGATTCTAGCAGCTTCTTGATTGGCTGTAGGTGTTCTAATCAGCCTGTCTTAATAGTCTCCAGAAGGTTCCTGATTGTTGTGGAATCTTCCCTGTTACCTTACCCAGGGAAAAGGGACCTACTTAACCTGGGGCTAATATATCTGCCTTCTATCACTATGACCCTGTCATAGTATCCTGAGGAATATATTCCTTAAGGTGTGTTTTGGCTTGGGGTGGGAGCATCAAGCCAACATAGTTCTGTACTGATGACTAAAATGAATGAATCTGAAGACCTCCATAGGATTTGTAAGTGCTTCAGTGCAGGAACACCCTCCAGCATTTTGGTGTTGTTTCTGGCTCAGACCAGGATGTAACTGTTGGGAATTAGGTATGTTTGACTCTGGTAGATGGAACTTGAGACTGACCTTTTGGGCTACTATATATAACCTTTTTTTTCCTCTCCCTGTCAAAATCCTTGTGTGTCCAGGTATCTTATTTCTCTTTAAAGTAAGAGGTATACAGGCCCCAGTAGATTGTTGACAAAGTACTTTTGTCTGTTACATCTGCAAGGACACAAATTCCTGTGGGCAATTTAGTTCTGGTGAAGTTGGTTTCAGACCTGCAGTAGGTATAGATATGGTGTAGCGCTTAGGACTTTCTGGGAGGAGGGGGGAGGAGTAGAGATGCAGCTCCTCCCCATCCCTCCCAGAAAGTTCTAAGGGGGAAGCGCAGGGAGGAGGCAGAAAACAGGAACTTGTGCAATGCTCCTTTGTAAAGTCGCGGCTCTTCCACAAAATCTTACATGCAGTGTACAGAGCAGGCAGCCAAACGACATTATAAGGGAGCATTGCACAACTTTAAATGAGCATGTTCCCTAATTGAGCAGCGACGTAACTGTGAAACAATGTTAAGTGAGGAGTTACTGTATTTGTGGCATTGTGTCAAGTATGTAACACCAACTGACCCCAGGCGGGATCGAACCTGGAACCTCTGGAGCTAAATGCATGAGCTTCTACTATGGCCTTTCGCTAAGACTGTAGCAGACTCATTAATCGGTCTCAGTACCACTAGATGGGATGGAGTACCATACCCAGGAGGTGTGCAGATTATACTAAATCAAGTCCTGCCCATGTGTCACAACTCCTCGTGTTTAGTTAGCATTCATGAGATGAGGCTGAGGGGAAAGAGAGCACATTTTTTACCTTTACTTCATTCAAAATTGCAAGAATGACATTTGCCAGGGAATGGAGCTTCAAGGCCGTTTCATCACAATCTTTGTTGTTCATTGCAAACAGTAGAAAGTACTCTCCTGATCTCTATCTCGTTCTAACATTGCATTCTGATAACTCTTATGAAGGTTTTGTGCTACTCTACATGCATATAGCAGCAAGCGAAAGCATTGCAAGGCACAGTGATTTTTCTCCTGCAGTCAAATGCAATAAATTTTTTTTTTTGCAAGGAGTGCAGGAAAGCCTAATCAGGGAGAAGCCACCACAGCATTTACAGGATGTAAAAGCCCATTTAATTTTCATCTGAAGCTGTGCAAAACAGGACCTTTGCATTTTCAAGCATCATACACTCAGTCAGAGCAAAGTAAATAGAAGAACCAAGTTTATAGCTCCCCTCACCCCCTCCGACAGCACTGAGGTAGCCTGTGATTTATTGAAAACTGTGTTAAAATTACAAACTGTTACATTATGTGTAACAGTTTTTCTGGTCCTGATTGCAGGCTAGGGGGGTTCTGTAGGGAAGTGTGTGATCTGAGTTTTCAACAATCAGTCTGCAAAGAGCCAGCCAAGAGCAAGTTGTGGTGAGTTGTGCATCACTTCCTTAGAGAGCAGACTTGTTTTTTTTCTCATTTTTTGTTTGTGCATGTTAGTGTTATGGGTTCTAAGAAATAAAGTAGTGTCACGTTGTAACCTTCCAGAAAGAGTATTTTATGTTCTAATCTAACAATCCTGTGGATATGCTATGAATTTAACATAGACAAAGTAGGGAACCGTGGAAAGGTCACCCTAAGATCAAACAGTATCAGCTTCTGCATGTACTTTTTCCAAATATTTCACAGCTGGTCTCACTTCAAGGCATTTCTTGGGGACAAACGGTGGAATCAAATACAAAGGTTTGGCAGAAAAGGAGCAGGTTGGGCATTAGCAACTATACATTAATGTTATTCAAACGCAGATTGCTACTGGAAATATCAGAGTTGTGTGAGTGGAGGGATATTTGCTGCTCCCCATTGTATTCTTTTAGACCTTTGGTGATGCATACAAGGAAGGCTACACATTATGGACTTTGGTCCAAATCCTTTGCTGGTGTAAATTGGGGTGGGTCTATTGATTTCAATGGTGCCATATGCCTATTTACACCAGCTGAGGTGTGGCCCTTACTTGGACTCTGAATGCTGACTTGAACACTGAAGGTTTTCCATATTTATCCCTTCTCTGTGATTGCCAGAGCAGATTTGCTCCTTACCAAATGCTAGCCTCACAAACGCAACTTGAGATCTGAAAACGAGTATGGGTTCTTTCCTTTTCATGCATCATCACCAGCAAATTATGCCCTCATTTTCACATGCAAACGCAACCTGAAATCTGAAAATCAAAATGTGCTCTATCTGCCTCTTAAATAAAAATTTAGCAGCTTCTTTAGTTGATTATGCATAGGGCACAGAAGACTGCAGCTTTCTCATAGGCTACCATGTTGGCTCTGCAGCTCTGATACTAATAAAATCTTTATATTAAATAAGTAGCAGTATTTTATCATTGTTCTTAAATGTATCCAAATTTGTGTGCATGTGGAGAAAGTTATTAGATTTTCAATAATTCCCGTTTGAACAACATGTGCACACAAACTTTTAAAGAATTTGACACTTGTAATTGGTGTTGGTACCACCTGTTTTTCATTTGTAGCTTCGGGCTATATCCATTAATGTTCAGAGTTAGCTACATGGTCTATACTAGCACAGAGTTCTGAAACCTGATTACTTGAACTTTTATATAACCCCATTTAAAATGAATAAAATTTAAAGATCATCACATAACTAGAGGTTTTAATTTTGGGCTTTATAACACCTTGTAGATAAAAACAAATCCTTAGTTTTAAAATCTGAATATAGCAATGGATAGAGAACAGGTAAACATAAAATGAGCCTTTTTATTTGAAATTGGGAGTTCATTGTCTGGCTTTCACCATTATTTTTCAACCAGAATTTTATATATATATGTGTCCAAAGATACTGTATTTGGCAAATATGTATGTGCATTGCTGCCAGCTACAGGATGGAATCAGAATTGCTTTAACTATGGGTCCTAAGCCCTCCACTGCTAACAAGTGCTGGAGGGTCTCCTTTAGCTTAGTTGGTAGAAGACTGCTTTTGGAATGAGAATCTCTGGGTTCTATTTACATGGCTGTGATGAAATTATCTATGGTCATGATGTGCAGCATGAGTAATAACTTTGAAGTTTTGGGAAGACATGAATTTTCATTTACTTAAAATAAATATATATATATATATATACATACAGCTATACAGATATCTTATGGACAATAGATATCACTAATGGTCAATTTTTTGATCAGTACTACTTATTGACAACAACAACCAATGTTTCCTACTTCTTAAACATTTCATAGCAGAATGGTGCCATGAAGTCTCATATTACCAAAACAAATGTTATTTTTACAAAACGTACTATAGGACATTTACTAACAGAGGGCCTGATTCCGTTAAATTAAGTGCTTCAGTGCATTGCTGAATAGGGATAGGACCAGTCATATGCTTGAAGTTAATCACATGTTGATATGTTTTGCTGAATCATGGCCATGAATGGAAGTTACTCTATTATCATAAATAATTACAATGAAACTATAATTGTGAAAATAAATGAACAACTCATGCTTTATGATATTTAGTTTTGCTTTTCCTAAAATTTTGCTTGTTCATTTACTTTCAATTGATAAAATTCAGTGACTCTATTTTTTCCAGTCCTTAATATATTTTAGCAAAGTGTGTGGGGGGGAGGGGGCAGGCGGGAGACATAATTGTTGTTGGCAACTCCATAACGACTGTGGTGCCTTCATTATGGTTTTCTACTTGCTTTGCAACAACTTTGTTTTTGTAAAATGTTTCCGTAATTATCTTATTTTGTATGTTTTTACATATTGCTCAGGATATCATTTCTCGATGGAACATAACTGCTCCTATTTAGTAAATGTACATTTTAAAATGTACAATTACATTTAATACATTTAATATTCTTGTATAGTTAAATTATAATGCATATTTCAGTACTTCCTTATTTTATAATTTGTCACATAACTTAAAAAAATATAACTGTGTGCTGGAAATAAAATAGGTCCATTAAAATGCAAATTTCATGGGGAAATCTTTCAAACATGTCTTGCTTAAATTTCTAATCTATTTACCTAATTTTTAAAAATTTTCCTTATAACATTTGCTAAAGATCAGAGATACAATATTTGCCTGAATACATGTGTTCTGAATTCTTTAAGCATTAGGCTATCAGTATACCATCCTATTAAGCCATTTAAGAGTATGTTTGTGTGGAGAAAGAGGTTCTGCTTTTCCCTCTATGTTGCCAACTGTGTCCACATATCTATTCAGAGGACACCATCATAGGGCCTAATCACATCAGCCACACTATCAGAGGCTCATTCACCTGCGCATCTACCAATGTGATATATGCCATCATGTGCCAGCAATACCCCACCGCCATGTACATTGGCCAAACTGGACAGTCTCTACGTAAAAGAATAAATGGACACAAATCAGACGTCAAGAATTATAACATTCAAAAACCAGTCGAAGAACACTTCAATCTCTTTGGTCACTCGCTTACAGACCTAAAAGTGGCAATTCTTCAACAAAAAAACTTCAAAAACAGACTCCAAGGAGAGACTGCTGAATTGGAATTAATTTGCAAACTGGATACAATTAACTTAGGCTTGAATAAAGACTGGGAGTTGATGTGTCATTACACAAAGTAAGACTATTTCCCCTCCTACTGTTCTTGTAAACTGCTGGAAATAGCCCACCTTGATTATCACTACAAAAGGTTCCCTCCACCCCCCTGCTCTCCTGCAGGTAATAGCTCACCTTTCCTGATCACTCTTGTTACAGTCTTTATGGTAACACCCATTGTTTCATGTTCTCTGTGTATATAAAATCTCCCCACTATATTTTCCACTGAATGCATCCGATGAAGTGAGCTGTAGCTCACAAAAGCTTATGCTCTAATAAATTTGTTAGTCTCTAAGTGCCACAAGTACTCCTTTTCTTTTTATGGATACAGACTAACACGGCTGCTACTCTGAAACCTTAGACTAGATGATCATAATGGGCCTTTGTGGTCTTAAAATATATTTATATATTATTAGTAACTCTGAAGAACCTCCAAAGGCTCATTGTTCTGGTAAGAAACCAATTTTTTTATGGTTATTGAAACCATAGCAAATTTCTGGACTGCAGTATTAGGCTGGAAATATGCAAAAACATGTTTTATCATGATATTTCCTCTTTCTGATTAGGTCCAGAATTATCATGAGAAGATCCTTTGTCATGGTATTATAGTACTTTCACCGCTGGTCCCATAAGAAATGTTGTATAGATACATAAACTATAATTAGAGATAGGGTCATTCCTGAATTAGGCCCAGAATCCAAGATCTGGACACTCCTATAAAATATTAAATTCCAGATCTGGGGTTTGGGTCCTGATTTCACTAACAAGCTGAACCAAAGTCCCAAATCAAACTCCCATTGACCTTGGGAGCATTTCAGATCTGGATCAGAATTTTGTGGCTTTGTCTGGAAGTCAGCCACCTTGAACCATGTCCAAGGATTGTGTTTCCTGTATTAATAGAGTGGTCTAAAAGAGTGGTTCTCAATCAGGGGTCCGGGGTCCCTTGTGGGCTGCAAGCAGGTTTCCAGGGGTCCACCAAGCAGGGCCAGCATTACAGTCGCCGGGGCCCAGGGCGATTGCCCTGTTTGCTATCCCCAAATGGCTTTTATGTGCAGAAAATGAGTTGGTTTGGCACAGGTGGGCCATGGAGTTTTTATAGCATGTTGCAGGGGGAAGGCTCAGAGAGATGTTGAGAACCCCGGTATAAAAGATCATTTTAATAGCTTGAGCATTGTTGAAATGTTGCAGTATTGTTGAGGTTTTTCCCCAGGCACTGTTCATTCTGCTCTTGGTGAGCTTCTGAAAGGACACTGGCCATTGATGGCTCATTCTTCTCAGTTAACGAGAGGCACAACAGATCTTTTACGTAACACGTTTCTCTGGTTTTTAAAGGGACTGAATTTTCTTATAACAATATAGTTCTATCTGCTAAGATGACAATAAGTGCATCTCATAGTTCAGGGCATAGTCATGTTCCAGGTTGGCAGGGAATTCTTCTCTCACCCTATCCATTACAGACATTCCAACTTCCTGTCATTATCTGCCAGTAATGGCCAGAGGTCACGGCAGTACTCTGGTACTGACAGACTGATGAGCTTATAGGGTATAGCGGACCCTTTGCTCCTACACTAATATCTCAAAATGTGCAAGAAATATTTCTGAGTGGAGCTGCCAACCTCCCAAACTACAACTTGTAACTATACTGAGCCACATGGTCTGCATAAATAAAGCATGGCGCTCAGATCAGTCCCTTTTTACTGCAAGTGCTAAGAAAAAAATAAAACTGTCTCCGATGTAATGTACCCTTCATTATTTCTGCTGCTTTTAACCAGTTCTCCATTGGCCCCTCTAATTATGGCTGAGGTGAAGCACTGTGGGGTTTTTTAAAATCTTTTATTTCCTTCAGCCCCATGAGAGAACAAAAGCACCAGGTGTTTTCTTGAATGAACACATGAATATTTGTTGACATGTCAGTCTGCGGTGTACCCTAGAGGAGTTGAAGAACAATAACACGTGGCTGCAGGCCGAGTGCTACACTTGGACCAGCTGCTCCTTGTGCCAACAAGTGAAGGCAGAACACTGTAGCTCACGAAAGCTTATGCTCAAATAAATTTGTTAGTCTCTAAGGTGCCACAAGTTCTCCTTTTCTTTTTGCGGATACAGACTAACATGGCTGCTACTCTGAAATCTGAAAGAAGACTGATGCTTAAGTTTGTTTTAGCTGCTTGGAAATTGTTTGTTTTTGACTTGCTATCTTGCCTCCTATTGTGGCTGTAGCCATGGCCTCATGAGAGCACTGTATTTATGGAAAGACCTTGCCTCCTGCCAGATTGCCTTATGAGGATTTCACTATTATGCACATTAAAGATCCTGGTAGCTGTTGTCCCAGTCTCTATCCATTTGTCCTCCATAATCAGGGGCAGACAGAATATGACTGGAGTGGTGCAGGGTGAATGTAAATTAACAGTGGGCAAACCTTAAATCACTTGGCTTGGATGTTTCTCTGAGTAGTCACAAACTGAGCTGGTTATACCACCAGAATAGCCTGCCTGGAGGAAGAACAGTGCAGAGGTATGCAAATTAAAACAAAGCATTATCTCTATATCTCTCTGTCTCTATCCATTTACACGGTTTATTGTGTTTTGGAGGACACAGGAGCAAATCAGAAAATTGCTTTGGTTTAGTTTGACATTTTGAGGATCAATTCTTGTTTTAGCCCATTGCTGATGCATTTTCAAATAAATCCTTCCCAAAAAGCTGTTTTAGCATCTGTTTCTGTTAAATGATTTTATGTTCCCTTTGGAGAGGCTGCGTCAGCTAGGGTGAAGGCAGTTCTTACAATGGAAAAACGTAGATTTATTTTCATATGAGGTACTTGTTCTACTAAAGAAGGTTCACATATAAGCCATCTAGCAACTTAATGTGGAAATCTTTCTGATTTCCTCCCTCCCATTTCAGAGCATATACAATGCCTGTTGTGGCCTAAGAAACATCTAGCAAAATTAAAAATAAAGTATTTGATCATGAGGAGCATTGCTGTATAAGTAGGAGCATTGCGAGCAGATCGAGGGACATGATCATTCCCTTCTCTTTGGCATTGGTGAGACCTCATCTGGAGTACTGTGTCCAGTTTTGAACTCCACACTACAAGGATGTGGAAAAATTGGAAAGAGTCCAGTGAAGGGCAACAAAAGTAATTAGGGGGCTGGAGCACATGATTTATGAGGAGCGGCTGAGGGAACTGGGATTTTTTTAGTCTGCAGAAGAGAAGAATGAGGTGGGATTTGATAGCCGCTTTCAACTACCTGAAAGGGGGTTCCAAAGAGGATGGATCTAGACTGTTCTCAGTGGTAGCAGATGACCGAACAAGGAGTAATGGTCTCAAGTTGCAGTGGGGGAGGTTTAGGTTGCATATTAGGAAAAACTTTTTCACTAGGAGGGTGGTGAAGCACTGGAATGGGTTACCTAGGGAGATGGTGGTAGAATCTCCTTCCTTAGAGGTTTTTAAAGTCAGGCTTGACAAAGCCCTGGCTGGGATGATTTAGTTGGGGATTAGGTCCTGTTTTGAGCAGGGGGTTGGATTAGATGACCTCCTGAGGTCCCTTCCAACCCTGATATTCTATGATTCTATGAGAGTCAATGAACTTTAAACTCTACGTCATAGAGATTGTTACATTCTTTCTTTGTTTTATCTGCATAGGATTCATTTGATAAATAAATACTAATTATATTGCAGCTAACATTAATGGGTGTTCTACGTCTAATCTCTCGCAGATGATATTGAGAATGACTCTTTGCATGATGCCCTTTTCTTTTCTTCTTTTTCTTTTCCTTTCCTCATTTATTTTAAGGAAAGCAGGAGGGTTTGGTGACATTACCTAAAGGAGTTAAATAATCACTTGATGTATTCTCGGTGGGTGTATATATATGTATAAAATGTTTCTGTACATAGAAATGATTGGCTAGATCTTCAGCCCTTCTTAACATACCTGCAGTTCCCATTATGACACTTCAGGACAGATTTTTGAGAGAGCTCAGCACCCTGTGTGCTCCTATCATGCTGAGTACTTTTTAAAATCTGGCTCATAATCATGCAGCATTATGGTTCCCAGTAGGGAGCTCAGGAATGAAGACTTGTTACTCAACTTTTTCTGAAACTCAGTGGTTTGGTTCTCTTTGGGTTGTTTTGCACAACGGTCCAGGTCAGGTTTCACTTTATCCCAATGAGCTAACTTAGCCCTAGTAGTAAGTGGTCCTGAATAGTTCACAAGGGCAGACTTCATGTCCCAGGCTTGGCCCTATGGTGACAGAATCCTCCCAACAGGGTTCATAAGGAAGAAGATAAACCTTATTTAGAGGGTTACAGAAAGGCAGATGAGAGGGGATTAATGACCTGAATGTCCAGAGTTCCCAGCTATTGGGAGGCTCTGAAGGCTTGAGTATTCTTAATCATGAGAGAGACCCTATTATTAGGCCTGTCAAGCGATTAAAATTAATTGCAATTAAAAAAATTAATCGCTATTAATTGCATGATTAAAAAATAATAGAATACCATTTATTTAAATATTTTTGGATGTTTTCTACATTTTCAAATATATTGATTTCAGTTACAGCACAGAGTACAAAGTGTACAGTGCTCACTTTATATTTATTTTTATTACAAATATTTGCACTGTAAAAAACAAAAGAAATAAAATTTTTCATTTCACCTCATACAAGTACAGTATTGCAATCCCTTTATCATGAAAGTTGAACTTACCAATGTAGAATTATGTACAAAAAACTGCATTCAAAAGTAAAACAATGTCAAACTTTACTGTCAACAAGTCCACTCAGTCCTACTTCTTGTTCAGCCAGTTGCTCAGAGAAACAAGTTTGTTTACATTTGCAGGAGATAATGTTTCCCACTTCTTGTTTACAATGTCACCTGAAAGTGAGAACAGGTGTTCACATGGCACTGTTGCAAGATATTTATGTGCCAGATGTGCTAAAGATTTGTATGTCCCTTCATGCTTCAACCACCATTACAGAGAACATACGTCCATGATGATGATGGGTTCTGCTCGATAATGATCCAAAGCCGTGATGTCCGACGCATGTTCATTTTCATTATCTGAGTCAGATGCCACGAGCAGAAGGTTGGTTTTCTGTTTTGGTGGTTCGGATTCTGTAGTTTCTGCATTGGAGTGTTGTTCTTTTAAGACTTCTGAAAGCATGCTCCTCACCTCCTCCCTCTCATATTTTGGAAGGCACTTCAGATTCTTAAACCTTGGGTCAAATGCTGTAGCTATCTTTAGAAATTTCACATTGGTACCTTATTTGCGTTTTGTCAAATCTGCTGTGAAAGTTTTCCTAAAATGAACATGCGCTGGGTCATCATCCGAGACTGCTAGAACATGAAATATATATGTCAGAATGTGAGTAAAACAGAGTAGGAGACATACAATTATCTCCCAAGGAGTTCAGTCACAAATTTAATTAATGCATTTTTTTAATGAGCATCATCAGCATGTCCTCTGGAATGGTGGCCAAAGCAAGAAGAGGCATAGGAAACTTTATCGCATCTGGCAAATAAATACCTTGCAATGCCAGCTACAACAGTGCTATGCGAACATCTGTTCTCACTTTCAGGTGACAATGTAAATAAGAAGTGGGCAGCATTATCCCATAAGTGTAAACTAACTTGTTTCTCTTCACGATTGGCTGAATGAGAAGTAGGACTGGTGGACTTGTAGGCTCTGAAGTTTAACATTCTGTTGTTTTTGAGTGCAGATATATAACAAAAACAAAATCTACATTTGTAAATTGCACTTTCAAGATAAAGAGATTGCACTACAGTACTTCTATGAGGCGAATTGAAAAATACTATTTCTTTTGTTTATCATTTTTAGAATGCAAATATTTGTAATAAAAAATAATATAAAGTGAGCACTGTACGCTTTCTATTATCTGTTGTAATTTAAATCAATATATTTGAAAATGTAGAAAAAAATCCAAAAATAGTTAATAAATTTAAATTGGTATTCTGTTGTTCAACAGTGCGATTAAAATTGCGATTAATAGCAATTAATTTTTGTAAACTGATAAATTTTTTTAGTTAATCGCATGAGTTAACTGTGATTAATCGACAGCCCCACTTATTATATATCTCCTTGGTAATCTGTAATGGACTTGTATATGGTCACCTGTTTGTATCCTGTGATGAATGTATTAAGATTGGATAGGATCAAAAGCAGCATTAATTTAATATCTGCTGTCTCTCATGTGGACGCTATCTCCTGCCCTTGCAGGGAACAGATTTAATTATCTTAAAGATCTCTTCCATTTCTAACTACTTTAATCCTGTTCATCATGCTCCTGTTCACAAACTCAGAGTGTAACTGTTCATGTAACATAAACGTGCAGGTTGTCAGTAAAGAACTTGGCTGCAGAGTGAAAACCTCCTAGCTCCAGCACAGAGAAAAGTAGCTAAATAAATGTCCATCCATAAAAGTGAAGCTCATTTTGAGCAATTAATGCTGAAACATTGCAAGGTACCTATGGAACTGCATAAAAACTTACGTACAGATGCGAAGTGCAAAGACGCCAGTTCAAGTTGACACTCGAGTAGAATGTTCCAGTGGAAGAGAAAATGCATAAGAAAGCCAGCAAAGAGCATTGCGAACATGTGCTAAAGCTGTTTGACCATAGGTCACTAAATTCATTTCCTTCTGGCAAGTCCCAGAAAACCAAACAGAAAGAAACACAGTAGTGCAGCTTAAGAAAAAGGCAAATTTCTGAGCATCCATTCATCTTAAAACTAAATCAGAATGGAGGCTTCACTTTGAATTATAAAGTCAGAGGCTTTTGCCATGTCGAAAGAACATTTGAAAAATAAATATATAAAAAAAGAAGTCTGTGTCTTTGTAATTCTGTCTCTGTCTCTCTCATCCCCGGTTTACCCAACTGTAGTTAACTGTAACACTTAGTTAGCCGTATTCCCTGAGGTTCCTTAGAGGGAAATTTTCCCTAGCTAGCTATATTTGGAGACAGGAGATTAGACTAGATGGGCCACGGGTCTGAGCAAGTGTGGAAATTTCTATGTTCCCAAAGCACAAGGGCCCATGCCTGTAATGTAGAGCATAGGTGGTACATAGGGTCTGCAAGAATATGCAACTTTACACAATTGTAAAGCTTGATAAATTACCCTTTATAATATTTTGCTTGTGTGCTCAGCTTCTAACACTGCAGCGGTTCAGCATGCGTCCTGTTAACCCACTTTCCTTTTCATGCTACAGGTGCAAAGAGCTGAAATATGCGAAAGATCTGCCCCAGATTTCCATTATTTTCATCTTTGTGAATGAAGCATTGTCAGTGATCCTGAGGTCCGTGCACAGTGCTGTTAATCACACGCCAGCCCACCTCCTGAAAGAGATTATCCTGGTGGACGACAACAGCGATGAAGGTAAGGCTGGCTGAGCTCTTAAAGAAACATGGAGCACTTGATCCCCAAAAGGTCCAGTAGGACGTTTGTTTCCCCTTGGGGAGTAAAACCACATAAAGAGGTTCAACATGATAGGAGGACAGTGGCTTCATGATGTGAAGAGCCGCATGCATTGGAAGATCAGGTGCTGTTCAGCATACAATTCTTCCCACCCCTAGGTCAGCATCCATTCCATCAGCTGCAGTGGTATAAGCGTAACCAAAATCAAACCTCAAATTAGACTTCTAAATAAATTTGCAAGCAATCCGTATTTCAGGAGAATAAAAGGAACTATCTCAGTGGGTTGGAAGGAGGCCAGAGAGCATTAATTAATTATTATTATTACTTTAGACACTGTCAAATGCATAATAAGAGGCAGTCCCTGCCCCCAAAAGCTTTAACTCACATGCTCAAAAGTATATGGGAGCCTCACACCCATTGATTTCAATATCTTTGAGGATCTGAGCCTTACAATCTAAATGTGATAGGATGGCCTCATGCATTGAACACCGCACTAGAACTTAGGAGATGGGGGTTGTATTCCTGGCTTTGCCATTCACCTAGTGAATGACCGTGGGAAAGCCATGTCCTCTCCCTGTGCCTCAGTTTTCCCATCAGTGAATTGGGGATAATGATACCGAACTCCATTTGTAAAGCGCTTGGGGACTTATGGATGAAAAGCACTGCATAAGAGCGAGGTGATACATTACAACTGGAAGTGAAGAACTGGGGGAATGATAGCTGATTTTCCATTCCAAAGAAGGCTGAGAGGTTGCATTTAAGATGTGACAAGATAAAACTGGAATAAAGTAAGCATCTCAAGCCTGTGAAAATAGGCACGACAGTAATAAGCACCACAGAAAACTGATGAATTGCTCAGGAGGCGGAACTGTGGTCAGAGCCTCAGCTGATGGAAATCAACATAGCTTCATTAAAGTCAACAAAAATAATTGGTGATTTACACAAGCTGGGCATTTCTCTCCTCATCTGGCCAGTAAAGAAAGGTGACGGTGATTTGTGTTTGCAGTCTTTGGTATATCCTCTGTTTTACAGGGAAAAAAAATCTTTGAAAATATCAAAATGAAATCCTGCACATACCCCACAAAGTTACACTGCATTGATTTGATAGAGAGTGAAGTATGGCTTAAAGGAGAACCCATGTGTATTAATTATTTATCTTCCATAGTCCCTGCCTTGTGCAAAGAAATATGCAACTAAACAGTCTCTGTCAGCCACTCAGTATGCCGCACTGAAGCTAATATTGTAACAAATGCTATTGGTAAGCTCTGGAGACACTTATGAAAGGAGTAGGACAATGAAATGAATCCTTTTAAAAAACGTCGCTCCTTGAATAGCAGATACCGCAGCTGGCCATGAGCATACAAAATTAAATAACTCTCATTCTTTATCCACTGCTGAGATTAAAAGGCACTGTCTTGACTAGCGTCTTCTCTGAGGAAGACTGGGCTAACTCAAGCAGTGATTTCTGTGGGCAAGTCAGAGGGTAGATAGAAACCTGAGCAATATTCAATATGTGCGTGGGGGGTGGAGGGATGGACAAACTGAGTTTGGTTAATTTTAGCACCCCTAAGAGCTTTGGAAAGTGTTGGCTTGTTTCAGTGCTGCTTTGTCAAAGCACTCCGAATTACATCAGAGCCCCTTGCAGCTGGAATCACAACCGTAAGCCTGATAACCTTGACTCTGTCCTCCTGCGAGATGCCAAAATAATAGTAAATTATACAAAGCAACGTACATAACAGAGCTCCACCAACCACGCTGCTGATATATACCCAAGAAGCCTCAGTGACAGAGAATAGTTCCTCATAGTAAGAACAACATCTTAGGGTTCACTCTTCTAATATTACAAACAAATGGATATTATAAAATGAGTAAGGTTCTGACAGGGAAATTATTCCACATTCTAAACTACAGGTTATAGTAAATAAAGATTAATTCTCCAGGAATCCTAGGAGTAAATAGAGGTCAGAGTTAAAGTTTTCAGGGTATGCCTTTGTGGTTGAGTATGGCTGATTTGTTGTTGATGCTTATGAATGGGCGGACTGTATTTCTGAGGGGCTGTGTGAGAAGACGACTTGTAGGTATGCGGCTTTAATCACTGACCTAGAGATCTTGGATGCCAAACTTCAGATACCCGAAAGGAACCTGATTTTCACAGGGCAGATGCTCTGAACTTTCTGAAAATCAGGACCCTTTCAGGTATATCCAGTTGGGCACCCAAAAACTGAGGAACCTAAAATCACTAGTGGCCTTTGAAAAGTTAGCGTTCTACTTCCTGGTTTTCATATTTTGGAGTTGCATGTGTGTGTGTCTGTATAAAATACAAAAAAACCTGCATAACTACATTAAGATGGAGTTGAGGTTGAAAGTATATCTCAGTAATTTAAGAGTAAAAGACATTACAGGGATGTTTTAATTTTCCCAAAATCAACAATAACAACACCAAGGAAACTGAGAATTAAGATTACATTTAAAAGAAATCTCAACATATGCAAAGGTAAGAAACACACAGTTCAGGCATTCAAGCATCCTTAACTCTGCTTTATAGGTACACCATCTAATGGTTTGATATTTGTGAATCCAGATTAGAATAAACTTATTTTTAAAGACACATTAGATTTTTCTTCCTCCTGGCATCACTACATGGTGATATATACAATAAACATGGCAAACATAGATTTACACAAATGTATTACAGAGATATATTAAATGTAACAATTCTTAATGGGTATACCTGAATTGTAAACATAGACAGAAACTCAAATGTACTGCAACAAAATGTTCCTCCCCTAAAGGCAAATGCTGAGAGAGTTTCAGTTTTGAAACTTTTTTCCCTTGCAAGTCACACTATACTTTTATTTAAAGACTTGTTTTGTACTTGCCTTTGGTTTTTTTGTTGCACTGGTTTATAATTGCAAAGACGCTACACCGCTTGTGTTTTTGAATGATAACACATTTCCTAGGTCACTGAAGGCATACAGAGTATGCTCCTGAGACAATATGCTATCTCACAGTCACATACCTTGTTTGAGACTGTTGCTTAAGCATCACCTGCCTTTCTGCGGTCTCTCTGTAAATGTTTTTAATCTGGAATAACATCTCTTTGAAAAGAAAGCCTCATATTATAAAAGAAAACTCCAAGATAAAAGGCTACTTAAAATACCTAGGTACATTCAGTGATCCATGGTTGTAATTTACTTGAGCATAACAATATTCGCTGTGACTGGATATATCATTATCTTGCTCCACAGCTCATTTCAGCAACAACAATGCTTCCTATGTGTTCTCTTGGGAGCTGACTGTTTTACGGGTTTGGAAGAAGAGTACATTAAAAAGGGGAAGGTTTTAATAGACTTACATGAAGTTAAGAGCCTTCCAAGTCTTGTTAGGCATCAAAGTTGCTTTAGCCTACACAAATCTCAAGGTACCTCAAATCTTCTAATTAACAGGTTGTTTAATTACAGCTAGTATTATGCTAGATTGTGGCCAGGTTAGAGTTGTGCAGACCTTACCAATGTACATAGGGGCTTGGCAAATCTTTTGGTTTGGTTTGTATCCCTCTGGGTTTTGCTCTGTGTTGGGGTCTACTGAACCCAAGGCTTGATGCATAATGCAGCCTAAGTTACCACATTTTGCACAGTTTAATCCATATGTTATAATTCACTCGCTGGCAGCTGCTTCCCTTCCCTTAGCTTCACCTAAAAGGTACACAACTAAATATAAAAACTCACAGAGTTTTGCCCATTTCCAAGTCTTGTTACAAAAGTTCCCTCCTAACTCTAGTTCAGCGATAGGCCAACCTAATCAGTTAGATTACCCTTCCCATTCACTGTCTACCGTTTCTCTGTGCTTCTTGCACATTACTTTGGCTGAAAATCAAACCAATATTCTCAAAGCCAAAATTTTTGGTGCTAGCAGATGAGCCAGAAGTAACCTTCTCAAATGCCTATATAACTGGCCAAGCCTTCTGTATTATCAATTCCAACTGATAGTATAACTGATACCAGTTGGAAGGTAGCAGCTGGAGACCACATGGTTGCCAAAAGCTTTGGTGGCACAATAAAATTGCCAATGACAAACATAACCTGAATATCCAGCCAGACAAGTTTTTTAACAGAGCAGCAGATATATTGGTTTCTAGGACTTCTAGCTCCTGGGACTCATCTTCCACTAGAGATTAATTGAGTCAGATAGGAATCAAGAGATCATTGAAATGGAGTCTACTGGCATGTTTACCTGGAGTGTCCGTCAGTTGGAAGTTGCTCTTGGAATGTCAAATACCAAAAATTCACCTCCTTTTGTACTAATATTTATTATCTCCAATTTAAATATGATTTAAAAAACATGTGGATGTGAGCTGAAAGAGAATCCATCCAGCCCTCTTCAAAGGGAAGAGCAGAATGGGCACCAATGTGGAGAATAGAGTTATAATTGAGAAAGAATGTCTCAAACTACCCATCTGTAAGGCATATAAGGTCCATGTACTCAAATACCATGGTGGGGAGCAAGATAGTTAGATAGCCCAGTAATTAGAAAAATGGATCTGGAACCAGGAAGCCTCAGTTCCAGCCCCAACTCTGCTCCTGGCTCACTTTGTAACTTTGGGCAAGTCGTTTTGCTTCTGTGATCCTCAGTTTACAAACGGAAATGGTGAAATGGATATAATGCTAAAGTGTCTGGTAGAGATGCTCTGAGACTTAGTGTTTTTGTGAAGCTCATTTAAATCTTCTGGTCATCAGTGGTGATATGGAAAAGCAAAATGTTATAACGAAGTGCCAACAGAACTGATCAGGACTGCAGTCAGTTCTCTGAACTGTATGACATTTTCTCCCCTACTCTAATTAGCAGGAAGCCTTGAAAATAGTGAAGCCCAGAGCAGGGTAACCAATTTATGTGAACTTCATAGGGGAGGCCACATCCCTTTGTTGAAATCATCTAATTTCTGGCATGCTATTTCTGAACCTCCCAACCTTGTTACATAATGTGAGCTCTGGGCTACGCTACAAAGATGCAAAATTTTGGGATAAAGCAGCCCTTAATTTATATGACAGAGAATAAATTTGCTGCTACTGACCTAAATGCAATTTGGATTTGCAAATCCCTCTGGACTCAGAGCCTAAAGCTACATGTTCTGACAATGCCATATTGGCAGGCATTGAGTTATTTTCCTGTTATGCTAATGTCAGTCACTAAAATGATTGCTGAACACAACAAGTGCAAGATAAAATTAAGAGTAATTTACCATGATTTAGTAAAGATTAGATGTGAGAGTGACTTCTGATTTACAATCCAACAGAGTTCATCTAGAGGGAATGGTACAAAATCAACCTCTGCAGAAACTGAGCAGTGCGGGCTTCACATATGCCAAGTGAGTGGTAGGCTGCAGTTGATTGCCAATGGGATGGACATACCTGTGTATTTAAAAGCACCTAAGGGTCCCAAAATCTCAGATTCCTACTAACCCCCACTCACCTATTTGGAGGGATGAAAATCTGGATCACTGGGTGAAACTGTGGCTCCAGTGAAGGCCATAAGAGTTTTGCCGTTGATGTCAGTGGAGCTAGGTTTTCACTCCTTACACTTGCACCTAAGTTTTACAGGTAGGACCTGTCTTTCTAATGAGGCATACCAAGGCCTCAGTTCTGGATGGGCTGAAAGTCGAAATCCAAAGTCCAACCCACACCTGTGTTTTCTTCCTGGGGGTCCCATCTCAATATGGACCATCAGTGTTAGCTGGAATACAGTTAGTATTTATTTACCAAACAAACCCTGCACAGATAAAATAGAGAAAGAATGTAGCATTGCACACAGGTCTGTTCTTGCAGTTTTGCCAATCCAAGTCATTTGTATAATCATCTTAGGTGATTATCTGTACCAAACCAGAACTCTAAGCCACTTGAGGTTCACCCGTCACTAAGAATATGTCTACTTTGCAGCTGGGGATGTGAATGGCAGCTCAAGTACGTGTACCTGCACTAGCTGGACTCTAGCGAGCTTGCTAAAAATACAGTAACTCCCCACTTAATGTCCTCTTGCTTAACGTTGTTTCGATCTTACGTCCCTGCTCCATTACAGAACATGCTCATTTAAAGTTGTGCAATGCTCCACTATAATCTCATTTGGCAACCTGCTTTCTGCACAGTTGGCAGCCCCCCATCCGCTCCCCTACGCCCGCCCTCAGCACCTCCCGCCTGCTGGCAGACCCCGCAAATCAGCATCTTCCCCCTGTTCCCCCATCTCCTGCCTGCGGCAATCAGCTGGCTTGTGGTGTTCAGGAGGGAGGGGGGAGGAGGGAGGATGCAGCGCACAGGCCCCCCTCCCTCCCCAGCCTTCTGAACACCACAAGCCAGCTGATTGCTGGAGGCAGGAGACGAGGGGAGCAGGGGGAAGGCGCTGATCTGCGGGGTCTGCCAGTGGGTGGGAGGCGCTGGGGGGAGGTGTAAGGGAGATGATGGGGGGCTGCCACCCTGTTTAATACCTTTATTAAATTGCTTGTTTAAAATGGGGGATATTGGATTCGCTTAACATCGTTTCGCTTAAAGTCGCATTTTTCAGGAACATAACTACAACGTTAAGCGAGGAGTTACTGTAGAAGGGAGGGCATGGTGACCTGGGCTTCAGCACAGGCTGTACGAGCAACTACATGCTGTGCTGTAGCCTGTATGGCAACATCCTCACTTGTATTTTTAGCAAGCTCGCTAGCATACAACTAGCGCCGGGAGGTCTGCATGAGCTGTCATTCGCCCCTGGCTGCAGTATAGATGTACCCCAAATTGCATTTTAACACTCCTTCTCCCTCTGTCACTCTTGGGCACATTAAACCTTTGGCTTCCCCATATAACTCCCATTAGCGTTTTCCCCATGTGCCTTTGTTCCTTCAGCAGAGAAACTTAAACTCTAGTTGTGAAAGTTTTGTTATTGTTTAATGCAAAGGTCCTGGAACTAAGTTGTGCTGGGGGTGCTACCGCACCCCTGGGCTTGAAGTAGTTTCCATTATATCCCTGGTTTATAGTTTCGTTCAATGGCTCTCAGATCCCACACTATAAAAATTGTTCCAGCACCCATGGTTTAATGTGGCCTATAAATCCATGATAATGCAACATTAATGGCTTATCTTCTGACAAAAACATGTCAGAAACTGATGCTATACATGTAGGGTTATGTCTGTCAAAAAAAATTTGTGTCTCTGTCACCTTGAAGCCTCTCACAGAGTGGATGTCACCTCCATAAAATATTGGTTTCCTATGAGTGGCTCAGCATGAAACCGAAGTTGCCACAATAATATATGTATGTGATGCAGAAGCTTAGGGTTGTGAGTTTCCTCCCCTCCCCCTTCTTCCCCATTTCAGCATAAAAGACAGAGACTACCTGAGGGAAAAAAATATGCGAGGAGGAACAATGCCAGAAAGACAGTCTAACTAAAGCACTATTTTTAAGTGCTTGGAAGAATGCACATATGGAGAAAGAATAGCTGATCCCATTTCCTTTGACTTCTCTGGCTAAGCATAATAGATGGGGTTTACTGATTACTCCTTTGTTTTCCATTGCTGTGTTTTCTTAAAGTAGCAACTTACTTTCCACTCATATCTCAGCAACTATTCTGACCTTGTGTATTGCATTAACAGTGATTCTTCTGAATGGTGGGGGGCAGGAATAGGTCAATAAGCCTTGTATAGGAATTCCTAGACATGTCATAAGGTAATATCATGGAGCCCTTGAGTTCTGCAGAAATGAGGGTCATTCTCCAGCAATTTGTTTTAACAATATGATGCCTGCAGTCTGTCTCGGTACATAATAAAACTTAGCTCTGATATCACACTTTTCATCAGTAGATCTCAGCGTGCTTTATAAAGGATGCAAGTATCATCATGTTACAGATTTGGAAACTGAGGCACAGAGAGGTGACGTGACTTGCTCAAGGATACAAAGCAGAGCTAGGAACAGAACCTGGATATCCTGAGTCCCAGTCAGTCCTCTATCCACTACCTCACCCGGCCTCCCTTACCTGGCATGTTTGGTTGCAGTCAGAATTGTAAACTAATTTTGTTTAATTCCCAGCACAAAAGAGGCTTGTTTATGATTGGCACAATATCAAAGATTATACCCAGTATTGTGCATTTTATTTTAATTATTCTGCATTAGTTTATTTTGTGGACAAATCAGATACACTACCCCATGTAAGGTTTCATGGAAAAGGGCAGAGTTTCTGATATAGTCCTGCATCCTTAAAATTCCTCTTATTCTGCAAATAGGTAGAGCATTTTTAAAAAAACAGAGAATTCAGTAGTATTCAATGGAATATACCTTGAAAATAAGGGGTTTAGGCCCCTAGCCTGAGTGTTTTGCATGTTGTTAACTCAAAACCAAACCTTATTTTGAAAATCAA
This sequence comes from Dermochelys coriacea, assembly GCF_009764565.3. Taxonomy (NCBI): domain Eukaryota; kingdom Metazoa; phylum Chordata; order Testudines; family Dermochelyidae; genus Dermochelys; species Dermochelys coriacea. The sequence continues at coordinate 13,941,237 of NC_050084.1, read as the reverse complement.
AGACACTCGCTACAATTTCTCCTTTTTTTGCAGGCAGGTTGTATCCGGGGTAGAAGCAGGATTGCCGAGTGTTTCTAATTTAGTTGGAAGCAGAAAGTAGTGGAAATCTCCCAGGAGAGTCTAGTCTCATGAGACTTCCATTCCAGCGCTACAAACTTAGGAGCTTTGGTCCCAGTACGGTGTGGATAAGCACCCAGATTTTGGGATGCTTTTCCATAATTGAACTGGCACTCCAACATTCATTATTTATTTATTTATATATGCTTCCATGTGCTTACACTAGAGATTGCTTTTACATTGCGTGTCTTTTATACATCACAGGCATCAGAAAGTACTAATAAGTTTGGTACCAGTAGTGACTCTAGAAACTTAGAGCCATTATGTACTCAGCAGTAGAGCATACGCTGCCTTAAACAACTTAATTAAATGATCAGCAGTTTCCCAGTAAGGAGAAGTACTTAGAGTGCATGATATTTAGGCTCTGCTGAATGAAGCAGAAATCTCTTCATTGCTATAAATAAAAGTGGAAGGATTTCTGGTAGTCCAAGGGCAAAGTCTGTATGCAACCAACACGGATATTGATACGGCAAGGTTGAGCCACAGGAAAGGGAGAAATGGAGGGGTGCCGTTTGCAGCAATTTAAATGACACCGGCTGATTAAACCGGTCGACTGATCTCATTTTGCAATGTTCACAGCAATCCACTCAAGCCTACAGGAGGCAAAATCACTAACATCAGCCATAGTATTTCTTTGATTCTTTTAACAGTATTGGTGACATTTTATTTTATTTTATAATGAAACAGTGTCCCAAGTACAGCAGGGAAGTTAACCTGGTCTCTTGCTACTCTGCAGAGCCTTGTCACTTCATATTTGCTCGAAGCCTTTCAGTTTTTGCTAAGAGGACAGAGTGATAGAAAGCCTGGGAAGCAGAGATAGTCCAAAGAGAGGAAATAGCTGATGAGAAAAAAGGTAAATACATTAAAATCACATTTAGGAGAGAGGGGAAAGCCAATAAAGATTAAGATTAATTTTCTCCACTGTTGGGAATTACTTGACACAGGAGAGTTTGGAAGGGAGACGACAGAGCCAGGTTATGACTCCTTCATCCTGTTGGCTTGATCTGCACCAAACCAGTCCCAATTGCAGCATAAATCAGAGTAGCCTAGGTACTGTCCTATGTTATGCAAGCTGACCACGATCCCAAAGAAAATGCTTCTGACACACCCCTGAAAGCACGTCCTATTCGGTATCAGCATAGGAGCCAGTGATGCTGGCTTTACACCATCTACATGGTGGCCATACATCCACATTCCAGCTCGTTGGTGCTGTCTAAATGTCACAAAGGAACTGGTTGGGGGCAAAGAATCTGGTCCCAAATTTACAAACAAGTATTAAAAAAGGAAATTGTGTAAAGGGACTTTCCAAGACGTTAATGGGGATTAAACAAATGCTCAGAAATTAGGAACAAAGATACAGAAGTAGGGGTATAATTTCAAAAGTGCCTAAGTCCCCTTTTCAAAAGGCAGCTAGGCACTTAAAAGCTTAAGACTCTTTAGAAAATGGTTCTTAAGTGCCTTAGTCACTTTTGAAAATTTTGCCCTAGATGTAACACAATAGCAACATCCTGGTCAAAGACTTGTTTCTTGTCCTTTTAGTCACTCAGCTCAGTCTTCTAACAGCTCCCTGAAATTCCCTTTTTCCAAATTAACATTGACAAGGCCTAAATCCTTTTCTACATATTGCATTTCCTACTAGCTTCCTTCTCTAAGATATCCTGTACCAGTAAGCTCCACCAGTGTTCACCAGTGATAAGAGTTGATTGATGCACTAGATTCCCTATGACAGGTTTCAGAGTAGCAGCCGTGTTAGTCTGTATTCGCAAAAAGAAAAGGAGTACTTGTGGCACTTAGAGGCTAACAAATTTATTTGAGCATAAGCTTTCGTGAGCTACAGCTCACTTCATCAGATGCATTTGATGGAAAATACGGAGGGGAGATTGATATACACACACAGAGAACATGAAACAATGGGTTTTATCATACACACTGTAAGGAGAGTGATCACTTAAGATGAGCCATCACCAGCAGCGGGGAGGAGGGAGGAAAACCTTTCATGGTGACAAGCACTGTTGCTCCTTTTGAATTGGCTCTCTGGGTTTTCTCCTCTAGAGGAATTGAAGGCACCTCTGGAAGAGTATGTCAACAAACGATACCCGGGGCTCGTGAAGGTGGTGCGCAACCAGAAAAGAGAAGGCCTTATCCGAGCTCGCATTGAAGGTTGGAAAGCCGCTACTGGTCACGTCTCTGGATTCTTTGATGCCCATGTGGAATTCACTGCTGGCTGGTAGGTATAATAAAAAAAAAATCAGGTTTAATGATTTCACGGTGTGGTTAGGTTATAAGGGAATAAATCAGGCATGCTGAAAATGTATAATTTAGCATGGACATTCTTGCAAATGTTGCCATTAAATTAATAAAATTAGATTCTTCCTTCTACTCCAAAGTACCCTGGATTGGGTGAGGCAGTACGCTCTAGGACTGTTAAAGTCCCTGTTTTCTGTACTTATCCTACCTCCACTCACATTTTATTTTGTTCAGATCAGTGCCCCCTCCTTGACCTGAGTGAATTCTGTAAGCTAAAAAGACGAGGCAGTCGGGAATTGAAAAAGAGAATGGTTCCAATGTTATAGGCCTTTCTACTTTCGTCTCTCTGGGGAAGGCTTATGTTTTGTATTGGTTTGATTCTTCTTAAATTGAAAATAAGTTCAAAAGTGCAAGGACAGCAGAAAGTATTTCAAAGGGACTCTTTCAGAGGGATTGATGCATCCAGAGCACAAAGTATCAGAGGAAATTCTATTACGTTTCTAAGTCTGCACAACAAGAAGGTTCTATGAATGATATTTTGCAACAAAATGTGTTTTTTAAAACACTGTGTGCCATGCTTAGAATATTGGAGGCTGGATAGGCTAATGCATGTTTCATTGTGTGATCTGAAGGGAGGAAAAGAAAAAATCATTTACCAGGAAAATGTTCTATCACCTGCAAATAGAAAACACATTCTGTGTAGAGTTATCGCATTTTTCGTATGAATAAGGACATAGTCAGAAGGCTGTCTCTCACACCACTACCTGTATTCCCATCTAAATGCTGCAGTGATTAGGCTGCTAGCTTTTCAAAACTGGATTGTATGCATGTGTATGGGAAACTATAATTTACTGAATTCACTGTTGAAGCAGCTTTTCTTATCAGTAAGGAATGAGAGTAGCAGATTGCTCTTTTGACTGCATTATGAGCTTGATCTTGGCAGACATTGAACATCCTCAGCTCTCACTGATTGCTTAGATCCTTGGCAGAATGAGCCCTGTCTGTTCAGTGGTTCTTGATTTCACAAAGAGGAGGCTGACCCCAAACCCCAGCTCTGAACACTCTCAGCTGGAGCAGAAGCAGGGTTTCAGATCAGAATTTTGTGGCTTGGGTCCATATGTGGTTTTCCATGTGCATGTTTCAAGGAAATGCTGTTTGGATAGCAGCACAGCCGTGCCTGTATTTACTTTTATTTTTTATATTTAAAGACACATTTTCAGAAGTGGGGGTGGGGGAGGAGGAAGCAAAGTGCAGCGAGAAAATTTGGTGCACCCACTGCCAATATCCACTTGTGGAAGCAAGTCGAGGATCTCAAGGGCAATTTAAGCATTCATATTGGGAAACCTGGTCCCTGTTGGCACGCTTTCAGAATGGGCTTTCTAAATTTCTCCAGCAAAGTGCGCATGCACAGTATATGTGCAGAAGTGCCACCATTGTGTGCAAAGCAGGTAATTGTACTCCCAAATGAACACTATTGTGCAATTAGCCAATCTGCATATACAAATATTCACTGTACGCATTCTGACTTTGTAGATGGAATGTCAGAAGACGGTATTGAAAAACTAGCCTTTATTCACCACATTGCCTGGTTTAATACTTCTTGGTTAAAATGATGGGGAAATGCTCTTTAAAACACAAGTGAATTCATGTTTATAACACTTTGTAACCACATCAAGCCACAACAAATTGGACTGTGTTGTTTCTGCATAAAAGGGACATATCCAGCTCTGGAGAGCCTCGTAAAGCCTTTATACCTTAAATTCTTCCTGGTTTGTGAAATTGCTTCTTTGTGTGTACTGTGGTATTCTCCACTGGGTCCATGAAGTTTGCACAGGAATATTCAATTGCGTAAGAGAGAGCCTAAACCCTAACACATATGGGTATGTTGCTATTTGAAATCCATATGCAGCAGCTGTCCCCTGTAGCCTAATTGATAATAGTTCCACATAATTGATGTGTCCATGCTTCTCCCAGGCAGGAAATCCCATGGAGTGGAAGCTCGGAAACTTCTAAAGCCTTCCTGGTGGCTGATAAAGCTGCATTGCAGACCTTAAAAAGTATCCATTTAATCTCAGGAAAATGAAGAACTTTTCTTTGCCTCTGGTTTTTGTGTTCACTTTCTACTCCGAGTATGTTTATAAGAGAGGGGTTTAATGGATTGAGCACAGCATTGCAAGCCAGGGACTCTCAAATTCAAATGTAGGCTCTGTCAGTGAGGCCTGGTCTACACTAAAAAATTAGGTTGAAGGAAGCCGCCTTAAGTCAACCTGTTAATGTATGTGTCTATGCTACTGGGTCCTTTACGCCGACATAAGTTGCCTCTAATGTCAACTTCTGTAATTCACCTCAGTGAGAGGCATAGTGCTTAATTCGATTTTCATGGGTCGACTGCGAGGTAGTGCAGACGCAGCATTGTGTAATTCGACTTAATTGGCCTCCAGGTGGTGTCCCACAATGCTCATCTGTGACCACTCTGGAGATCATTCTCAACTCTGCTGTACTGCAGCCAGGTACGCAGGAAACAGCTCCTTCTCTACTAAAGCCCTGGGAATTTTTGATTTCCCATTTCCTGATTGATCAGCACTGGGAGCATGCCAGCTTGAGCACAGCTGATCATGGAGACTACATGCCCCAAATGTGCTCCAGGAAGTGGTGGATCTCATCGCTTTGTTGGGAGAAGAGTCTGTGTACAGCAGAGCTCCAATCCAGCAAAAGAAACGCTGACATCTATGCAAAGATTGCTCATGGAATGGGGGAGAAGGGCTACACGAGGGGGACACAGCAGTGCCGTGTGAAAATAAAATAACTTTGCCAAGCATACCAGAAACCAAGGGAGGCGAACAGTCATTCTGGGGCTGAACCCCATACATGCTGGTTCTATAGCAAACTGCATGCGATTCTCAGTGGTGACCCTACCAGTACTCCCACAAGCAACATGGACACTTCACAGTTGTGTGAGTCTAGGGACAACAAGGAAGACGATATGGTGGACAAGGAGGAGGAGAAGGTGGAGAAGGAGAATGGGAGACAGGCGAGTGGTGGATCATTCTCCCTGAGAGTCAGGAAATATTTTTAACCCTGGAGCACTGTGGGTCGCAGGACGCTGGGGAAAGCACCTCTGTTGAGTATACAGTTACAATCAAAGTCCAGTTAAACTTTAGTGGGCACACGCATTCGGTGGTATTGTACGTTTACTGTGAAGAAAAAGCGAGGTGCTGTGGTTCTCTGCTTACAAGAGGCTGCTCCAGCTACGCAAAAGGTGGCCCCCAAAAAAGAGTGTTTATGTGGAATGGGATAGCCCAGGAGTCCTCCATGGATATCTCTAGGAAACTTTCATGGAGGTACCCTGCAATCCTTTGCAGAAGGTTTCTGGGCAGGGCAGTCTTATTTCTTCCACCATGGTAACTCATTATTGAAATGGCTTTTCAAAGCCTTGTGGATATGCAGCGCCCCTTGCTGTGCTTTTCTTATTGCCCTGGTGTCTGGCTGCTCAAAAATGGCTGCCATGCGATCTGCCTCAACTGCCCACCCCTGCGGAAAATTTCCCCGTTTTTTTCCACAGGTATTGTGGAGCACACATAATCATGGGGATGTTCTCTTCACAAAGGTCGAACCTTGTTAGTAAACTTCTACAGTGCCCTTCCAAATGACCAAAGGCACAGTCAACCTCCATTCTGCACTTGCTGAGCCTTTAGTTGAACTGTTCCTTACTGCTGTCCAGATGGCCAGAGATTGGCTTCATGAGCCATGGGAGCAAGGGGTAGGCTGGGTCCCCCAGGATAACTATAGATATCTCATCATCATCAATGTTCATTTTGTGGTCTGGAAAGAAAATCCCGGATTGCAGCTTTCTAAACAAACCCAAGTTCCTAAAGATGCGCATGTCATGAACCTTTCCTGACCATCCTACGTTGATGTCAGTGAAACGCTCCTGTGATCCACCAGTGCTTACAACATCATTGAAAAGTATCCCTTTCAGTTTATGTACTCTTTGGTAAGGTAGTCTGGTGCCAAGATGGGGATGCTTGCAGGACATCGCTGTGATCCTACTTCAGTCCTGGAAATACTGCAGGAGAAGGCACAAGGTGTTTGAGATACTCACAGCAAGAGTGCACAACTGAACAGGCTCCATGCTTCTGGGGTTATTGCATACGCGCGGCACTTTTAAGGCACAAAAACCTCTGGGTTGTTTGCCATTGAGCACAGTGCATCATGGGATGCTGACGCAATGTTCCCATTCTCCCCTGTGATAAAGGTTTTGATCTCATGAGGCATTGCACAAACTTTCCAAAACACACTGCAGCAAGTTACACTTTGGGATAGCTACCCACGATGCACCGCTTTGTGCATTGATGCCGGCACTGCTAGTGAGGATGCACTCCATTGAGACAATGAGCATGGTATGGCCATGCACAATCAACTTAATTAATGCGGGGGCTCGAGGTCGAATTAGATAAAGTCAACTTAATTTTGTAGTGTAGACAAACCCTGAATAGCTTTGTGGCCTAGTGCAAGTCACTTAACCTCTGTTGGTTGGATTCTGCTGTCCCTTGCATCTTTGTAACTCCAACAAGTCACTGGAATTATGCCATCTTAAGTGAGAACAGAAATGGGTCCTTCTTCTTTGCCCTGTCCTACAGGGGTGCTGACCGAGCTAGCAGAAGTAAGGCATTCACTGGGGTATGTCTACACTATAGATGGAGGTGTAATTGCGTGGGTTTTGGCACGGGCTGGCAATGCCAGTACGGATGGAGGGTCCCTGGCAGACTTGGATAACGCACACTGAAACCCATGCCACCACGTCTTTACTGCTATTTTTAGCCAGTAGGGTAGATTAAAGTTAGCACAGGTATGCCAATCTGTCCTGCAATCAAACCTCCGACTGCAGCATAGACATAACCTAAGTGTTGCCATCAGGTATATGGGTTGTTAAAGTTCTACTGTGTCCATCTGTGTTGTAACAGCAGTTCATGCCCCTTTTCTGTTTCCTTCTTTTTGGCCTTTTAGGGCTGAGCCAGTTCTTTCACGAATCCAAGAAAACCGGAAAAGGGTTATTCTTCCATCCATCGACAATATCAAGCAGGACAACTTTGAGGTGCAGCGTTATGAGAACTCTGCCCATGGATACAGCTGGGAGTTATGGTGCATGTACATTAGTCCTCCCAAAGATTGGTGGGATGCTGGTGACCCTTCACTGCCGATCAGGTATGTTGTGGAGCCAGGACATGTTCAGTAATCCAAGAGAGCCAGTGAAATGGAATGACTTGTAGAATAAGGAAGATGGCCCAGAAGTTGTGGCAACGATGTCATAGACTGAGAGTAGAGTGTGTGTTCATATGTTACTGTGGTGAGGGATTTCACTTTTCCAAGTGGAGGAACATCATATTATTTCACATTGCATTCATACTCAGGGAACCGGTAAGGAATCAGGACTCCATTGCACTATACAAGCACAGGTTTTAATTGTAGATTTTAAAATACCACTTTACTAGAAAATAATTCAGGTTATTATATTTATTGTTAACTTTTTAAATTAATGGGGAATGAGGTGATTTTGCTCATATGATGTAATTTGTCGGACCACGTCTAACAGCTACAGGACTGTTTTTACCTGCTACAGTATATTGCTCTTTTATAATGTGCGGCTATGGGCTTGGCTACTAAGGGTGTGTTACCACCAGGCGTATTTTGCCTGCACCTACATTTTCTCTCAACTCCAAGAACACAATATCTAGCCCTATAATCTATTTTCTTTAAATATGATTTTAAATCCCTGCTGACAACAGAATGATCAGGATATCACCTCACTAAAAAGGTGTACCCTGGAAAAATCTGTCTCGGGAAAAATGGTGTAATGGAGATAGAGCTAATGGCTGGAAGCTGAAGCCAGAGGAAATCTAAATTAGAAATAAGGTAGGTTTTTTTTAACCATGAGGGTGATTAGCCATTGAAACAAACTACCAAGAGAGACTGTGGATTGTCCATCTCTTGACTTCATATCAAGACTTAGAGCCCTTTCTGAAAGTTATGTTTTAGCCAAACACAAGTTACTGGGCACAATACAGGGGTAACTGGGTGAAATTTAATGACTTGTGATACATTGGCGGGGGGGGGGGCGGTCAGGTAAGATGATGTAATGTTGCCTTTTGGCCTTCAACTCTAGGACTCTGTAGTCCTAAGGACATGCTAACAGTGTGGTCACCCCTATAATTTCCTATTCTACAGTAACTTTTCAGTGACCGAAATGTTGGACGTGGAAGCACTAGCAATAGAGAAGACCACAAATGTGAATTAGATGCTTAACTCCCATGGACTTACAGTGGGACCTGAGTACCAAACTCCCATATGTACCTTTGAAAGTCTTCCCCAAAGTACCTTAAAAGACCAGAAGAGAATGCAGTGGGTGGGAATGGAGAACTGTTATTGCTATTGTTCACTTATGTATAGTATTATTATTACTGATAAATTACCAATCTTATACTAGTGCCCCAAGGTCCCAATATTGATGTTTCTTCATAGTATATAGAGACAAGTGTGGTCCTTCCTCCTAAGAGTTTACAATATAAAAAGATATGGGACATAGGAAGAGTGAGTGAAAGGGCAATAACCCGTCTAATCTATGTTAATGTACAAATAGACATTTTATTATTTTCCCCTCCCCTAAGCCTAGCTGTCATTGGTTGATAGATTTCTTATAGGTGTCGAAGGGGATTTGAAGGGTTGGAGTTGAGTTCCATGAATATAGGGCAGCCTGGAAGCACAAAGACATGGGTTAAAGGTGGACAGAAGAAGACTGGCATTGTACACAGCATGGATGAGAAGAGGGGAAATGCAATAAGAGGGAAGAGTGTAGGATTGTCAACTTTATACTCGCACAAAACTGATCATCCTTGCTCCGCCCCGCCCTCCCTCTTCTCAGAGGTCCCACTCCCCACTCACTCCATCCCCTCTCCCTCTGTCTCTTGCTCTCCTCATCCTCACTAACTTGCTCATTTTCACCAGGCTGGCTCAGGGGGTTGGGCTGCAGGATGAAGTGAGGGCTCTGGTTGGGGGTGCAGACTCTGGGGTAGGGCTGGGGATGGAGGTTGCTCCAAGCTGGGATCAAGCGTTTGGAGGGTGGGAGGGGGATCAGGGCTGAGTCAGGGCTTCAAGCTCCGGGCAGCACTTACCTCAGGCAGCTGCCGGAAGCAGCCGTATGTCTCCACTCCGGCTCCTACATGGAGGTGCAGCCAGGTGTCTCTGTGCACTGCCCCGTCCACAGGTGCCACCCATGCAGCTCCCATTGGCCGTAGTTCTTGGCCAGTGGGAGCTGTGAGGCTGGTGCTTGGGGCAAGGGCAGCGCGCAGAGCCACCTGGCTGCCCCTATGCCTAGGAGCCGGAGGGGAGGATATGCCGCTGCTTCCAGGAGTCGCGCGGAGCCACTGCAGGCAGTGAGCCTGCCTTAGCCCCGTTGCGCTGCCCACCGGACTTTTAATTTCCCAGTCAGTGGTGCTCACCGGAGCCACCAGGATACTTCTTCGACCAGGTGTTCTGGTCGAAAACCAGACTCCTGACAACTCTAGAAGAGTGGCTGATTGAGGAAGGGGAGGGCTGTGGAGAGCCGAGGAGTCAGTGGATAGATATGAAAAATGGGGATGATGTGGTCAGAGCAATAGGCAAGGAAACTGTAGGCAAATAGCAGCTGCATTGTGATTGCATTGGGGTGTGTGTGGGAGGGGTAGCAAAATGGAGAGGTTGCAGTGTGAGTAATAGGGGCTGTGAGTGAAGTGCAGGCAGAGAAATAAGGCCCAATTTTAGATGCAAGTCAGACATAGTCTGAATGTGTGTGCAAGGGAGAAGGCGGAGTCAAAGATAACACACAGTATATGAGTCTGAGCAATGGGGAGAATGGTGCTTATGTCAGTGATGGAGAAAGGGAGGAGTGGAGCGGGTTTTGGAGGAAAGATAAGAAGTCAGGCTGATCTGTTACCTCTCCCTCCCTCACCCATCACCTAGATGAGCTAGAGAGCTGCTGCCTTCCATATGAGTCAGGAGTCAGTCGTTCACCTGCTCTGTCTCGCCCTATGGCAGCTGATCCGCAGGGTCCCTGCTAAGTAACTCTTGCGCTTCTTTTAAAATAATGTAAGACCAGAACAGCCTCCTTTGATCCAATTCTGCATTTTCTTGCCCTTGCTGCTGTTTATGGATATGGTGTGGCTCTCCCACATACTATAGGGAGCACAGATACTTCCCTGATGATTAAGAGGTTGTCATTTAAAAAAAAAATCCACAAGAAAACAAATGACTAGCACAGAAGATCATCCAGTAATGACCTCTTCTGTTAAGGAGTGGGAGCCCCAAGTGGGGGATCTGCCGGGGGCGGGGGGTTCCCCAAATATAGAACTCACTTCCGTAGGAAATCGTTGAGGCCAAGAATGTAACAAGATTCAAAAAGGGTTTGGACCTTTACATGGATATTGAGAATATCCAGAGGTCATAATTAATTCTATGGATGCAATGGCTCTGTGGAGTAGTGGAAGGCTTTGTGTGCAAGTGGTTCATTGCCATGTAATCTGTCTCGGAGCAGATGAATATTCTCCACAGAAGTTAGGAGCTTGATGCAGAAATTATTGGGTCAGGTTCTTTAGCCTGTGTTGTTCAGTAGGTCAGACTAGATTGTTGTCATGGTCCCTTCTGGCCTTAAAATTTATAAATGTTAAAAAAAATTTTGGAAGTGATATTAAACCCATTCTTCAGGATTTAAGACAGTCTCAATTATCCTAGATCAGGATAAGCTCTTATGTGAGGGCAGATGACCCCATATCTGCCTACTGCAGGATTCCTACATCTGCCTCTGGAGTAGCTTTTGGAGACAGGATCCTGGACTCGGTGCACCTCAGGGCTCGTCCACTGTGACAATTACGATGTTCGTGACTGCCACCTTTGCTATTGTGCGAGAAACTTAGGAGGACTAAACAGAAAAGCAGAGATCTGTGAAGACTGATGGAGATACACTACAGACCCACATGAGCAGTAGCAAGAGGTGCCTACATAATCATTTGTCTTCACTTCATTAGAGAGTCCAGTAACATGGACTCTGACCCCTCAAGCTGAGAAGAGTTGAATCACTTGAAAGTAAGAGTCAAAAGCTTAGAGAGAATGTGGATTGCAGGGCACAATGCTTTCCAATAGCTATATGGAAAAGGAATGCCAAAACAGAGACAATAGCCTCAGAGTAATGTTAAATAATTTAACAACTTGCTAATTATTAATATGCATTATTAATATGCAACAGGAGAAGTGTTATGAGGAAGATCAATGTGTAAAATACTGCCTCTTTCCATTATAATGGTTAACTGTATACAAACAGAAATAAACTGCTTCAATTATTATTATTAATAAGATTATTTGCTGTATAGTGCTCTGAACTGTATATTTTATGGCACTTTACTTGAAAGGAATGGCTGTGTTTTACTCTGTAATTATGCAAGGAAACATGGGAAAATTTTAAATTACAATATGCAAAACAAAGTTAAAAACATCTTGCCTATTTCAGACAGTTGACCTTTTAGGATAAAGGAAGGAGAGTGAAGTAAGGAGGTAAGTATTTTTTTGTTGTTGTTTTTTTCTTCAGTTTTGCATTTTTGACACGCTTGGTTTTTAATAGTCCTTGCAGAGCCTGATCAAGACTTATGTGTTAAAAGAGATGGAAAGGAATGGTCTGACTTGCTCCTAGGTTTCTGGTTCTACACAATCTTTATTCTGGACCTACATAATATTCAACAGCAGAGGCTGGAGATAATGTGTTTGGAGACAATTTTCTCCCCTGTTTGATTCATAAGAGATAATTATCCAGGCAAAGCAAGCTGATGGCAGGCAACTCATCTAAAATATGGCCCAGCCTCAAGATGGCTCCAGGCTCCTGCTTTATATCAAGCAAATACGCTCAGGGCTCGATTTAGGGACAGGAGACCCAGGCAACTTCCTGGGGTTCCAGGCTGGGGAGCGGCACTGGGCTTGGGGTGTTGTTTTTGTTGTTAGCGACAAACGGGAAAATAGGATGTTTGAAGTAGAATAATTCAGGTATTCCATATGTGGGTTCATTTTTCATTAACCTCCTAGAATGTTCTGGACCTTTGTAGAATCTTGTGGAACCTTCCAGACTTTCTGAGAACTACATTTTCCTCAAACCTCCTAGAATGTTGTCAGCCCTGCCCACGCGGGTATATAAGGGGCAGGGTGTCGCCAGTCCGTTTTATATGGCAGGGATAAATTATGCAGGCAAATCGTGGGTCAAAGTCGTGAATTGGGCTACAAATGCAATACAAAATAAGAAAAGGAGTACTTGTGGCACCTTAGAGACTAACAAATTTATTAGAGCATAAGCTTTCGTGAGCTACAGCTCACTTCATCGGATGCATCCAATGAAGTGAGCTGTAGCTCACGAAAGCTTATGCTCTAATAAATTTGTTAGTCTCTAAGGTGCCACAAGTATTCCTTTTCTTTTTGCGAATACAGACCTACACGGCTGCTACTCTGAAACCTGTGATAATACAAAATAAGGTATTCAAAAGTTTTACAAAGGAAGGGGGGCAGTGCCATTTAGCCTACGGCTAGCCTGGTATCAGCTCTCTAAATGTTTGTCTAGTTTAAGCTTTAAGGAGGCAGTTTCTTCTTTAATTTCACTGGTTTCGATGGCGGTCTTTTGTAGCTCATCTTCCAAGCAAGCCATTCAGGATTTTACATCTCCTACACCTTTTGAGATTGAATCCTATCCGTCTGTGAGGAATTCTTTCAGGGCTGAGACAGCTTGAGCTAGGTTTTGCTGTGACCTTGTGGTCTCTTGCTTCATCTGTGTAGGACAGAGGTGGGCAAACTACAGCCCGCAGGCCACATCCGGCCCACAGGACCATACTGCCCGGCCCTTGAGCTCCCAGCCGGGGAGGCTCGCCCCCGGCCCCTCCCCTGCTGTCCCCCCTCCCCTGCAGCCTCAGCTCGCCGTGCCGCCAGCGCTGCGGGTGGCGGGGCTGCGAGCTACTTCCGGGCAGTGCGGTGGCGAGGCTGGCTCCATCTGGGCTGCGCGGCTGCCAGTCCTGCTGCTCTGAGCAGCAGGGTAAGGGGACGGGGAGCAGAGGGATTGGATAAGGAGGTTCCGGGGGGCAGTCAGGGGACAGGGAACAGGGGGCGGTTGGATAGGGCATGGGAGTCCTGGGGCGGGGGCTTGTCGGGGGTGTGTGTGTATAGGGGACAGGGGGCAGTTGGATAGGGTGTGGGAGTCCTGGGGGGGGCCTGTCGGGGGGTGTGTGGATAGGGGTCAGGGAAGTCAGGGGACAGGGAATAGGGGGCGGTTGGATAGGGCGTGGGAGTCCTGGGGGGGGCCTGTCAAGGGGCGGGGGTGTGGATAGGGGTCAGGGAAGTCAGGGGACAGGGAACATTGGGCATTGGATAGACATGGGAGTCCTGGGGGGCCTGTCAGGGGGCGGGGGTGTGGATAGGGGACAGGGAACAGGGGGCGGTTGGATGGGGCAGAGGTTCAGGGAGGGTGGTCAGGGGATGCGGAACGGGGGGGTTGGATTGGCATGGAAGTCCTGGGGCGCCTGTCATAGGGGGTGTGGATAGGGGGCGGGGCAGTCGGGACAGGGAGCAGAGGCGGTTGGATAGGGGTGGGGTCCCAGGGGTGGTGGTTAGGGGCGGGAGGTCCCGGGAGGGGGCAGTCAGGGGACAGGGAGCGGGGGGGTTGGATGGGTCGGGGGTTCTGAGGGGGACAGTCAGGGGGCGGGAACTGGGAGGGGGCGGGGGCCAGGCTGTTTGGGGGGCACAGCCTTCCCTACCCAGCCCTCCATACAGTTTCGGAACCCCGCTGTGGCCCTCGGGCCAAAAAGTTTGCCCTCACCCCCGTAGCGGATTCAGGCTTAGATATTTTGTTGCCTCTCATTTTTTCATTTGAATCCTTATTCAATCATTTGATGTTTATCCAGGAGATTAATTTAAATGTTTATGTCAGAAACTTATTGCCCATTTGCTAGGAAAGTAATTATTAGAGATGAATTAATAGGTGAGGAGTCAAGAAGTCTGGGACTAAGTAACCATGAAGTGAGCTGTAGCTCACGAAAGCTTATGCTCTAATAAATTTGTTAGTCTCTAAGGTGCCACAAGTACTCCTTTTCTTTTTGCATCTTCCTCTTGAGTACCATGTGATCCTAAAATAGGCTTTTAAAATGATTAGGCAGGACAAGGTTTAATTTTTGGATTCTATGAAACATTTTCTCTTTCATGTTTCTTCCTATAATGTGAAAGAATCTGCTATATAAAGATATCCTGATGCTTAGCACTCTTTTATGCATGCAAAAGATTTATGAATAGACCTTCCTTGCCAAGCTAACTGAGCTGCTGTTGACCAATTCTGCCAAAAAGAGAAAATCATGATTACATTATAATGCATCACATCTAAATTAGAACTCCCACCATGAGAAGTCAGTAAGTGATACTTGAAACAATCATCTTATGATTAGATCATCACCATTGGGCTCTCTTGATTTGCATTTCTTGATGGAGTATTTTTTTTAGTTTGCATGTGTGTGTATACACAAAATATTGTGTCTGTGTTTATCCAGTATTTTTGTCATTAATGGTTATTGATCAGCATTTACTGGGAATTCAAAGAAACAGTACTTTAAAGAAAAAGAAAATAACCTAATACCTCCTGTATTGTGCAGGATGCACCAAAAGGTTATTTGGAAATGCTGTGAAATCACTGATTGATTATCTTGTCTAAAAACAGCACATTCCGAAGCTGAAATTTATCTTCTCACAATGCTCAAAGAATTATTAATTTCATAGCTGGCAGAGTTTGATTTCCAGACCTTTTACAGTACAGTGGTGGGACTCTCAGCCTCCCACAATTGGGATGCTATTTCAAAAGATACCAGTTTCTCCTCTCTCACTCTTTCAGTTCACAGAAGTCAAACTCAGTGAAACAGAACCATTATATCAGTTACCAATATTTGGAAGATTTATGGCCAGACATGCTCATCAAACTCTATGCAAGACAGCCTCATGGTTTGTTAGGATCTATATATTTGCAGGACATCTCAAACCCTGGGACTCCAATTCAGAAAAGCAATAAAACACAGGCTTAAATCCTTCCTTATTCAAGAGTGCTTCAGCAGATGTGTAAAGTTAAGTGCCCTTCTCAAACAGGGATGCTTGCCTGACTTGGGAGTTGGAGTTGTCATTTTTCTCTGATAGTGGTTGTAGAATATGCTAGCCCCTATGCAGAAGGGAATGTCTTGGAACTCTGCTGTACGGTCTGTGGGTCCGTTGGCAGTGTTGTGAACATAACATTCCCAAATGGTTATAATGGGATTTCCTGACATTTTCAGTGTACCTTCTACATTCAGCTGGACAGATCAGTTCTGTCTGACATGCAGAAGCACTGCTGCTGAATACCTTTACTTACTTTCAGAGTAGCAGCCGTGTTAGTCTGTATTCGCAAAAAAGAAAAGGAGTACTTGTGGCACCTTAGAGACTAACAAATTTATTAGAGCATAAGCTTTCATGAGCTACTATGCTCTAATAAATTTGTTAGTCTCTAAGGTGCCACAAGTACTCCTTTCCTTTTTACTTACTTTGTAAAACACCCACTTAATGTCCTTGAGCTCTGAAAGCGCACTTCTAGGGCTGTCTCAGAGATGACACGCAAAGGGTCCTATTTAAACAGCCTGATGTACATTATGACAGCTCTGAAACAGCTGGTTGATTAAATTGGATAATGCTATATCATTTTGTTGTTGTTTTACATAGTATTTCATTTCTTTGTGTTGAGAGACAGATGACTATTCATTTCATGTATTTTTTTTAAATGGAAATCATTGTTGGGAGTTATTGATTGCCAATAACTAGGAATGGAGGATAGATTTCTTTCATGAGAAGAAAAAAAATGGCCAAGGTTCATTCCAAAATAACTCACCTGATTATCCATCACCACAATATCTGAGTGCCTTACAAACATTAATGGCATTATCTTCACAATGTACATGCAAGGGAGGAAAATATTATCCCTGTTATACAGATGGCAAAGAGGCCAAGATTTTCAAGAGACCAATGCCTCTGGATGCCTCAATTTTTTGTTGCCCAGCCTAAGACACCTTGAGAGGACACAAGAGAGGCATGGGTCCCCAGCACTTAAATCAAGCCCCATTAAGGTGTCTCCAATTGAACTGCTAGTTAATCTTGAAAATTCTGACCAGGGAAATTAAATGACTTTCCCAGGGACATACACACCCATTGGCAGAGCTGGCAATAATAATAATAATAATAATTAATACCTACCTGTAATGTAGTGTTTCATCAGTAGATCTTTAAGTGCCATCCCCATTTTATAGATGGGAAAACTGAGGCAAAGAGAGGTGAAGTCATTGTTCAAGGTGACCCAGCAGGCCAAGCCAGGTTTGGAACCCAGGTCTCAGACTGGGCCTGATAATCAAACCCAGATCTCCTGAGTACCAATCTAGTGCCCTAACCGCAAGACAATGCAATATTCTATGGTATTACGCACTTTTCTAACACAATTAAGTTTCCCTTTTGATGCAAGGGAGAAAAATCTCACTGTAAAGTACCAATGAGCATATATATATAATTATATCTTGCCCCCACTGAAGTCAATGGGAATTTTGCTTACCAATACTCTATAAAGCTTCACATGACTAATCCTTCCTCCTTGAAGTTAGTGGAAGCTGCAGCTGCTCAGTACCTATGAAAACCTTGCAACCTCTTTTAATACATAAGGCTATTGCGGGTCCCTAAGCCCATTGACTTCCTAATGCTTCTCCCAATCCTGACTTGGTGGGTTAATGGGAATTTGCACCCAGACAAGGGTGTATGCTATCAAAGATGCTGATGCAATATTGGGGACTAAGTGTGGATTTAGGTGTCTATCTTTAGCCATCACCCACATTTTAAAAGATGGACTTTGTGTTTATTGTATATTGTTATAGTATCAATCATAGGGCTTAACTGGCATACAGATCTTGTGATGAACCCCTGCACAATGATGAATTTCACCCAGAATGAGAGGATTATGGGTGTGTTTATTACCTTTACATAGTGTTTTATTATAATAAATTTTTCAGCATTTATCTTGTGTTTTTCCCCTATGTATTCCTCTTAGACTTTGACTTTAAGATTGAATTTAATGATAGCGAAAAGGGCCACACTGACAACATAGGAAAGTGGAGTTCTCCATTTTATGAGCCCGTTAGACGTAGAAGGTAGGGCAAGCTTTCCTTGAAGTTCTCAGATAATGTACCACTATGAAAAGTGCCATCTCCAGGAGTAGAAAGATAATTCAGTCATTATATTCACTCATTCAGCCTCTTTGCTGAGATGGCCAACAAAGTGGTCAGTGTGCTTATGGTGAGGTGACTGCTTTCCCATTAGGTTCAACTTTAAATATGTGATCCCAAGTCCACTAAAGTCAATGGAAAGCCAGTGGGTTTTTGGATCAGGCCCTAAGATTCCAGATCCCAAGTCTTTTCTAATTCTCGAAGCGCTCATCTGCTGATGTTGATCTTTACTCTGAACTTGTAAATGTTGTGCTTGCTTTATTGCCACTCATTGGTGGATTCTGTCTTCTCCCAGTCTAGCCCTTGAGAATCCTTGCAGTCGACACTTCAAGTTAAAAGTATTTGTTTTGCACGGGACAAGCACATATTTTTAGATTGGTCTTACTATCAAATAGATTTCCCAGAATAACATCTGTAGTCATGCATTTTGATGGCAAATGAGTTTTCAGGCTCAGGGGAGCTTACTTCCATTCTTCCTTGTAAGCTTTTACAGGCTAACCTATTATGGCAGCACATCAAAACTGCAATATATTGATTTAGGCAAGCTTGCTTAGCTATTATGAATATTTTACCCAGCATTAAACTAATAGAACTATAAGATTAGGCAGAATTATTGTGATTATTTATTGTTTCCTTGGCGTCAATTATTCTGAAAAGTCCCAGAACATCTCTGGAAACTGACTTTAGACAAAACACAGGATTACTTTATTTTGTGTTTGTTTCTGGAAGGATTACTGCTTTTAATGAGATGGTGCAAACTGCAATAAGATTTTTATTCCTTTGTAAATACAGTGAGTGGAATTTTCAAAAGCTTTCAGCACCAGCCTGACAGTGCTCTCATTGAAGTCAATGGTAAAACTCCACTTGATTTCAATGTAAGACAGTGATAGACCATCATCGAATGCTTTTGAAAACCCAGCCTGGTCTTTCTGAATAACACTTTGTGTAGGTTTTTGCTTGTGTAGTATGTGAGACGTATGAATGCAGTGAAGCTTCATAACAACTATAGAGCTATCATCTGAACTACTTATATAGATTCGTACCCAAAGAGGGGGAGGGGCACCTATCCAAAGCTCTATGTACTCCTGCAATAAATTGCTACAACAAAATCAAGCTGTTCATAAACCCAAAAATCCTCTCCTCCCAAAGTCCACCTCTGCAACAGCCTACGTATATGGCTTGGCCTTGCAGCTTGTCCTGAAGGTCAATAAATCTGGGTAATTTCAGACAACAGAAGAAGCCTGTTTTAAACCAAAGGGCCCTTCACTGCATACACTCTCTTGCCATCTCCCTCTTGTAAACTGAGGCAGGTTTTAAATCTTAGTGCAGTGACATCATGGGGCAAAGAACTGTTTATTTAATGAAGATGGAGGACTTATACTGGGTTATAGAAAGTGAGGTAATAACTATACCATACGCGTTGCATGGACATTGTTTTAGTGTTTGATCCTGCACCAATTGAAATCAAAGGCAAAATTCCCATTGACTGCAGAGTATGTAGGATCAGAGCCTTAGACCAGGCTGGGAAGAGCACTTGCTTGCAGGCTTATGCTTGATTTCACTGTGATTTACTGTTGCTGGAGAGGTCTTTGGTAATAAGCACCTACACATTTAAACTTTTTAATGAATAAATCATACAAGAGCCTTATTTATTGCGATTTCCAGTTATTCTGGTTTCCAAATGGTCCAGTCATACAGCTAGGTCATTCTTTTTTAATGTATTTCAGAACTTTCCTCTGGCTGGAACGAAGCAGAAGAGAGGCATATGAAAATAAAAAATAATGGAGGGCGGGGAGAAAGAAGTGAACTGATTTATTTTTTTTTAAACTCAAAATAGGTTGGTCTGTTTTCAGCTCACAGGACGGACAGATTTGGGTTAGGATCTTACTTTTTCATCCATCCCAAGGTTAAATCACAATACAAAAATACATTTTTTTACCACCTTCAAAGCACTTTATTTTACAGGAAGCTTTCACCTCCCTTACCTTGGATTTATCTTTCGGTGATAAGCTTTGCAATGACAATCCAAGCTATGTGAAAAACACAACCTAGTTGATTTTCTTGATTTTAATTTTAAATTGATTTTTAAATGAGAGAAAATAGCTAACGACTTATTTTGACTAGAGAACTGAACAAGAATACCACCCCCCACACACACACACACCATTTATACAAGGTGACTTTACTCTGCAGAGGGATACTTTAAGCTTCCAAACTTTGCAGATTCCCTAAGGCATAGGAAATTCTGTGTAAGGTTTGGATAGTTGAAGGCTATCACAGCTTTGGTTATCTGTCATGCATTTTATAAAGAATTCTATGTCTGGTCATCTTTAATGTTGCAGAATTTAGTGCAAAGTGTCAGGAAAAGGAGCATTTGTAATGTTGTCTCGTTTAATAAGATTAACAGATTTGTCTCATTGCCCGAAGAGCTAAACACCCTTTATCACTGAAGTATCGGGACTGTGACTATGTATAGCTGTTTCTTTTAATTAATAGAGGGAGATGTTAGTAATAGATCTATGGGATGAAAAACAATACATCCTTTCCAGGAGTATCAATGCTATACCTTTTTCAAAGATTCTCCGCTTTCCTAAGGCTGCTGTTGTGATTAGGAATGACAGCTGCAGGTGGGTCTACTTGGAAGCCAAGGGCCTGATCCAATACCCACTGGAGCCAATGGAAAGACTATCAGTGGGCTTTGGTTCAGTGTCTCATACATTGTCTGTATGTCAGCACAGGTGTAGCAATGACAGAGATTCTGACATAAACTAACCAAGATTAAAAAGCTGCAGAGATGATGGATAATGAGGTCTTCTTAAATGCATCTCAAGAAAGGCATCTCCTCCATGCGTCTTTTGACAAAACATTCCTAGGCGGAGATTTGGGGGGGTGGGGTTGAATTCATTCTAAGGTGCTGGGTAGGGTGTTAAATAGCTGGCATGTTCATCCAAGAGGTGGCTGCATTTCTACAATAAGTCAAGTGATTCCTCTCTCAGGCTGCAATTCAGCAAACC
This sequence comes from Dermochelys coriacea, assembly GCF_009764565.3. Lineage (NCBI taxonomy): Eukaryota > Metazoa > Chordata > Testudines > Dermochelyidae > Dermochelys > Dermochelys coriacea. The sequence goes on along the minus strand of NC_050084.1, from coordinate 13,920,536 downwards.
AGGCAAGCATGTGTTTAAATTCATCCCTATTCAGCAAAGCATTTAATTATATGGTCAATTTCAGACATGTGCTTAAGTTCCATTGAATTCAGTGGGACTTAAGCTTGTGTATAACTGCTTTCTGAATTGGTAGGTCCAAGTCTGGAAGTCATTACTGAGGCAAAGCTCCCATTGATGTCAGCAGAAACCTTTCTTGAAGGCTTTAAAACTGGGCCCAATAGAGGGAACCTTTAGGGCTTGTACCTGTTATAACAGTCCAACCCTTCCAGCATGAACACAATTATGTTGGTATAAAAGTGCTTCTACCTATATAGTTTATATATATATATATAGTTTCCCATTTGGGAAAGGAAATAACTATACCAGTATACGTCACTTTTACAGTAGTATAACTACCCAGATTAGGGTTTTTCCTGGTGTAATTATTGCAGTAAAAAATTATTTCCTCCCTAATTATACCGGTAAAACTTGTAAGTGTAGACCAGGCCTCAGTCACACAAGTTGCTGTACCGAAGTCAAAGTTACTTGGAGAAGCAAGGTAAGCAGGACTTGGCCCATAATTTGTAAAGCATTTGTGGGATAAAAGTTACTAAATAAATGGAAGATAAATAACAATAAATATTCTCAATAATAATTAAACAAACAAACAAAACAACCCAGAGCAAGAGAAATGTAATGAATTTGTGTCATGCTGGAAGAATTGCTTATAAGTTGTCCATAAGGTGGAAATGTAAGTCAAAGTCAAACTGAGCCTTTTCTGTGGTCTGTTCACACTTCCCCTAGGAGAAAAGCTATATTTGATTGATTATACTAATGTCTTTTAGTTTTAAATCATAAACGAAGGAAAATGTACTGGGGGGGGTGAATTGGCTCTTTGAATTTCTTTTTTATTTGAGCAGATGGCATTTAAATGATTTATTGGCTAAGAATAATCTATTCTTATTAAGAAGCCAAGTATTAAATGACTTCTGAGGTGGGTGTTCAAAACAAAGAAGTGATAATAGAGTCGATTGCACTTAGTGACAAAATATAGCAGCCCTTCATCAAAGAGACTTAAAAGGGAATGTTTGAGAGTGAGTGCTGGGGGCTATGATTTCCTTTTATGTGCACTTTAATTCACTGTCTTTTTCACTCAGTGGTGCATAAATAGTCATAGTTTAAATTAACAAAAAGAAAAGGAGTACTTGTGGCACCTTAGAGACTAACAAATTTATTAGAGCATAAGCTTTCGTGAGCTACAGCTCACTTCATCGGATGCATCCGATGAAGTGAGCTGTAGCTCACGAAAGCTTATGCTCTAATAAATTTGTTAGTCTCTAAGGTGCCACAAGTACTCCTTTTCTTTTTGTGAATACAGACTAACACGGCTGCTACTCTGAAACCTGTGAGTTTAAATTAAAAGATCCTTATTATCATATCCATAAGTGTTTGCTCCCTGAATGCTCCATGCTGCCTCTATACTGGAATGTTAGAGGCTTTACAAACTGTATTGGCCCAGTTTTGCCCTATGCACCTAACTCTTCTGATCTCTGTATTTGCCTGTCTAAATTGAGCTAAATTTTGAAACAAGTACCTACGTTGTGCCTGCAAAATGTACTCACACAATTTACATGTTTTATGGACAAAATGGGTCACTGGAAGGTAACAGGAGCTGTCCTTAGAGCACAGAGCCTGGGATTCAGGAGACTTGAGTTCTAATCCCAGTGCTATCAATAAATCCATATGTGACTGTGACAAGTCACTAAATCTCTGTCTGCACCCGTGTCCTTGGGGTAACTGAACGGAGACCACCAAATCTTTTCATCAAGGATACCAACACAGTACTTTATATATTTTGCCTGCTTTAAAATCTTTAGCATCAAAAACTGACCGGATTCTCGGAAACAGCAGCTGCTGTACATGTCACCTCTCTGGGCCTCTTGTTCAATAGTTCTCAGCTAGTCAAAGAAAACACTATTTTTTTCCCAGTGAAAATATTTTCTTTCACCCATTGGCCTCACTTCATAGCCTTCTTACTAATGGATGAACCCGTTCAAAGAGCAGGTATATGAAGCATACTCCAGTAGAGGTGACAGTGAAGCTATTGGTCTAATCCTAGAGTTAAGCAGTAGCACTTCTGAATTTATTTAGTTAGTTATTTAAAGTCCATATGGTCCCCAATGCTTTCTCCTTCTGAGTTCCCCCTGTGGCTCATTGCAGCTATAAATCTGAATCTATGCCTGCCTGATTGGTTTGGATCAGCAGTTCAGAAAACGAATATATAGGATCTTGAGCATCTCAGTCATATGGAAAGACAGTTAATAAGCTAAAAGTTTTCCCATTAGCTAGTAAAGGGAGAAGATAACACTGTATAGTTAGATGTCCTTAGGCTGAGTAGTTGTGGTAGGTGACAGAAGAGTCACTCCCCTGACAGGCCAGGTATACATGAAAGATGGTCAAACTGAAGGCTTTTTCAGAGTAAGTTGCCATCAATGGAAGATTCAGACGTGTCTCTCCTGTTGGGCGCAATGCACTAAATCAAATCAAACTAAAACATTTTATTTTAAAATGAATTTAAGGCTGGATCTAGCAATAGCTATCAAAATTGCTATTACTGAGAGCAAGCAGAGGCTCCTGCAAGGCAGTGTTGCTATGCCTTGTGGGCCACGCACTAGTCTCATGACTGAAAAAGAACTGAGCTTTGAAAGAGACAGTTTTCGGAACTCTGGAACATAGAGTCCTTGTTGCCAGCATTTTTGCCTATAGGTCACACATCAAAACATCCCAAACGTTTAACAGAATATTGCAAGGAATGCATTTCAAGCTGCACCAGCAGGAGCTGTATTTTGGAAAGACACTGGGAGGGAGGCAGCTCTTTTTTTGTTACAGGGTCATCTTTTTCCCCAAAAAGGAGAGACTGGCATCTGGCTAACGTCTGTGCAATTAGTTGGTACCCTTGAGAAAGCCGATAAAGCAGAGCATTTAGCGTGTTCTTAAAAAAAATAACTCAGGATCGTAGGATATTTTTTGCTGATGGCATCCATTCATATGTAAATGAAAACATGCTCCAACAAATGCTAACTGCATTTTTGATTATCCAAAGCAAATCTCTTTCTAATAAATACCACAAAATTATCTCATCTAGAGGGACAGCATGTAAACTGCGTTGGCTCTGAATAGACAAAGCAAGTATCCGACGAGGCAGTTATGAACTCTGAATCTCCCCCTGCCCATTTAATACTCCAGTGCCACAGTACAGGCTTTAGAGTAACACCATTGCTTTTGATCCTAATTATTTTATTAGGGGGCTGAGTCCTCGTTGCGCTCTCTATTTTTCCCCTCAAGCATGATGAATAGCACAGCACTCAACACTGAGTATGTTAAGACACGTCCTGCCCCCTCACTGCTCACCATATGTGATTTCAGATGCTGTGTTTTGAGCCCTACACCTATTTAAGTTCCCAAGTGCCCTGGAGACAATCCACTTTTAAGAGAGACAAATTCTTACTAATGAGTGGTAGGGTTACAGTTGTTCATATTTGTCTCTAAGTAGCACACACATTGTTCTGCTTAATTCCTCAATACATGCATCATTTGCTTGACTAGTTAAAGCCTGCCACCCCATATTAAAGCCATTAACATATGGGGGGGCCACAACACGTAGGAGCTCTGAAGTTCACTCCCATACCATAGCCTTATCAGACATGTTTGTCTCCAGTTTTTGGTCTGATGAGGCCCTCATCCTGTATTTTGTTCTATAACTTCTTAGTCCCACAGCAGTCAAGCCTCACTGAGCAAAGTATTTACCAGGTATGCCATTGCCTGGGGGTCAGAGACCTGCAGCTGACTGGCTGGCTGATTAGCCCTACCCACTGCACCTGAGAAAGATAGAAACCTTTATAAAAAAGGGCAGTAGGACCTGAAGGACCAGAAAGCTATGGGGCCGGGTGCCAGGCTCTGAATGGACTGCTGCTGGAGCTACCGCAGAGATGAATTGTTCCAGGAACCGAACAGATAGAGGGAGACTGTGTGGAGTCTTTTATTGCTGAGGCTCTGAGGTAAGAGCCAGGAAATTTGGGTTACTGAAGTAGCTGCAGTGAGGGACAGACTTGGGGAAGGGATTGCTTGGCCTGCACGGACTTTGAGGGAAGAGTCTGCAAGGTTTGGTTTGTTTTTGAGAAGACTTAAAATAAAACAACTAACCCTGCTGGGAACAGCTTCCCTGGATTCCTTGAGAAAGCTCAGACAGAACTGACCCAGGAAGGGAGCTCGTTCAGCAAGAGCAAAACCTGGTCTGGTAGGAGGAGGGTGCTATAAAATAGGTCCCAATCCTTTTACACACATGCTTCAATTTAAGCATGGTGTATACTCCCATTGAAGCCAATGGGATTAGCTATGTGCTGCTTCTATTTTGTTGCATCTGTGCATCACTAGGGAGAGAGCTGTCTTGCAGCGGGTTGGACTCAGATGGACTTTTCCATCTGCGTTTCCTGCAGTTCTATAATCCCTTGTGTTTTCACTGAGGTGTCTGGTTCCATGGTATCTCCCTACCCAACCATCTTTCATCCATCTTTACTGCATGCAGTGCAGTCTGCTGGCAGGAGAGGAAAAAAAAAAAACATGGTACAACTTCTGAGTTTATCCAACACAATCCTTTTGTGGTGGCATTTACCAGGCACTAGCTGATTACTCAGCAATTGTAACCTCAATTTAGTACCCCCTCTTTATCTCTGTTTTCCCTCCAAGTCAAGTAATTCAGAAAGAAATGACATAAACTATTCAAGGAAATGGTTGTCAATCTCTTGGGTTGGTGCAGCAAGATCTGAAAGTTCTGTGTTAATTTTCAAGAAGCTCATTTTCCTAGAAAATGAGAATAAAGTCACCAGCTATCAGTGTTTGTAGGTTCTTTCTTTCTTTTCCAAACCAGTGGATTGACATTAGAAAGGGAAATAATCTGTTTCCCCACCACCACTACTCTGCTTCTATTTTTCCCTTCAATTAGAAAAGCCATCAATCAATTTCACAAATGGGCACTGTATAATTGTCTTCTATCTCATTTGCTATTTAAAATAGATGTTCTTGTCAGGTCCAACCTTAGAGAGAAAAGAATGTCTGATAGGTTTCCAGGTGCTCTGCTGAGATTCTTCACAAATATCTTTTCCACATGGGATTTCAGCTTTCTGCTTTTTTTTATAAAGAGGAAAGAAGTTTGGTGGTTGTCTTTTCTTTTCTTTCTAATAATAAAACTAGTCGCTTAGTGACCAAGACACACATCACCCATGAAGTGTGAAAAGTGAGCTAAGATAGTGTGTCAGGAAGCCATGTCACGTGCTGCCCAGAGTGTCAGCTATGACTTTCACAGAGTGCTGAGTGAATGAGAAAATTTGAAAGTCTCTGACTCTACTCAAGTGGCCATTCACTCTTTAGAATTAGAGACTGGTCATAGGTGCGATGTTAGGATTTGGATCTGAACTGCTCCACAGATCACAAGTGTTTTGGAACAACCCAACACATAGCTAATGGCCTAGAAGTGTGTAAAGGGCTTGGGGATTTGGACCATTATTATTATATTAGCAGTTCATGGAGAATTTTTTTTGGCTGTGATTCAATGGACTGCTTGCATCTGAAGACAGGAAAGGATGGAACTTGACAGAGCAAGCTTGTTCTGAGATACTAATTCAATTGATACAATTAAATAATTACACATAAACACACATGCACACACGCTGCATCCAGTTGCCTGTTGTAGGAAGCTCAAAATGAAAGGTGCCAAATAAATTGGCACCATAGAGTGTTGATAAGTGAGCTTGAAAAGTATGTGTTGATTCACTCTAGAATGGAGCCTGGGGTGACAGAGCAGTTTTCCTATATGTTTTTTTCCCTCATTTTTCTGTGTGTAGTTGCAAAAGACTTCTGCATTGACAAAAGAGGTCTTACTGCATTTTTTCTTTCTCGGGGAAGGAAAGGAACACTGTGAAGGAAAGGAATACATTCTAATCTATCAACTCAAGTTCAAACTGATGCAATTCTTTTTTTTTTACCCATCCTTTTTGATTGGTTGATATTTTTGACATGTATACGTGTGTGTGGGGGTGTGTATTTATGTAATATATTGTGTATATATAAAAGTGAGGAGAAGCCTAGGCAGGGGAAAACTGGGTTTTCCATTTAGCTCTGAATGTGACAAGGTTAGTATTTGTCCTTATTTCATGTGTCAGTGAGTTCCATGGTCCAGGTCCAGGCCATCTCCCCCCGTTAAAGTTTTGTCTCCTGCAGTTGTGAGGCTCCTCCTCCCTATTGCTCAACAGTTTAATTGTTCCAGTGGAATGTAGCTGTCCTGGGAAGTCCTGGTTGTGGAAAGAGTGAGAGATGCACACAATATAAAGTATTAGTTAATGTTAAGGAATCAGGCCCTGGGTGAAGGATGATCCAAAACTGAAGGGAGAAGTGGGGGAAGAGAGAGATTCTAGTTGTTATTGAAACATAAATAATGAGATTGGGGAAGCAGATAACTGGTTCACTGCAAGCCAGAAGCTGATTATTCCAGCTGATCTTGGGATGGGTTAGTTCAGTCATCACCAAGAAAAATCACTTGAGCATTCAACAGTGCAAGTGTAGTAACGGAGTAACAGTTAACTGGACCACAGCACCAGGAAACACTAAACAAGGATAGCATCTACATGTCCAAAATGCGCAGAGCACCAAAACAATTATCAAAGATAATTCTTAATACTGCATGCAGTAAAATACGTATATGCCAATATCTCCCTGGGAATAATGACAAAAATCAAGCAGCTTTTGTGGACTGCCTTGTTTGCAGGAATGTATGATAGAAGCATATTTTCCATTTTAGCGAGAAATAGCCTCATTGCAAGACAATGTAATATGACTGCTTTTCCCTGCAAACATTCTTTTCCCCTCCTGATTAATGATTAGCTTTGTCAATGAACTGCAAGATGCCTAGGACTGAATTTTTCTTTTTATACAGCAGCTTTTTTTAATGTTCGTGAAATAGAGCCTAGCGTAGACATAAACCACTGCAGCATCGTTATATATATATATATATATATATATATATATATATATATATTAAAAGTACAAAATAATATTATGTTCTAAACAAAGATCAAAATCAGGTCAGGAGATCAGATCACAAGTTCATATCAACCATCCAATCCCCTCTTGACTTGATTTTGTATTTAAATGCAGTATCTGCACTTAATAACTATTTCAAAGATATTTATATCTAAATGTTTTGGTGAGCTGCTTTAGTCTCTCGATCCTAATGTCCTTATTTTGGGTCACATGCATCATTGCACTAATATACTATTACTGTACTCCTACATGCCACAGTTTATTTGGATGTAAAGAATTATGCTTGCTTGGAGCAGATATTAACAGCAAATTTGGCTCTTTTTTCTTTTCTTTAGACAGATAAGCATTTTCGGTCTATTATCCTTTGCTTTGGCTGATTCTGAATTTCATTTGCTGACAAATTTGCCCAAATTGTTGACTTTTATTGGTGTTGAAAAGTTTGAGTAACAGCATCATGGGAAAGGTTATTTATCAATATCAACACATAACTCATTACTTAATAGTCACCTAGGACTAGATTGACAAAGGTATTTAGCTGCCAAAAGAAGCCACATAGGTTCCTGGTGGGATTTTCAGAAGCACCTAAGCATGTTAGACACCTACCAATCTCTAGATGCCTGATGCCAAAATTCCTTTGCAAATCTAGAGAGGTAAGGCGAGTGAGGTAATATGTCTTCTTCGACCAACTTCTGCTGGTGAAAAAGACAAGCTTTTGAGCTTACAAAGAGCTCTTCTTCAGATCTTGGAAAGGTACTGAGAGTGTCAAGATGAAACAGATAAGGAATTAACAAGAGACCATTCAAGGTGCAAGAGACGCTTCAAGGTGAAGTGGACAGTTAACACCTCTACAGTCATGGACAAAGGAGGGTTAGTGGGTTACAGATTATTGCAATGAGCTATAAATCCAGAGTCTTTATTAAGTCCATGAGTTTTGCATTTAGTAGAGGCCATGTGGCAGAGTGATGAATTTAAGTTCTCAGGCTCATCTTTTGAAGGTGGTGTGCAGATTCCTTTGAGGGTGAGGACTGAAAGGCAAGATATGAAGTGATCATTTTGCCCACAGAAGATACCATTTTTAAAAATAATTTTATCAGTTTTGCAAAGCTAGCCCTTCATCCGTTGGCACTTCAGTTCCCCATCTTCAAAATTAGGATGATGATCATTTCTTTCTTCCACCTTTCCTTGCTTATCTGTTTCAGCTTCCATTCAGCAAAGTATGTAAATGCCTGACTAACTCTGAGTACAAGTTTCAGAGTAGCAGCCGTGTTAGTCTGTATTTGCAAAAAGAAAAGGAGTACTTGTGGCACCTTAGAGACTAATAAATTTATTAGAGCATAAGCTTTCGTGAGCTACAGCTCACTTCATCGGATGCATTTGGTGGAAAAAACAGAGGAGAGATTTATATACACACACACAGAGAACATGAAACAATGGGTTTATCATACACACTGTAAGGAGAGTGATCACTTAAGATAACCAGCAGCAGCAGGGGGGGGAAAGGAGGAAAACCTTTCATGGTGACAAGCAAGATAGGCTAATTCCAGCAGTTAACAAGAATATCAGAGGAACAGTGGGGGGTGGGGTGGGAGGGAGAAATACCATGGGGAAATAGTTTTACTTTGTGTAATGACTCATCCATTCCCAGTCTCTATTCAAGCCTAAGTTAATTGTATCCAGTTTGCAAATTAATTCCAATTCAGCAGTCTCTCATTGGAGTCTGTTTTTGAAGCTTTTTTGTTGAAGTATAGCCACTCTTAGGTCTGTGATCGAGTGACCAGAGAGATTGAGGTGTTCTCCAACTGGTTTTTGAATGTTATAATTCTTGACGTCTGATTTGTGTCCATTCATTCTTTTACGTAGAGACTGTCCAGTTTGGCCAATGTACATGGCAGAGGGGCATTGCTGGCACATGATGGCATATATCACATTGGTAGATGCGCAGGTGAACGAGCCTCTGATAGTGTGGCTGATGTGATTAGGCCCTATGATGGTATCCCCTGAATAGATATGTGGACAGAGTTGGCAACAGGCTTTGTTGCAAGGATAGGTTCCTGGGTTAGTGGTTCTGTTGTGTGGTGTGTGGTTGCTGGTGAGTATTTGCTTCAGATTGGGGGGCTGTCTGTAAGCAAGGACTGGTCTGTCTCCCAAGATCTGTGAGAGTGATGGCTCGTCCTTCAGGATAGGTTGTAGATCCTTGATGATGCGTTGGAGAGGTTTTAGTTGGGGGCTGAAGGTGATGGCTAGTAGCGTTCTGTTGTTTTCTTTGTTGGGCCTGTCCTGTAGTAGGTGACTTCTGGGTACTCTTCTGGCTCTGTCAATCTGTTTCTTCACTTCAGCAGGTGGGTATTTTAGTTGTAGGAATGCATGATAGAGATCTTGTAGGTGTTTGTCTCTGTCTGAGGGGTTGGAGCAAATGCGGTTATATTGTAGCGCTTGGCTGTAGACAATGGATCGAGTGGTATGATCTGGATGAAAGCTAGAGGCATGTAGGTAAGAATAGCGGTCAGTAGGTTTCCGATATAGGGTGGTGTTTATGTGGCCATCGCTTATTAGCACCGTAGTGTCCAGGAAGTGGATCTCTTGTGTGGACTGATCCAGGCTGAGGTTGATGGTGGGATGGAAATTGTTGAAATCATGGTGGAATTCCTCAAGAGCTTCTTTTCCATGGGTCCAGATGATGAAGATGTCATCAATGTAGCGCAAGTAGAGTAGGGGCATTAGGGGACGAGAGCTGAGGAAGCGTTGTTCTAAGTCCGCCATAAAAATGTTGGCATACTGTGGGGCCATGCGGGTACCCATCGCAGTGCCGCTGATTTGAAGGTATACATTGTCACCAAATGTGAAATAGTTATGGGTCAGGACAAAGTCACAAAGTTCAGCCACCAGGTTAGCCGTGACATTATCGGGGATACTGTTCCTGACGGCTTGTAGCCCATCTTTGTGTGGAACGTTGGTGTAGAGGGCTTCTACATCCATAGTGGCTAGGATGGTGTTTTTAGGAAGATCACCAATGGACTGTAGTTTCCTCAGGAAGTCAGTGGTATCTCGAAGATAGCTGGGAGTGCTGGTAACGGTCACTCGATCACAGACCTAAGAGTGGCTATACTTCAACAAAAAAGCTTCAAAAACAGACTCCAACGAGAGACTGCTGAATTGGAATTAATTTGCAAACTGGATACAATTAACTTAGGCTTGAATAGAGACTGGGAATGGATGAGTCATTACACAAAGTAAAACTATTTCCCCATGGTATTTCTCCCTCCCACCCCACCCCCCACTGTTCCTCTGATATTCTTGAAAAGAAAAGGAGTACTTGTGGCACCTTAGAGACTAACAAATTTATTAGAGCATAAGCTTTCGTGAGCTACAGCTCACTTCATCGGATGCATTTGCAAATGCTTCCGATGAAGTGAGCTGTAGCTCATGAAAGCTTATGCTCTAATAAATTTGTTAGTCTCTAAGGTGCCACAAGTACTCCTTTTCTTTTTGCGAATACAGACTAACACGGCTGCTACTCTGAAACCTCTGATATTCTTGTTAACTGCTGGAATTAGCCTACCTTGCTTGTCACCATGAAAGGTTTTCCTCCTTCCCCCCCCTGCTGCTGGTGATGGCTTATCTTAAGTGATCACTCTCCTTACAGTGTGTATGATAAACCCATTGTTTCATGTTCTCTGTGTGTGTGTATATAAATCTCTCCTCTGTTTTTTCCACCAAATGCATCCGATGAAGTGAGCTGTAGCTCACGAAAGCTTATACTCTAATAAATTTGTTAGTCTCTAAGGTGCCACAAGTACTCCTTTTCTTTTTTCTGAGTACAAGAGTAGCCTTAAATGGGATTATCACATGCTTAATGTGAGGCATGTGCCAAAATATTTCACTGAGTCAGGGCCATAAACTCATCAGGACTTGGACTATCTCTTTTTGTGTTTTTATAAAGCACAAGCACAATGAGACCATGATCTCAATCAGGGCTCTATGTGTTACTGTAATACAAATAATAAATTATAATTATTATAGCAGCATTAATGGCAGTTGTATTTTCCTTCAGTAACAAGGATCATAATAATTAAAGAGAGGTAAATAAAAGCGAACTAAAATTCCTACTTTTTTAGTAAAAACAAAAACAAATTGGTGAAATTTTTCTTTAAAAGTTTTCAGCTGAAAGATTTTGGTTGCCAAAAAAGGAAAAATATTTTGTTTTTTGAGTTTTAAGTTTTTTGACCACCGCTCTCACCCCCCCCCCCATCTTGCCTCTTGGAACTTTCATTTTGATTATTTTTTTCAATTCAAAAATGTTTTGATTAAAAATGTTGACCATCTCTAACTACATCTTCCCCAAACTCGAACCAAACATAGCTAAATGCTTCCAGCACCCCGAGAAGCATTTGTATGGTGCCATGACCCACTAGCACTACAGTATGTGCAATTACTCAATTTCATATGCATGAATGAACAGCACACCGCGATCATTTATTTTAATGGAAAAATGATTTGTTAAAGGCAAACTGCAAATTAAAATGAAAAAAGAGTTAAGCCTAGAAATATACACTGAGCAGGTTGTGATACCATTACCTCCATGCAACTCATGGCATGCCATCCAAGAGACTAATCAGTGATGTCACAGGAGGATGGCTCATTAAAATGTAAATATACACCATGGCTCTACAGGTGTTATCTTGCCCCTGTCTGTCTCCCTGGCAGCACTTCAAACTGAGACAGGTTCATTTGACTAAGCCATTTACAAGAAAATTGGACATTATGCTGTGCTGCAAGCATACATCTAAGGTAAGGCAGTCTGTGTCCTGAGCATTTGATCATACTGTCCAATGAGTCAAATCATCCTAAAATGCTAAATTTAAACCAAGGATTATCTGTCTTGAGCATATAAACAAAACTTGGTTCATATGATGATGGATGCAGAAAACCTTATTTTTTTTAGTTTTAATCATACTCTTTCCAAATGGATTTTATTTGTTATTGTGACATTCTCAGAACCCTAATCCTGTGCACCTGCACTTTACAAACCTTTGAAATGGAGCAGGGCATAAAATATGTCAATTAGAATGTCAAAGAAACAGGTAACAGATCTAAAACTTAGAGCAGGGGTTCCCAAACTTGGTTCGCAGCTTGTTCAGGGTAAGCCCCTGGTGGGCCGCGAGATGCTTTGTTTACCTGAGCGTCCGCAGATACATGCAGCTCGCAGTGGCCGCGGTTCGCCGTTCCCAGCCAATGTGAGCTGTGGGAAGCAGCAGCAAGCTGCGAGCGACCTTACCTGTGGACTCTCAGGTGGGCAAAGCATCTCGCGGCCTGCCAGGGGCTTACCCTGAACAAGCCACAAACCAAGTTTGGGAACCTCTGACTTAGACACACACATCCTAGTCTCACTCCAATTACTTTGATGAGACTTAATTTGGACCAAAATGGACCAACCAAACATGAAAGCGATTTATTCTGTTTTATCTTTATTGACTTGGCTAATAATGCAGAAAATACCATCTACAGGCATCCAGTAAAAGAGATTATCACACACACGTGCACACACGCAAAAGTGCCCACAAACTGAATTTAGATAAAGGTGGATGAAATGTTAAATCATTCTATTTCAATTATGTTTTATCTTCCCATATGCCAATTTCCCATCCACCATCATTCTTCATTCGGCTGTTTCACGTAAATCAGGCTCTTTCCGAAGGCTCTTCTCATGCAGGGCACAAGTGTTTCAAAGTTTCCCACAGAACAGTTGCTTTATTGGGAGCTATATGGATCAGTAATTTAAATGTTTTAGAGGATTAAAATCCAGCTCCTTCTCAAAGGCTTCTTGGCAGCAGGATTTGGTGGGCTGCTTGGTGCTAGAGAAAGTGGAAGAGCAGAATCCCCTGTGCTGTGTGGAGTCATGCGCAGTCTCCCACCTGGCACTGCTGTGGGAGGAGGGGAGTTGGGAATTGGGAGCATATAATTGTCCATGGAGGCTACTTTATCAATAGGACTGATGATAGAGTGTCTCCTAAATCTGGATTCGTGGCTTGGGGGAAGTAATTCCCCTTCTTCCCTGAATCTGCTCAGGCTAGGTACTCGGACCAGATGTGAAGGTTGAGATTTAGACCTCCGTAATTCAGTACTGTTAAAGTAGGCCCCACTTTGTCCTTATAGATAAAATTACATCTTTCTCTCTCTCCTCACATCTAAGTGCTATACAGGAACTATAAGAAAACTATAAGGACTGTCCAGGAAGGATAGGCAATCCTCTGAGCTATCTTTGGTTTGACTACAGGACAGATGGTACCCTCATTTCCACCTGTATAACTCCATTGTCTTCAGATTGTGTCCTCTGTGACCTGTTCAAACCCACTTAAGGTTAATGGGGTTGCATAGGTATCACTGAAGTCATCACTGGTCCTGGAGCACCATGATTTCTGGTGATGGTCTCTGAGATGGAAAGACTCTCAGAGCCGAAGGTGAATTTGCCAAGCTGGTAGTTAGGAAAACAATCTTTTAACTTGCAAATCACTGGGAGACGTGAATATGGGACCCTGCCATGCCTGTTGACAATTGAATCACATGTTTTTATTGGGAATGGAGGGATTTAAAGTTAAACCCAAAAACATGTTATATAGCAAAGCAGGTATTTATATATCACAGTGAATGTCAATAGAGATTGAACAGGGGTTTTTTTTACTATTGATTAGGTTAAATCTTGGAATTAAGTTTTCTTCTTCCTTGCCTCTTAATTGCACTATCAAGGCCAATATCAAAAGGGCCATGTGCAAGTGACTACAGCTGTCCAGGATACTGTTATAATAAGAGTAGTCCAACCCCATCCAAACTTGCAATGTAGCATCAGTTCAGGTTAAATTGGGAAACTGAGCAGAAAATTGCTGTCTGGTGTTTTGAATGGTTTTGCATCTTAACATTATCTGATATGGGATCATTATGTATTGATGCAAAATGCCAGCAGATAATGGCACAGTGCTGCAAGTAATGACACTGGGACTCAGGAGAAGGAAACAGTGAGTGTAATTTAATTCCTTATGCAGTTTCATGGACTAGAAGTCAACTCCACTACACATTTGTTCAGATTAAATATAATGATCTGTATCTGCAACCTAACTCTGGAGGGAATGCATGTCTATAACTACGGAGGGAGAGGAAGAGAGTGTTACCATGGAAATTTGACTGATGTCATAGTTGCAGTGCATTGCAAATGGCTTATGTGTCCTGGCTCATTTTCCAGATGGAATTAGGAGGACTGAAAATTCAAAGAAAAATGTCTCCAGATGTTTGCAGCAAGAAACGTCAACAATTGTACAGGGATGTTTTTAATAGGCAAATGTTGTGAGTCTTAAATTCCCTGTTAGGATAAGCAAGGTGAAAATACTCCATAAGAGAGAGCTTCACAGCTTTCATACACAATCTAGTATAATCTAAGCAACAGAATAAATTCTGTGCTCTCCTGGGAATGTCTGACATTCAGGGTCAGTTTCTCTTGGGCTAGTGCAGAAAGAGATGAAACAAAGCCTCTGCCCACTTGTCTCTTTGTACCTCAGCAGGAGATTCAATCTGAGGGAGGCAGTCCTCCCTCCCATCAAGTTTCCATTAGATAGAGACAGCTTTAAATTCCACTGGGGGTTCCATCCGGAGTGATTGTGATGCTTCCCGGGGATACCTGGGGTTTGGAGGCATCTCGCTACCACTTGCCCTTAGCATGAAAAACCCTTATCTTTGCCTGCTGCTGGTCAAGTCCCCATCTCCACTGGCCATGGGAAACACAAGCACTCCCTCTAGGCCTACGTGGGCCCCACTCTCTCACTACAGGTTAGTGATACGCACACTCCATCACCCAGCCTCTGATTGTCTCCCTGGAATATCCAGTCTCTGGTCCACTGGATGCAGTATTCACAGATTCGCTGCTTCCAAAGAAGCAGGACACCCCAGCTTACCAGTTTCACCTCAGTTCCTCTTAATACACAGCACTTAGATATGTCTGTAGTGAAAACAAATAAGAGTTTATTTAACAAAGCACAGCAATTCAAGTGATAGCAAATAGAAGTATTAAAACAAATGGTTACATATAAAATAAAATCATAATACTCATCCTGGAAGCTAAACTTACTCAACTAGATACTTTCATGTCTTATACAGCAAAGCTCCCCCAAAGTCCTTCCAGCATTTTACAGCCAGGCTTGGCTGTGATCCATTCAAGACAAATCACACTGTCAGCTTGCCTCCAGGGTGAAAGATTTGGGGTGTCTGTTTGCACCCCCAGATATATCAGAACAGTCCTTTGATCTTTTTCATAAACGGGACACCCACTGCGGATTTCCCCCCCCCCTCCTCGTGGCTTCCCGCCCTTGTAGATTTTGCAATGTTTTTATCAGTGTCATGTTAAGAATGTAAATAGACATCAGTTGTGAGACACAATAGCCAGTACACATGATCAAACAGGGAAATAAGCATCTGTTACCTCCTGCTTGAAAGGAACCTGTCTAGGATGTGTTACTTCCTGGTTACCTGCCTTAAGAACATAATTTTCAGTATAGACACTAACTTCTTAAATATTATCCATACATACATTTCACACTGAGGATGATGATCAGTGAGCTACTGGTCTCAGTAGAGACCTCAGATGACACCCTTGAGTGAATTATTTATGTATATATCCAACCCTGTAAAACTCTGCATACCGCCTGTACCCTCTGCCTGCGGGCATCATGAGGTTCCTGGGTCACAGTGATGCATCCGCATCTGTGCCTATGGCTAGGTCTGCACTTATAGTGGCATGTAGAGTACAGATCCCGCCTGCCCAGCCAACGTGGGTATAAACAGCAGAGTAGACGATGAGGCTTTGCTTAGGCAAGTAGAGTTCAGACATGTCAGAACCCTAGGATATGTACCCTACATGGCTCTCTACTCACCCAAGCAGTGCTTCCTAAGTGTACACTGCTCTTTTTTGCACTGTAGGGTCCTGCTGCCGCCTTGCTGCTGGAGCATTTTCCCAACTGCCTCCCTCCATTAGAGCCTTTCACTGCCATGGGTAGCTACACATCGCAGTGTGAATGCAGCCTGCCTTTCACTGCGGCGTACAATACACGCCACTGCAAGTGTAGACAAGGCCTGCGATGAGTACTACAGTGACTTGTTTCTGTTGCAACAACCTCCCCCAACAGCTCCCATCTAGAGGATATTCCAGCACTGATGTGTCCTGTGCTTTAGTCCGCAACATCTTCTGCCAGCCTGGACCTTGCAGTGCATCTAGCCCTAAGAGCTCAAGATGTTATTTGCAATGTGTTTTAAGGCATTTATTTTGCAAAGATGAGTGTGTGTTGCAAAGTTAGAATCCAGCTCCGTTTCTGAATTTCCTCCAATGTCGGGACCTTCAGCTTCATTGTACTGGCTAAGCCACTTCTCTAGTTATGCTAGTTCTAAATGTAGGGCCCTGGTGGTCTTTGCTATATGACTTACTACCTTAGTTTTGAGCCCCCTAACTTTTTGCCAGTCTAATCTCTTTTTAGCTGTAGAATGGCTTTCTGTTCTCTCCATCTGTCTCTATCTTTCCCTTTCAGTCTGTAATAAATAACAGGACTCTTTACAGAAATGAAGTTTATTAAAATGGCAAATAGAGAACATTTATATTTCAAAGTTGCTTGCAGTATGAGAAGTGGTCTGAACCTCTTGTCTGATTTAAGCCTTTAGTTGACAATTAAATAGCTGAATTGTTATGTGATCTAATGTTGTACTCATTTTGCAATTGGATGAGATATTTGGCTTCTCTCTGATTCTTTGGGGAATCATTTCCTTGCCACTAGAAAAACAGAACAGGTCTTTGCTGCTTTTAAATATGTTTTTATACTAGAGTTCAGGTATCCCGAACGAGCAGCATGTAAATAAAGAAAAGCTCAAGTTCCCTTTATTGTATTGCACTCATCTTCTAGTGCGCTGAGGCTGCATTCACCAAATTGGTTAGAACAACAAGATTTCCAAGTGTGGCTGAGTGTTTAGAGAGCAAAGGATGCGATATCAGAACTTCTGGGTTATGGTCTCATCTCTGCTATTGACTAGCTCTGTGAACTTGGGCTGGTCACTTTACAGCTCAGTGCCTCAGTTTCCCCTGAGGTATAAGAATACCTACCTCACAGAGGATTAATTTGCATCTGTAGGGTGCTTTGAGACATGTGGATGAAGGCTGCAGTAGGTAGAAATTTTCCTAAGAGCATCAGTGCCCTTTCTTTGCATCAGCTACATTAAATATATTTAGATAATAATTTTTAATGTATATTAGTGACGAGAAAGGAAAAAAAAATCTTTCTCATGTCTTCCGTAGTAAATGAGGAACAAAGAACTATAGCTATGAAGTAAGCATGCAGTCTGGACTAAGGACTAAGAAATAAAGCAATGCATTTTATTAAAAGAATGCAACCAGAACTGTAACTATAGCTTCTAATCAGATTGTCATTTTTCAAGTGTCTTTGTTGTTTAAACTTCTTTTGAAGTCTCACTTTTCCAGCCAAGACAGACCCTGTCTTATGTAGCATTACTGCATGATTGCAGATAGGATTTTGTAATAAAAGACCAAATTCTGCCTTCCTCTGACCTGTGCAAATTCAGTGGGAGTAGTTCTAGCCTCAGTTAAAAATTACATAACCTGTATGACTTCAGTGGGGCTGCAACAGTGTAACCAAGGCATGAGTTAGCCAAGAGTTCCTCCAGTTTGAGGCATAGATGTGTGATAGATGAAGCATTTATTGTTTGTACTGTGATTTGCCACACTCCATGTAACTCCATCAGTGTCAGTGGGATTACATGTGGCATGAGTCACAGCAGAATTTGGTGCCATGTTGCTTAGTCACCTCTTAGCTGTGTGTGTCTGGAGAGAGAGCGATACCTCTTCATAAAATTCCTTAGTAGATGCAATGCCCACCCCACTAATAAACTTGCTGAGCCTAATTCTGCCTTCAGCTTTATGTATGTGTCTGTCTGCCAATCCCATACTGCCTGCAAACCTCTGCTGACTTCTGAGGAAGTTGTGTCTGCCTGCCCAGGGGTAGCATTGGCCATACAGTACATGCATTGTGCTCATTATTAACACTATACAACAAATGTGTCATACAGTCTAATTCCATCTGAGAGTGAAGCTGTGGACGGATAGTCCTAATGCTGGAACCCATGAGTCTAATTTGTTAGTCTCTAAGATGCTACAAGTACTCCTTTTTCTTTTCTCTGAAGCAAAATCTCTCAAGATCATGTACCACTTCTCTTGTCTCACTGATTTATTTTCTCTAGCTACAAATGGAAGCTGTAAGAGAAAATGAAGTGGAATTTCTACCTGGTTCAAGTACCCTAGAATAATAAATAAGGCTCAAAACACCACCTTGTCGTCACAAATCAATTGATCTATTTTTGTCCCATGCTTTTGCTCCTAAGGATTTACTTTTCCATTGAGCTTTAACTAACTAGCATGGTATGCATGATTCTGCACTTGGGTAAATAAGTAGTGGCATTCTCATTTTAAAATAGGACAGCATTATCTTTCACGCTATGCAGAAGCAAATGAGAAAAAAAACTTTTTTTTTTTCAATGAAATCGCTCAAGATTTGTGGCATAGGCTATCATAGAGACCATTCACAGCCTGGTCCTGAGGGGAGCTGAGCACCAGCAATGCCCACTGAAGTCAATAGGCGTTGCAAATGGTCAGGACCATTCCAGATCAGATTCTTGGTTTGGAATTGCTCCCTGACTGTTTATGTGCTGTGGTAGGTTTGAACTTTTATGTTAAAGGTCACTGTCATGTTCTTCCCCCCGCTCTGAGTCTGTGGCTTCCTGTGTCTTCTGTAATGTTCTTAAGGAAATTCATGCTTATCAAAGTGAGGGAAGAGAGAGTGTAAAACTAAGCATAGTGCAGGCAGGTGCCGGACCCTGCACCTTTGTTGGTATATCTCAGACCTGCTGTATAACAGTCATGCTAACCCAGTGCTGGGCATCTCCTGAAAGGAGGATTTCAGTCATGCTGAATTGTGTGCGGTTTTTCAAAGGTGATCAAATGGCCACCGGGGACTGATTTTTTTTCATTCATCACATACTGTGACGGGGTGTACCCCCCATACTGGCACTGCAAAGAGCTGAATTGGGCCAAGTGGGTCCAATCAGCCAATTAGGCTGCAATCTGGGAGAATTAAGCCTGGGAGGAAAGCTCTAATTAGGGGTAGCTCACCTGTGTAGGACCAGGTGGGGCTTATATAAAGACAGGAAATTGGAAGCATGGGGGGAGGGGGAGAGCTGAAGGGAAGTAGTCTGCAGTCACTCCCCAGGGGTAGGGAGATGTTTGGGATCTGTAGAGACAAGTAGCCCACAGTTATTCCTTGGAAGGAGGGAATTGAGAGGCTGGCAAACCCAGAAGAGTGGGGAAAGCCAAGAGGTAAGGAAGAGGCTCAGGGAAAGGCAGCAAGATGCAGAAGGGAACTGCTATTTAGAGAGTCCCTGAGCCAGAACCCAGACTAGAAGGCAGGCCATGTTCCCCTACCAGCAATTGAGGGAGTGGCACCTGGGGCAGTGAATGGGAGGATTGACTGAGACTGCTGGTGAACAAGGGACTTTGACACATATTCGTCTCTCCATATCCTACCAAGTGTGACAACTATTAAGAATCCTTCTGGCAAATGAGTACAACAGGCAACTGAATATTTGGTTGGCCTCCTACATTTCGTGATAGTCTGTTGCCCAGATTTGGAGGGCAGATATAGGGTGAGATAAGTGTAGTCAATTGTGTACACTGCCTTTGAAATGTCACACAAAGCAGTTGAGTGATGGTCATTATGAGGAATCTTCTTTGAGGAAAATTGGGTGGGTTAAATCTCTTGCTGGTCAAAACTGTCATAGATCCATTGTTTTTTACACCAGCTGTGAATCTGGCTCATTAGATTTTTATCTAGCTTCCACTAGTGAATGCTAATTGCTGAGAACTCTGTTAGGGGCCATGTGTACTTGGGGGGGAAAGCTGTGGACTGTAACAGGAGATGAATCAGGTATGTCATTTATTTCCTCAAGAAGAAGAATTTCACTAAAGGCAATGTGAGTCATATGAGCCAACATTTTTATAACTACATAAAACGCTCCTAAAAACTACAAACATTAACAATTGAAAACATTAGTTGCTTTTATAGCTGATCTAAAATCGTAACAGCTGGTATATAAAAGCATCATATCTGCTGAAAAATGTTCCCATGATCATAGTTTCTTAACTTCCTCACGAGAATCCCGGGCTGTTATTTTCAAGTTCACTGGTTGAGCCTCATTCTGGTCAGTTCACTTTTTCCACAAAAAGATGGAGAATGATGATTAATACATTTAAAAAACCCTCATCCTAGTTGTTCTCGTCTCTGGAATTATTTTTATTTATTATTTAATTTATATCACAGGAATACCTACATATCCCAGACAAGATCCCCTTTTGCTAGGCACTATACATAGTGACAGTAAAAAGTAAACACAGTGAGGCACAAGATAGGCCACATCTACATCTTGGCAGTCAAGTGGTGGAATGAGTGAATAGGGTTCACTGTTTGGGTAGTGTAATAACATCAGAGTGAAGATGTGATGAAGAAATCAAAAGAAGGATGCAGTGAGGAAAAAAATGTATTCTACAACTTCCAGAGCTAAAGCATCGACACTAGATTGCTAAAGTGCAACATATGATCCACTCTGCTGTACTGAGGTGAGAGCTGGACATTTAAAAAGGACATTGAGAAAAGACAGACAGCATTTGAATTTTGGTGTTACAGAGGAAAGCAAAAACTAAAAATAAAAAATTGCTGCATACCCAAAACTGCAAACAAAGAGGCGATCAGAAGGATGAATTTAAAAAGAGCACAATTACTTGAGACCCTACATAAAAGAATAACATCTTTTTGTGGACCCATAGCTTGCAGATCACAAAGTGACTTGCTTCCAGCACTCATACTATCAGGCAAGGTTCCAGGCAAACCAGGAAGAGGAAGAAAGAGAACCAGTTATGTTGGAAATGTCGTCAGATGGAATGGTATCCAAAGGAGATTGGATGTTTTACAACTCTGTCCTGACTGCATAAGACGGTCAACAATCTCTGCATCAGAGATCTCACTTGAAGAAGAAAACTGTACAAACCAATAGGAGGAAACAGTCCTTGTCCCAAAGAGGTTGGACTCTAAATAGACTGAAAAAATAAAGATGTTTATAGATAAGGAACTGAAGCACAAGAAGCTGACGTGACTAGCTTGAGGTTACACATTAAGTCAATGGAAGAGTTAGGAACTGAATCCCAGTCCAGTACTTTAATCATAAAACCTTAATCCACATCCTTCCTCTCTCGGTGTCCCAGTGCACAAGTGAGCTGTAGCTCACAAAAGCTTATGCTCAAATAAAGTTTAGTCTCTAAGGTGCCCCAAGTACTTTTTTTTTTTTTTTTTGCCTACCTACTGTGTTGCTCGTGTTTTGTCTGGAAGATCTTTGTGTTCTGCCTTATAAAAGCATCAAGCACTGACTTTCTAAAGAATAGTCTATGGAAAAAACTGTAGTGCATTGTCTACAACCTCAGGAAAAGTCTGCCAGATCTGGATACATCTTCCTGGAAAATTTCTGTTCCCTGTGCCCTCCAACTTTAATATCAACATGCTCTAGATGAAACTAACCAGCATTGAGCAATGCTGTCCTGTGGTATTGCTGGAATAGTACAGGATACCCGATAAATAATCACAGTCCCACTTGCTGACATACACTCTGACATTACTTTTTCAATTAAATGCTGTATATCATAGAATAAAATAACCTACTCTTTGTGGAACTGTGCTGACTGAACTAGTATAATGGATTCAAAGAAACATGGCCTGCTTTCCATGTATAATGCATGAGACTAATTTGTGACCATGTACAAGGCATCTTTGTCACTTCTGAACTAAGTCTCTCGGGCCCTGATGCAGTGAGCCAGAGAGACTGTCAGGTATCCCATAAACAGCTTGTCAAAGCTGTATTCCACACCACCAGCATAACAGGAGTCACAAATGAAACAGGCAGAACATTTTACTTCCATGATAGTAGACTGGCTACACAACACACTTTCGTAATGCACCAGCGAAGACTAGTATTTCTGCATTTTTGCTCCCATGGTACTAAAGGCATTCTACCTGGTAGGAGACAGATTTAAGAAGTACAGCAAAGCAAATTGAGTTTTCATTTATTTCATTCAAATGAAAAGCAATGAGCACTTCCACAACCTCATTTGCTAAGAATGGAGGAAAACCTTATGCTGTGATTCTATCTCCCTATAAAACATCATTCCCCAGGGAAGCTCTGAAATAGTTCTTTCTAATTTGTTGGCCCTGATCTTGGACCCTGCTAAGAGGTCTGATTCTGATTGTAGATATATGGGAATATAGCTGGAGGAAGAAATTTGAAATCAGTAGCGTCTGGGTTTGCACTGGTATAACTGAGATCAGAATCTGGCTGAAGGTTGCTTTGTCTCACTGACACAGCACAAAGTGTCCTTAAAGATGCCCGAAAAGGGCACCTGAGGATACTCCCAGCAAGGGGAGATCTGGGGTGGCATAAAGCAGGTGTAGAAGATGTATCAGGGCTTGCTGCGTTAAGTGGAGACAGATCTGTGTTTTGAGGGGAGACCAGAGCATGGAGCACTCCACTGATCATTGTCAAGCAGAATGGATCATGAAGGACTTTTCTACTTTTAAGTCAGAGCAGCCATATGGCTGCTTTAATTTGTTCCAGTTGTCAATTCAGTACCAACCCCTCACAGCCAGAGCAGGATCATGGGGAAGCATAATGCCTTGATCCCCTCATAGTGCCATGGAGGAAAAAAAAAGAAAGAATTGCACTTGACAAATGCTATTACCATCACTTAACACACATCTGGAAGGGACTCAGCTCTACAGTGGGGAGAGCAGTATGACAACCAGAATAGAATAGAAGGTGGCTTAAAGATAATAATAGCTAGTTCTTAAGCAGTGCTTTTCCATCCATAAATTCTAAGAGCTTTACAAAGGAGATTCATTATCCCCATTTTACAGATGGGGAAACTGAGGCATAAATAATTGCCCAAAATCAATTAGACTTAGGTGCCTAACTCACTCTTGAAAATGGAACCTACGCTCCATTGAACATTTTTTCCCCCTCAATAATAAATTAAGGCGTATCTCAGAGTAAAAATATTTTTTGCTGTAAACACTCCATTTGTTTCTGGGCCTACGAGCAATTTTTTTCTTTTTGCTGTACAGAGTTCCCAAGAAGCAGAATTTTTTTTTAATAAAAATTATACTTTAAAATCAAGCATCTTGATTTTCTTATCGAGATCAGTATGTTCTAGGGCTACACTAGAGACCTCTCTGTGATGCATAGTGCTGCATGCTCAGGTACGGAGTATGCAGCCTCTAAAACAAGAGGGGAAAAGAAATTAGGCAGTGAGCTTGAAAACGGGACGTACTTTGACAACAGCAAGGAAAGCTAAACTCTCCCAGCATGCATCAGAAAAGTTGCTATTGGGGAAAAAGGTGCTGAGCAATCTCTGCTCACATTAACTTAAATGGATTTTCAGATGCTCAGCAGCTCAGATGAGGTGATCAGCATCTTGCAGGCTCAGGTCCATAGGTACTGTACTTTCCTGTTCTTTATTACTGAGGCTTTCTTTTCCCAATGAAATCTTGAGATGGATTGTGAATTATTCACCATATGCTTCCCATGTGGATGTCAAGTCTGGATTCATTTCCCCCTTGCCTTAGGGCACCTGAGAAATAGAACAAGAGCCTATCTCAAACCTCATTACCATATTCTTCCTGCCTTTGCTCACAAGCTTTGTAAGGTTTGTGTTGTGAATGTATTGATTTCCCTTCCTCCTGCCACTATTGCTCCTGGACCCGGGCAGTCAGTACTTTCTATGGCCCCATATGTAGGGCAGGGCTGGCTTTTAATTAAAAACTAAAAATGGGAACTATTTCATGCTCCCCAAAAAGGAGGAAATTTCAAAGGGGGGAGAATAGTGAAAGGAAGGGGATTCTATCTGAGAAATCAAAAATAACTTCATATAGAGCAAGTTTTGTATTTTATTAGTCACCACTAGTATGACAAAGTTTTTTGGGCAGCAAAGTTCATCCATTGCATTGCATAATGAAAATGACATTTAAATAATTGAGTCGGGGTGAATCTCTTGGGCTCTTGGTCACCCCGATAATAACATTCAACTTTCTCTTTTGCCTCCCCCCCCCACAACTTCACAGAATTTGCATATTGCTGAAGAAAGATAACTAACAAATTAATGCCAGTGGAAGAGACATTCAGAGATTATAAAGATATTTTTTTAGATGAGATATGAAAAAGCAATAGAGAGTCATTAAGATGGAGAAATGCTGGAATACTGCTCTAGATAGCAAGGGAGAAGTTTCTCCCTCTAACATGAGCAGTATATAGAGAAGCTTTATTTTGCATTTTGGTACTGCCTTGGTGGGCAGGATAGAAATGCACTGTCCTGTCTGGATCTCTGTAGTCCAAACCCTGATGTTGTTACTCATGGATCTGCCCTCATTGGCGATATTGCCACAAACCCAGCGCACATGTGAACCCCATCAGAGACTGACTCTGCTAGGAAGGACTGCAGGAAGACTGAGATGTTAACAGCTTTCTGTGTGTGATCGTAGCCAGGACAAAGAGAAGCCAGTAGTGTATGATCAGCCTGTTGACTTGAACTTGGGTTGTAGAAGCCCTTTTGCTTATGCTCTTTAGACTGGGCTTACACACCTACCTCTCCTCTCAGCACAGTTCAAAACATTGGGCCAGACTTTACCCTTGGCATAAGCAAGTGCAATTCCATTGACTTCAGTATATTTAATGCCTATCAGCATTAACAGTCACACAGTAACTGCACAGAGAATCTGTGCTCTTCAGAATGAGCCATGGTGATTTTTGTTGCAGGAATAATGACCTTGGGTTACAACTCCCAGCTCTGTGCTGCAGGATAGGTCTCACTCCTCCTCCTCTCCTCAACTTGAAACACCAGTGATCCAGGAGCCGTACTGTTTCCGTCTGGTTTGTTTGTTCCCAACACATTCCTCTGTACTTTTATTTCTCTTTACAAAAAGGGGGTCATGTCACAACCACAACAAAGGGGATCATTTCACAACCGCTTTCCCAAATGGTCAGTAAAATCATTTCCACAACAGAAGACTGAGGAACCTCTGGGTCTCTTTAGTTCCTGACATCTCCAGTGCTTTCCCTGAAGACTGACCCGCTAGTTGACCAATATTACTGGAGAAGATGGTTTGGAGGAAAGGGATAGTTGTGTACATGTTTGTTTCAGTTTTTCATGCATAGTGACCCAAACAAAAAAGTTCCATCGATAAATTAAATCTGAGATCTGTTCAGTTCTATTACGATCGTTATTTGAAGGTTTTTAAGTTAACCAAGCACATTTTATGT
Organism: Dermochelys coriacea; assembly: GCF_009764565.3. Taxonomy (NCBI): domain Eukaryota; kingdom Metazoa; phylum Chordata; order Testudines; family Dermochelyidae; genus Dermochelys; species Dermochelys coriacea. The sequence goes on along the minus strand of NC_050084.1, from coordinate 13,895,015 downwards.
GCTTCCAACATATGGCTTTAGTAAATAATTGCCCTATTTATATCTCTGGAGTTTTGTAAAGCATCTGCTCTAAGGGGAGAGTGGCAAGCATTAAATCTTTGGTCACACAAATGTAGTGTACTGTACATATTTGCTCAGAACACAGATGTGATTTCTAGGTCAAATTTCTGGAGCAAACAGTTTTATTTAGTGGTGATTTTTTGATATTCATGTGTATACTAAATACCTTTCTGCTTATGATAAGACATAAACCTGATTTGCTCTTAGATTAACCCAGGCAACTCACAGTGCAGTAAATGGGAATTATGGGCCAGGTTTTCAGAAGAGCAGAGAAACTGGCCATAAGCATCCCAGTGGGAGCTACTAAGCATTGAGCATCTTTGAAAATATGGCGCTGGTTTAGATTGCAGCTGAGATCTTCTGAAAATCTGGCCACAGTGAGAGGTAGTAAACTCTTGAAAATCTGGCCCCAGATGTCCACTGAGGCATAGACCAAGTCATTAATTTGTAAGAAGGCTCTTGGATAACTAATGCTCTTTAGTTATTTCCAACATTTTGCTCCACATGCAGTGCTATTGCCATCAACTGAGATGTAAAGTAGCAATGATCTGATTGAAATAGAACTGCAATTCTCAATTAAGCTAAGAAAAGTAACAAAAAAATCAGAGCGAAGACTGCCTGTGCATCCTAAACTCACCTCATTGGTGCTGAGCAGAGCTGGTTGAAATTTTACCAAATTTTAATTTTTTCAGCTACTCTTTTTTGTTGAAACTTCATATTTCAACCACAACAAAGGATTGCTTTTTTCTAAAAAATTCTCCCCAAAATTAATTCTGTTTTCTGACCAGCCCTAGATCTGGTTGAAAAAAGGTAAAAAAGACAACATTTTGACACAATTTTGTATTTCTTGAGGGGGAAACACAACAAGAATGGAATTTCCATGAAAATGTTCATGGAAAATGTTCCCCCCTTTTTGACCAGGTCTAGTGATGAATGACTGGAGTAGGAGCTAAGGGCACTGAAAACATTACAGGACTGTGTCCTTATTCCCTCCCCCGAGGGTGGAGGGCATCCCCTGAATGGACTGGTCTTAGGTCTGGTTCACTGTGCAGTATTGTACTCAATAGCTCAGGATAGTGAGTGAGTTAGGCTGGGGTTTACATAGGAACATAAGGAAGTTAGGTGTTCAAATCCCACTGAAAATAAGCACTTATCTCCCCTGGGCTCATTTATCTTCAATTTCACTTTTATGGCATTGCGGTAGACCCTCACTTTATTCCAGGGCAGTTAGAGTACTTCCTTTAAAAAGCTGGCAGTTGTTGGTTTCCTTTCTGTGGTTGCACCCCAGAAATACAGATGTAGCATCCCATCTTACTAATTAAATTTTACAACTCATTAGACTGGAGTCTACTTGGATCTTTTTGTTTTTGACACCAGTTGGAATTGGGGAAGGGTGGCAATAGGAGAGAGAATTAGCTGATAGCAGTAATTTTCCATAAAATTTTTTGAATCATTTTGTATATTTCCCGAGTATATACAGTGCAGAACAGAATGTTAGGATGTTATTTTCTGAAGAAGCAAGTTCCATTGTTACTGCTTGAAGCCCTTAGGTATATCATATACATAATTTACCAGTGGACAGCTCTTCAGCTATGTGCTAGTATTATGAATCATAGTCTGAGTTCCTTCTTGTCGTTGTTCTTTGGTTGATGGTAGCATCTCGTCTCCATTTAAGATGTTGTTTTTTAAAAAAGCATCTGATATCACAAAGCACACTCTTCTCTTTTATATATGTGGTTTAAAAATGCTAAACCAATTTAAAATGAAGACTGCAACTTTGTGTCAAGGTTCAGCCCAGGATCAGTTTTTATGGCCAAGTCATAGAGCCTCTGTAGTTTGGGGCTCATGATGAAAATGTTGACACTGTGTGCCTTGATAATACAGAAAATAACCTTCATTGTCTTAAAAATGCCTGTAAACTAGGCCCATATATAACAAACATTCATATCATAAATCCTCATTCGCCCCATGGGTTCTAAATCTCCATGGAACCAAACAGTGGACTTTAAAAAATCCTGCTTCCAGGTCCACCCAGTAGAATATGGCAAACAGCTCAGAAAAGTGCACAGAAGATAGAATCAAGTAACCGAATAACATTGATTTAAAAGTGGCAACAAAAGAGCCTTTCTGTTCTTTGAAGTGGTGAAAGGAAATGATCAATCACCTTTATCAGTCTTTCCTTTTTTTTGCTAACCTGAGGGAAGGAACAGCTTTCTTTCACTATCAAATTAATCTTCTTTTAAAAGGTTCATTACTGAGTGTTGTGGGGGTTTTTTTTCTGTTTTTGCAAGGTGTGCATCTCTCGTTACCCAGCCAGCCTGATCTTATTTCAGAACCTTGTAGCCTTTATTTACATTTAAAAGTTCCCAGTGCTGTTTAAACATTGGGAAGTCCGTCTGCTCTGTTTGCCCTGATTACATCTAGCACTATAGCTGTAGCAGTGCCAAGCTCTAGTGTAGACAGGGTAAACCAGGTTTTTAAAGGCACAAAAGGCAGTTAGGCACCCATCTCCCATGGATTTTCAGTGAGATTTAGTACAGAAAGTATCAACTCACCAGATTCCTCTCAGCAGTTGTATAAGTCTGAGGTAATATCAGCATTGAAGCCAATATCTCTTCTAGATCTGTGTTAAGATCTTGTGACCAGCATGGACTATGGCTTTATCTCCAGGCATATACAATAGCTGGCCACAAGCTGAGTGTTGTGTATGGGCTTATGACATCCTGTTGCCACTTAGCATAATCTATCATGTGCGTTTGTAACATGTTTGTAAAGAGTGTGTCATATTTTCACCCCAAACTCATGTTATGCCTTGTCCACATAGGTGATAAGTCTACCACTACTGTCAGCTAATGGAGTTACTCCTTTAGGTTAAGTGGTGGAGGTCTGTGCTTCGGTACTGAAGGTCCAGATTTCAAAATCTGATGATCTGTGATGGGTCATCACATAGTCGCCACAAAAATACCAACAAATATCAGCATCTGCTTCTTTCCACTAACAGTCAGGATTCATTTGTGTATCATTTGCCAAGCCTGACAGTATACAAAAAAGGTACATCTGCCAGAAGTACAGATGAAGTCAAGAGGGAATTGTTTCAGCCATCCAGTCAGTTTTCTGGAAGAGAAGAAAATCCTTGTTTGTTTCTTGACAATGGCATATAGATATATATTCATGAAGTCTACTAGGGACTTCAGTACTGCTATTTATTTTACATGGAAGGTACTCATATACTACATCAGTATCAAACTGATAGGTAGACAGGTAGATGTGATGCCACAGACATTTTGTTTTTGGAAGCAGATCAAATAAAACCTTGCTGAACTGTCTTGAGAAACACCTGAATGTAGATTGGTGTTTCTTCAGTATCCCCATTTTGCTTGCTTTTGAATATCGTCTATAAAAATTAAGTTACATCTGTGGTTGTAGATCCATTGTTTTGGTGTTGCTGTTGGTACTTGACTCTATATAGATGGATCATGATTATTTTGCCTCATTCGAACAGCCCCTGATGAAAAAGAGGTGAGCCACGGGACAGTTTGAATCAAATGTTAACATTTATGCCTGTTCAGAACGGAATAAAACAAAACAAAGCATTATTTGCATCTGCTCCTTCTGATAGCTCACTAGCGGGGACCCAGACTGAAAGAATACCAGGGTGAAATCACTGTTTGACAAAGCAGCTGCAGTTCAGAAACAATAGGATAAATCAGCTGCATTCGAGGCCTTTACTGATTTCGGTCTTTTGGTGATTCTGGTTCTAGGACCATCATTCTCAGTGCGGGATGGGCAGAGCGACAGAGACACCTTCTTTGGCCATGACAGAATCAGGTGGATGAGAGAGTTTTCCAAAGCAAACCCAAAGCTCCTCTAATTCTACCCTCCCTATGTTTTTAAATAGGAATGACCTGGTGAATGTATTGAATATAAATTCTCTAGGCAGCAAGGACTAATCTAATCCAAATCTACATCCTACTAGGAACTGAAAATTAAAAGCCCTGCTTTAGGAGCAGCAGAAAACAGCATTCTTCTGTGTGGTTCATGACACTCATAAAGGATCTGTGCAAAACTTTACATCTAAGTGAGTTAGGAGGCTACATCCCACTGAAAGTCAACGTCCTGCCTAAGTTATAGAAATTTTTTACATTCCAGTAACAGTTCAGTACTCATTGTTTATATATACTTCCTCGTGGCTGGACTTTACAAAAACTAGACAAGCCATTTACAAAACACACTTTGATTCTCTACAAAAGAAAAAGGACACTAAGCTATCTAAACTACTATATGCCACAAGGGGCCACAACAATGGTTCCCGTAACCCACCCAGCAATATTGTCCAGCGGAAGAATCTGTCCTATCTCGGGGCCTCTCCTTTTGCCCCTCCACCCCCACGAACATGATACAGTTCTGTGGTGACCTAGAATCCTATTTTCGACGTCTCAGACTCAAGGAATATTTCCAACACACCTCTGACCAACATATTAACCCACAGAGACCTTCCTGCCAACACTACAAAAAGAAGGATTCTAGGTGGACTCCTCCTGAAGGTCGAAACAGCAGCCTGGATTTCTACATAGACTGCTTCCGCCGACGTGCACGAGCTGAAATTGTGGAAAAGCAGCATCGCTTACCCCATAACCTCAGCCATGCAGAACACAGTGCCATCCACAGCCTCAGAAACAACTCTGACATCATAATCAAAAAGGCTGACAAAGGAGGTGCTGTCGTCATCATGAATAGGTCAGAGTATGAACAAGAGGCTACTAGGCAGCTCTCCAACACCACTTTCTACAAGCCATTACCCTCTGATCCCACTGAGAGTTACCAAAAGAAACTACAGCATTTGCTCAAGTAACTCCCTGAAAAAGCACAAGAACAAATCCGCACAGACACACCCCTGGAGCCAGGACCTGGGGTATTCTGTCTGCTACCCAAGATCCATAAACCTGGAAATCCTGGACGCCCCATCATCTCAGGCATTGGCACCCTGACAGCAGGATTGTCTGGCTATGTAGACTCCCTCCTCAGGCCCTTCGTTACCAGCACTCCCAGCTATCTTCGAGACACCACCGATTTCCTGAGGAAACAGTCCATTGGTGATCTTCCTAAAAACACCATCCTAGCCACTATGGATGTAGAAGCCCTCTACACCAACATTCCACACAAAGATGGACTACAAGCCGTCAGGAACAGTATCCCCGATACTGTCACGGCTAACCTGGTGGCAGAACTTTGTGACTTTGTCCTGACCCATAACTATTTCACATTTGGTGACAATGTATACCTTCAAATCAGCGGCACTGCGATGGGTACCCGCATGGCCCCACAGTATGCCAACATTTTTATGGCTGACTTAGAACAACGCTTCCTCAGCTCTCGTTCCCTAATGCCCCTACTCTACTTGCGCTACATTGATGACATCTTCATCATCTGGACCCATGGAAAAGAAGCTCTTGAGGAATTCCACCATGATTTCAACAATTTCCATCCCACCATCAACCTCAGCCTGGACCAGTCCACACAAGAGATCCACTTCCTGGACACTACGGTGCTAATAAGCGATGGTCACATAAACACCACCCTATATCGGAAACCTACTGACCGCTATTCCTACCTACATGCCTCTAGCTTTCATCCAGATCATACCACTCGATCCATTGTCTACAGCCAAGCGCTACGATATAACCGCATTTGCTCCAACCCCTCAGACAGAGACAAACACCTACAAGATCTCTATCATGCATTCCTACAACTACAGTACCCACCTGCTGAAGTGAAGAAACAGATTGACAGAGCCAGAAGAGTACCCAGAAGTCACCTACTACAGGACAGGCCCAACAAAGAAAACAACAGAACGCCACTAGCCATCACCTTCAGCCCCCAACTAAAACCCCTCCAACGCATCATCAAGGATCTACAACCTATCCTGAAGGACGAGCCATCGCTCTCTCAGATCTTGGGAGACAGACCAGTCCTTGCTTACAGACAGCCCCCCAATCTGAAGCAAATGCTCACCAGCAACCACACACCACACAACAGAACCACTAACCCAGGAACCTATCCTTGCAACAAAGCCCGTTGCCAACTCTGTCCACATATCTATTCAGGGGATACCATCATAGGGCCTAATCACATCAGCCACACTATCAGAGGCTCGTTCACCTGCGCATCTACCAATGTGATATATGCCATCATGTGCCAGCAATGCCCCTCTGCCATGTACATTGGCCAAACTGGACAGTCTCTACGTAAAAGAATGAATGGACACAAATCAGACGTCAAGAATTATAACATTCAAAAACCAGTTGGAGAACACTTCAATCTCTCTGGTCACTCGATCACAGACCTAAGAGTGGCTATACTTCAACAAAAAAGCTTCAAAAACAGACTCCAACGAGAGACTGCTGAATTGGAATTAATTTGCAAACTGGATACAATTAACTTAGGCTTGAATAGAGACTGGGAATGGATGAGTCATTACACAAAGTAAAACTATTTCCCCATGGTATTTCTCCCTCCCACCCCACCCCCACTGTTCCTCTGATATTCTTGTTAACTGCTGGAATTAGCCTACCTGCTTGTCACCATGAAAGGTTTTCCTCCTTCCCCCCCCTGCTGTTGGTGATGGCTTATCTTAAGTGATCACTCTCCTTACAGTGTGTATGATAAACCCATTGTTTCATGTTCTCTGTGTGTGTGTATATAAATCTCTCCTCTGTTTTTTCCACCAAATGCATCCGATGAAGTGAGCTGTAGCTCACGAAAGCTTTTGCTCTAATAAATTTGTTAGTCTCTAAGGTGCCACAAGTACTCCTTTTCTTTTTGCGAATACAGACTAACACGGCTGCTACTCTGAAACCATTGTTTATATTGTTTGAGTAGGTGATTAATAAAAGTATAGGGAATAATGCTCAGTTATTGTTTTTAATATGTTCCTTATATGGTGATGGGCCAAATGCTGATCTCTCTTATGCTGGTATAAATTCAGAGTAACTCATTTGTCTGTAATGGAGGTTCTGTGCATTTATGTAACTGAGATCAGGATTTGGTATGATAGGTTTCTGCTTTAATGAAAACATTATGCCACCAGTGGAGGTGGAGACATCTGCTTCAGATATGGGGGGCTCAGTTTTCAAATGTGGATACCTACATAAGGTGTTGAAGTCTGATATTTAATAAGTGAAATCTTGTTGAAACTAATGGCAAAACTCCCATGGACTTCAATGTGGCCAAGATTTCACCATAGGTATCTAAATATACACTTAGGCACCTAACATGGGCATTTGCACTCACAAGCGCTGACTTTAACATCCAAATGCAAAGTTTTGTTGTCCCATTTTCATGTCTGTATCTGACAATTGGGATTCCTGGATCAATTCTCTGCAATCGACTGGCAGAGAAATATACCTGATCATTTTCAAACAACCTCGCAAAGATCAAATCCATACAACCTTCAAGTGTGGGAGCATTTGAGTTCTGGGATTTGGTTCATCCCATTATAAAGAGAAAGGCAGCCACAAAGTTTGGAAAAGCTGGTATCTAGATATAAACTTTTTTAGTTCAGAGACATTCAGGTCTGGGATTTTGGTTTGGACCTGTTTCTGCTCTCAAGAAACATTTGTATAGTGGATGTCAACAACTGGCTTTAAACCTAGTCAACAATTATAGTTAACCAGTGGGAAAGTAGCTAAAAGTTTCTGCCTCATCTGTGAACTGCCAGTGCCTGTACAGAATATCTGCCTAAACTTATAAATATTAGTAAGAGTAATACAAACAAACGGAAGGATTTAAGAGCTTGTATACAAGAACTACTGCTAAATTCACACCGTCCTGGGTGTAATAAGGTCAGTGTTACAGAGATGCAATTTTTCCATTAAGGAAATATTTGTTGTTGCACTTTTATTTATTTTGAAATAGCAGAATTAGAATTTGATTTAGACTACTGGTTCTGTGGTGTCAAGAGGAAATGGGGTAGAAGAGTGTGATTACATGATTAGTGACCTACTGCCAAGTCTACTGTGAATGCGTAATTAGGTAATCTTACAAAAATAGAAAAGTATTTAGAAATGTTGTCACCCTTTTTAGCCTACTCTGAGGAGGAGGGATGCTAGCCAGGAAGCCAGAATCTTGAGCCAGGTTCTGTGAATATTAAGTGGATTCTGAATAATTAATAGGCAGTATACAATGTAGTGTGTTAACTTTGCCTTAATAAAAAGTTAAAAAAAAGTTTTTCTACTTAAATCAAAATCATCTAAACCAAATACCAAGTATAGGTTGAAACAAATGTGTACGCACATGCTAGGTGTAAAAAACAGCCTTATTTTAACATATAAGGCACAGGAAATTTGATTGGAATAGGAAAAGCTGCTGTGTAGAATAACACAAAAGGGTAGCCAAGGCCTCCTACTTTAGCTTAAGTTTCCTTTTGCCTTAAAATATTTCCACTGTGTGTCCACTTGTCCCCATGGGAACCAAAAGCCTTCTTGTTATTTTCTGTTAAATTAAATTAATGGTAAAAACATTTGAGATCCTCTGAATGCCAGTTGAATACCACAGAGTTTGGACCCTGGCAGCTTTTCTGTTTGGTTCAGTAGCATCACTGGAGGATTCTGACACACAAGAAAAAGTAGCAATATTTGCATTATAACTCTGAGTTATAATTTGTATGTGATCCTGGGAGGTGACGTGCTCATAGGGTTGGACTGTGAGTTCAGAGATGCGGGTTCAAGTCCTGGCTGCAGGGACAGTTTACTGCTATTAACAACTGAACTCCAATTGTTAATGCAGAGAAAGGCCTCCTTTTCTTTGAATGCATTAGGTACCCTAAAAGATAGCTCTTTATCTGGGATATTGCAATGAGTCATTGTTCTAAGTAAAAGGAAAAATGAAAAGTAAATAACAGCACAAGTGATAAGTTCCAGCCCAGTTTTTTTTATTAGGTTATTGCTGTCTTTAGATCTTTGTTAATTATACATCTACCAGTTTTGCTTAGAATCCTCCTTCAGAGTGTCTGATTCTGTCTCTGTGCTTGAGCTCTACCAAAGAAAGTTGTGTTTTTCCCTCGGGCTAAGATGAATGCAGCAGAAAGAAGCCACCTGGGAAAGACCAAAGATTGGAATTCCTCTAGTTTCAAAGAGCAGTGAACAGTTATGAGAGGAGAGCAGATGGTTTGGCAATTTTAATGACTGGACCAAGTTTCCAGGAACACTTATAATCTTATCTGTGTCCTGTTACTGTTCACAACTTTCATGAGTGCCATGAAGTGGCTCCAGATCAAATAGCCCCAGTAACAGACATCCATTGGCACGAGCTACTGCAGCTGCATAATGGTGACGCTGTAAATGTATACCATGGACAAGAGTGTTGTTTCACACAGAAGAAATAATTAAGGCAAAGGTAATGATAGTTGCATTATGTCACCAAAGCTTCTGTTTGTTTGTTTTAATTGTATTTTTAATTGCAAAGAAAACCGGGGGTGGTGGGGGAGGGAAAGCAGGAATGGTCTGTTGCTTTGCCATATATAAGAAATGAAGAGACTATAATCAGAAAGAGGAAAGCAGCCTATACATCCTACAGGAGTGTAGGAATAATTAGGTAAATCCTAATGTGCTTAGATTAATGTCTCAATATGAAAAATAAAGGTAATAAGGGATATAGGATCATTCTGCTGTAAAATCCTATTTTTACTTTGCTCTTGCTACACAGTATAGACCTTCTCTTGATATATGCATCATCACATCTGTCTGATAGTTCACATTCTTTTGTTTTAATCCTTCTCTTCCTACATTAGCTCTGCAGCACTCATTATGCAGATTACTGTATTGATTGGAGACTCTCTGGATCCAAATTTAGGGTCTGATCCCACTGGCTTCAATGGGACTCTTCGCATGAATAAAGTTACATGTGTAAGTGTTTGCAGGACTGGGGTTTTTTGTTTGGCAGTTTAAAAAAAGCTTTACAGAACTTCATTTGAATGGAAGTGGTTTCATGATGGATTGCAATGAACTGTTTTGTTTAATTTGAATATTCACTTGTAGACTTTGAAGCTAAACTCTGCAGTACTGTGCTAGGACATGAAAATGACCAGAAACAAGCCAGTGTAACTTAATTATACAAGCTGCGGCTTAAATTCAGGAAAGCATTTAAACATGTGCTTAACATTAAGCATGTTATTTCTCCCATTTATGTCAATAGAGCTATTCATGTGCTTAATGTTAAGCCTATGCTTTGCTGAATCAGTACCTGAATGAAGATATCTATACAGTTAAAAATAAATTCAGCATTTAAAATCATCGCACTTTAGACCTTATTTTAATTAACACAATTCATTTTAAAGTAGGAATTTCATTGCAAGATCAGGACCCACATTTGTCAAATTGTTTACTTTTTATTTGCTCACATCTAGGTATTAATGAAAATAAAGAGCTTTTTTGGGTTAAATATAGTGAGCAGCTTTAAAACTGGTTATTGCCTAAAATAAGGATCCATATCTCATTGTGGTGTTTACAATGATTCATGATGCTAAGAACAGAGTACCACAAATTCCATAAATGATATAAATTGTGTTAAGAGCATTACATGATTGGCTTTTAAGACTCTCACGCTATATGATTTGTAATTTGACAATATCCCATTTTTATTTTCTAGACCAACTTCTAAAGACGTATATCAAACCAATCAGTGGGCTTTTTAAACTGTTACCAGAAACACATTTTCTTCTATTCATCTGGCTATCCTAATTACTAGAGAGAATTCTTTAGTCACATCCGACAATCCTGGATTTGGCCCCTCTTGTTTTAAACTATCAAATGCTTGCTCTTTATTTCAAACAAATATGGTAATATTAAGAAATGAATAAAGAAGTTTCTTCAGAATAAATTCATACGGTGAAAGATTTAGTTATGTTAATGTACCCATACAAAGTGCCTGGTTTATGTATTGTTTGTATTATCATAGAACCTATGAGCCTTACTCGTGGACTAGGATTCTATTGTGTTAGGTTCTGTACCGAGTTTTGTACGGTTCCTACTTCAATTGCCCCTTCAGTTTCAGTGCGATATGTTTTTGCTATTCACTCTCTGCATTACTGATGTGGTGTTGTGCGCTGTTAAACAGCAGCTGCTTTCCACTCCAAGAAAGTGCTGCATTTCAGCAGTGGGTGACGTTATTACAGACCTTGCACCCACTGAGTCAAATCTTCCCGAGTTCCTCCTCAGTCCTTACTCGAATAAAACTCGTATTACGGTCAACAAACATTTGGCCTCATTAAAGACTGAACAAAAACAGACTGAAAGTGTTTTTGACTCTTTTGGCATGAAAGGCACTATATAAATAGTGGACATAATTCTCATTCCAGGCAATATCTGGCAGTGATTTCTACCATGACTTCTTTTCTCCAACTGTTAACTTTGTCCAAGCAGGAACCTACTGCAAAAAAATTACAAAATAGAATTTAAACCAAATTTCCCCCCCGCCACACAGAATAAGGAGTAAATCAGGACTAGAATTTTGGAGTGTGTGTTAACAATATGAATCGTAATCAAAGACAAACCCATTATTTGATTAGACAATCTCTAATTCATCTTAGGTTTGCAGGACTCCTCAGATGATCCTCTGATAAAGGCTTCCCTTTCTAGTCAGAACAACTTCTCCTTTTGTATGAGTTCAAACACTTACATCCACCCCCTTCAGTTTTTTCCAGACTGTGGATTCACTCACAAAGTCTTGAGTTGTTTAAAGCCTGCAGCATGCTGGAATGCTGCCAGGGCAAACCGCAGATTCTCTGTGCCAAGGAATCTGGTACTGCTTAACTTTTAGGCAAAGTACAAATAAAAGATTCAGTCCTTTGGCCATGAATGTATTGTGGTGTGAGACAAAGGATCTGTTAGCAAAACACAAATGGTAAAGTACTTAGGGTTCCCTTTGTAAAACTTTAATCCTTCTTTTGCTGTAAGAAAATATGAATCACTCCCCACTCTGCTCCCTTCAGCAGTTCTTTGTTCCTAATGGCAGGACTAGGAAACCACAATGTTCAAGCCAGGGACTGAGCCATCACACCATGTGCGCCCTTCCTAAAAACTAATCACATTGGGAACCACAAAAGGCTTCACTGTCCCTTCACTTTTCATTTCCAGCCACCGTTTCTCCTTAGAAAGAAAGACAGTGTCACATTTCAGGACAACAGCACCTGTATTTCCCCTCAGTGATCTAGCAAAGGCACCCACTCTCAGTCTTCCAGCTCCCCAGGAGCTGCCTCTCTTGGGTGGAGACCTGCATCTCATTCCCTTCTGAATGGTATTTCCAGGCTGCACAGTTCCCTACCTTCACTGTGTTGTTCTGGGCAGAGACAGGCTGCCCAAGCACATCTGCTGTCTTTCTCTTCGGAGACGGTTAACAGCACAGTTGCCCACGATTATAGATACCAGACAGCTCTTATTGGTGCAAGCCTATTTTATTCTTGAGGTAAAAGCACTACAGAGAAAACCTACTAAAAACAATAAAATAACTTACATGCATGTGAATACATTTACCAGACTTCACCCCACCTCCAACATGGGCTCTGGCAGGAGCATTCCTTCAAACCTCCACCCAAAAGAAGGGCTTTTCTATGGACACAGGTTCATAATAACCTCAGTTCAGAATTAGCATCAATCTTATAGGCCTTTTTAGGCCAAGTCCTTCCAACCATTTTCTAAGAAGTGGGGCTCTCTGTGGATCAGAGGTCCTGGTCGTTTCTGGATCAGGAAGAAGGCCATAAGCCAGTTTAAAACCAGGTTATTTATCTAAAAATCCTTGCTTTGTCAGTTGGTCCCTGGAGAATCCAGTTTGAGCTAGTATATCCAAACCTCTAATTCGGTGGTATTTCTCTGGAGATGTTACCATCGGAGTGAATTTGCCTAATCCTCCTCTGCTGTGCTCCTTTCCCGTGGACATGCATACAATCTCTGAATAACACAACAACAATTTCATTTTTAATACAATGGGCCCCAAAGGTATTAACACCTCATTCAGTGAGGGTTAACTTGATTCAGTAAAGTTCATTCAGGATATTGCGGGATATTGTCAATCTGTCACAGGGTCCTAGCCAAGCCAGGTGTGCATAATACGATGGGGAGGAGGGAAGAGTGGAGGGGAATATTGCCTCAACCTTCCTTTGTCCGTATCATTTTTCATTCTATGAACCTCGGCTAGGGCTGCAGACAGATCTGTTTTCTCTGTGATGGAAATGAACCCAAATCTGAACCCCTTTCAGTCCCTACCCCTGCCCCTTACCTGTCAGTGACCACTAAGAGGATCTATGTTCATTCTTCACTGTATCCTCCATCCATTCCTCCAGGTTCCGGTCTCCCACCCCCATCTGCCTTAGTCACTGTTTCTCTTTTTAGATTCTCAATACATTCCTTCCCTTGCCCCTCCTTTCTTTTTACAGTTACCAGGGAAAACTTAATTATGCTGTTAAATGTGCATACTTCGTGTCTAATTATAGAGAACTGGTCCTTAAAATTTCAAAAAAGAAAAATGAAAGAATAGGAATGTCACTGACAACTGGAGGCCCCAAACATGCCTATTTATGATTTTCCTGATCAGTCCCTCTTGTTCCGTGATACCATAGGTGTGTGAAGGGTAAAATAAACCTGAGTGTTACCCCCTCCCTCTGAACAGAATCACATCCGGTATTTGTCAGAATAAATGCATTACTCAGCTTCTTTCAGGTGCTTACAGGGCTATTTCAGTGCACTCTCATTTCCCCACAAAGTGGGCCTGTTCCAACTGTCAATATCCATTACTCATTTTCCTATCCTTAGTAACAGACTATACACAAACACAATGGGCTAAATTCAGTCTTCAGATATACCTAGGAAATTTTCTCCCTGCACTGTTGACTTCTATATCCATTACCTGTACATATCTGAGAACAATGCTGGCTTGTATAAGATAAATTAATAATAAAGGGTCAGAGTGTCAGCTGTATGTCTGTGTAGCTCCACTAAATTCAGTGTACATGAGCTGGGGATGTAGCCCAAAATATTTTTAAAAAAGCAGTACCATTTGTTGAAAAGTTATTATGCAAAATAGTACCTTCTTACTCAACAGATCTGTTCTTTGTGTGTGTTCAGAATCCTAGCTACTAATTTAGTGACAACATCAAGCCTAGACTGCTTTTTTATTCCTTTTAGTCCTGCAGAGCCAATAAAGCAAAAAATGTCAATGTCAATTTTCAGATTAGTACTACATTTTAAGTGGCATAGGACAAATATAATAAAAGTATTGTTTACTTTCATGGTCAATATGGTTTCCTTGTGAGAGATTTGGGTGGTGCAGATGATTGTTAATGGGATATAGAGCCATTGCCTTCTGAGACATTGATTCTGATTCAGTCCTGGTCACTGACTATACAGTGCCTTGTGTGAATATGATAGGTTTATCACGGCTCAGTTATCCAGGGAAGATTTGAAAGGCCATGGAAACTTAACTCACCCCATCTATCTAAGGTACTCATATGGTCCCATTACTACAGGGTGTGAACATCTCACAAACTTTAATGCATTTATCTTCACAGCATTCCTATGACATACTGAAGTGCTATTATCCCCATTAAACTGAGGAAGAGAGGCTAAATGACTTACCTAAGGTCACACAGGAAGTCCATGGCAGAGCGAGGAATTGAATACAGCTCTCCTGTGATCCATCTACATCCCTAACCACTGGATCACCCTTTCCCCCACTTAGAGTATGGTTGCCCTTCCGGATCACGGCTGAAACACATTGTTGGGGAAGTGTGAGAAATGGGCTCTGCCATTACCTGGGGTTTGTGTGCTGGGTGGATAAATACAGGCTGTCCATTTCCAAGTCTGTCATTCTGGTATCTTTAACAAGAACTAAATTCACATTAAAAAGAGCAAAGTAAATAACACGTTCCTGCAGAGTACGTTAATTACACATATTACATCCAAAAGCAATTATCCTTTAATCAGCAGTCTGGTAATAATATAAGTACAATGAAGTGGAAGTTGCATTAAGTTCATTACCACTACCAAATAAACCGATATGTTCATGGTAAAATGATGATAAAAGTATTTTGGACCAGGTCTTCAACTGGTATAAATCATACCAGCTCCACTAAAGTCAGTGGAGCTACCTGCTGATTTTGATGGAGCTACGCCAACTGAGGCTTTGTTTTGAGGTGGTAGCAGAATTGCTCTAGTTTAGTGCCAGATGCTAATTTGCTGTCTGTGGGGATTTGCTTCTTCCATAATAAATTAGGTGCTTTGATTTGAAAAACTCACGGATTAGGACTAGATGATCCCTACCCCAGTAACATGTGCCACACACACACACACACACACACACACACACACACAGATCTCCACCCCAAACATTTCTGAGATTAAAAAAATTTAGATACATATTTTCTCTGCTATTTTCCATTCTCATTTTGTTGTGTTCAGTGCAGAAGCAGAAGTGATGAAATACCATGACAGAGGTTGTTCTCACTGTACTTCCAATGCAAATGGAAACAGGAAGTTCCAGAAAGCTCACAAGAAGGACTACTTCTCAGTTTTGCAGAACTATGAATGTCAAATAAGCATCCAAGCTTTTGGGTACTTAGCCAAATCTCTGGAATTTTGGGGTTCACCCAACACTAATTCTCATATGGGTTGAGGGAAATTTGGGAAGAAAAAAGTCCTCCTGAGAAGTATCTAGAAATGGTGTCCTGTTGTGAAATCTGAAGGGTTTGCTAACTAGGGACATGTACAAATACAGTTATCTTGGAGGTCTGTTGTAGCCACTAATTGTTCTTTGTGGGAACTGCCTGAAATGATCAGTTTTAGAGCTTATCTACATGGGGTACTTGGGAAAGTTAATCTGCATTAACTAAGGCTGGTCTATACTTAAAGTTAGGTCAACTCAGCTACATTGCTTGAGGGTGTGAAAAATCCACACCCTGAGCAACATAGCTAAGAAGTCTTCCATTGACCTAGCTACTGCCTCTCAGGGAGATGGATTACCTACACCAGTAGGAGAACCCCTCCTGTCACTGAAGTGAGAGTCTACACTGCAGTGCTGCTGCAGCGTTTCAAGTGCAGACCAGCCCTAAAGATGTGAATTTAAAGTGGATTAGTCAAACTGCATTAAATTTATGTGTGGACACTCTCATTCAGAATTAAAGGGGCCTCAGTTTGGGTTAGCTTAATTCCCTGTATAGGACAAGCCCTTAGTCATTGTCACGATTATGAAATTAGCTTTTTAGCCAGATTTTCAAACAGGCCTCAACTCCCTCCCTAAATTTGTGCCCAGGAGTTCTGTTTCTCACAAATCAAATAAATAACCCTGATTTGCAGATGCCAACACACTCTTGTGACTGGAAGGTTTGTACATGTAATAGATCCCCCCCACCTAAGTAGTTAACAGGGTTTGAACTCATGACATTCTGTACCACAGCATGCACTTCTATCATTTGAGCAGAAGAAATAATTCCCTTAGCTGATGGCAGTAGTTGGCTGTTATCCTACAGGAATGAAGCTTCACTTGGGAAAATGGAACATTCTTTTCATGTGTTAACAGATTGAACTAAAGACTATAGTGGAGTCCAAGGTATATCTTGACTAGCTAATTCAGGTTAAAACTACAAGCTGACTTGTCTTCACTAGGAATTTTTGTTGTGTTAGTTACTATATGTTAGCAAACACAAAGTGAAAAACACACTTTTAGCCTAGCTCACTCAAGGCTGGTGGACTAGCCAGTGGAGCTAACTGCAGTACATACTTTGCCAATATGTTACACATGCATGTAATATTCAGGAGCAATTTCAGAGGCTCTTTTTCAATGTTTGGTCCTTTAAATCTAATACCAGTTGATGTTTGCTGGATTTTTTAGGTGACCAGTGATACAATGGAATTAAAAACAAAAAGGCAAACAAATACCTCACCTATTTGGCCTTTTCATTTGTAACATTCCGCCTGTGCTCGGCAAGTTATGATTTATTTGTAAGAGGGAGCTTTGGAAAAGTTTCCTTTTAAAGCTCTCTCTTTTCATGATTCTTGCTGTTCAGTAACTTCTCAGACAGGAATGTATTTTTCCTGTCATTCTGCATGTATTTTTCAGTGGCTTCTATTATTATTTGTCATATATATTAAAATGATGCACTATTTATCTCCATCTGAGACTCCAAGACCTCTGTGTAGCCTTCTCCCCTGTAGGAATATCACTAATAAATCACTGCTAATAAGGGCCATATTACTTCCCACAACTCTGCCTTTGAGAACTGGGAGATTGCAAGCAGAAGAAATCTTTCTAGCATGGTGGGAAATTCTACTGCACAGCCCTATTACTGTAGCTTTCAGTGGTTCCTGCATGTTGTCAGTTCTGTGAAAGCAAGCACAGCCTTTCCCTCTATGGTCAGAGGCCAGCGCATGGAATCCCATAACCTCAGGCCAAAGATTCTGTGTTAAATTTAAAAGGATTAGGTTCTCCCTTTTTGTTTATCTTCCCATTGCCGTAAGGAGTCACTTGTATTGAAATAGCCCTGGAACATGGCTTAAAATTAGCTGACGTTGAATAGCATCTTTTAAGTTTATCCTGAGGGAGCTTGGCTTTTAAGAATCAGATAATCTGTAAAATTTTCTCAAGACCTTTGCCAAACAGTCTCATTTTAAAGGGTAACTATCCAATGAGCCTTATCCACTGTGACTTTTCACAGCAGGGCTGCCATACAAGTGTCTTGTGATGTCCTCAAACTCATAACAACATCTTTAAATTAATTTGATGCAACATTGCTCCTCTCTTGTCCACATATTAACAAAGCATGGAACTGAAACTATGGGAAAAAGAGAGGTGAAATGCCCTGCTTAATGTTACATAGTGAATTGGCAATAGACCTGGGAATAAAACCCTGGGTCCCTTTGCTCAAACTGCATGATTTAATTGGCAAAAGAAAGGAATTCAGAGATAAGGCCAACACACTTTTAGTTCAGCATTGTAGGTCTGCTTGTCCCTGGTATGCTAGTGGTGTAAGTGACTGAAGGAAAGAGAAGAGAATGGTCCAAATGATCAAGTGGCTGCTAATGGTGACACAATAAACCTCCATTTATGAAAATCTTGTAACACAAGAATATTTCGGGTTGGTTATTGTAACACTTTTTGGGAAGGAAAGGTCTAGGGAAAGTAGATCTGGGAGTTAGCGCTCCATCAAGGGTAAAAGGCCAGCTGGGAAAGAGGTGATGAAGAGGCTGAAGCTGAGAGCATTTGAGACAGCAGTTCTGGATTACAGACAGACAGGCCATTGTTTAGGGTTTAGGATGGGTGTGGGGTCCCCCTAGAGGGCTAGCCTGTTCAAAGTTCAGATCTGGGAACTCTTAGGATCTAGGTGTTGGTTCAGATCTGTAGTAGGATCTCTCTAAATCTATGTCGGGCCTCTGCCTCAGTTTCCCCATAGGGTCAATCAGTGCTGCAGGGTCATTGCAGAGATTCAACCCTTTGGCTAAATCTAAAAGAACATCACTTCCAGAGTTTTACTCAAACTCAAACATAAACCCCAAACCAAATCTTCTCCCCGCAACTCTTCCACAGGGCACAGCCCTCCATCTGGAGGTCTTATCTTCTTTCACTTTGTCTTCAGCCCTTTTCCTGGGCTCTAATCAAACTTCCTTTTCCCTGTTGTATTCAGGCGCTGCTGCATCTCTTCAGGTGAGGCTCATCTTTACTCATGAACACCTATAGTTGTAATTTACTATGTGCAGCCGCTGATACATCAGAATTTAGCGCTTCCTGGCAAACTCCATTAACAGGGCAAATGGAGTCAGATTTGATTACTCTGTGTTTGCATTCTATTGCATTTGAATAGATTTTTGCTAGAAACTGGATCACAGGGTAAAAGTAAGGAGGTGGAAAGAAAGGGAGAATCTAAAAGATCAAACAGTAGCCTGTGACGGGTTAGCCAATAGAAAAATTAATTGAGTAAGAATTGGTGCCTGAAAAGTTAAATAAAAGGAAAGTCACAAGAAGTAGTAAGAGTACAAAGCAGTAAGATGAGACAAAGATTTCATGTTTTTTATCACATGAAATATGGGCCAGAGTCTAACATCCTTATTCAGCAGTATCTTACTCCACAGAAAGTCTGATTGTTTTCAGTGAGACTTCTTGCTGATTCACATACTACTCAGCACGAGCAAGGTGCCAGAGACTCTGGCCTTGTGAATTTACAAACCTTTTAAAATAAAGGGTAGATTCCTAGCTGGTGTAAATTGTCATAGCTGCATTGACTTCACTGGACAAGTTACACCAAATGATGTTCTGGCCAGAGTTTATAAATCTAATTGACTGCAATAGACTGGAATCAGGGACTCTATATAACCTACCATATGATGCCAAGAAGTACTCCGACATTTTGAAGTCTGTTATGGCAAGCATGTCTGCACTAAAACCCTTGCTAAAAATCCCTAAAAATAAGTTGGTGTTCGAGGAAATTGTGAGTGTTTAAGGGTGTCCTATCATAGAAAATGCTGGGACTGCTCTGTTTTTTAAAAAAAAAAAAATTATAAGGACAAAAATGCCCTTAGGCTGTGACCTTGGTAGTAGTTGGATATGAAATTTTATGTTGAAAGCCTGAAGCTTGGAAATTTCATAGAAGATTTGCTACAGCATCAGCTGCTGCACCTTAATACACCATGGGTATAGAAACATGTGGTCCACCATTGTTACTGGTTGGCTAAAGCAGTGCTGGAGTTGGCGCAAGGAAGCTAGGATCATTCAAGAAACAACTATTTTGAATGCTATCTCGGGGATACTATTAACCATGGTACATTGCCAGCAGCCAAACCGTCATTCCTTCTGTGCACATTTTATTACACTCTTATGAATGAAATTTAGCCAGTGTCTGCCCAAGCCATTATGGAGCAAGGCTCGGAGAAGATTCTCATCTGTGTAACTGCATACCTTCATGTATGAGGTGGAAGGAATATTTGAGTTTTTCTTGGAGAGGCAGCACTCACAAATGACTGTAATGACATAAGTATGCAGACTCCCATGTGATCCAGATCACATCGCACCTGTGGACTACTATGCAATGGTCACACTGAAAGCTTCTTGAATTGCTCGAATTAATACACTGAAGTTTTGTATGGCTTCTTGTAAAACTTGGGACTGGGTTTTTTGGAGTGTCTCTTTCCTGTTATTCAGAGTCTTGGTTAGGGAGCTGGAGGGCATCGCCAGAGGACATGAGTCACACTAAATCAAATCAATTGAAAAGGTAGTTTGAGTCTTTAAAATGCATATAGTAACATTGCAGTGAGACACTCCAACATATCTGATTTTTTCCATTTTACAATTTGCTAAATCACAGCAATGACAACTTACTATGAAATCTATTTATATCCAGTAACCCCTTGTGGGACCTCAATGACCAACATAAATTCCATTATTCTGCTTGTCCACTTGATGATCCCAATGACTGTCCTAAAAATTATAGCTCTGATTGTGGAATCAGGGGACTGAGAGTTTATATCTGGGAATTACACTAACACAATAGAAGTTTTTAAATTAATTTACTTTCAATGTTGATATACCTGGGAAAGATACAGCTTCCTGATCAGGATTTCAGAACAATCAAACAAAAGGCTACCCCCGATGAATCCATACTTGGTTTTAAACCAGGCCCAACGCATGCTGGGATGATCTTTGGCAGAAGTAGTTAGGCTCTGCAGACATATTCAGTAAAGCTGATGGTCTCATCCTGAGCATGAATTCAAGTATTCAATAGCCTGAGATACTGAATTGCCAAATACAAGTCTCCAAGAAGGAAGAGACAACCTTGACATAATTGACATACAAGCGAAGGAAGCCTGAAGCCCAAAACTCTGGTTCAAAGTATACCTTCTCTATCCTATAGTCCTTGACATGGCACATTAAATCAGCAAATTGTAATAGAGGTAGTACCTACTTTCTTCTGAACTGGTTTTGACCAACCGCAGAAGTTGAGAGAAGCTGTCCTCTCTGGTATTTGTAGCCCAGTGCAATACCAAAAGTACTGAAATCTCATGAGAGAGTCTGATCATGTGATGTTTCCGGAATGACTTCCTCATCAATAGGTTTGGATGGGATACTGAAGATTGTCAGGTTTCAGAGTAGCAGCCGTGTTAGTCTGTATCCGTGAAAAGAAGGTACAGGAGACTTATTTCCACCAATATGTTCTCTCTTTCTTTATTTTTAATCTAAGGAGTTTTGTTCAGAAGAAAGTCTGTTGTATTCATGGGTGATGGATATGCAAGAAAACTGTTATGACTGATCTCTTTTTCTATAGCCTTGCTTTAGGCAAGCAGAAATAGTCAGCTAGATAGCTACTATCAGTTACTGAATAAGCATCTGTGGCCAAGATATTAACCTCGCTATAAACTGAAAAAGGCTTTCTTCAATACCACATGCTGGGATTTGATTTCTGCTATACTGTGTTAAGAGTACACATTCCCTGGAACAACCCCCTATGTTATGCATCCAGTTCTTTATTAACTCTACATCCTGTGCACCAGATACCCCATGCGTAGAAACACACATATACAACAGTGACAAGTCATTTTTGTTTACAGATTAGGTCCTTAATTTTGTCCATGGCTAAAAGAAAATTAAATACTATAAATAAGCATATACTGTGCATATCTACTGAGCAGCGAGAACAGTACATGCATAGTCTGCAAAGCAGATCAGGAAGGCTTTCAAGTATAGATTACTGTTAGCTACTGATTGAACTGTTTATCCACTCTGCTTTAATACTTAAACTCAAAGGGAAGTTTGTGGTTTTTTTTATTTGTTGATTTCTGTTCCCCATGGCTCAGAAAGATCGGAGGTTACAAACAGAGTTTCAGTGATGTACAGGAGACTGACCAATGATGTAGTTGTTTTAAAATCTCTTTGGTTGTGTATAGTGCATGCCCATAAATACATGCTCTTTTTTTAAAAAAAGCAGTCAAAGATATGACAGAAAGCAAATGGAAATTTGGCCCAAGACCAGCTGTCTATAAAATCTGTTTTTTCTTATCTCCAACATAGACTTCCTTTACGGAGAAGAAAATAATTGGTGGTCCACCACATGGGAGCCACTTTGTTAATACAACCAAGTTAGACAACTTACTTGAAGCTTGCTAGATAAGTAAGACTGATTCTGTTCTCACTTCAATATAAAACCACATGTAATAGCAATGCAGTCACCATAAATCCAACTGTAATCCCACTGTCCCAGTGTAATTGAGAATGGAATTCATATTTACCCAAACTAGCTGAATCTCCTTCTGAGTTTGCAAAGTTGGGCCAAAAATTTTGTGAGAACAGGCTTTTTAATTATTTTCCCAGTCTTTCCTCATTCCATACAAGCTTTGCAATACCTCCCGGCCGCGACCCAAAAGTGCAGAGACAGGCAAAAATGAAAGAAAGTGGGTGCAAATTTTCTATGGTTTTGGATCCTCAAAATCAAAATGCTTGTTTGAGTTTGGTGTGGGGGACGGGCAAGGGCAGGGGATGAGGCAGAAGCAGGGCAAGAAGATGTGTTTCTAGACAAACTCTCCTCGTTTACCCCCAAATGGAAAGGCTGGGGAACAGCCATAGAGCACTAAACATGGAGAGATTCCAAGGCTGAAGTATCATTTTAGTGGAAGCTAGATACAGCAGCTATTCAATATGTCTCCTTCAGCCTGCCTGTAAGGTGATGAGTCATCCCTGAACTAGAGTTTGAATAAATGAGGCCTTCCTGTGCTAGGCTTCAGCTAATCCACAAGCCAGGACCTGATCTGGTGACACTTGGGGCAGGTATATAAACCTTGTGGGAGAAATAGTAGCTCATTTTTACTCAAAGTTGCTTCATGGATTGGAACTCTCCCCTGCCTGATAGTGGTAACACACTCCGTAAGCATTAGCCACCTCCTGCCTTGCTCTTGCTTCAGCCCCATTCTTAGTCCTGCTCCGGCCTTGTTCTTGCTCAGGCCTTGTTCCAGCCCCACTCTGGGCTCCTGATTCCAGCTCTGACACCCCCTGGCTCTGCCCACTCGATGTGACTGCCATGGCTCTGACCATGCCCATCATGGTTTCTTATGCTGTCAGCCTTTACTTGTATGGATATGAAAATTTAAAAAAACACAAACCCAACCAAAACCCCTTACTTGCTATATACATATTGTAACTTGTACTTTATGTGTAGTACTAATTGTACAGGAGAACTAACTAGACTCTATTTCCTCTTCAATTCAGGAGAATGGTTTAGAAGTCTAGAATATAACTGTGAACCAGAGAAAGGAAGAATATCAAAGTCACTTAATAGACTAGGATAAATGTTTGCCTCTATCTTATTTATTTGTATTTAGAGATTCATACTGAGGATAGTTCAGCCAGCTTTTTTTGATCTTTTGTCACTTATTTGTGTGTAAGAGCCAAGTGAAATAATAGCAAGAAACTAACAAGCCATGGAATTCAGGATACAAGGCCAATAATTCCACTAAATATGAATCAGCTCTGTTAATATTCTTTCTGCCAAATTCTACTTTTCGCTTCACATTAAAGAAAAATTAGCTTTCGTCGGGACAGATAAAAAATGCACCGAGTGTGAGTTGATCTGTGTGTTTTCAAAACAAACTGTGCTAATGCTTTTAATTAAGTGGTAGGGAAAATGAAGGGCTTTATCATCCAGTCTCCTCGGGTTATTATTTCATTGTGGATAGGGCTTCTGTTCTAAATGTCCACCTTTTTTGAAGGATTTGCTGTTAAATCTAATGTAGTTTGCATTTAAATTCCAGTGTGCCACATGAGCCCTCATTTATTTGATAAGGAACCATTGTTATGAAGAAGAATGTAGCGCTTAATTTGTATTGCTTAAGGGAGCTCAGGAATGCTGCATTTGCTCGTTTTGCATGTTAACGATATCATTGGGTCGGAAATTAATATGCAGCGTGATATAGTTGAGCAAAATTTGGAGGTGAAATTATAAAATCTGTCAGTTTATTCACACACAGAGCTTCTAAAAGGACATGTTTTCCGTTTTATATCCAGAAAACATGCATACAAAGCAGTGCTGACAGGTTCATCACTGTTTCTGAGTCTCAGCTGGCTTTGGAGGGAGTGACCATTAGCAGGGATGAGAGGATAATTTTAGTTTTCATGTTCATTTAAGGTCTGATCTAATGCTGAAAAAGATCAGTGGAAAGACTCCCATTGACTTTATTGGATGCTTAGGTTGGACCTTTATTGCTTGATCCAATAAAGTCATTGGAAAGACTGTCCACTAACTTCAGGAAGCATTGGATTTGGTCCTGCAAAGATGTGCATGGATGCTTAATGTTATGCACTGCAAATACTCCCATTGATTTCAGTGGAACTACTCACAATACATTAAGATAAGTACATGAGTATCAGCGGGATCAGAGCCTTAGTCCTTAAAATATTTGGTTGTCAAAAAGGATAACAATTTGTGCGGGAGGGAGTGTGTACGTGGGCCATTGTTCACTAAGAACTGGTCTGTGGGTACCAGCTGATTTCACTTAAGCCACTAGTGATGAGATTTTAGTATTGGAGCTGGTAGAAAACTGGGGGTTTTCTTCTGAGAAAAAATTGATTTTTTTTTGGTTAAAAGTATCAAAATCTGAAATATTTTAACCAAAAAATAAAATATTTTGATTTTGATCAGCTAATGGTTCTTCAAGGGAGTTGTAGTTCATGTGCCTCATGCCCCTGTTCTCCTACATAGGCTGTGCTCCTTGGTTGGACTGCATCTCCCATGATGCACCATGTTTTCTCCTCTTGGTGTGGGAAGGCGGTGCATCATGAAGTCCAGTTGGTCAGCCCTGCCCATAGAGGAGAATTATCCCATGAGTCACTGCAGCAGCATTTCAGAATCCAGATATTTCAGTTATCAGGCGTTCAGTTTTTTGTCAAAAATGTTGTTTTGTAAATAACACCATTTTCCATTGATAAAAAGTTTCATTGGAAAATTTTTGACCAGAACTAATTAGTATCTTTCTGTCACGAATGACCTAAACTGAATTTGATGTAGAAGCAAAAGGCCCCAAAGCCCCCATAACTAGATCCCAAAGGGTATGTCTGCACAGCAACTAAACACCTGCAGCTGGCCGGGCCAGTCAACTCAGGCTCACCGGCTCAGGATGAGGGCTGTTTCATTGCTGTGCAGATTTCTGGGCTTGGGTTGAGGCCAGGCTCTATGACCCTGCAAGGTGAGAGGCTCCCAGAGCTCACCCGGAAGTTTACACAGCAATGAAACAGACCCGCAGCATGAGCCCAAGTCGGTTGGCCCAGGCTGGCTGCGGGAGTCTAGTTGCTGTGTAGACAGACCCAAAGTGTCCATGACAGCTTCCCAGGTCAGAAGACAAGAGAGAAAAGGGGTTGTGCACATTCTGTGACAGAAAAAGTGTGACTTTTCCTTTTGTTTAATTCCTGATGCTAATCCAGGATAATGGAGCTATTAGATGTTGGCATCTCTAATGTGGTTATCGTTTCAAAATGAATTGTTTCTGCTAATGGTAGTAATCTTGCTACAACTAAAGCAATGAAATTTAATTCTTAAGTACTAGAGTAGAACAAACCATGAAGTATTGTAGTGCTTATTGAAACTAAGGGTCAGATAACTGTCTGAAAAAGAGTATATTTAAGGTAGATTATTGATCCTATATTAACTAATTTAATACACCAATTGTTCTATGATTCTATGTTAAATTTTATGACTATAAATAATAGAAATAATCTGCACTTAATACATATCACCTTTCATCCAAGGATCTCAGATAATTCACAAAAATGAATTAGGCCTCATACCATCTATAAGTCAACGAGTGATACCTTTACTCAGGTAGAGTAGTATTTGCTCCCATTGTCTCCCATAGGATGACTCATGGTATAAGGTAAAACCCAACCTGAGTGTCACTATCTGGCCCTAGACAAGGTAGAGAAGTACTGTAAATAGCAACTTTATAGATTGGGAAACTGAGGCACGGGGAGGTTCTGTGACTTGCCTCATTTAAAGCATGTTTGTTAAGTATGACACAGCATATCAGTGGTCAAGCCAGGAATAGAAGCCAGTCCTCCTGACTCCTACTGTCTGGCTTCTACTGCAAGACCAGACTGCCTTATAGGAAATAACGTGCTTATGGGGAAATACAGTGAGTTTTCTAATGATCATATATGATAGAATTTGCACTAAGGGGTAAAATTCTTCCCTGCGCAACCCAAGGCCTATTTGCTTAGTCATGGGCTTAACTGCTGCATAGGGTTGTGCTGTCCCTCTGTTCAAGGGTGAATTTCACCCTAGTGAGGGCAATACCACCTCTTAAATACTAGGCTTATTTCCTGACTTCAAAGGATATTGGGGACAGAGCTCTGCTTGTGTATGGGAATAATTTAAGACTGAGGTACTTTGGTGACTCTTCTGCATCCCTAAATACTACAGGTATATTTGATTTTTTTTCCTTGCTGATATCCATGAGGGGTCCAGGCTTTGCTTCTACAGCTAGGATAAGAGTCTAGATTAGATGGGGAGGGGGGAGGAGGAGTGTCTTTTTTTTTTATTCCATTTTACAGTGGAAAATACCCCAGAGGATTCAACTTTCCATATACCACAACCACAACAGATTTGCAAACCCCAAAGTAACAAGAGCATAAAAATCTAGTTGTTTTAAGTCACATGCTGTGTGGTAAATCATAATTTTAGGGATGGGGTTCTGTTCAACCATGCCAAAATAATGGGTCAGATCCTCAGTTGGCATAAATCAGAATAGCTCCTTTGTTTCCAGTGAACCATCTATACCAGCTGAAGATCTGCCCCAGTGTTTTCAAACAATATTTACAGTTGTTCTATCCTAGTTATTGAAGAAGAAGAAGAAGAAAAAGAAAACTGGCACCAATAGTAAATACACCTACCTATGAATGCCCTTAATGTTTTATAGTTCTTAGAAATATATCCAGTGGGACTGTATTTCTTCTATTATCTTTTTGTGCATATGTTAATGCCAGCACCTGACACACTCTCATTTTTCTTAATCCTGTTCTCTTAATGGATACTTTGAGCTTGGCTGGCCTTCCACAGGATGAGAGTAATAATTTTGCTTCATCAATTAGAGAGCAAGAACTTTTGCAGCATTCTGGAGTCAAATCTTTTGCACCCACCCACTTGAGAGTAACTCTGACTATTAGTAGAGCTGGGAGAATTATGCAACAAAATATTGTGTGAATATCTGTCCAACGTTTTTAATGAATTTGCTTCAGCCACATAATTGTCATTGTTATTCATTATTGAGGCATATTTCCTTCTCTGGAATTATATTATTGTTATAATTGATATCACCCTGCAGATCCCACCCACGATCAGGGCGCCACTTGATTTGGCATTGTGCAAATACATAGCAAAAAAACCCAACCAATTGCTGTCCTGGAAAGCTTACATTCTAAATAGACAAGAGAAAAAAGGAGGAGTGAAAGATAGTAGTAGTAGTATTCCTACTGTGCTAAATGGGAACTGAGGCACAGAGATTAAGTAATTTACCCAAGGTCACCCAGGAAGTCTGTGACTGAGCCAAGAATTGAACCCAGATTTCGTAAGTTCAGTGCCGTAACCACAAAACTCCCCTTCCTCCCTTTAACGTATATAGGCAGCTGAATTTTGTGCAGCCTTACTTCAGTGGCAAAATTATATCTCCCAAATAATGCTCCAATTCTACAAGCATAGTGTTTACTACTGTGAAGCTGGTGGCCCCACTGAAGTCAATAGGAGCTTTCCAAAGACTCCAGTGGCATCAGGATGAGGCCTTATTTTAGGTATTAGGTAACTTCCATTGATTAAATAAACCTATAGTCCTTTAAAAAAAGAAAAATGACAACTAATAATTTTGCATTGGTGATAATGCTGTTTCTATTGGTTTTTTTCTCTTCCTGAAGGACACCTGCTATGATTGGCTGTTCGTTTGTTGTAAACAGGAAGTTCTTTGGAGAAATAGGTCTTCTGGATCCTGGAATGGATGTATATGGAGGAGAGAACATAGAGCTAGGAATCAAGGTTTGTGAAATTGTTACCATTCTGTGCAATTTTTCTTGAAATTGTATTTTTAAAAAACTCATGCACAAGGATCTTTTTTAAAGACCAAAATCAATTAGAATCTGCATTAGAATCAAGCATGATACTTTCAGTGGCACCTTAAAGAAAGAGTGCAGAAAACATTTAGTTACTTCTTAGGAGCATATATTTTCTCTTGTCCCCCCAACATTTGCATATGGAACCTATGCAATGCCTGTTAAAGCCAAAGAGAGCATTTCCAATTATTTAAGTGGGCTTTGGATCAGGTCTATAGCACCAGTTCATGATAAGTTATAGATATGCAAAATATCAAATCCACTGTCAAAGAAAATATCATGCTTGTGTCTCTCACAGAAATAGTCTCATGGAAGGTGATGGGGCTACTTGTTGTGAATACCACAAGCATGATTGAATGCTAAAACATCTTTTACAGACATTTAACAGCCACAACATAAAGTGCATGTATAAATTGGTGTAACCCACTTTAATTATGATATATCAATAGACATATTTTCAGTAACTGCCACAATAAATCTACACAAGAAACTCCTACTTACAATATCTACCAGTGCAACTTCATTACTATAAAGATATTAGATGTGGTTTAATGATTTGATTGTTTCCATAATTAGGGCCCTACCAAATTCATGGCCATGAAAAATGCATTATGGACTGTGAAATCTAGTCTCCTTCCCCTCCCCATCCCATGAAATCTGGTCATTTGTGTGGTTTTACTCAATACTGTACAGATTTCACGGGGGAGACCAGCGTTTCTCAATTTGGGGGTCCTGACCAAAAGGGACATGCAGGGGGGTCCCAAGGTTATTTTATGGGGGTTGTGGAATTGCCACCCTTATTTCTGCGCAGCCGTCAGAGCTGGGTGGCCAGGGAGCAGTGGCTGTTGACCAGGAACCCAGCTCTGAAGGCAGCACCCTGTCAGCAGCAGCACAGAAGTAAGGATGGCAATATCATACCATGTCATCCGTACTTCTGCGCTGCTGCCTTCAGAACTGGGTGGCCGGAGAGTGGCGGCTCCTGACTGAGGGCGCAGCTCTGCAGACAGAAGTGCAGAAGTAAGGGTGTCAATACTATACCATGCCATCCTTACTTCTGCATTGCTGCTAGCGGCAGCTCTGCCTTCAGAGCTGGGCTCCCGGCCAGCAGCCGCCGCTCTCCAACTGCCCAGCTCTGAAGGCAGCACCGCCGTGAGCAGCAGAGCAAAAATAAGGGTAGCAGTATTGCAACCCCCTGCTACAAAAACCTTGCAACACCCCCGCCATCCTCCGCCGCGCGCACACACACACACATATAATTCCTTTTTGGGTCAGGACCCCTACAATTACAACACCATGAAAATTCAGATTTAAATAGCTGAAATCATGAAATTAACGATTTTTAAAATCCTATGACCTGTGAAATTGACCAAAATGAACCGTGAATTTGGTAGGGCCCTATCCATAATATATCACAAAGTGGTTCATATTGGTTCAAAAGATTTCAATGCTTGCAAAGGCAGAGTCTATGGAAATCCAGTCAAGCCTGGTCTTAGAACATACTATTGGTTAGATTAAGGAACTGATTGTGAGAGAGACTTGAGACTTGCTCATAACTGAAAAATTGAATTAACTGTTGTAAAAAATGAAAAATCACTGTTTATTTCATAGATTTTCCAACTTGTATTTGCTTTGCTAGAAAATCCAAAGCAATTGATAAAATCTATTTTTATTGGGTGTGAGGAATAATACTCTACTTTAAACAAGGGAATAGAAGATAAAGCCTTTAAATATGCCATGCAATTCCACTCCTTATGGGGTAATTATTGTACCATGAGCATGCAATTGACGCTCTTGGTCTAGAGGTATCAAACTCTCTTGTGACCACCTTCATTTGTTTGTTTCACTTTTTTGTGTTGCTATCGTTCAGTGATTGACAGAGATGGTATAGTATTTAGTAGAACTATTCTTCTCCTAGTTAATAATTCAGCCTGTCTCTTTGGTCTTGGAGGATTTCATGGGAGATTCCTGGAAAAATAAGATAGATGTTCAAGACATAAGCAATGATCAGAGATGTAATTTTTTTTTGACATTGTGGATCTATTAAAAGGAGAGCTAGAATATCTCTAGTTGAAAGATTTTGAAAATTCCCACCACCCCATCCTAATCTTTATTTTTCCAATGTGGATACATGCGCGCGCACACATTATTTATATATGTATACACACACACACACACACACACTCTGGCCAAGATTTTCAAAAGTAATTAGTGGTTTTGGATGTATAAACATGTGGGGCTGAAACTTATGACACTTTTAAAAAGGCCTGCTTTTCAAACGGTGCTGAAGCATGTCCACTCTGAAAATCAGCCTCCTTTAAGGTGTCGCAAGTTGGGCACCCAAAACTGCTGATAAATAAAATCTCTAATCACTTTTGAAAATGTTGGCCTTCTTGTAAAACTTAGTTACACCATTTGGGCCCAGTCTTGCTCACAGTGAAGTTGATAGGTTTTGCTACTAAATTCAATAGAATGGTGGCTCCTGTCACAGTTTGGTTTGGTTTGCACTTTATATCAAGATTCCATTTATAAATGGTTTATACAGGGTTAATAAATAATTAATAGACATTTTTATAAATGGTTCATTAATTATAGATTATTATAGCATCCAACCAACCAATACATTGTTTTAAACTCTGGCTTACAGCCATCTATAATATGCTTATAACTCCTATTAACCCTCAGAAACCATTGCTAAAGTTTATCTTAATATAAAATGTTTGATTAGTTGCTGAATAATTTTAAAGTGTGGCAGTTGTCAAAAAGTAATTGTGTAGTTCTTGTTTACTCTGTCTCAATGCCTCTCAGCTCAAGACTGGCTCAGTTTACAAGTCCAAAGATAATGGTTTTCTCTTTGGTGATGCTGCAAGTTCCACCTTCTTTCTGAAAACCATGCTGTATTTTAATATAGTTTAATATTTATATCACTTAAAAACCCCATCATATGTTTCTGGGTGCATATATACATTTGTTTTAAAGTACAAAAATTAGACAATAGACCAAGGGACAAATAAACCCCACCATCTCAGATATCCAGCAAAAACATCAGTTAAACAAACCATGGCAGAGGTTCTCACAACAAAATTTTTGGTGGCCTCTGTGTGCGGCCACCAACTCTTGCTGGTGGCCGCTGTTACAATTTTAACTAAGTTTAGGAAAGACAAACAAATATGCATATACTTGTCCAAATCATTGAAATGTATTTATGTTGGGATTTTTTTGCAGGCTCAATAATAAAAATAATGTACACATGTCTCTGTTCTTTACTGGACCTAAACAGAATAGAAAACACAAATAAGGGCATATTATTTTTTGTTGTTGTTGTTTGGTTTACTTTTTTGGTTTCTGTTTTAAAGACTTGCTAGCTAGTAAGCTGCTGCTGTGAAAATGATAATAACAAACATACAAATATCACTTTTCACAGCGGCACACTTACTCAGCCCTGGCAAGCCCAGGGACAAATTAAGCTCTGGCTGGGGAGGTGGGTAGGAAGGCATTGGGTGCCAGAGGCAATGCGGAGAATGGATAGGGGGCCAGGGGGGGGCAGTGGGGGCCAAGGGAGAATGGACAGGGGTGAGCCCTGGGCCAGAGCCTGTTGCCCACCACCCCAGGGAAGGTGGGGAACTCACTAGGAGCCTGTTCTTCCAGCATTTGTGTCTCCCCTGCTGGCGGCCCTGGGGGAGGGGGCACTGCTTTGATCCCCTCCCACATCACTGCTCAGGAGGCTGTGGCCTCAAGAAAAGCCCCTGATGGCATGCAGCCACAGTGGCCACATTTGAGAAACACAATTATGGTACAATTAAATGAAGGTGATCTAAACAAAAAGGATAACAGTACAAAAATAAGGTTTTATGTTGTCTTATATTTAAAAAGAACATGTACTTTACAAGAATCTGATTTATAAATATGTCCAGACATAGGTACAGTACATATGGCTATAAAGTGCAATAAAGAAAACTATCTATTTAATTGCTGTTACTAATTAGTTCAAATGAGAGCATTGTCCGATTAGCTAAGTAGTTCACTTTAACAAAAAAGTTATCCATGGTTAGGGCTGCAGATAATCCTGGCGCTAGGGTTTTTGCTTGCCCTCTACAAAGTGGAAAACATCCTCCTACCCTGTAGTCACTAAAATAATAATAAACCCACTAAACATTTTGCTGCCTCTAATTTTTTGCTGCTCTAGGCAATTTCTTGTTCTGCTTGCAGGGTAAACCTGGTCCTGGCATGGAGTACAGATTGTTCTTTGTATTACTGTCGTTCCTTTTATCTCACTACAGTGACTCTAGAAGGAGTTCTCATCTTGTGCTTAGTCTTGCTCCCTGTCCCTAAAGTGGACGACTTCATATCCTGAGGCAGCATTAAAAAAATAAAAAAAAAGAAGGAATAAAATCGCTATCAGCCTGTTCTTGGCAGAGAAAATGGTGGTGTCCACTAGGCAAAGGAGTTCAGGGTAATATTTCAGCGGAGATGTTTTCAACAGCATTAATTTATTTATTCATTCATTTATGTTAAACTATTCCTGGACATTGAGTTATCCCAGTGCTAGGTCTTACCACATTTGCCACATGCCAGGCCTGTATATTTGAACAGCATTCCCTAGAGTTAGCAACAAATACCTTCCACAGCAGGCCATTTTATCAAATTCTACCCTTCACGGTTATTCCACAACCGCAGAGTTGGTCACAAGCTCTACCTGCTGTGGCTGGAGAATATCGAAGCCCTAGATGTTTGAGTGAAGGGCAATTGTAAGAGTGCATCAGCTTTTGAACTCTGCGGACATTTTCACTTTACTAATATAAAGCCCTTGAATGTGGTCTCGGGATTCCCCTTGACTTCAGAGGTAGATTTGGGCATTTACCAATGTCAAGGTTTTATATTATGCATGCAGTTCCAGCCTCGATGCAGGAAAGGACTTAAGCACATACTTTTCATGAAAAGTTTAATCACAAATCCAATTTTCCAACATCAAAAATTTTCTATCAAAACTGTTTTATCAGCCATAGTACTGCTATAGTGGTGAGAGGAACATTTGCTCTGGTAGCTTCTTTCCTGAGGTGGCCAACAATATGGCAAATTAGTATGAATTTTCCATTCATTGCTTAATGTAGACAGATTTAGTCCAGTGACATTGACCTGTGAGAATCTATAACGCATTACCCAATTCCCTCTAATAACCGGTCTCCTCAATACGCACAGACTCCACTTCCTGCCAGTGAGGATGTGGGGAATCTGCCAGTATAACTTATGGATTCTGTGTATGATTATGAACGCTTTGCAGCTTTATCAAGCTGCAAACTCCATTTTGAATATGCAACCCCCCCCCGGCCTTCTCCATTGTCTGTTTGCCTCTGTGTTGAATTCAAAAGGCTGGTGACAAAGGTATAAGTAAAAAGGATTGTTGACTTAAAGTGCGCTCCTATTGAAATGGAATAGCTCTAAAAATAGACTGGCTTCTAACCAGCAGAATTGGTCTATCGGAGGAGAGGTCGCCTTGGCAATTAAGTCACTTGAGGAGGCTAAAAGCTATAAAAGGGCAGGAGCTGCTTTACTCAGGGGACCATTTTTCTCCAGCTCAATATGGGGGAGAAGCAGCCCAGCATGTAGAAGTTTGTTGAGGTAGGGAACCCTGCCTACTTGCCCACAAGGACTCCCAAGGGAATAAGAAAAGGAGTACTTGTGGCACCTTAGAGACTAACAAATTTATTAGAGCATAAGCTTTCGTGAGCTACAGCTCACTTCATCGGATGCATTGCTACTCTGAAACCTGTTTTTATCTGAAACCTGATTATCCCAAGGGAATAGTGAGCTAGTGGTGGGCATTGCATTTAGACTGCTTATTGTTTTCTAAATGATCTGTACTTTCTTGTGCTTAGTTAGGTGAAAGAGCAAGGGTGTTAAAATTCTGAGCAAACTCTGTGTTATATGCTTTAGGCAAAATGTGAGAGACTTAACCGGTAAACTGGAAGGCTCACCACTTTTGGTGGGGCTCTGGGAGAGTGTGTGTTTAAGCTATGGGGATAGGCAGCTGGATAACAGGTACCAGCTCACACAAAGAGTACTACACACTGGGTCTGGATAGTAGCTGGGCTCCATCCAGGTTCCTGGAGCTGTAACAGTGCCCCTTCTGCTTTTGCAAACTTCAACAAAAAATCTATTCAGAAAACTTCCACTCCCACTTTTGTTTTGTTTTTTTAAATGAAGATTGTTTGTGGATACAGTTTTCAATGAATGTTTGAACTGCAAGGAAACCATTTGCTTTTAATATGCATCACGCTGTTTCTTTGTGTGTGAGGGTTGTATGGATTTTCACGCTTGGTCACAGAGAGTTACTGAGATGCCCCAGGAAACTATATATGGTGTTTGTTTTGAACAAAGTTTTATTTTGTGTGTGTTGCCATCATTTCAAGCCCTGGGGATGGGTTACAAGGTTGTTTTCAGCAATGTCATGCATTGCTGATTAAACTCATTTAAGCTGTCTTTTACAGATTAATTTAATCAATAAGGATATTATTACTCCTTTGATAGTATCATTTGTACAAATCGTCACTTGATGAAGACAATTAACTCAGAAAGCTTATTAGCTGATCCATCCCACACCTTATTTGTGTAGTAAGAATCAGTCACAGATTTAATTAAGAAAAGTACAATTCAAGGATTTCTTTGAGGCTCAGTGGATGACTCTGTCTTTGTTTTACGTGAATGTTTAGTCGATTGTAACAGGTTTCAGAGTAGCAGCCGTGTTAGTCTGTATTCGCAAAAAAGAAAAGGAAGACTTGTGGCACCTTGGAGACTAACAAATTTATTTGGGCATAAGCTTTCGTGAGCTACAACTCACTTCATCGGATGCATTCGGTGGAAAATACAGTGGGGAGATTTATATATATACACACAGAGAACATGAAACAATGGGTTTTATCATACACACTGTAAGGAGAGTGATCACTTAAGATGAGCTATTACCCGCAGGAAGGAGGGGGGAAGGAGGAAAACTTTTTGTGGTGATAATCAAGGTGGGCCATTTCCAGCAGTTAACAAGAGCGTCTGAGGAACAGTGGGGGGTGGGGTGGGGGGGAGAAATAACATGGGGAAATAGTTTTACTTTATGTAATGACTCATCCACTCCCAGTCTCTATTCAAGCCTAAGTTAATTGTATCCAGTTTGCAAATTAATTCCAATTCAGCAGTCTCTCGTAGGAGTCTGTTTTTGAAGTTTTTTTGTTGAAGGATAGCCACTCTCAGGTCTGTAATCGTGTGACCGGAGATATTGAAGTGTTCTCCGACTGGTTTTTGAATGTTATAATTCTTGACGTCTGATTTGTGTCCATTTATTCTTTTATTATCCTCTTCATTATTTGCCCACTCCCCCAATTTTGTGTCATCTGCAAAGGAGGAGCGTGGTGATTTCATGTTTTGTTCCAGGTCATTAATAAAAATGATAAATAGCATCGGGCCAAGAACTAACCCCCCGCAGGATCCCACTGGAAACACATATGCTTGATGATGATTCCCAATTTATAATTCTATATTAAGACCCATCAGTTAGCCAGTTTTTAATCCTTTTAAGATGTGCCACTGAAAGTGGGGAATTTTTAAACAAAGGACATTTCCTGGTAAAAATATTGTTAACTCAGAGCAAAGGAAGAAATAGAATAAGACTGATCTTGGAAAATGTCTTAGAAGCATAGCTTTAGAAATAAAGCAGCACATCAATTCGCATGCGCCCATGTGATTGGTCACATGCTATTTATATCGGTCGGTATCCCCATTGTACTAAGATTGATTATTTTCTTCAGCCAGCGTTATTGTTGTATGGTTGAAAGAAATATTTCCACTGTTGATAAATAGCCAATCAGGAAAAGTTTATTTTAACCACAGAAATTGGTACTATTGTGAATTTAGAAAGTTTGCACCACGTTTACTATAGGTGCTGGAGGATGTTTTATAGGAAATGTCAGTCTAGTTTTCTGACGCATTGTGAGCCAGACATTTACGCTGTTTTCTTCTATTAGAGTTGCAGTGGTGTGAGCAATTTAGAGCTGTTCCTTTTAAGAAAGGGAAATTGCAAGCAGGCAGTCGTGTCGCTTATGCTGCTCCCTCGCTCTCTCCTGATAGAAAATGATTTATTGTTCCTGCCCATTATCTCCACTCAAATAAGGAAGGGTGAAAGGAGCATTCTCACCCACTCTGATTCTAGTGTTTTTACTGACAATGTTCTTTTTATGCAGGGAAAAAGTTCATCGTTTTCATCGAAAAATATTAGCTCTTCCCATCCAACCGGCAGTATATTGCAGATGAAATTCACTTCTGTGTACAGAGGTCCTGCTCTCAAGACTATGCACCCCTTAATTTCCACTTGAGCTTTTGGCGCTTATAAGCCTCTTCTGGTGAATACTAATTGAAGAATTGCCAAAGGCCTGACTTAATGCTGGACGTACAAAATCAGACAGACAGCCCCATCTTCCACCACTGTCATTGCAGGCTCCAGGCCACTCTTGCGAATGTTCCAGCTGTGGAGAGCAGCCACAGTTTTCCCTCTGCTGAAGGGCCTGTAGGTATGTGGGTCTGCAGAACCCAAAGAGTAGAAAACCACAAGGCAGGGTGAAAGCTGCAGCACCATCTCAGCTTCCTGAGTTCAGGGGATTAGATAGCTCAGGCCAGGGATAATTTACATCTCTCAGTACTGGCTTGTTTGGGAGAATCTGGCCTAGTGTCTAGGGTGGGGTGGGCAGACTATGGCCTGGGGGCTGCATCTGGCTCTCCAGATGTTTTAACCTGGCCCTCGAGCTCCCACTGAGGAGAGGAGTCTGGGGCTTGCCCCACTCCACGCATGCCGTGGCGCCGCATGACTCCTGGAAGAGGCGGCATGTCCCCCCTCTGGCTCCAATGTGTAGGGGCAGCCAAGGGGTTCCGCACACTGCCCCCGCCCCAAGCGCCGCCCCCATTGGCCAGGAACTTGAGGTAAGCATTAATTTCAATGGAATCAGAGTTAGACCAACACTGAGCGTGTGTGTGTAAGTTATTTAACTTGCCCTTTGAAAATGCAGTTTTGGTCAGAAAACAAGAAAAGTTCAAAAGGCCTGGTCCTTCAGTGCATTGTGAATTAGATCTGCTTGTATTTCTGACTCAGATATGTTTTTACCATTCCTGTTAGCCAGGGGTGAAAGTAACTAAAAGGACTTACCGGTACGCTGGATTCCTGAGCAGGGGCATGGCCTCAACCGGAAGAGGCGGGGACTTTAAAGAATTAAAGGCTCCCAGCTGCGGCTGGGAGCCCTGGGGCCTTTAAATCACCCCTGGAGCTCCCAGCTACAGAGGCAGCTGGGAGCTCAGGGGCAATTTAAAGGGCCTGGGGCTCCAGCCACTGCTACCGCAGCGGAGCTCCGGGCCCTTTAAAAGCACCGCCTGAGCCCCACAGCTGGAGTCCCACGGTAGCGGTGGCAGGGCTACGGCAGTGATTTAAAGAGCCTGGGGCTCCCGCAGTGGCCAGAGCCCCAGGCCCTTTAAATTACCACCATATCCCTGCCACTGCTACCCCAAGGCTCCGGCAGCGGGGCTTGGGAGGCGATTTAAAGGGCCCGGGGCTCCAGCCACTGCGGGGAGCCCTGGGCCCTTTAAATCACCACCTGGGGAAGCCGGTCTGGTCCAGCACGGCTTACCAGCTTACTTTCACCTCTGCTGTTAGCCCTTCTGACTCAATGAGGTCCTGGGAGATTGAGCTGCATTCCTGTCCTGTCATCTACAGAATTGTTAAATTTCACTTGCTGAACATTTATTACTGTGGTCATGGTGCATGAGCCAGAATGAACCCAGCTCTCAGAGGACAGGTTAAGATTGTTGGAGATAAA
The DNA here is from genome assembly GCF_009764565.3 of Dermochelys coriacea. Taxonomy (NCBI): domain Eukaryota; kingdom Metazoa; phylum Chordata; order Testudines; family Dermochelyidae; genus Dermochelys; species Dermochelys coriacea. The sequence continues at coordinate 13,857,003 of NC_050084.1, read as the reverse complement.
CCTTCTTTTATTAGCAATTCAGTCGAGAATTACTGAGCCACCACAAAGATGGAACACCACAATGTAATTTTTACAGAATCCCTTTTCAGAGTACAACTGTCCTTTAAAATATCCCTAATGCATGAAACAATAATCCAACCTTCCTCCTTGTTCGCTATTACAATGGACTAGCAACTCATCTTAAGTTCCTGGAATGTCTGAGATATAAATTGCCCTATAAAGTGGAAAATAAAACCATTAAAAACAAACCAAATGTTGCCTTCTTATTTAAAAAACAGTGCACGTTGGGAAAGATAAGAGAAAATTTGACAGGAGGTTACACTCTGAAAAGTGTAACTATTAAATAGCAATGTGGGGTTTCATATCTGTCCTCTCTCAAGGACTTCCCGAGCAAATCTGTTCAGTTTCGTAAGTCAGAAGACAGTTTTCTAAGTGCCAGCACTGCAGACATAAACCTGGGCTCTGACAAAAACTCAAGCTGTTCCTTCTGTCTCTTAAATCATCACCCATAAAGAACAGTTAAAACATTGCTGATAGTTTGGTTGGTGATGCTTCTAGACAGGGTAGAATCATAGAATCATAGAATATCAGGGTTGGAAGGGACCCCAGAAGGTCATCTAGTCCAAACCCCCTGCTCAAAGCAGGACCAAGTCCCAGTTAAATCATCCTAGCCAGGGCTTTGTCAAGCCTGACCTTAAAAACCTCTAAGGAAGGAGATTCTACCACCTCCCTAGGTAACGCATTCCAGTGTTTCACCACCCTCTTAGTGAAAAAGTTTTTCCTAATATCCAATCTAAACCTCCCCCATTGCAACTTGAGACCATTACTCCTCGTTCTGTCATCTGCTACCATTGAGAACAGTCTAGAGCCATCCTCTTTGAAACCCCCTTTCAGGTAGTTGAAAGCAGCTATCAAATCCCCCCTCATTCTTCTCTTCTGCAGACTAAACAATCCCAGCTCCCTCAGCCTCTCCTCATAAGTCATGTGCTCTAGACCCCTAATCATTTTTGTTGCCCTTCGCTGTACTCTTTCCAATTTATCCACATCCTTCTTGTAGTGTGGGGCCCAAAACTGGACACAGTACTCCAGATGAGGCCTCACCAGTGTCGAATAGAGGGGAACGATCACGTCCCTCGATCTGCTCGCTATGCCCCTACTTATACATCCCAAAATGCCATTGGCCTTCTTGGCAACAAGGGCACACTGCTGACTCATATCCAGCTTCTCGTCCACTGTCACCCCTAGGTCCTTTTCCGCAGAACTGCTGCCGAGCCATTCGGTCCCTAGTCTGTAGCGGTGCATTGGATTCTTCCATCCTAAGTGCAGGGTCCTGCACTTAGCCTTATTGAACCTCATTAGATTTCTTTTGGCCCAATCTTCCAATTTGTCTAGGTCCTTCTGTATCCTATCCCTCCCCTCCAGCGTATCTACCACTCCTCCCAGTTTAGTATCATCCGCAAATTTGCTGAGAGTGCAATCCACACCATCCTCCAGATCATTTATGAAGATATTGAACAAAACGGGCCCCAGGACCGACCCCTGGGGCACTCCACTTGACACCGGCTGCCAACTAGACATGGAGCCATTGATCACTACCCGTTGAGCCCGACAATCTAGCCAGCTTTCTACCCACCTTATAGTGCATTCATCCAGCCCATACTTCCTTAACTTGCTGACAAGAATGCTGTGGGAGACCGTGTCAAAAGCTTTGCTAAAGTCAAGAAACAATACATCCACTGCTTTCCCTTCATCCACAGAACCAGTAATCTCATCATAAAAGGCGATTAGATTAGTCAGGCATGACCTTCCCTTGGTGAATCCATGCTGACTGTTCCTGATCACTTTCCTCTCCTCTAAGTGCTTCAGGATTGATTCTTTGAGGACCTGCTCCATGATTTTTCCAGGGACTGAGGTGAGGCTGACCGGCCTGTAGTTCCCAGGATCCTCCTTCTTCCCTTTTTTAAAGATGGGCACTACATTAGCCTTTTTCCAGTCATCCGGGACTTCCCCCGTTCGCCACGAGTTTTCAAAGATAATGGCCAAGGGCTCTGCAATCACAGCCGCCAATTCCCTCAGCACTCTCGGATGCAATTCGTCCGGCCCCATGGACTTGTGCACGTCCAGCTTTTCTAAATAGTCCCTAACCACCTCTATCTCTACAGAGGGCTGGCCATCTCTTCCCCATTTTGTGATGCCCAGCACAGCAGTCTGGGAGCTGACCTTGTTAGTGAAAACAGAGGCAAAAAAAGCATCAGGCTTCCTTGTCCATAGATGTTGGCTCTGCAATTCTAGCAGGATTAAAATAGTATATGGGTCATATCTGCTTCCCTTTTTTTTTTCTAACAAGGAAGCCATGCAAGGAGAGTAGTATGTTGAATAATAAGGTGACATTTCCCTCCAATTAGCTTTCTGAAAATGATTGCACAGTATTATTTTTTAAAGGCTGGGTGCCACTAACGGCCAAATATTTTCATTATAGGGCTAGAATGGTAGGCTAGGTTCAGAAGAAGGGGTAGCACATATGTGTGCTCCCCCAGGAGGAGTTCTGGGAAGGAACTGTGATTCAGATCACAATTCCTCTCCTGCTCCCCACTTGTTCTGAAGGACTTCATCCCTTTTTACGGGGCTCAAATTAGTCACCTATTATCACTGACCCCTTTTTAATATGTTGGTCTCAACCTTTTATACCGTTGAAAAGTTACATTAGAATGGTAGCGTCTTAATTGGTGCATCTTCTCCCAGAGTTCCTTTGAACACGATAGTCCTTTTCCAGACACACATCTAATTCCCTCTTGAGTGATTTTTGGCATTTGTCTTACAACGGCTTTTGTCCTGCTGAATTTGGCAGGTTGTTCCAAGCTTCCTCTGTGCAAAGAAATTTTGTCTAAAGGGTTCATACGCCAATCTTCTCCTCTCTTTTTGTTTTTCATTTAGCTACTGGGCGTGATTCTCTGTTGCCTGGCACCATGTGTTGTCATTTACATCGGTGCACTGTGAGAGCCAAGTGGGTATAAAACACTTAGGCCCAGATTTTTAATGTTATTTAGTGTTGTTGTGCTCAACATTGCAAAGCCTAAGTCTCATTTCCAAAAGAGAGTTAGATCCTTAGAAGCATAAATCCAATGAGACAATTTGGGTTTCAGTCACAACAGAACAGGTCAATGGAGAATCAGGCCCACTATCTCCAACAGTTGGGTGTTGGTTCAATTAACCTTCAAGATTTCTTTTGTGAAAAGTGGATTCCTTCACCCATACACTCACATTTAGTTTGCTCTTACTGTGATACTTATGTATTTTCCATATAGACCAAGCTCTTTGGGGCAGGAATTATGTCATCTGATGTATTTGGAAATGGTCCAGAGAATTTTGGGCACCACCAATAATGACAATAAACCTTTCTTTATTAGTCATCTCTTCAGATTATTTGGTCACTTTTGCCACCATTCTTACAATCCCAACAATCTCAGGTGAGCTTTTCAAAGGCACAAAGGGCAAGTAGGCTCCCATCAGAATTCAGCGGGAGTTGGTTGCTTCACTCCTCAAGCCACCTTTGAGAATCTCTCCTCTCCTTGAGATAGTAAATGACCAGACTAGCATGCATTATTCTGATTGTGATATAACTTGAGACTTGCTCTGTGTGGTATTTAGAACAACAATAATTTCTGAAGGTGTATGTCCTGCATCCCTATGAATTTGTCCTCCTCCTTTGTGTGTCCCTGTTATGCTTTGTGGACATCACAAGGGTATTGCTCCTGGGGATTCATTTTGAATCACAGTCGTAGGCAAAGTTCACTATAATATGAAGGTAGCAGAGTGCCACACTAGCTGGCTTCCCATTGGTGTTTTTATTATTCAAGGCAAGGCTTCTAGTACATACAGAATCAAATCCATGCAGTGCACTTGTTCCCATGATACATGAAAGGTGGTTAACCTCAATAACTCAGTGCACTCAGTTGTCATTTGTCTCCTTGCTACTTCAGAGATCTCTTTCTCGTCACTGCTTTCCAAGCAGTTCCAAAGCAGCAGAGAATGCTTACAACCCAGCTACTTCACTGACGAGAGAGTCCTCAGCCTTATTTAATGACTCTGTAAAGATACAAGGCACGCTTTTATATTACAGTTTTCACATGTGTAGTGGTTTCATGGTTTTAGTGTGTCAGCCATAACCTCCCTCAGTTCAGTTCTATGATGTGCATTGTGCTTCCTTTCTTGCTGTCAGCATTAGAATTGTTGCTGTTTTCCAAATGTATGAGTCCATCTCCTCCCTCGCACCTCTTTGGCAGTAGACTGTAGGCTGTTGTCCACCCTTAAGCTCTGTAATGACTCAGGGGCTTGACCAACAGAAGCACCATCCTTTCATTGGCTTTGTTTAAAAACTCAGACACTGTGGTGATGTGTGCAATAGAAGAACCAAAATAGGAAAGAATAAGGACCTCAGGATTTGGCCCAGTATTAGGGCCACACATTTTCTCCCTATGTTTGTCAGAAGCAGAAGGAAAAAGAGTTTGGGTGAGCTAGTCCAGAACTCTACCTTTGGCCATATAGGCCCTGATCCAGCCAAATGCTTAACTTTTAAGCACACGAGAAGTCACACTGACTTCTTTGGGACTAGTCTGTATGCTGTAAATTTAATCACATGCTTAAGTGCATTGCTGGACCGATGCCTTAAAGAGTTAAACTTGAACCAAAGCATTTTAAGAACCGATATTTGTAAAGCAAAACACTCAACCTTATTTTTATTAGAAGTGAACATAGGTTTGAACAAGTTTTAAAAGATAAACAATCTTCTGCCTAATGTCCTAATTAACTGGCTCTGGCTTTAAATTATATGGAGTACTTGTGGCACCTTAGAGACTAACAAATTTATTTGAGCATAAGCTTTTGTGAGCTACAGCTCACTTCATTGGATGCATTTGGTAGAAATGCACCACCAAATGCATCCGATGAAGTGAGCTGTAGCTCACGAAAGCTTATGCTCAAATAAATTTGTTAGTTTCTAAGGTGCTACAAGTACTCCTTTTCGTGAATACAGACTAACACGGCTGCTACTCTGAAACCTTTAAATTATATGTGCATACTTCTTGGATTGGGTCATGTGGCTCTAATTTTGAGAGTTATTATACATCATTTGCACAGAAAATGCAGGGAAAAGACACCAGGAAGCAAGGTAATCTGTATTTTAAATAGATTTATACTTAAAGCCTCAATGCAGTTTTCAGCTGAAAACCCAGAACATGTATGTATTAACCCCATTGTTGTGAATGGGCACATGCAAATGAAGTAGTATAAACCAATATTTCAAGAGTAGCATTTCTGTTACATTTTCTACCTTTTAAAGAAGGTTGCTCTGCGCTAGATATATCAGAGCTATGCCTTGCAGCCCAGTGTGGGTGGGTAAGGAGGGGTCCCATGATTTCACCACTCTGCAGAAATTGCTGGAAACAATACAAGCATGGCAACAATATCCATATGGGATTCCACTTGAGAAATTTCTGTCTGGATTTCCCACAGGGTGGAAAACCATGTTTCCTTCTGCAACAGCTGTTTTGCTGTGCCGAAGCCACAGGGTTAAAGTGGGGGAAGACAGTTGAACTAAAGTTCAAGTGTAAACTTTAAACTAAAAAATGTATGCCAACATTTTTATGGCTGACTTAAAACAACGCTTCCTCAGCTCTCGTCCCCTAATGCCCCTGCGCTACATTGATGACATCTTCATCATCTGGACCCATGGAAAAGAAGCCCTTGAGGAATTCCACCACGATTTCAACAATTTCCATCCCACCATCAACCTCAGCCTGGACCAGTCCACACAAGAGATCCACTTCCTGGACACTACGGTGCTAATAAGCGATGGTCACATAAACACCACCCTATATCGGAAACCTACTGACCGCTATTCCTACCTACATGCCTGTAGCTTTCATCCAGATCACACCACACGATCCATTGTCTACAGCCAAGCTCTACGATATAACCGCATTTGCTCCAACCTCAGACAGAGACAAACACCTACAAGATCTCTATCATGCATTCTTACAACTACAGTACCCATCTGCTGAAGTGAAGAAACAGATTGACAGAGCCAGAAGAGTACCCAGAAGTCACCTACTACAGGACAGGCCTAACAAAGAAAATAACAGAATGCCACTAGCCATTACCTGTAGCCCCCAACTAAAACCTCTTCAATGCATCATCAAGGATCTACAATCTATCCTGAAGGACGACCCATCACTCTCACAGATCTTGGGAGACAGGCCAGTCCTTGCTTACAGACAGCCCCCCAACTTGAAGCAAATACTCACCAGCAAAAACACACCACACAACAGAACCACTAACCCAGGAACCTATCCTTGCAACAAAGCCCATTGCCAACTCTGTCCACATATCTATTCAGAGGACACCATCATAGGGCCTAATCACATCAGCCACACTATCAGAGGCTCATTCACCTGCGCATCTACCAATGTGATATATGCCATCATGTGCCAGCAATGCCCCTCTGCCATGTACATTGATCAAACTGGACAGTCTCTATGTAAAAGAATAAATGGACACAAATCAGATGTCAAGAATTATAACATTCAAAAACCAGTCGGAGAACACTTCAATCTCTCCAGTCACTCGATTACAGACCTGAGAGTGGCTACCCTTCAACAAAAAAACTTCAAAAACAGACTCCAACAAGAGACTGCTGAATTGGAATTAATTTGCAAACTGGATACAATTAACTTAGGCTTGAATAGAGACTGGGAGTAGATGAGTCATTACACAAAGTAAAATTATTTCCCCATGTTGTTTCTCCCCCCCACCCCGCCCCCCACTGTTCCTAGACGTTCTTGTTAACTGCTGGAAATGGACCACCTTGCTTGTCACCATGAAAGGTTTTCCTCCTTCCCCTCTCCCCCGCTGGTGATGGCTCATCTTAAGTGGAGTTTGTGAATACAGACTAACACGGCTGCTACTCTGAAACCTGTCATCTTAAGTGATCACTCTCCTTACAGTGTGTATGATAAAACCCATTGTTTCGTGTTCTCTGTGTGTGTATATAAATCTCCCCACTGAATTTTCACCGAATGCGTCCGATGAAGTGAGCTGTAGCTCACGAAAGCTTACGCTCAAATAAATTTGTTAGCCTCTAAGGTGCCACAAGTACTCCTTTTCTTTTTTGCGAATACAGACTAACATGACTGCTACTCTGAAAACTTTAAACTGACACCTTTTTTTTTTAAGTCCAATAAGTCCCTACCTTTCCAAGACTTCTTGTGATCACAGTATTCAAACAGTAGTAAAATAAGGATTTCTCCATGTTAACTTGAGATGTGTTCAGTTTATCTGGGATAATATCCTTTTCCGTTGTGATCCATCCTTACTTATGGGGTAGCTAGAGTGCTGTGATAGATCAATCCCCAGTGGCAGGCCAGGAGTCCTACTCATATACAAGCACTGTAGATGCTTCAACTGCTAATTTAGCACCTGAATGACATCCTGTCCATTGCCACATTCCTACCCGGGGCCTCTGGACACACAGTGTCTCTGGTCTGTTTCTTCCCAACTCCCATGGAACCTTCATCTGAGCTCTGGCTCTCTAGTGCAGGAAGAAAAGGAGTAGAGTCACTAATTGGCAAATTCATCTCAGCATGTTGGATGTAACATTGCTTTTCTGTTAGGTGTTTGTCGTCTCTGCCTCATTCACGCATTGACTGTGTAAAAGAATATCGGTATTTTCTGTATTTCTTCCAAGGAATACAACTTATGTTCATTTTCCAATGGGAAGAAATGAGATATATATATATAAACCACCATGTTTTACCTATTTTGGGGTTAAATCCGTGTAAAACTACAGCGTTCCGTTTCAGTTCCATCCAAAACCTTAAATTGGTGGCTTTCATTTGAAACTAGATACCTGTTTGCAAAAATCTTAGGCTACGGAAAAATCCATACCCCTGAGCAGCGTAGTTAAACTGACTTAAGTCCCTGTGTAAACAGCACTAGTTCAATGGAAGAATTCTTCCATCAACATAGCTACCACTTCTTGTGGAGGTGATTACCTACCCCAAAGGGAGAACCCTTCCTGTTGGCATAGGTAAGGTCTAGGATGTGCTGCTGTAGTGTTCCGGGTGTAGACAAGCCCTTAGTGAATCTTTTCAGGACCTTGAACTGTGTTTTGGGTTGGGCTAAAACATAAAGGATTCTTTGTGGAATGTTTGCATGGTTCTAGTTACCAGTAACTCAGTGGAAGGTTCTTTATCATCTCATTGTGGGGACTTCCTGGCAAACCTTGAATTTGGCAAGTATTGAAGTGTTCTATTCCTGCCAGCATCAGCCCACAGTCAGACATGCTGAGTGACTGGTGCTGACACTCTGTGACCCCCTACAGTTTCTCAGGAGTATTTTAATGGTGATTACAGATGACCATATTAAGTAAAAATTGAATTAAATAAATTGGCATAAAATAAGAGCCTTCCTGAGATTTTCCCCAAATCTTGAACCAACCTATCTTTAGAAAACTAGAAAACTTCTGCTCATTCAACACCCATTAAAGGCTAAACTGTGGCTTTGCTGTTGTGCAGCCCAGGAAGCAGACTGTGACTGAGCGACTCACATAGTGCTTCCAGGTTTCCCTCTGGCTCTGGGGGCATGGAATGATTCTCTCTGGGCTTGCCCCAGTATGCTAGCATGTGGAGCGGGGAGGGGCTTTGCCCTCTCTCTTCCCCAGTTCACTCCCTCCCCTCACACCCGTGTAGGCATGGGAGTAGCAGCTCTGGAAAGGCTGCTTTCTCCCTTGCACTGTCTTGAGACACGTGCTCAAACCATAAACATAGTATGTGACCGTATCCTTCCTGAGTGGGTCATACCTGCCCCGACAGACCTGGTATGGGGGTCCCATACCACTTTGGCAACACTTGAATAGTTTGCCATGCCGATAAAGTCTTGTTGAATTGAACTTGAATGGTCCACCTAGGATGCCTAGAGCCCCCTTGCTCCCCTGCCTGGGAACATTAGACAGGCCACAATCGGGACTAGAATTTCATTTCAATGTATCTCTGCACTTCTGAGAACAAGGAGCAGGAGTTCCAAAATACTGTAACGAAAAAAATCAAGCCCAGCCCATCATTTCTTCATAGTTTAGAAGTTATCCAGACTTGTGAAAAGTTAATACAGCTAAAGCAATAGTGAATGCACCTTTCTGAGCTGGGACAATGCAACAACAGTGTTGGTGTCAGTGAAAATGTAGAGACTGAGCCATTTAACAAAGCCTTTCAAAACTGTTCATTTAGATCATCTGCTACTTTTGCCAAATTTAAGGTGGAGTGTCTTGTCAGAGTTATGTTGTCTGCTTAGATTACATAAGAGTAACAAATGGCTGTTCACTGGGGATTAGCATTTGTACAATATAAAATCAGCATTTGTGAGCATTAAAAAGAAAACTACCTTTTAAGTTGAAGAACTGCCATTAAATAATAAATGTTGTTTTTTCCTAGAACATAAGCATACTCAACAATAGCTAAAGCTGCACAGAATGTTAACTCTCTGCTCCCCAGGGCTAGGAGGAGTTAGGTAGGAGGAGCAATAGGTAGTATTTAATACTCATATTCATTTTCTGGTGGCCTAGGCCAATCACCTGGGGTAGGATGGATTCCTTTCTGTGTGTGTATTATTTGGAGAAAGGGGAGCATGAGCTCCACTCCATGTTTTTTGTTTGTTTTAAATTTTGTGATTGATCTATTTGTATTCTTCAGTGTGGACGGGAAATGCTTCCAGATGAGGACAAACAACAGGTGAATGGGCTGAGCGAGGGAGGCAAGAGAGTGAGAGCGTGGGGGAGGAGGACAGAGAGGCCCCTTATTCTTTAAAAAAAAAAGAGGACAGGAAATAAATAAAAATGGCTCATTTTTGCCTACTCATTTTCCATGGGTTCTAAGTATCTAGGTACGAGATAAAGATAACAGGAAAGTATCAAGTAAAGTGTCAAATCCTTGTGCTATCAGAGGCAACAGGAATCACAGTGCGACCAAGTTTGGGCCCAAAGCAGAGGAAAGACTTGCTTTATCTTGTGCTCTCTTCTTCGTTGCCTTCTTTGCTGCAATCCCTTTCTGTCCCACGGTTTTAATGTGCACTCATTTTACAGTGAATGCCAAATCTGTGCAACTTGCAGTGTACCTGTGTCCAACTAAGTGACCCCTCTATTTATGTCACTGCTGAATTAAGCTGTTTTAATTTAGGTTTTCTTATTGCGTCTCTCACTGTAGCATCCAAGTGCCAGTCTTTACGTTGTCCCAGATTCCGGAAGTTTGCTGTGTTTACAGAATAACTGTGCAATCTAGGAAACACATAAAGCACAGAAAATGCCCAAAACTTTACACCAAGTGATTTTCAAGGAGGCTTTGTGCTCTTCCACCAGCTAAGTCTTACTATGTATGGGAAGGTGCACACCAGTAAGGATTTCTTCTGACAAAGCACATAATCTCAAAATTTCTTTGCAGGGGAGGTTAAACACTCCAGACCCAAATCTGTCAAAGCTAAACTCATTTCATCATTGAGGCAGAAATAGTCCTCACATCTGCAACTGGAATTGTGATTTTTTGTTAACCCTTTACCCACATCCTTCCTATAGCTCTGCCCTTCAGTAACCCGCTAATCAGATTAGCGTGCTTGGATGCACACAACATGTGTTCTGGGCTCGTCTGCTCCATCACCTGTCTGTCTGAACCAATAATAAATGGGCGTCGGCAAACATTGTGGACTTTTTGTTTGACTTTTCTCCTGCTGCTGCTCATCATCTCACCTTTCCTCACTAGAGGTGTGTGTGTGTGTGTGTGTGTGTGTGTGTGTGTGTGTGTGAAAGAACCTGTGCGCACAAAGGGGAAAATACAATTTGTAAGAGTACCGCTTTTGGGATTCCTGTTCTGCAGCCAGAGATGGTGTGTCAGCCTTTTCATTTTAAACCTCTTTAACGGGTATTAACTGTGCCATAAAAAATGTGTGCAAATATGAAGACATGTACATACACAAACAGAGATGTATTATGGAGAGATTGCAGGGAAAGAGGTCAAAAAGCAAACTTTTTCTGGGACATCACGACATTAAAATTTCAGTTTATCATTTAAAAATACCATCAATGTGCAGTTTGAGTAAAAATTCAACATATTCTGGGAAATAAATACACCTTCAATAACACCAATTTGAAGTCTCAACAGCAGCTTCTAGGGAATATGTTGTCAGAAAGAAGAGTTGTGTGATTGAAATGTTGTTAGAAAAAATTAGAAAAAAATCAAGTCAATATGAAAGGTGGAGAAAAACATAGCCCATCTCTAACTCTAATCTCAAATTCAGTTCAAGGAAAAGAGGTCTCAGCAGACTTGTTACTCAGACCATCTAAAACAACAGACATGCTACCTTGATACTGAACTAAAATATCAATGCAAACTGATTCCAGACTCCCAGGGGAACAACATGACACTTGGGATTATCTACATTGGGGAGAGGGGGTAATGCTCTCTACAGGGGTGTGATTTCTAAAGCTCACTAATGTTCTGTGTTTCAAACAGTAATGTGTTAAAGTGCACTAGGGAACCATTAGTGCATATCAGCAGGGTCTACTGGACCAATTAATGTGTGGCACGTTAGTTTAATTTAGAAATCACACCTCCATAAGCACATCACTCCACTGTGTAGGCAAGCATTCACTTTACATATCATATACAAAGAGCTAGGCTTTGTTGTGTATAAGAGTGCTATGCCAAGCTCTGAATATAGACTTACTCACCTGTCTGACCAGTGTAGTATTTGATTGTGACTATCCCTACGTTATATCTGTTGGGATTCCCTCCAAGACCTCTTTCCATTCAGCTTCCCAAGAACTCAGTTTGACACCAGACTTCATCACTCAGGTATCTTTATTTCGCATACAGCAGTGCTACACTGAATTCATTAGACTCAAACCCAGGAGTGGAGGCGGATGGAGAGTACATTACACAGAAACTCTATCTTTTTGTATACATTTTCATATCTCATTGCATTTACTATACAGTGTATCATATGTTTTAGGATTGGCTTGGTTACTTAGCAGGAACCAGTCCCTGTACTGCATACTCTGTCCTTGCACTGTCCATGTTTCAACTTCCAGACCTCATCTCTACATTTCTAACTTATTTTGTCCCTTGTTATCTAATTCATAGTAAATTCCCTGGGTGTTTCTCCCTCTTATCTTAGTTGGCTCGGACATTCTGTCTTCTTAGCTTACTGACCCTATTGACTTATTTTACTTAACACAAACGTTCTGTTTTCAACCCAATGATTCATTTATCTCCCTAATTCTGTTTTCCAAGAAATGAGGCGCCCCTCCATGTGTTAATTTTATTCATGTCAGGCCAGGCCTCAAGTAAAATATCCTGTTTGAATCATTTACCTGATATCTTATATATTCTTTGTACCTCAGTACTTGTGTAGGACCCAGTCCTGCAATGAAATTCACTCAGGTGGACCCTGGCACCTGCATGCAGCTCCACCGAAGTCTGTAGGGCTCCACACAGATACAGAGATCTGCCCATACACTTCTCGTTCCGGGAGCAGGACCTTAGTTCCTTAAATGCGTCCCTGTTCTTGTGTATAATGGGGTATGTAAACCTCCCATAAGAACATAAGAATGGCCATACCGGGTCAGACCAAAGGTTCATCCAGCCCAGTATCCTGTCTGCTGACAGTGGCCAATGCCAGGTGCCCCAGAAGGAGTGAACCTAACAGGTAATGATCAAGTGATCTCTCTCCTGCCATCCATCTTCACCCTCTGACAAACAGAGGCTAGGGACACCATTCCTTACCCATCCTGGCTAATAGCCATTAATGGACTTAACCTCCATGAATTTATCCAGTTCTCTTTTAAACCCTGTTCTAGTCCTAGCCTTCACATCCTCCTCAGGCAAAGAGTTCCACAGGTTGACTGTGCGCTGAGTGAAGAAGAACTTTGTTTTATTTGTTTTAAATCTGCTACCCATTAATTTAATTTGGTGGCTTCTAGTTCTTATATTATGGGAACAAGTAAATAACTTTTCCTTATTCACTTTCTCCACACCCCTCATGATTTTATAGACCTCTATCATATCCCCCCTTAGTCTCCTCTTTTCCAAGCTGAAAAGTCCTAGCCTCTTTAATCTCTCCTCATATGGGACCCGTTCCAAACCCCTAATCATTTTAGTTGCCCTTTTCTGAACCTTTTCTAATGCCAGTATATCTTTTTTGAGATGAGGGAACCACATCTGTATGCAGTATTCAAGATGTGGGCGTACCATGGATTTATATAAGGGCAATAAGATATTCTCCATCTTATTCTCTATCCCTTTTTTAATGATTCCTAATGTCCCGTTTGCTTTTTTGACTGTCTCTGCACACTGTATGGATGTCTTCAGAGAACTATCCATGATGACTCCAAGATCTTTCTCCTGATTAGTTGTCGCTAAATTAGCCCCCATCATGTTGTATGTATAGTTGGGGTTATTTTTTCCAATGTGCATTACTTTACATTTATCCACATTAAATTTCATTTGCCATTTTGTTGCCCAATCACTTAGTTTTGTGAGATCTTTTTGAAGTTCTTCACAATCTGCTTTGGTCTTAACTATCTTGAGCAGTTTAGTATCGTCTGCAAACTTTGCCATCTTGCTGTTTACCCCTTTCTCCAGATCATTTATGAATAAGTTGAATAGGATTGGTCCTAGGACTGACCCTTGGGGAACACCACTAGTTACCCCTCTCCATTCTGAAAATTTACCATTTATTCCTACCCTTTGTTCCCTGTCTTTTAACCAGTTCTCAGTCCATGAAAGGATCTTCCCTCTTATCCCATGACAACTTAATTTACTTAACAGCCTTTGGTGAGGGACCTTGTCAAAGGTTTTCTGGAAATCTAAGTACACTATGTCCACTGGATCCCCCTTGGCCACATGTTTGTTGACCCTGTCAAAAAACTCTAATAGATTAGTAAGACATGATCTCCCTTTACAGAAACCATGTTGACTTTTGCACAACAATTTATGTTCTTCTATGTGTCTGACAATTTTATTCCTTAGTATTGTTTCAACTAATTTGCCTGGTACAGACATTAGACTTAACGGTCTGCAATTGCCAGAATCGCCTCTAGAGCCCTTCTTAAATATTGGCATTACATTAGCTATCTTCCTGTCATTGGGTACAGTAGCTGATTTAAAGGACAGGTTACAAATCATAGTTAATAGTTCCACAATTTCACATTTGTGTTCTTTCAGAACTCTTAGGTGAATGCCATCTGGTCCCAGTGATTTGTTACTGTTAAGTTTCTCAATTAATTCCAAAACCTCCTCTAGTGTCACTTCAATCTGTGACAATTCCTCAGATTTGTCACCTACAAAAGATGGCTCAGGTTTGGGAATCTCCCTAACATCCTCAGCCGTGAAGACTGAAGCAAAGAATTCATTTAGTTTCTCCATGATGACTTTATCGTCTTTAAGTGCTCCTTTTGTGTATCGATTATCCAGGGGCCCCACTGGTTGTTTAGCAGGCTTCCTGCTTCTGATGTACTTAAAAAACAGTTTGTTATTACCTTTTGAGTTTTTGCTAGCTGTTCTTCAAACTCCTTTTTGGTTTTTTTAATTACATTTTTACATTTAATTTAATTTAAAATGCTCCTTTCTATTTACCTCACTAGGATTTGACTTCCACTTTTTAAAAAATGCCTTTTTATCTCTCACTGATTCTTTTACATGGTTGTTAAGCCTTGCTGGCTCTTTTTTACTGTGCTTTTTAATTTGGGGTATACATTTAAGTTGAGCCTCTATTATGGTGTCTTTGAAAAGTGTCCATGCAGCTTGCAGGGATTTCACTCTAGTTAGTGTACCTTTTAATTTCTGTTTAACTAACCTCTTCATTTTTGCATAGTTCCCCTTTGTGAAATTAAATGCCACAGTGTTGGGCTGTTGAGGTGTTCTTCCCATCACAGAAATGTTAAATGTTGTTATATTACGGTCACTATTTCCAAGCGGTACTGTTATAGTTACCTCTTGGACCATATCCTGAGCTCCACTCAGGATGAGATTGAGAGTTGCCTCTCCCCTTGTGGGTTCCTGTACAAGCTGCTCCAAGAAGCAGTCATTTAAAGTATCGAGACATTTTGTCTCTGCATTTTGTCCTGAGGTGACATGTACCCAGTCAATATGGGGATAATTGAAATCCCCCACTATTATTGAGTTTTTTATTTTGATAACCTCTCTAATCTCCCTTAGCATTTCATCGTCACTATCACTGTCCTGGTCAGGTGGCCGATAATACATCCCTACTGTTATATTCTTATTAGAACCTGGAATTACTATCCATAGAGATTCTATGGAACATGTGGATTCATGTAAGTTTTTTATTTCATTTGATTCTACATATTCTTTCACATATAGTGCCACTCCCCCCCACCCCCCCAGGCACGACCTGTTCTGTCCTTCCGATATATTTTGTACCCCAGAATGATTATGTCCCATTGACTGTCTTCACTCCATCAGGTTTCTGTGATGCCTATTATATCAATATCCTCCTTTAACACGAGGCACTCTAGTTCACCCATCTTATTATTTAGACTTCTAGCATTTGAGTACAAGCACTTTAAAAACTTGTCACTGTTTATTTGTCCACCCTTTTCTGATGTGTCAGATTCTTTGGTGAATGTTTCTCATCTGATCTGGCCCATACTTTGTCCTCTTTCATCCCCTCCTCCTGAGTAAAACCTAGAGAATCTCTATCAATAGACTCTCCTCTAAGAGAAGTCTCTGTCTGATCCATGTGCGCCTCTGCAGCAATCGGCTTTCCCCCCCATCTCGTTGTTTAAAAACTGCTCTGCAACGTTTTTAATGTTAAGTGCCAGCAGTCTGGATCCACTTTGGTTTAGGTGGAGCCCATCCTTCCTGTATAGGCTCCCCCATCCCAAAAGTTTCCCCAGTTCCTAATACATCTAACCCCCTCCTCTCTACACCATCGTCTCATCCACGCATTGAGATTCTGAAGCTCTGCCTGCCTGCCTACCTGGCCCTGCGCATGGAATTGGTAGCATTTCTGAGAATGCCACCATAGAGGTCCTGGATTTCAGTCTCTTTCCTAGCAGCCTAAATTTGGCCTCCAGGACGTCTCTCCTACCCTCCCCTACATCATTGATACCTACATGTACCACGACCACCGGCTCTTCCCCAGCACTACACATAAGTCTATCTAGATGCCTCAAGAGATCCGCAAGCTTTGCACCAGGCAGGCAAGTCACCATACGGTTCTCCCAATCATCGCAAACCCAGCTATCTATGTTTCTAATGATCGAATCTCCCATTACTAACACCTGCCTTTTCCTAATGACTGGAGTTCTCTCCCCTGGAGAGGTAACCTTAGTGCGAGAGGATACCCCAGCATCATCTGGAAGGAGGGTCCCAACTATGGGAAGGTTTCCCTCTGTTCCCGTTGACTGCTCTCCTTCTCTGGGCCTTTCATCCTCCTTAACAGCGCAGGGGGTGTCTGACCAGAGGTGGGGCAAATCTGCAGTGTCCCGGAAAGCCTCATCAACATACCTCTCTGCCTCCCTTAGCTCCTCCAGTTCTGCCACCCTAGCCTCCAAAACCCGTACATAGTCTCTGAGGACCCGGAGCTCCTTGCCCCAAATGCACACATACGCCACTCACCCACAAGGTATGTAATCATACATGCTCCCCTGAGTACAATAAACAGGATTAGCCCCCACTCTGCTGCTGGGCTTCTGCCTGCATTCTCTCCTACAGCTACCTAGGTTAATGGTAGGGGTTTTGTTTAAATCAAGAAGTTTTGATAATAGTTTAGTGTAAAGGTTTTAAAGAATGGCAGCTGTACCTTGCCCCCTTCACACTTCCCTTCCCAACTCCCTCTCAAAACTCCCTATTAGTGGCCCCTGTTTGCAAAGCTCCCTGGTCGCTTGCTCACTGCTTTATGAAGCCCTGGCCTCCTTGATAGCCACGCCCCCTGCCTAAGGCTCAGCCAATGAACAGAGGCTTCAAGATTTCAGATCTTGTTTAGAAGCTCACAGCTTCCAACTGCTGCCCACAGCACATGGTCCTTCAAATAAACAGGGCAGAGAAAGAGTTAAGGAGCCTAGGAGCTCACATGGTACAGCTGGGGTGGGTGTGGTCAGGTTGAGGTAGGAACCTGAATAAGTGCATGTCACTCCGGAGGAGGCTCGGGGACAGGATGGGTTGAAGCCCTCTCCTGGGAGCAGAGGTTGGATAAAGGAATGGGGCAAAACAGGGATAGATTCAGGAGGCAGGATTATCACCTGTAGTAGGCCTTGCGAGGTATCAGATCTCACGGCCCTGCAACCTGAGGAATCATAGAATCATAGAATATCAGGGTTGGAAGGGACCTCAGGAGGTCATCTAGTCCAACCCCCTGCTCAAAGCAGGACCAATCCCCAACTAAATCATCCCAGCCAGGGCTTTGTCAAGCCTGACCTTAAAAACTTCTAAGGAAGGAGATTCTACCACCTCCCTAGGTAACGCATTCCAGTGTTTCACCACCTTCCTAATGAAAAAGTTTTTCCTAATATCCAACCTAAACCTCCCCCACTGCAACTTGAGACCATTACTCCTTGTTCTGTCATCTGCTATCACTGAGAACAGTCTAGATCCATCCTCTTTGGAACCCCCTTTCAGGTAGTTGAAAGCAGCTATAAAATCCACCCTCATTCTTCTCTTCTGTAGACTAAACAATCCCAGTTCCCTTAGCCTCTCCTCATAAGTCATGTGTTCCAGTCCCCTAATCATTTTTGTTGCCCTCTGCTGGACGTTTTCCAATTTTTCCACATCCTTTTTGTAGTGTGGGGCCCAAAACTGGACACTACTCCAGATGAGGCCTCACCAATGTCAAATAGAGGGGAATGATCACGTCCCTCGATCAGCTGGCAGTGCCCCTACTTATACATCCCAAAATGTCATTGGCCTTCTTGGCAACAACGGCACACTGTTGACTTATATCCAGCTTCTCATCCACTGTGACCCATAGGTCCTTTTCTGCAGAACTGCTGCCTAGCCATTCGGTCCCTAGTCTGTGGGATTCTTCTGTCCTAAGTGCAGGACTCTGCACTTGTCCTTGCTGAACCTCATCAGATTTCTTTTGGCCCAATCCTCTAATTTGTCTAGGTCTCTCTATCCCTATCCCTATCCCTACCCTCCAGCGTATCTACCTCTCCTCCCAGTTTAGTGTCATCTGCAAACTTGCTGAGGGTGCAATCCACACCATCCTTCAGATCATTTATGAAGATATTGAACAAAACCGGCCCGAGGACCGACCCTTGGGGCACTCCACTTGATACCGGCTGCCAACTAGACATGGAGCCATTGATCACTACCCGTTGAGCCCGACAATCTAGCCAACTTTCTATCCACCTTATAGTCCATTCATCCAGCCCATACTTCTTTAACTTGCTGGCAAGAATACTGTGGGAGACCGTGTCAAAAGCTTTGCTAAAGTCAAGGAACAACACGTCCACTGCTTTCCCCTCATCCACAGAGCCAGTTATCTCGTCATAAAAGGCAATTAGATTAGTCAGGCATGATATGTCCTTGGTGAATCCATGCTGACTGTTCTTGATCACTTTCCTCTTCTCTAAGTGCTTCAGAATTGATTCCTTGAGGACCTGCTCCATGATTTTTCCAGGGACAGGATGGTGAGGCTGAAACCTCAAACTCAAGAGGGGTCAAAGAGGTGCAGGGGTATTTATGGTTTGGACTCTAGTTTGGTTGGAGAGGGGAAGTCCCAGAAGAGGTAGAAGACCTTTGGAGGATTGCTATAAATGCTTTAATGCTGGTGGAGGACATTATTTGGAACTTGAAGGACATCTTTCCACCTGAAAGAGGTGGAAATCTGTCTGGAGTCCCAGGGCCTGAATGCACTGGGAAAGGTCACAAGGGGGCGCTCTGGGATGGTAAAGTTGTTACACATCTCAAGCTCATCATCGGAACCCAGCTCCCCACAGACTAGGACACACCAACTCAAAGTAGCACCAGATCCTACCAGCACAAGAGGTCTGCAGGTTTTGCATCTATCTCCACTGCTAGGATGATCAATACTCCCCACAACACACCTTTCAAGATCCATGGGTCCTACATATGCCTCTCACAATAGAGGGTGTAACCTCCAGTGCACTAAATGCCACAATAGCAACTATGTGAGTGAAACCAGACAATCACTACGCTCTCAAATATACTGACACAGAAAAACGATAAAAGACAAAAATACCATATCACCTGTGGGTGGACACAGGTTTCAGAGTAGCAGCCGTGTTAGTCTGTATTCGCAAAAAGAAAAGGAGTACTTGTGGCACCTTAGAGACTAACAAATTTATTAGAGCATAAGCTTTCGTGAGCTACAGCTCACTTCATCGGAAATGCATCCGATGAAGTGAGCTGTAGCTCACAAAAGCTTATGCTCTAATAAATTTGTTAGTCTCTAAGGTGCCACAAGTACTCCTTTTCTTTTTGTGGGTGGACAGTTTCACAAAGCAATCACTCTATACCTGATCTCTCGATCATCATCCTCACGGGAAACCTGCATGACACCATCAAAAGACAAGCCTGGGAGATTAAATTCATAACTTTGCTAGACCCTAGAAATCATTGCCTGAACAGACACACTAGATTTAAAGCTTATTATAGCAATATGTAACCCACTAAACCTCACTCCCCCCAGCATTTTCCCCCCTCTCTCCTTTCCCCACTATGATTGGAGAGGTGTTAACAGGCCACTTCACCTTGAATGGTCCCTTGAATTATGTGTTAACTCCTTATGCTAAACAATCTGTTCTGCCTTGTAGTTAGCTGTGACACTCTTAAGTACAAAGAAAAGGAGTACTTGTGGCACCTTAGAGACTAACAAATTTATTTGAGCATAAGCTTTTGTGAGCTACAGCTCACTTCATCGGATGCATTCGGTGGAAAATACAGTGCGGAGATTTTTCACCAAATACATCCGATGAAGTGAGCTGTAGCTCACGAAAGCTTATGCTCAGATAAATTTGTTAGTCTCTAAGGTGCCACAAGTACTCCTTTTCTTTTTGCGAATACAGACTAACACGGCTGCTACTCTGAAACTCTTAAGTACCTTTCCCAGACCTGAAGAAGAGCTCTGTGTAAGATGGAAAGCTTGACTCTCTCACTAACAGAAATTGGTCCAGTAAAAGATATTACCTCACCCACTTTCACTTGCTCCCTTTGAAGGACAAAAAGGGTTTTAAGAAAATAGGGATGCATTGGTGTAAGGATCCTCCTCTTCACCCTGAACAGCTGAGTTTCTGAGGCAAAAATATCTTAGATATTTTGTCCTGAAGTTGCTGTATATTGTAGATTTACTACAATTGCAATGAGTAAAGAGTTATAATAATGAAATATTTCTACATTAAAGAATAAGCTAACTTATTTTACTATGAATAGTAAAATGGGATCTGATTTACTATAGAAAATTCTTTCCTGGGTATCTGGCTGGTGAATCTTGCCCATATGCTCAGGGTTTAGCTGATTGCCATATTTGGGGTCGGGAAGGAATTTTCCTCCAGGGCAGATTGGAGAGGCCCTGGAGGTTTTTTTGCCTTCCTCTGTAGCATGGGGCATGGTTGACTGGAGGGAGGCTTCTCTGCTCCTTGAAGTTTTGAACCATGATTTAAGGACTTCAATAGCTCAGACATTGGTGAGGTTTTTCATAGGAGTGGGTGGGTGACATTCTGTGGCCTGCGCTGTGCAGGAGGTCGGACTAGATGATCAGAATGGTCCCTTCTGACCTTAGTATCTATGAATCTATGAATCTATCTATGAACATATACATAGTTTTATGTTTTTGCAGGCACAGTAAGTGACCACTGTCATTAATGTTAAAATGTAACTTTTGTTACAATTCTGCTTTTTCAGCTGCTCACCACAACTTCTTTTTAGAGTAAAATTTCTCCATTTCCTGGTCTCAGCCAAGAGGAAATTTTGTTGTTGTTGATAGATTCAGTAAAATGTATCCAACTGTACTTATGGCACCTTAAAGACTAACAAATTTATTTGAGCATAAGTTTTCCTGAGCTACAGCTCACTTCATCGGATGCATTAAGCTTATGCTCAAATAACTTTGTTAGTCTCTAAAGTGCCACAAGTACTCCTTTTCTTTTTGCGAATACAGACTAACATGGCTGCTACTCTGAAACTCTTAAGTACCTTTCCCAGACCTGAAGAAGAGCTCTGTGTAAGATGGAAAGCTTGACTCTCTCACTAACAGAAATTGGTCCAATAAAAGATATTACCTCACCCACTTTCACCTGCTCCCTTTGAAAGACAAAAAGGTTTTTAAGAAAATAGGGATGCATTGGTGTAAGGATCCTTCTCTTCACCCTGAACAGCTGAGTTTCTGATGCAAAAATATTTTCGATATTTTGTCCTGAAGTTGCTGATTATTGTAGATTTACTACAATTGCAATGAGTAAAGAGTTATAGTAATGAAATATTTCTACATTAAAGAATAAGCTAACTTATTTTACTATGAACATATACATAGTTTTATGTTTTTGCAGGCACAGTAAGTGACCACTGTCATTAATGTTAAAATGTAACTTTTGTTACAATTCTGCTTTTTCAGCTGCTCACCACAACTTCTTTTTGGAGTAAAATTGCTCCATTTCCTGGTCTCAGCCAAGAGGAAATTTTGTTGTTGTTGATAGATTCAGTAAAATGTATCCAGCTGTACTTGTGGCACCTTAGAGACTAACAAATTTATTTGAGCATAAGCTTTCCTGAGCTACAGCTCACTTCATCGGATGCATTAAGCTTATGCTCAAATAACTTTGTTAGTCTCTAAAGTGCCACAAGTACTCCTTTTCTTTTTGCGAATACAGACTAACACGTCTGCTACTCTGAAACTTATCCAGCTGTGTGCTTTTGAGTTATGCACGCGTAAAAAGCAGGAGGAAGAACGCTTTTCCCAAAGCTCCAGTTAGATATGTTGTACACAGAAAACCATGGAAACAATTTTTCCCCAGCTTGGTTTGTTTTGTGGATCTCATTGAGGTACAATCTTTCAAATTTTTATTGAACCAAATCTTGAAGCCTAAGGCAGCTTTTATTCAGCAAAAGTCTTGTTCCCTTCAATTACTATTGCCTTCAGTGGAATTTTCCCAAGGAAAGACAGACAGTAAAGATTTAAATATTTGGCTCCCTAGGATTGTTCTTAAACATTTAATTATTAGAGAGCTCCCACATCAAATAGCTAGAGGAAGTAAACAAACAAAACGCCACATCTGGGTGCCACAGAACTTTGGGAAAGTTCAGATCCAGAACCAAACTTTACAGCTCAGGCCCATTTCTTCAAGAGTGATAAAGAATTTCTATGTAATGGAAACTAAGGACCCAATCCTGCTCTGGGAACCATACACGCAGATCCTTGTTTAACTTTTAGAGGGTCTTAGCATGAGTTTGGGAACTAAGTGTGTGAATAGGAAGGCCTGCTTTTTCATTTTGCTCTGTTACTCTCTTTTCAGCCCTCCCCTGCAGATAGGCTAACGGATGCTAAGGGCTGGCCCACACAGTGCTTTAGTGCACACCAGCTGGGGGAGGGGGGGTAAATTCTCAAATGCACAAGTGTGTCACACACTAAAGGGACCCTGCTGACGCACACTAAAAGTTCTCCCCCAGGCACATTAATGTAGTATGGTTTTTAATGGGACTATGTCAGCGCATGCTAAGGAACTTTTAGTGTGCATCAACAAGGTCCACACGGATCAGTTAGTGTGTGGCTTGCTGGTGGGCACTAGACTTTACACCTCTGCTGGTGCACACTAGGACACCGGGTGGGCAAGGCCTAAGCGAGGACTGGATGGTATGTGGATGTATAATCATGTCATCATTCTTTTATCATCTGGTCAGTGAGCCATAGTGACACTGTTTCATTGGCAAAACAGGACTGTGCTCTAATTGCTAAAGCACAGATATTATAAATAAAATTAAGATGTTGGCATTAGAGCATTCCATTCTCAAAGTCTCAGTCAGATGCTTGAGGCTGCCTACCTGTGACAATAATAACAACTCTTTTGGGTGCTAATGATTTAATAAAGTGTCTAAAGCTATATTTTCCCTTAGCATTTGAGCAGTCTTTAAGCCTCTGTTTTCATATTTGCTCGTTCTTTCAATTAATTTTCACGGATGGTGATTAAATTAAATCATCAGTCCTAGTGGAATTGGATGCTCCTGTTGATTTTGAGATCGATGATGATGATAATAGGTTGCACCTCTACAGGTACGACTTTGCATCAGATAATGTTCTTGTTCTTTACAAAGCTATGAGGTAGCCACAGTAAAAGAGAGCGTGAGCCTAATCCAGTTTCCACTGAAGTGAATGGGAATCTTTCCATTGGCTTTGGTGGTGATGAGATTGGGCCATTATTCCCATTTTACAGTTGTGGAAACTGAGATACACAGAAATTCAATTATGTCCTCCGGTTCACATGCATAGCCAGGATTTGATAAAACCCATGATTCTAAACACTTAGATGGTTCTTCCCTCCCACCGCATCCCCACCTTCCACAGGTGTGACCTTGAGATCTTTTCTTGTTTCTTTGCAGTGTTAGCTATTCAAGTGTGTGTGGCATAACTTTGATCTCCAACATGTTTGTTTGCATTAAGGATTTCAAGTGCGGAAGATACTGGGGAGAGTTAGGCAGATTTAGGAATTTTTCCTAAAAGCAACTCAGTTTATCCAGCGGTGTCTCGATTTGTTCTTGTGGCTAGCCCCACCTCACTGATCTTTCAGCTCTATAGGATTCACTACTTTAACAAGTGGAAGTTGATTTGTTGTGTTAGCCAATTGATGACTAGGCACTAGAAGCAGACTTAATCAGTTAGTGGAACCTCCCCAGTTGGATATCTGGGCTTTTTGGGTGAGGTCAGCTGAGTTAAAAGGCCAAAGAGGGATAAAAGCTCCAGATCTAGCCAGAGGAAGATTTCCCTGGTGCAGGCACTGCAGAGGACAGACTCTTATAGCCAAGGTCGCTTCCCTTCTCCCTGGGCTCTGAGTTCATAGAATCATAGAATCATAGAATATCAGGGTTGGAAGGGACCCCAGAAGGTCATCTAGTCCAACCCCCTGCTCAAAGCAGGACCAAGTCCCAGTTAAATCATCCCAGCTAGGGCTTTGTCAAGCCTGACCTTAAAAACCTCTAAGGAAGGAGATTCTACCACCTCCCTAGGTAACGCATTCCAGTGTTTCACCACCCTCTTAGTGAAAAAGTTTTTCCTAATATCCAATCTAAACCTCCCCCATTGCAACTTGAGACCATTACTCCTCGTTCTGTCATCTGCTACCATTGAGAACAGTCTAGAGCCATCCTCTTTGAAACCCCCTTTCAGGTAGTTGAAAGCAGCTATCAAATCCCCCCTCATTCTTCTCTTCTGCAGACTAAACAATCCCAGCTCCCTCAGCCTCTCCTCATAAGTCATGTGCTCTAGACCCCTAATCATTTTCGTTGCCCTTCGTTGTACTCTTTCCAATTTATCCACATCCTTCCTGTAGTGTGGGGCCCAAAACTGGACACAGTACTCCAGATGAGGCCTCACCAGTGTCGAATAGAGGGGAACGATCACGTCCCTCGATCTGCTCGCTATACCCCTACTTATACAACCCAAAATGCCATTGGCCTTCTTGGCAACAAGGGCACACTGCTGACTCATATCCAGCTTCTCGTCCACTGTCACCCATCTTGAGTTCCATCTTGTGCCTCTGTGTATGCATCCCACACATGACCATAAAGACTTCCATCAGGTCTCTCCTTATCTTTCCACCAGATCTATCAGCTGAGCCAAATGCCAGTAGAAGCTCTGCTAAACTTTTCACAACTGGACATCTCTTGTCACTTCTTCCAGAAAATGAACGAAGCCCATACAATGATCTTTTATCCTATCCAATCATGGGCCGGTGGTCTATGACATTTTATGGATTAGTAGTCTGTGCAGTGTTGATATTGTAAATGTATACGGTTGGAAGGTCTAATAGAAAAGTAACAAAACACTTCGCTCTGAAAGCATGCCATATTTCAGGAATATTCATATTCCAACAATGTATTTGGCTCCTCTTTTCCTGCTAATGAGGCAGCCAGCAGTGTTTTCTAACATGATCTATGGGGAAGCAAGGGTGCTAGATGCAGCATCATGTTGTTGTATGTTTTCCCAGCACTCTGATTTATACAGTGGGATGCTGGGGAAATACAGTCACGAAAATTATTTGTGTGCAATGTTTGAAAAATAAAAAGTAAGCTCAACTGAATTCAATATTAATTTTCCCTAAAAGCACAAGAATCTATTAAATCTATTCTCCCCCTATATGCCTACTGCGGCTGTAATGGAACTCTAGGTGAGAAACTCATTTTTATATTATCACAATAGCATATTTTATAGTAAGTTTCCATTTATAAATGATGTATGAAGGAATAATGAATGCTTAGAAGATCTTTTAATCAATGGGTGATTGATTGTTATAAACTTCAACCGGTTAGTTACAACTATCTCTAACACCTTCTACAGATGTGCTTATAATTTTCTAATAGAAAAAAGTCAGCAGTAGGCATAAGCAGACTAAACACTTGCTTAGGCACCCGAGCAGCTGAAGGGGGCCACCTATTAATTATTAATGTGCGGCCAGGAGGGGGACACAAAAATATTCCTGCTTGGGGCCCCCAATGGGCTAGCACCAGCCTGCTTCCTGTGACACATACTGCTTGTGTCTGTAACATACTTATAAGATGTATTCATAATTTATTAACCCTTTATGCATGTGAACCTAATACAAAATGTGACCAGGAGAACTGTGGGAGATTGTCTCTAATACAGTTCCACCATACCCTGATGTCTCAGCGCACATTTGCTTCCTATTTTATGTAACTTACACTTGCTCAGTGTGACACTCTATCCCTCTCTAGTGGTGGGAGGTCTTCATATAGAGGTTGATGAACCTACTTACTGCCTCGTCTAACTGAGCATTTAGAATCAGAGATCCCAGAGTCAATCCATGCTGATGATGACCCACCTACGGGTGCAATGTTACATTTCCTTTTACTGTTAATAATCTACCAGCATACAACTGAATCTTTTTATAAAATGACTACCATGTGTATACAAATCCAGCTAGAATTTGGTGAATATTGCAAAATAATGTTCAATATTCAGATATTCATGCTGGGTTTTTCAAAGCTGCCTAAGGAATTTGGTTTCCCAATTCCCCTTAAAATTAAAGGGAATTGTGAATCGAAATCCCTTAAGCAATTTTTGAAAATCTCTTCCTCGAATTACAAATAACGGTTTAGATTACGGTAGTTTTTCCACTAACATTTGTGCTCCTGGGCTCTCATTCAGATGAGTGACATTGGGGAACAGCTACTTTTCATGCAAATACCACTATTTGCTGATGATCCAGGGTATCCATTAGCAAATATTATTTGCACCAACGGTGTTCATCCTCATTTTATGCAGTTTTAGTCATCAGTTCAAGGAGCTGAGACAATACCAATTGTCTTTGGTAATTGAAGCAACCAATCACAGACCACAAATAATGAACAGTAGAATACATAGTTGAAATGATTAGTTCAACAATTGCCCTACGGTTTGCTACTATTATTACTTAGCTTATAAACTGTATGGAGCAGGGTCATCTTATTGTTCTGATTATGTACAGTGCCTAGCATAATGAATCCTGGGCTATGATTGGCACTCCTAAGTACAACTGCAATACAGCTCATGCTAATACCCCTGGGTTACAGTATGTTAACATAAAGAGCTCATAAAACAATTATATGTATCTGTTTGCTGAAAATTCATAAGCAGAAAAATGGGGCTAAATACATTGGATAAGTTATTCCCTACGAATAGCTTGCCCAGCTCTATTACTCGCCAATGTGGCATTTAAGATTAGTTAATGTGTTTTGCATTAACTTGCACTATCTGCATATAAATAAAGGACCTTCATAAGCGTGTTGAAATCAGTTAAATCAAAGGAGCAAGAGAAGGTGCCATTGTTCAGCAAGCTGTGGTGCTGATTTTCTGATTAAATGTAAGCTTTTTAACATACTATGTAGATGAGATGCGCTGTCAAATTAATAAACTGTGAATTCTAAATGATTACTTGAAAGAATGAGGAGTTTGGAATGATGGATTACTTACTAAAAGACAGATTATTTCCCGAACGGAAGGCAGACTGTTGTTTTTCACTATATTATTTCTCCTTGAAAGTAAAAGATTTTTTTAAAGACTGTCTATTGACTGCACACAATAGTGCATATTCAGTTATGTCTTCTTCTTTTTTAAGTATTTGTTTAAACTATTTTAAACAAAATTTGATACCTATAGAAGGATGGTTTAATTATTTAGCACATTTTTCTCCCTGCAGTTTTCTTATCTGCAGTAGTGCCGGAGCAATTTTTATAGTGTGTGTGGGGAGGTAGGGGGGATGAAGGAGGAAATTATGTATTTGAGTTGTTGTTACTAGTTCAAGCCGGGGGGGGTGGGATGCGGCAGCACACCTAATTCCACCACCTGTACTTATCTGTTCCTGATTTGCAGAACAAATTATCTGGCTTATCCATTGCTAAACATAGAAATCTGATTCTGAGCCACCTTATCGGAACAAAGGATGCTTTTAGTCATTGCATCTTCCAAATTTCACATCTTTTGTGGGGTATCATGTTAGGCTACCCCTAATTTCAGATCATAAGGGAATATTTTTATGCCATATGTTTACAATACAGTAGGCATAAACAACCCAGAACTAACACTGTTTGTTTTACCCAATTTAGGGCAATTGCATTACAGGAGATCAAATTCCCTGCCAGAATAAGTGTGTCTGATATATAGGAAATCGTTTCAAGTGACAATCACTGTCTAACAGACCAGATGCAGTGAGTGATCATTAATGGGAAGAATTAGCATACTGAAATGATTAGGAAGCAAAAGAAAAATCCCTCAAAGTGGGGTCTTCCTTTAGAGATTGCTTTGCAGTAGAACTGTTTTCCATATCACAGTGCGAGCTTATTAGGAGAAGTGAAAAAACAGACTTTCTTTCTGACATCGCAAAACCTCTCTCTAACACTAAAACCAGGAAAGAAAATCTCAAACAGTAAAAAGTAATGCGAGTCTGAGCACTCTGGAGAAATGCCATTTGGAAAAGTTGTAGTTCGGGGAAAAAGCATGTCTGATCTAAGAACCAGATTCTGGTCTCCATTAAATTGGTGTAATGTAGATGATTGTGATCTATGAAAATGGTGTCACCAGGTCAATAGGCCAGAATAAATGAGATCATACTCTGGCCCTAAAATTCTAATTTCAGACACCTGGAACAAAACAAGGAAAAATGAACTTTATGGCCTACTGAAGTCACTGAGAGAATCAGATCACTTCCTGAGCAGCTTCAGCTAAAAGGTGTTTTATTCTGTGACAATAGTGAGAATCAGAGATAGAGGCACTTTCTTTTAACCCTGAATGGTGTTCCCCCCCATAACTATTGTCTATCTCTCCTTTCTTCACTGGAGAGCTTTTGCTCAGAACCTTCCTCAGACCCACCTCCTGTCTGCTGTCCACAAAAGACGTAAAGGAAAAACATCCCCATAGGGTCATACAAGCTTTTTTTAGTGGGCTTGTACCAAAAACCTTGAAGCAAAACTCACTCCAAACTTCTGAATTTTCCCTTACTTCAGTTTTGCACTGCTGAATTTCATGTATTTTCCTGCCTATACGAGCAAAAGATAATACATTGTTAGGTTCCTTGGGTGTTTTTTGTCTTGTTTCTGTAGTATTGGAGATAGGTTGATTTCAGTCGAGGTTTGTAATTTCTCAGTGCCTGAAGAGGTTGAAATAAGATCCTGCATCTGAAGAAGTGGGGTTTTCACACACGAAAGCTTATGCTCACATTAATCTGTTAATCTTTAAGGTGCCACCGGACTCCTTGTTGTTTTTTCCAATTCTGAGAGCTCTCATGAAGCTTCTCTAGAAGTTAAAAACACATTTCAACCTCCTAAACCCACTTTAAATGATGTGCCTTGCCTGGACTATGAAATCTGTTTGGCAAAGCCAGATATGACATTCCTGAAAGGGAATTGGAGGTTTAACTCTTAGAAATGTGTGAACTATTTGCAATGAAAGTAGATACTTGGAATTTGATTTTACTTTTTTGAATGTTGATGTGCACTAGAAAATGGACCCAATTTTACCTAAAAATAAACCACGATCTGCGAACTGTTCACTTGTGGGGAAAAAGGTCCAATTACTGAGTGAAAATGAGCTCATTCCAATTTTTCCATGTTTCATTGAACTAGCTGCAAAATTGCCTGGAATAAAACAATGAAACTATTATTTTTCAATGTGGAAACTTTTTCATGAGTTTCACATAGTGCTTCAGGAGGCGGAAAAACTGTGCCAGTTACAGACTCCTTCCTGTGTCAAAAGAAAAACTGGTGCAGACTTTCTGTAAAACTTTTCAGCTCTGTTTTATACAATCAGAACCTCTATCCCAACAAGCAGTGCCCCCTACCATATGAAGTACAGAAGAATTTCCAGCAGCTGTAGGCTCTGTGACACAAAGGTGAGAACTTCTGATTCTACCCAATATAGGGCAGTGGTGCATGCGTACACACACGCACAAAATGATGTATGTTTGTTTGTTTGTTTGTTTATTTTTTATTGGGGTAGCACAGTCATGGACTAATTGTGCTAGGTGCTGTACATATACAGAACATAAGGATGGTCCCCTACTCCAAAGAGCTATCTAAATATAAAACAAGAAACAACGGGTGAATATAGAGAGAAGTGGAGCAAAAGGAAATTACAAGACAATATGGGTCAGCATGACAGCCAGTGGTCTCAGCACTCCAACTGCCTGTTGTCAAGTTTTTTTGTAGGCAGCACAGCAAATGAGAGTTTTAAAGAGGGACTTGAAGGAGGACAGTGACGCAGCTTTGGGATTTTTATAGGGAGCTCCTTCCAAGTATGAGGAATGCCATGTGGAGGAAGCACAAAAGCACTTGTTTGAAAACCGTAGCCATTTCTGGAAATATATTAAGTATTTCCCTCCCTGCCTCTCCCACTCTTTGCCCACAAAACGAAAATCTCAAAATGGCAGCTGTCCCATCTCTTCTTCTGTTCACAGTTTCACCCAGCACTGACTTTTCAATGAATCAATCTGAAAAAAATCCATCACCCCGACATTTCATGCAAAAGCAAAACTTTGGAGCTGAAAAAATTACCTCAAAGAAATATTTTTGCAGAAAACTTTGCGCGCACACAAAAAAAGTCGCAACTTGGCACAGCTAGGCTAAGCTCTAGTTAATATAAAAATTATTAGACTATAATTAAAGTATAGAACAGCAATTAGGAAATGAAATTCAATTTTACATTCAGTCCTTAGCCTAATTATTCTAATGTGAATGTGGTAATAAACATGGAATATGCAGGTGAATAACATGCAAGTTAAGGTGAGAATGAAAGGTTTTCTGATTTTATCTGGGAAAACAGCTTAATAATTAGAGCAGGTCAACCAGTATGTAATATTAATCACTCGCAACATTCCTTTGTAACCATGCTGGTCGTGCTTTTGGGGCATTTGAACAGTTGCCAACACTATCAGGGAAAATGACAGACACACACCACTGTTTCAGGCATTTTGCCTATCAAAAACAAAAGGTGTAATTAAATGGAAGCTTGTGTATATTTTCTCAAAGTCTGGTTTCTTGTAATACTTTTTTATGGAAACTTTTATATATAGTTAAAATAACTAGAGCAAAGTGCTAAAATGTTTGCAGTTTGATTATTCCTTGTAATCTTTATGAAGTTCAAGCTGATACAGAAAAATATCCAACTCTTACACCCAACTAGCTTAAGCCATTCCCCCCGCCCCCATAATTATAACAGCCAAAAGTTAGCTCCTTGGCTGTCTCTGACACCATTTTTCTCTGTCGTTGTTGCAGAGAGTATGAACTCCAATTGACTCTCAGACTTTATATTTGCCAGCAGAAGAACAGACACATTCATTTTGAGTTCTGTAAGCAACGGATCTTTTACAAAGAGTGGTCAGTAACGATGACACCTGGCTTCAACTCTGGATCTGTTGCATAAAACACTTCTTTGTACAGAAGGATGGGTGAAGGGCTGGGTTAATAAATCAAAGAACTTACGTTACAGAGGGATAAGCAATCTGGTTTGGGATAAAATAAGAAATCTACAGTATATCATGGCAGTAGCCAACTATGAGTGGACCTGGAAACTCTTATTTATCTGCTCAAAACCATGTATCTTTGGGAAAGTGATCCATGACTGGTGTGTTAATTGTCTGCTCATCCAAAGAGAGAGAGAGTGTGAGTGGACAGGGCACTGGAATATGAGTCAAGGGACCTGGCTGACTGTGTGACAAGTCACCTCATCTCTCTGTGTCTCAGGCTCATCATCAGTAAAATGAGAGTAATAATATTTTATGTGTTAATCACTTTGAAATCATTGGCTGAGATACGCTAACAAAGACTGGTTCACTGGCTAGGGCATTAGTCTTGGATTTAGGGGACCCAGGTTCATTCTCTGCTCCATCAAAGACTCCCTTTGTGACTGTGGGCAAGTCATTGAGTGCCCCTGTGCTTCAGTTTCCCATCTGTATATGGGAGTAATAGCACTTACCTGTCTCACAAGGGTGTTGTGAAGATAAATACATTAAAAATAGTAAAGACAGCTGTTCGAGTACCTTAGAAATAAAAAACTAGGTATGTTACTATCACTTTCCCAGCGTTCTTCAGGGGTCCTGCCCTGCTCTTTGCACAGAGGAAAGATGCTTCTCCGCTGTGGCTTTTTTCCCCCCAAAGCATCATTTCTCCTTCTAACAGCCATCACAATGTATCCAGCAGTCAGTTAAAGTAGTCAGATTGCACAGAGTACACAGCGTCGTCCTGTTCGTATTTAAACTCCTCCTGAGTTGCAGCAGCGGTGCTGATGCCCCGGGTCTATATTGTTTCCATCACATACCTGAGAACTGCTTGGAGCTGGTGGATTGCCAGGAAAGAAAAAAAAAAAATCATCTCGCTTTGGGACTTGCCTGAAGCCCTGAATAAAATAAGCTTCATGGCCACAGTTAAATCTTTAATGAACAAACGTCAACTGGGTCGCATAGAAAGTCACCACACATCTGAAAGGACATTCTGATTAGCAGTCTCAGTTCTAGAGAAGTCTCAGAAGTGAAACACAAAGCAGAATAAATGAACCCTGTCACGCTGCTTCACCTTTCTCATAATATTGAGCTTGAAGCTTTAAGTATTAGGAATTAAAAAAAAAAAAGCATTTGTCGCAGAAGAATTTACTTTATGGAAAACTACAAGAGCTTCAGTTTCTTCACTCTCATTAGCAGGTTCATCATCATTAACATGTTCCAAAAGCCTCCGCTAATGTCAGGATTACTCATTAAAAGGGCTTTTTTTAAATAAATGGAGTGAAAATACGTGAAGAGAGATGAAAATGCAGGAAACCAAATTCAAGCTAGAGCACATTGCAGAGACGATCGCTTGGCTTCAGTGTTATTTAGATTATATTGTTCTTTCTGTGCAACTCCATAACCTCCCATTGCTACACGCACCTGTTTCCTTTCCCCTTCCAGCCGCCCGCTCTTGTCAGTTTCAAGTTTTCACCAAGTTCAGCATCTTGCACTTTAAACACTTGTTCAGACTGGTTTGGCTAATGCTGACAGATAGGCTGATGGATTGGCAATGGCCTTTGTCTGGAAGCCGAATATGAATTTTGGTCAGTAGAGAATGAGGTTTTCTTTCAGGAGCCTCGATTTCAATATATATTTTTTTTCCACTCTGCTAATTGTGGGCAGAAATGGATGGGCCTGTCTGCATGCAGCTTTGTGAGAGAGAGCATTCCAGGGCTGTAATTGAATTCTTCTGTGCAAGGAACCATTTGTTCTGTTAAAAATATAGGGCCTGATGTTGGCAGCGAATGGAGGTGACGGTGCTCATTACCTTGCAGGATTGGCCTCTTTGCGCTACAGAACCAGAGCTTTCTACATCTGTCTCTGTCTGGCTCCGTTGCTTTCCTAATCCTGGTTTCTGATGCATGCAAAGAATCATTAACTGTTCCTCTGATATTCTTGTTAACTGCTGGAATTAGCCTACCTGCTTGTCACCATGAAAGGTTTTCCTCCTTTCCCCTCCCTGCTGTTGGTGATGGCTTATCTTAAGTGATCACTCTCCTTACAGTGTGTATGATAAACCCATTGTTTCATGTTCTCTGTGCGTGTGTATATAAATCTCTCCTCTGTTTTTTCCACCAAATGCATCCGATGAAGTGAGCTGTAGCTCACGAAAGCTTATGCTCTAATAAATTTGTTAGTCTCTAAGGTGCCACAAGTACTCCTTTTCTTTTTGCGAATACAGACTAACACGGCTGCTACTCTGTAACAATTACTGCAAAAGCCACATCTGCTTTGGTGTGTGTGTGTGGAGGGGGGACACAGGATTAGGGAAGAATGGCAGTTAAAATAGAAGGGGAAAGCATATGCTATGTCAGGTTTCAGAGTAGCAGCCGTGTTAGTCTGTATTCGCAAAAAGAAAAGGAGTACTTGTGGCACCTTAGAGACTAACAAATTTATTAGAGCATAAGCTTTCGTGAGCTACAGCTCACTTCATTCATCGGATGCATATGCTGTGTGTCACTGTTAGCCTGGCCAGATCTATGGAGCTACAGTAATTTACACCAGCTGAGGATCTGTCCTGTGTGTGTGTGTGTGTGTGTGTGTGTGCTGAAAGGCAGCAAAGCTTATCTAAGCTGTAAATACAGAACCAGAATGACAAATCACTTTCTCTGCCTTTTCCCCTGTCAGAGCTGTAATAGCCTCTGAGGGTAAATGTTGGTTTTTGCTAATCCATTGAACCAACTTGAAAGGACTCCCCCACCCCCCCATCCCCGGGGATATTCAGTACCGTCTAACTTCTTGGCCAAGTCCAAGTCTATATCCCATTCCAGGGACATCATAAATTTCCTGAAACGAAACAATCGCATCACATTTCCACTGTAGGACAAACTGAGTATTGTCTGTGAGCCTCATGATAGAAATGGCTGTTTTTCTGATGGGGAAGGGAATGGGGAAAGGAATCCTCCCCAAGATTTCTCCATCCCTCCCCTCTTCGACTCCACACCAGCCCCCTTCTAGACGGTCATCCCTCTGTCGGGGAGGGCTGGCTGGCTGGCTCTTGCTGGGACCCACAAATGGCCAGACTCACCTGCTCCTTTGTTCCAGAGGAGGGGGGCAGGAAAGTAATGCAAGGCTTGTCCCAACTCCCCTCCCACTAAGGGATCAAACACACCATCTCCTAGTGATGGGTCTTCACTGTGATTAAAACTATGCACTTCTGGAACATACATCAGATATAAATAAATTTGTTAGTCTCTAAGGTGCCACAAGTCCTCCTTTTCTTTTTGCGAATACAGACCAACACTGCTACTCTGAAACCATACATCAGACATATCACTCTTTGGACTAGTGGTAGGGTGGCCCATGGTCTAGTTACTGAACTGGCACTCAAGCTCTGGGTTCAGTTGCTGGCTCTGCCCAGGTCTTCCTCCGGGACCTCACGCAAGTCACTGCTTATCACTGTGCCTCATTTGCTCCCCTGTAAAATGGGCATGTCAATGCTTCCTTTTTCTCGCCTTGTGTTTGTGTTTCCTTTTTCAACTCTGAGCTCTTTGTGTCGCTCAGTGTGTGTTTGTATTGCCCTTAGCATCCTGGGGCCTCCAGTCTCAGTTGGGATTTTGAGGCACTACTGTAATACAAATAATAAAAATAATAATATGCATTTGCTATTAATACAAACCATGTGGCTTCCTGAGCCCTAGCGAATGATTACAAGTAAGGTTGTAAAAAGAAAAGGAGTACCGGTGGCACCTTAGAGACTAACAAATTTATTAGAGCATAAGCTTTCGTGAGCTACAGCTCACTTCATCGGATGCATTTGGTGGAAAAAACAGAGGAGACTTTTGTTAGTCTCTAAGGTGCCACCGGTACTCCTTTTCTTTTTGCGAATACAGACTAACACGGCTGCTACTCTGAAACCTGTAAGTAAGGTTGTGTTAGTATACTGACTGTCATCCTTGCAGGCTTAGCAACACTGCATATATAATATTATGGGCATTACCAAGGGGCTTCCCGTGCAAATACCCAAAATAACCTTCAGGCAGGTTATATGTTGTACTCTTGACAAGTTAAATTCTGTCCCGTGCAGCAGAACCTTCCTAATTCTCGTTTCACTTCTCAGCCAATTAGATTCCACAAAAATTAATCCAGCCTCACCCACTCCTCAGCAAACACTGCAACACAGGAATGCCACAGTGAGGTCTCTCATGACTAAGAATTTATTGTTCTTAGAAGTTATTCTGTATGGTGTGCTTACCATGATCAAGTGAAGTATTCCTGTAGATATTGCTCTTCTCTAATAGCTTCACCTCAAAGGTCTTACAATGTTTTACAGACATTACACCACTAATAGCTCCCTAGGGTGCAAATAAGGAAAACTGAAGTGCACTCAGGTTAAGTGTCTTGCCCAGGGTCAAGCAGGGGGTCTGTTGCAAAGTCAGGAAGATGACCCTTACTCTCTACATAATCTGTAACTGCTAGACAATGCTCTCCTTCTCCTAAATGAAAACAAAACACATGTCAAGATAAACCAGCACAGAACCTTTTGTGAGGTGCTATCCTGGACCTGGTCTTTGTATGCGACATGAGACCAAGTTTTCAGAAGGACTTGGTAGAAAAATCACCTAATGTAGAAGGAGGCATTCCTTTTTTTAAATGAGACTTGTGTTGTTTGGAATGCCTGTTACTTCAGGAAGATCCTACCATCTTCCTCCTCTTTAATCTGTTCAGGATACATTCCTTTGCCCTGGTCTGCACTAGGAGTTGAGGTCAAATTTAGCAGCGTTAAATCGATTTAACCTTGCACCTGTCCACACAACGAAGCCCTTTTTCGACTTAAAGGGCTCTTAAAATCGATTTCCTTATTCCACCCCCGACAAGGGGACTAGCGCTGAAATCAGCCTTGCTGGGTCGAATTTGGGGTACTGTGGACACAATTAGACTCCGGGAGCTATCCCAGAGTGCTCCATTGTGACCGCTCTGGACAGCACTCTCAACTCAGATGCACTGGCCAGGTAGACAGGAAAAGGCCCGCAAACTTTTGAATTTCAATTTCCTGTTTGGCCAGCATGGCAAGCTGCAGGTGACCATGCAGAGCTCATCAGGAGAGGTGACCATGATGGAGTCCCAGAATCGCAAAAGAGCTCCAGCATGGACTAAATGGGAGGTATGGGATCTGATCACTGTATGGGGAGAGGAATCCGTGCTATCAGAACTATGTTCCAGTTTTTGAAATGTCAAAACATTTGTCAAAATCTCCCAGGGCATGAAGGACAGAGGCCAGGACAGGGACCCAAAGCAGTGCCGCTTTAAACTTAAGGAGGTGAGGCAAGCCTACCAGAAAACCAGAGAGGCTAACAGCTGCTCCGGGTCAGAGCCCAAAACATGACGCTTCTATGATGAGCTGCATGCCATTTTAGGGGGTTCAGCCACCACTACCCCAGCCGTGTTGTTTGCCTCCTTCAATGGAGATGGAGGCAACATAGAAGCAGGTTTTGGGGACGAGGAAGATGATGAGGAGGAGGTTGTAGATAACTCACCGCAAGCAAGCAGAGAAACCGGTTTTCCCGACAGCCAGGGTGTGTCTCACCCTGGACCTGGAGCCAGTACCCCCCGAACCCACCCAAGGCTGCCTCCCGGACCCACCAGACGGAGAAGGGACCTCTGGTGAGTGTACCTTTTAAAATACTATACAAGGTTTAAAAGCCAGCATGTTTAATGATTAATTTGCCCTGGCATTCGTGGCTCTCCTGGATATACTCCCAAAGCCTTTGCAAAAGGTTTCTGGGGAGGGCAGCCTTATTCAATCCACCATGGTAGGACACTTTACCACTCCAGGACAGTAGCACGTACTTGGGAATCATTGTAGAACAAAGCATTGCAGTGTATGTTTGCTGGCGTTCAAACAACATCCGTTCTTTATCTCTCTGTGTTATCCTAGAGAGTGATATCATTCATAGTCACCTGGTTGAAATAAGGTGCTTTTCTTAAGGGGACATTCAGAAGTGCCTGTTCCTGCTGGGCTGTTTGCCTGTGGCTGAACAGAAATGTTCCCCGCTGTTAGCCATGGGAGGATGGAGGGGCTAGCCACGCGCTGGGGGAAGGCAAAATGCAACCTTGGAACGAAAGCACATGTGCTATGCATGTAATGTTAACAGCAAGGTTTACCATGAAAGAGTGTACCCATTGTTCTATAAAATGTGTCTTTTTAAATACCACTGACCCTTTTTTTTTCTCCACCAGCTGCGTGTGTTTCAAGGATCACAGGATCTTCTCCTTCCCAGAGGCTAGCGAAGATTAGAAGGCGAAAAAAATGCACTCGTGATGAAATGTTCTCTGAGCTCATGCTGTCCTCCCCACTGACAGAGCAAAGATGAATTCGTGGAGGCAGACAATGTCAGAGTGCAGGAAAGCACAAAATGACTGGGAGGAGAGGAGGCGGGTTGAAGAGAGTAAGTAGCGGGCTGAAGAGAAGGCTGAAGCTGAAAGGTGGCGGCAGCATGATGAGAGGAGGCAGGATTCAATGCTGAGGTTGCTGGAGGATCAAACTAATATGCTCCAGTGTATGGTTGAGCTGCAGGAAAGGCAGCAGGAGCACAGACAGCCGCTACAGCCCCTGTGTAACCAACTGCCCTCCTCCCCAAGTTCCATAGCCTCCTTACCCAGATGCCCAAGAACGCAGTGGGGGGGCCTCCGGCCACTCCAACCAAGAGGATTGCCCAAGCAACAGAAAGCTGGCATTCAATAAATTTTAAAGTTTTAAACTTTTAAAGTGCTGTGTGGCTTGTCCTTCCCTCCTCCACCACCCCTCCTGGGCTACCTTAGTAGTTATCCCCCTATTTGTGTGATGAATTAATAAAGAATGCATGAATGTGAAGCAACAATGACTTTATTGCCTCTGCAAGCAGTGATCGAAGGGAGGTGGGAAGGGTGGTTAGCTTACAGGGGAGTAGAGTGAACCAAGGGGTGGGGGGTTTCATCAAGGAGAAACAAACAGAACTTTCACACCGTAGCCTGGCCAGTCATGAAACTGGTTTTCAAAGCTTCTCTGATGCGCACTGCGCCCTCCTGTGCTCTTCTAACCGCCCTGCTGTCGGGTTATGTGTAACCAGCAGCCAGGCAATTTGCCTCAACCTCCCACCCCGCCATAAACGTCTAACCCTTACTCTCACAGATATTGTGGAACACACAGTAAGCAGTAATAACAGTGGGAATATTGGTTTCGCTGAGGTCTAACCGAGTCAGTAAATTACACCAGCGCGCTTTTAAACGTCCAAATGCACATTCTACCACCATTCTGCACTTGCTCGCCTGTAGTTGAACAGCTCCTGACTACTGTCCAGGCTGCCTATGTATGGCTTCATGAGCCATGGCATTAAGGGGTAGGCTGGGTCCCCACGGATAACTATAGGCATTTCAACATCCGCGATGGTAATTTTCTGGTCTGGGAAGAAAGTCCCTTCCTGCAGCTTTTGAAACAGACCAGAGTTCCTGAAGATGCGAGCATCATGTACCTTTTCCGGCCATCCCACGTTGATGTTGGTGAAACGTCCCTTGTGATCCACCAGTGCTTGCAGCACTATTGAAAAGTACCCCTTGCGGTTTATGTACTCGCCAGC
Organism: Dermochelys coriacea; assembly: GCF_009764565.3. NCBI lineage: Eukaryota > Metazoa > Chordata > Testudines > Dermochelyidae > Dermochelys > Dermochelys coriacea. The sequence continues at coordinate 13,818,189 of NC_050084.1, read as the reverse complement.
TTGGTGCTCCAGTGCCAAGATAGGGATATGAGTTCCGTCTGTGGCCCCACCACAGTTAGGGAATCCCATTGCAGCAAACCATCCACTATGACTTGCACATTTCCCAGGGTCACTACCCTTGATATCAGCAGATCTTTGATTGCGTTGGCTACTTGCATCACAGCAGCCCACAATGTAGATTTGCCCACTCCAAACTGATTCCCGACTGACCGGTAGCTGTCTGGCATTGCAAGCTTCTACAGGGCTATTGCCACTCGCTTCTCAACTGTGAAGGTTGCTCTCATCTTGGTATTCTTGCGCCTCAGGGCAGGGGAAAGCAAGTCACAAAGTTCCATGAAAGTGCCCTTACGCGTGCGAAAGTTTCGCAGCCACTGGGAATCATCCCAGACCTGCAACACTATGCGGTCCCACCAGTCTGTGCTTGTTTCCCAGGCCCAGAATTGGTGTTCCACCGCATGAGCCTGCCCCATTAGCATCATGATGCCCACATTGCCAGGGCCCGTGCTTTGAGAGAAGTCTGTGTCCATATCCTCATCACTCTCATCACCACTCTGATGTCGCCTACTCGCCCAGTTTCGCTTTGCCAGGTTCTGGTGCTGCATATACTGCCGGATAATGCATGTGGTGTTTAATGTGCTCCTAATTGCCAAAGTGGTCTGAGCGGGCTCCATGCTTGCCGCGGTATGGCGTCTGCACAGAAAAAAGGCGTGGAACAATTGTCTGCCAGTGCCCTGACAGAGGGAGGGGCGACTAACGACATGGCTTACAGGGTTGACTTACAGGGAATTAAAATCAACAAAGGGGGTGGCTTTGCGAGAAACTGAATGGCCCCCTCAAGGATAGAACTCAAAACCTCAAGGATAGAACACAAAAATGGGTTTAGCAGGCCATTGATTTCACAGAGGGAGGGAGGAGAAAATGAATACAAAACAAATCTGGTCTATTTCTTGTTTTGAGCCACTTCATCTATCTTTATACATCTTGCTGGCAGCAGACTGTGCAGTACGACCGCTAGCCATTGTCATCTCCTGGATGCTCAGCAGAAGACGGTGCAATATGACTACTGACCATCTTCTTCTGCTAGCTGCAGATCAAAAGACAGTGCACTGCCAGTAGGACTCAATCGCCATGAGACGAAACAAGGGAAATGACCTGGCTGAGTCACTCCCATGTTTGCCCAAGCGCCCGGTTAAAAGAGCACCCAGGACTATGTCGACGACAGCTACCAGTCATACTGCACTGTCTGCTGCCAAAAGGCAATAAACTGCTGCTGTGTAGCAATGCAGTACCACGTCTGCCAGCACCCAGGAGACATACGGTGACAGTTAGTTGAACGGGCTCCATGCTTGCCGTGATATGGTGTCTGCACAGGTAACTCAAGAAAAAAGGCGCAAAACGATTGTCTGCCCTTGCTTTCACGGAGGGAGGGAGGGAATGGGGGCCTGATGATATGTACCCAGAACCACCCATGACAATGTTTTAGCCCCATCAGGCACTGGGATTTCTACCCAGAATTCAAATGGGCGGCGGAGACTGCGGGAACTGTGGGATAGCTACCCACAGTGCAACGCTCCGGAAGTCGACAGTTGCCTCGGTACTGTGGACACAGTCCGCTGACTACATGCACTTAGAGCATTTCTGTGGGGACATACACAATCGACTGTATAAAAACACTTTCTACAAAACCGACTTCTATAAATTCGACCTAATTTTGTAGTGTAGACATACCCTTTGACTATCTTCATATGGTGTCTGGCCATGGACAGAGAAGCCTCTGTAAAGGAGGATGGGGGCTGTGTAAAAATTAAACATATAAATACCCTTCAGTTTGGGGAACGTGCTCCCCACACCAGCCCTGCCAGAGCTGAATTAGGAGCGGTGGTCTCAACTAGCCAATTAAGCTGCAAATGGGGGAGATTTAGGCTGTGTGGAGGGAGCTAATTAGAAGGAAGCTTACCTGTGAGGGTATAGGTGCGGCTTCTATAAAGCCAGGAGGACAAGAGGCAGGGAGGAAATATGTAGTCCTTCTCCTTAGGTAAGGGGGAAGGAGTCTAGGGCTCTGAACAGTGATGTTCATATAGGTGCAGATATTAAGTGTTCATGACGAGGCTGTGCAGTAGAACTCATAATAGAGGGAGGCCCTGGGTTCCCCCACCAGCCACCGGAGAGCGCTACCGCTAAGGGCAGCAAATAGGAAGACAGCAGGAGTGACATAGTCAGGGCAGTGGGTATGAGGATTGTCAGATGTTGCTTGTGGAGAGAGACTTAGAAAGACCACCGCAGAAGGGGAAACCACTTCATGGCCTGGCTAGAAGGCTGAGTCATGAAGAGGAGGCTGCAGCTCCTGAAAGGAGAGGGACCACAGAGAGAGGGAAGGGGCATTGGCCTGGCCGAGCTAAATCCCAGAACTTCCAAGAGGAGGAGCTGTACAGTGGTGAGTAGACACTCCCGTCACAAAACTCATTTTCAGATTGCCTTTAATTTGAGGGTTTGGGTTTTTTTTAAAGTCTCAAAGAGCTTATTTGCAGAACCAGGCAGCAGCAGAATGCTTAATTACAGGCTCTTTCATCGCTGTAGCTTCGGTTATTAATGTTTGCAATACCTCATCAAGGGCTAATTAAGCAACTCACTTTATAAAGCAGGCATGAGGGAATTGGGGCTACAGAACACTTGTTTAAATAGTACAAAGCAACTCTTTATTTTAGCTGACCAACCATTATGATTTTCCCTGTACTTTTGGCAGTAGCAGTAGGACTAATAAATGTATGTGTTGGCAGTGTGGGTGCTCCGACTATAATTGAGTTTCAGATAACAAACGCTTCTAAATGATTTATTGTGCCTTTGATAACTGAAGGAATTTATTTTCAAAGTGATGTGTGGATAACACTCACTTAAGTTAATATAGAGCCTTTCATCCTGACGGATACCAGTGTTGTGTTACAAACTATATGCAGGGATCATTTCACCCACCATGAAAATGCAGCCTTCTCTGTTTTGAACACAGTAACTGTTGAGCAGCATACAGCAATCCTGCCCAGTAGTTTAGGAGAGGAAGTTAAGAAGAACTGAATTGAGTTTAGCCAGGCTGACTATTCACATGAGCTTGTGTTCGGCCAGCCCACCGATGGTTAACATCCCTTTTCTTATAAAAATTGTCATAGGAACACTAATGATCACAAGTGGCCGGAACATCACTTTTTAAATCTCATCCAACAGACACACGGCCATATATTCAACTGGTGTAAATCAGGGCCAATTTACATGAGCTGAGGATCTGGACCAGTATGTGCACAAATCTTCCATTTAATTTTGGGGGCTTTTAATTGTCTCTGATACTGGGTGAGAGAAGAGTAGCAGGGAAGAGAGTCGGACATGAAATTCTCCAGGGAAGGATAACAAGGAAATGGGGCCTCTTTCTAACTTCTCCTTGACCCCAAACTGTGCCAGATCCCTGTGAAAACTGCCAAGACACTGAGATAAGCAGCACTCACATTCAGCTATGCTGTAGATACTTGTGCAGCGAGAGGTGCCTCTGAAGATTAGTCAAAGCCAAATGTTAGAATTTTGGCTAAAATTCTGCCACATACTTATTCCCAGTAAGATTTCACTACTGCCCTAGAATCTGGTGTACTATTTGGAAATCATACCCCAAACTATCTAGGTATTCTGAATCTAGCTAGTAGTTTCCATTCTGGCTGATTCATCTGGTATGTAGTCTCTCACATGCATTATGTGGGCGTCCTATTGGAAATGCATTTTGTTTACCCGCCTGTAATAGACAATTAGAATCAAGTGTTTCCACGGAATGAATAAAGGAGTTCACAAGTAAGAATGTGAGGTACTCCAGATGTCTCTGCTAGTAAGTGATAATTGGCAACTGTAAGTGTACACGAATACTGAACACGTAAAATATTTTGACTAAAACAGGCTAAATTTTTTAACGATGATTTTATAAGAGCCATGATGGTGCGGGGGGGTTGTTTTGATGCACTAATGCAATCCAGAGTGCTCATTAATGTTTCATTTTTGGATTAAAAAAAATAAAATAGCCTCTAGGAGTGTAGTCTTAGGCTCAAGAAAAACAAATCAAACATCTGTCTACAGTATTTAATCCATTTGTAGAATGCCCATTACTGGTGGCATCTAAGTGTGGTAGAATTGCTAATCCTGTAGACATTAGTGTCGCTGTATTTGTCTAGGTGGTTTTGTTCATGAATTAACTGTTTCAAGAGGTTCTGCGAAATGGGTGTGGAATATGCAATTTTTCACTACTAGGTCACTGCGTTTTAGAGTCATGGAAATGTAAGACTAGAAAGTACCTCGAGAGGTCATCTAGCCCTGTGCTGAGACAGGACCAAGATACTTAGACCATAATACTCAAGTTGGAAGTGAGTCAAATACATATTCATGGTAAAAATTCATTTGTGTTTGGTAAAAGTTTCAGGTTTTCTGAAATAAAAAATATTTTAGACTTAGGGTTTTTGTTGAAAAACTGAAAAATATTTGCAGGAAATGTTGAACATTTCCTGTGGAAAATAACTGCCATTTTTTAACCAGCTTTAGAAGTGAGTGACTAAAAGCCAGTGTCTATTTTTCATATGTCCACTCATCAGTATCTGAGGTCTTTCACAATGTCTTTTATCTCAAGTTTCAGAGTAGCAGCCATGTTAGTCTGTATTCGCAAAAAGAAAAGAAGTACTTGTGGCACCTTAGAGACTAACAAATTTATTAGAGCATAAGCTTTCGTGAGCTACAGCTCACTTCATCGGATGCATTTGGTGGAAAAAACAGAGGAGAGATTTATATACACACACACAGAGAACATGAAACAATGGGTTTATCATACACACTGTAAGGAGAGTGATCACTTAAGATAAGCCATCACCAACAGCAGGGGGGGGGAAGGAGGAAAACCTTTCATGGTGACAAGCAGGTAGGCTAATTCCAGCAGTTAACAAGAATATCAGAGGAACAGTGGGGGGTGGGGTGGGAGGGAGAAATACCATGGGGAAATAGTTTTACTTTGTGTAATGACTCATCCATTCCCAGTCTCTATTCAAGCCTAAGTTAATTGTATCCAGTTTGCAAATTAATTCCAATTCAGCAGTCTCTCGTTGGAGTCTGTTTTTGAAGCTTTTTTGTTGAAGTATAGCCACTCTTAGGTCTGTGATCGAGTGACCAGAGAGATTGAAGTGTTCTCCAACTGGTTTTTGAATGTTATAATTCTTGACGTCTGATTTGTGTCCATTCATTCTTTTACGTAGAGACTGTCCAGTTTGGCCAATGTACATGGCAGAGGGGCATTGCTGGCACATGATGGCATATATCACATTGGTAGATGCGCAGGTGAACGAGCCTCTGATAGTGTGGCTGATGTGATTAGGCCCTATGATGGTATCCCCTGAATAGATATGTGGACAGAGTTGGCAACGGGCTTTGTTGCAAGGATAGGTTCCTGGGTTAGTGGTTCTGTTGTGTGGTGTGTGGTTGCTGGTGAGTATTTGCTTCAGATTGGGGGGCTGTCTGTAAGCAAGGACTGGTCTGTCTCCCAACATCTGAGAGAGCGATGGCTCGTCCTTCAGGATAGGTTGTAGATCCTTGATGATGCGTTGGAGGGGTTTTAGTTGGGGGCTGAAGGTGATGGCTAGTGGCGTTCTGTTGTTTTCTTTGTTGGGCCTGTCCTGTAGTAGGTGACTTCTGGGTACTCTTCTGGCTCTGTCAATCTGTTTCTTCACTTCAGCAGGTGGGTACTGTAGTTGTAGGAATGCATGATAGAGATCTTGTAGGTGTTTGTCTCTGTCTGAGGGGTTGGAGCAAATGCGGTTATATCGTAGCGCTTGGCTGTAGACAATGGATCGAGTGGTATGATCTGGATGAAAGCTAGAGGCATGTAGGTAGGAATAGCGGTCAGTAGGTTTCCGATATAGGGTGGTGTTTATGTGACCATCGCTTATTAGCACCGTAGTGTCCAGGAAGTGGATCTCTTGTGTGGACTGGTCCAGGCTGAGGTTGATGGTGGGATGGAAATTGTTGAAATCATGGTGGAATTCCTCAAGAGCTTCTTTTCCATGGGTCCAGATGATGAAGATGTCATCAATGTAGCGCAAGTAGAGTAGGGGCATTAGGGAACGAGAGCTGAGGAAGCGTTGTTCTAAGTCAGCCATAAAAATGTTGGCATACTGTGGGGCCATGCGGGTACCCATCGCAGTGCCGCTGATTTGAAGGTATACATGACAGCAGGATTGTCTGGCTATGTAGACTCCCTCCTCAGGCCCTTCGTTACCAGCACTCCCAGCTATCTTCGAGACACCACCGATTTCCTGAGGAAACTACAGTCCATTGGTGATCTTCCTAAAAACACCATCCTAGCCACTATGGATGTAGAAGCCCTCTACACCAACATTCCACACAAAGATGGACTACAAGCCGTCAGGAACAGTATCCCCGATACTGTCACGGCTAACCTGGTGGCAGAACTTTGTGACTTTGTCCTGACCCATAACTATTTCACATTTGGTGACAATGTATACCTTCAAATCAGCGGCACTGCGATAGGGTACCCGCATGGCCCCACAGTATGCCAACATTTTTATGGCTGACTTAGAACAACGCTTCCTCAGCTCTCGTTCCCTAATGCCCCTACTCTACTTGCGCTACATTGATGACATCTTCATCATCTGGACCCATGGAAAAGAAGCTCTTGAGGAATTCCACCATGATTTCAACAATTTCCATCCCACCATCAACCTCAGCCTGGACCAGTCCACACAAGAGATCCACTTCCTGGACACTACGGTGCTAATAAGCGATGGTCACATAAACACCACCCTATATCGGAAACCTACTGACCGCTATTCCTACCTACATGCCTCTAGCTTTCATCCAGATCATACCACTCGATCCATTGTCTACAGCCAAGCGCTACGATATAACCGCATTTGCTCCAACCCCTCAGACAGAGACAAACACCTACAAGATCTCTATCATGCATTCCTACAACTACAGTACCCACCTGCTGAAGTGAAGAAACAGATTGACAGAGCCAGAAGAGTACCCAGAAGTCACCTACTACAGGACAGGCCCAACAAAGAAAACAACAGAACGCCACTAGCCATCACCTTCAGCCCCCAACTAAAACCCCTCCAACGCATCATCAAGGATCTACAACCTATCCTGAAGGACGAGCCATCGCTCTCTCAGATCTTGGGAGACAGACCAGTCCTTGCTTACAGACAGCCCCCCAATCTGAAGCAAATACTCACCAGCAACCACACACCACACAACAGAACCACTAACCCAGGAACCTATCCTTGCAACAAAGCCCGTTGCCAACTCTGTCCACATATCTATTCAGGGGATACCATCATAGGGCCTAATCACATCAGCCACACTATCAGAGGCTCGTTCACCTGCGCATCTACCAATGTGATATATGCCATCATGTGCCAGCAATGCCCCTCTGCCATGTACATTGGCCAAACTGGACAGTCTCTACGTAAAAGAATGAATGGACACAAATCAGACAGTCAAGAATTATAACATTCAAAAACCAGTTGGAGAACACTTCAATCTCTCTGGTCACTCGATCACAGACCTAAGAGTGGCTATACTTCAACAAAAAAGCTTCAAAAACAGACTCCAACGAGAGACTGCTGAATTGGAATTAATTTGCAAACTGGATACAATTAACTTAGGCTTGAATAGAGACTGGGAATGGATGAGTCATTACACAAAGTAAAACTATTTCCCCATGGTATTTCTCCCTCCCACCCCACCCCCCACTGTTCCTCTGATATTCTTGTTAACTGCTGGAATTAGCCTACCTGCTTGTCACCATGAAAGGTTTTCCTCCTTCCCCCCCCTGCTGTTGGTGATGGCTTATCTTAAGTGATCACTCTCCTTACAGTGTGTATGATAAACCCATTGTTTCAAGTTCTCTGTGTGTGTGTATATAAATCTCTCCTCTGTTTTTTCCACCAAATGCATCCGATGAAGTGAGCTGTAGCTCACGAAAGCTTATGCTCTAATAAATTTGTTAGTCTCTAAGGTGCCACAAGTACTTCTTTTCTTTTATCTCAAGGACTCCCTCCTTTGATTCTATCTACCTACTTAGCTGCTGTTTCAGTTGATCCTCTTCCTCCTTTTCTTTCCTCCTACTCTACTCCTTTGTCTGTTCTCATAATTTCCAGTGTTTGTCCAAGTTGCATGTTTTGTGAGTCAGGGACCTGTTTCTGCAGACATATGGGGCTATGGGAATAATTGCTGGCCTATGTGGAATGAATTTTGGACTCAGTCAAATTCCTAGTGGACAACATCTGTGTCATGGAAAGCACTTTCATCACAACTTCGTCCCTTGTCACCAGCCTCAACAAGGTCCAGGAACTGAATGGTCATGGAGGATTGAGTTGGTTGCTCTAGTAGAGTTTGGTGTACGTTGTCAATGCATGGTATGGGTGGAGTGACCAGAAAGCAAGTGTGAAAAATTGGGATGGGATGGGGGGTAATAGGCATCTATATAAGACACAGCCCCAAATATTGTGATAGTCTCTATAAAATTTGGACATCTGGTCATCTTCCCCCAGGTATGGGGAAGTTTGTACTGTCTTTGCCTGCGCTGCATTTCTTCTATAGGTCTGTGCAGCCACAACTTTCAGGATCACTAAATAAATGTTGTTTGTTTTGGGGTGGGGGGTTGTTTGTTTTTTTAAAGACAGTGCTCCTCCTCTCAAATCCGCAAACTGAGGCAATAGAAAACTTCAAAGGCTATGACATTTAAATAGATTAGCTTAGTGAGTAAATCTTAATGTAGTTTTGGGAATCAAGCTTCAAAATCCTCCATTTGGTCCCTTTAGACACTGCGGCTGATGCTTTTCTATATGATATTCAGCAAGAAGCATTGTTCACTCAAAGTGAGTCGAGTGCCTTCATCAAATTGAATAACAAAAGTTAATCTTTCTCCTTTCATCTGTTACTACTTTGGTTCTAAGCAATAGCTTTATAGGCCACCACCCTTTTTAGCATGCCAGGCATTTTCCCCATCTCTTTATCTTCCTATTTTCCTTTACGTCCTTATCCTTCTTCTTTAGACAGACTCATTTACAGTGACCACTGTGCTGGGGATGCAGAGCAGCCAGACCAGGGAGTTTTAAGACAGACTAACAAATTTATTAGAGCATAAGCTTTCGTGAGCGATGCTGTAGCTCACGAAAGCTTATGCTCTAATAAATTTGTTAGTCTCTAAGGTGCCACAAGTACTCCTTTTCTTTTTGCGAATACAGACTAACACGGCTGCTACTCTGAAACCTGTCATTAAGACAGACTGTGTGCCTTGGCTTTATCTGCCTTTGCTCCCTGTTAATCACCATTGCAGAGAAAAGGGGGCTTTATGTTTCCAGTGATGGTAGGATAAAGCAAGTTATCAGCACTCCATCTCACTTATTCCAGTCTCGTGATTCACATTGGAAAGTGTGAAAGTTAGTCCTAAAGATCGCACTAGATACCAACTCAGCAAACTCTTTCACTAGGCTAATCCTCCCACTTCACAAAATTGAGCAAAAGAAATGAGACACCACACCAGCGCCAAGTGGCCCAATCATACTTGGGTGTGGACCAAGAAATCCACTAAAGTGTTTGGTTTCAGAGTAGCAGCCGTGTTGGTCTGTATTCGCAAAAAGAAAAGGAGTACTTGAGGCACCTTAGAGACTAACAAATTTATTTGAGCATAAGCTGTCGTGAGCTACAGCTCACTTCATCGGATGCATTCGGTGGAAAATGCATCCGATAAAGTGAGCTGTAGCTCACGAAAGCTTATGCTCAAATAAATTTGTTAGTCTCTAAGGTGCCACAAGTACTCCTTTTCTTTTTACTAAAGTGTTTGTTCACTGATCCTTTTTTATCTTCAGCACAGTCACAAAGCTTAAACACTTCAGTGAACACATGCTCACCTGTGGTGCTAAAGGAGGTGTGGATGAGACTTCAAGCAGGACTGGCACAGGGAAATGGCTTTAAACAGATGGCTAACAAGACTGTGACCTCGCCCAAATCCTTGTATTCCCTTTAACCACTGCTTTGGAGGTCCTACTCCAGCATCATGATGTATATCGTCTGATGGTCTTCTCACTTCACTTACAATGCAACTGCATTGGCTTGAGTGGAATTACTCCTGATACACCCTGGTCTGAGCGAGTGGCAAAGCAGGCCCAGAAACCTGCACTAGGGACTCTATTTCTCATGGAGAAACCCCTTTCTTAAGCAGTGCCCTTAATGTATTCCATTGTGCTCTCCAGAATAGCACCTTTGGTGCAACCTTTGGTTAAAGACCAGTCAGGCAGCCAGTTTTCTGGGTCTTGATTTGGTCATTTTAATCTAAGTTCCACTGTATTACCTGGTCTGGGACAGAGTCATAAACAAACCTCTTTCACTTATTTATAGGGGTACATTCCTTCTGCACTGGGGTTCTTGCAACCTGTTTGTTGAGGGAAATGCTAGTTTAATTAGATCTGAAGAAGAACTCTGTGGTCTTTCACTGACAGAAGTTGGTCCAATAAAAGATTATCTCATCCACCTTGTGTGTCTCTGAACAATCACATGTATGTTTCAACATACTGTAAAGGTGGCAAGATCTGGGCATTTAAGTTTCTTTGGTGCTCATTACTGTAGTACCTGAGCATTTAATAATATTAAACGTGCAGCAAATTGCCTCTGCAGTGCAGCTTTTCTCCATTTGTCCTTAAGCTGGTCCCATACAGCGAGATGGTGATTCTTTTTCTGTTGAGTGTCTCATGCCAGCTGCTAGTTTAGGCAGATAAATCCTGTGGCTCATGCTAAAAGGGCAAGATCTGGGGCACAAAATCGTGTTGTGTGCACTGAAGAAAAGTTGTGAGGTGAAATTTCCTATCAATAGGTACACGTGGGTAATTGCTATACCTGGAATCTTTTTCCTTCACTTAGGCCTCTAATAAGTCAAGTTAAAAGACTTTACCTAAAGTATTTTTGCCCCCTCTTACCATTTGCACTTAATTATTTTTAGGACTGCTAGGTAATTATTTGCAGATGGCAATGGAGGACCAGGAATGTCTTTCATGCTTTTTTTTATGGTCTGCAGCCAATAGATTTAAGAGTTGGAATGAAATCACCAGGGACTGAGCTGAGACTGCCAAACTCATTCCACTTAGATCCAGATTGTGTCTCCTTTTTACTTTGGTGGGCGGTTACTCACGAGCAGCCCCACTGCATACCAGATGACCAATGGCAATCAAGGGTTCACAGTCAGGCCCTAAATTGGTCATTCTCAGCTCATTGCTATAAAACTACACCACTGACTTCAGTGGAATCGCTTATGTGAGTAACTGCTCACCAGTGTGAGCTGGGGGTTCGCCATTCAGCCCTTATAGAACCGGCTACATTTGAAAGCTTTTATTGACTGAGTAACCCAGTTCCCATTTTTTCTGCCATCTTCCAGTTTCTGTGAACTGACATGTCTGAAAACTTTTAAAAACCAAGAAGTTTTACTCTGTCAGTTTTCTTTTACTGTGTTCTATATGCTGTATATAACTGACTGATGAGGTCAGAAAATCTGTAAGCATTAGGACAGCCACAGTTGTGGCTGTGTAATTCTGATTATGAATGTATTTGCGCAACTTGTTTTGTTTCTGTAGTTACGGCAAATACAGTAATATCTGGGAGGGAGCTGTGTGAAACTACCACTGCCCTAAAATGCATTCTTCTTCTTTTTTAGAGGCAGAGAACAGTAACAGAACTTTTTTCTTCCTTTCACAAAGCCTGACTCCTAAGTGAATCGGAACTGTTGTGCACTATACTGTGGGATTATTATCCTGCATATTTGTCACTTAACACACAGAACGAAATAAAAAAATTAATTTTGAAAGTGGGCTTCAGATAATTAGCATGTACCAGACAAGGGTCATTATTTTGCTGAGAATTGAAATCTAGCTCTTTGTTAACCATCCGTCAATGAAGACAGTCTTTTTTTTTTCTTTGAATTATTTCTTGTTTACAGTATTGTTCATATCTTCAGTATGATCTCTTGAACGCTCTTATTTATTTACTCTACTTTGCTGGTCTGGTCACCATGTTTCAAATTTTGATGTGGTAATGATCGTATTAATCAACATTTTGAGGAGGGATAATTGTCCATGAGAATTGTTCCCTCCCCCCTCCATTTTTATACCAATTTATGTATATTTCAGTGAGAATCTTAAAAGGATTTGGAAGTCTCTTCCATTGACTGGACATCTTAGTCCTTATTCAGTGCTTATTGAAGTCATTTCACTGGGGATTGCCTCAGTCCTAAAATGTGCTATTTGTTGTATAGGCACATGGTAAACCACACTTACTACATCAAAGAGCTTATAATGTAGAAGACAAGCCTTCACATGTGTAAATCACTGCAAATTAAGGGCTGGTCTATACTACAAAACTCGGGAGATTTCACTGCTTCACTCAGGGCTGTGAAAATTTTCATACCTTAGGTTGTCTGAATTTCATCACACAAGCCACGGTGGAGATGATACTAGGTTGATGTAAGAATTCTTCCATTGTCCTAGCTGATGCCTCTCAGAGGTGGATTTACTACAATGACAGAAGAACCCCTTCCAATGCGGTAATGTGTCTACGCTACAGCAGAGCAGGTGCAGCCATGCAGCTGTAGCATTTCTGTTGTAGAGATATCCTAAGATAGGGTGTGAATTTAAGGCAGTATAGCCAGTCCTGAGTAACTCCATGTGGACATTCTTATTCTGGAATAAGAGTGTCTTTTTACAGTTGAATCTATTTAAAAATGGATTCAACTACATTCAGGGCATCTATCACAGTTATTCAGGAATAAGTCTGTGGGCAGACACCAGAAATATTAGGTGAAGGGTGGTGTGGGTATGTGGGCAGGGGCGGAATTGGGATTCAACATACAAGTAGAGTGGTCAGGTTGATGAACGCATGCATTACAAACCCATTACTCTCAGGTGTAAGGCTCTAGATTGATTTTTCATAGGTACCAACATAGTGCAATATAATATCTTTAAAGATATTTGAAAAATGCTATATTTCCATGGAAAATGTCAAACTAGATGAAGAAAATTATGTTCAGTATTTCTGTTTTTTGACAACTTGGAAACAAAACCTTCAGTTTTCTTTTCCTTTTCTCCTTTAAGAAGAAAAGGGGCAGAAAAGTGAAGGGTAACAAAAACAACCGAACCCTGAAGACAAGTTTTTCCATTTTCATCCAAAAATAGAAAAATTGACTAAAATGAAAAATTTAACTTTGGTCTAAAAGCCATCTTTTGGCTAGACATTTGTATTGTTTTTGAAATAAAACAACCAACCTTTAACCAGCTGTAATTGTCTTAAATAATATTTTATAGCTAGGTACACTCAATCCTGCCTCAGCATGGAGGGGTGGACTAGAGGAACCTCTGAGGTCCCTTTCGGCCCTATGTTTCTATGACTTCATGATTTGGGAGCTATGTAAATTCAGATTAATTTAATATTATTCTGCGTGGGCCCAGGTGCCTGTCCATACAAAGCTTTGTGCAGGACCAAAGTCCTAGACCAGTGATTCTCAGACCTCAGTGGTTCAGGAGCCAAGTTAGTGTTCAACATTACCCAAAAGAGCATCAGTCGTGTGAATTAATTTTAATTCACTACAGTACTACAGTAGAACCTCAGTTTCGAACACCAGAGTTACGAACTGACCAGTCAACCACACACCTCATTTGGAACCGGAAGTACACAACGAGACAGCAGAAGAGAAGGGGCCAGGGAGGGAGGGGGGAGAAGCAAGTACAGTACTGTTAAACATAAACTACTTTAAAAAGGAAAGCAGCATTTTTCTTCTGTATAGTAAAGTTTCAAAGCTGAATCAAGTCAATGTTCAGTGGTCAACTTTTGAAAGAATGTTCAGATTTACAAATGTTTCAGTTACGAAGAACCTCCATTCCCAATGTGCTTATAACTGAGGCTCTACTGTATTCATGTTTAAACAGTATGATAGGAAATATTCAATGTGTGTATATATTTTCTCAGCAAATAAGTTAATAACTTAATTGGATAATAACACAGAAAAAGCATGCTGACTGGTTGTTAATTAAATCACAGCATTTTAATATTCTGTGCTGCAAAGAGCCGCAGGAGACACATTAGAGGGCCACTTGCGGCTCACTAGCCGCAGTCTGAGTATCACTGCCATAGATACAGACAATGGTTCTGGCCCCAAAGAGCTTAGTCCTGCAAACAAGGTTGCTAGTGCACCTCAAAGAGTGTCTGAGGCATATAAAGAGCATTAGTCTTTGAAAGCTGAATCATCTTTCCGTGTTAAGGGTATCTATCTCCAAGTAATTATACAGAGATCAACACAGTCAGTGACAACCAATGTGCTAGCAATTCAAGTTCACCTTCTCATTTCATGGTAGCATGGGGATGAGTAATTCTAAATAGCTCTAAAGACATTTAAAAGCACCCAAACCATGACAGACAGAATACAGCAAATGAGAACAAGGTAAGTAGTTATATGCTTTGTGAACATGTACAAAAACCTATTATCCTTGGTACAATGTGTAATGTTAATAACCACAAATTCTGTGTGTGTGCCTGCACACATGCTTGTAATGCACTGCTTTGCCTCAGAGACTTTTGCTTGGTGGTAACAAGTCTGATCTTTTCTTTTCCTTCAAATGTTAAAGGCTTAGGCTGCCTTATCAGGAGATGGGCAAGCTCAGGAATGATGAAAATAGACACATGGAAGCACAGTGATTGGTTTCCACAGGGAATTAGGCATTTGAAAATATTTTTTGAACCACTTCATTATGGGAAGGAGATTCCTTCTCTCTAACTTCAGAAAGAAGGCTTGAAATTAAGAGAGACACTGTGGAGAAATAATGACAATTTCAGAGTAGCAGCCATATTAATCTGTATTCGCAAAAAGAAAAGGAGTACTTGTGGCACCTTAGAGACTAACATATTTATTTGAGCATAAGCTTTCGTGAGTTACATGCATCCAATGAAGTGAGCTGTAGTTCACTAAAGCTTATGCTCAAATAAATTTGTTAGTCTCTAAGGTGCCACAAGTCCTCCTTTTCTTTTTGTGGAGAAATAGTCAACACCCACAGGCATCTCTGCCAAAGAAGCCAGAGCCATGGCAAGCACACAAATAGCCTCTTCCTTTGCCCCCGGTGTGGCATGCATAACTGTGCTTAAATTCTATTGATTGCTAACTTACAACGAAGGTCAATGTGCATGCTTCTAGTTAAACTAATGAACAGAAGTTCACAAATTACACCTCAGACCCAAAGCAGTGTGTCCCTCTATGGATCTCCAGACCTGAAGTACTCTGTGAAGCTCGAAAGATTTTCTTCTGCCAACAGAAGTTGGTCCAGTAAAGATATTACTTGCTATCACATTGCGATTTAAATCTTGTTACTGTGATCCATGCTTTTGTCACCTCTAGACTGAAGTGCTGCAGTGTGCCATATCTGCAACTACAGCTTAGGAGCCTGATCCAAAGCCCGTTGAAGTCAATAGGGGTGTGTCTATCGACTCCGACAAGCTATGGCTCAGGCTGGAAGGCTTTTTAGAGGCTGGTGCAGAACATGGCCGCCTGTTTAACAGCGAGTCTACACGAGAAGCGCTACAGTGGTGTAGCTGCACCCAATGCAGTTGTGTCACTGTAGCAGGTCTGGTCATTACACAAAGTAAAACTATTTCCCCATGTTTATTCCGCCCCCACCCCCCACTGTTCCTCAGACATTCTTGTCAACTGCTGGAAATGGCCCACCTTGATTATCACTACAAAAGGTTTTTTTCCCCTGCTCTCCTGCTGGTAATAGCTCACCTTAAGTGATCACTCTCGTTACAGTGTGTGTGGTAATACCCATTGTTTCATGTTCTCTATGTATATAAATCTCCCCACTGTATTTTCCATTGAATGCATCCGATGAAGTGAGCTGTAGCTCACAAAAGCTTATGCTCAAATAAATTTGTTAATTTCTAAGGTGCCACAAGTACTCCTTTTCTTTTTGCGAATACAGACTAACACGGCTGCTACTCTGAAACCTGACATAACCTGTAATGTAGGGAATCCCATGGTGGGCATATGACATCCTGCGGTATGCTGTGACAGGCATTGTGATGGTATAAAAATCCTACACTGGGCAACAAGGGGTTAGGGAGCAGCCAGCCCTGCCCCACCACAACCGCAAGAGATGCACGGAGTGGATGAGGAGTTAAAAGGAGCAGAACAGCTCCTTTGTGAGCAGGCAAGGAAAGGGACCTCTACCTTGCAGCTCCTGAGAAAAGGGTTGAGGGAAGGCAGGATCTCTCCCTCACGCTTGCCTGAAGGCCCTTCCCCGATGGAAGGTTGTACCTAGACAGGGAGGCATTTCCCCTTCCCCTACTAACCCAGTTTTGGTGTTGATTCCCCATATTTATGGACTACCCCTGAAGGGGAAGGCCTGGAACTGACCTGGCCAGAGGGCCAACCTGCATTCCTCAAAAGGGGGAGAACTACCATACCATGCTCGGCTGTGAAGAGATACCAAGTGGTGAGCTGACGCCCTTCACTTCCTCCTGTGATCGACTTCAAACTTCGGACAATGGTGAAGTGATAGGAGGTGACCCAGGGAGGGCAGCCTTAAGGCGCTCTTGAGCGTCAGACCTTGTGTGGCCTTCACAAGGCCCTGGGCCAGAACCCTGTAGAGTGGGAGGGCCTAGGCTTCCCTACCAAAACGTCTCACTGCATGTTGAAGGGCCTAAGCTCAGACCACTAGGCAATGCTTCCCATGACCAAAGACCATCACAGACATGCAATTCTATACTTGCATGCAAATGCCATGCTCCATCTCTGGAGCCCTGCATGAATACAAATGTACACCCACAGATGCAGATATAAATCAGTATCCACGGAACCGCAGGGCTCTCCCAGGAACCACAGCAGGGAAAGGAGCAGAACATGGGGCTGCCACTCCCAGGAATCAGTGCCCTGCACTGGCAGCTCGTACAGCACAGCTGTACCCCAGCCCCACCCACTGGGATGGGCACTATGCTCACTGGCAGCTGTCCCTGGTCACACTCTTGTGTTCAAGCAGCATGCACGCCCCCCAAACAGGAGACAGACATCCATGTGGAAGGGATGGGGGGGACATTAGGGCAGTACCACGCTGGAGGAGCACCCCTGGGAGTGGCAGCCCCATGTTTTTCTCCTTTCACCACTACGGTTCCCAGGAGAGCCCTGCGGTTCTGCGGATATAAAGTTGTATCTGTGCCGGGTGTAGTGATCTCACATGGACAGTGTGTGCGCGGTCATGCTGTGCAGAGGACAGCATTTTGTTCTACAGAAATGGTACCTTCCAAGCGCATGTGAATGCCAGACGGAATCCTCCCACGAGCACAGCTGATCCTGGCATTTACAATGCATGCCTTGCGAACACAGATGGCATGCCACTGGATCACAGCTTCGTGATCTGCAGCGGTTGCCCACTGGCCTCCAGGTGGAATGTAAGGTGATGTGTTTGACCTATAAGTCCCTGAATGGCCTAGGACTGTCTTACCTAAGAGACTATCCTTGTCCTGTTCAACACTACTGCTGCAGAGCTCAGTGGAGGTACTTGAGTTGGAGCCTTTTTGCTGTATGTAAGCGGGGGAATAGTCCCGCTATTGTGGGGAACTTTCCTGGCTTCTGCACTGTCCCAGTGAAGTGGGCTAGCGAAAGGATCTGAGTCCTCGCTCCAACTTCCTTTACCCAGTGGCCTCGCTGCCCTTGAGCCCTTCCACTCTCCTGTCTGGCAGAGTCCTCGTAATCCCAACAAGGCTGGGCCCAGGATTCCTGGGGGGCTCGACCCCAACCCTGCTGTGGTCACCTAGGCCAGAGGCTAGGGTGTCCCCACTCCGGGTTACTCTCTCTGCACTGGGCACTTCTCTGACCCAATGACCATTACATACAATTTAAAGCAAATGCAAGTTATTTAATCACAATTACTTTTTAAAAGAATAAGGAAAAAATGGGAAAGGTTAAAGGAAACACATTAGCCCGCTCTGTGGCAGGGAACATCACAAACAGCGTCTCTGGAACGTCAGGGCAGTTCTCAGTCTGTTCCTTGTAAGTCCCAGGCCTTCTTCTCAGGCCCCGGCTGTGCTGCAGGGATGCTGTGGGTTGGACACTTGCTCTGGTGGTGGCCACATGCTCTCAGGCTCTAAGCGGTAGGACCCTTCTTCCCAGTGTCGCCCCCGCCCTGTCAGGGTTATGATCCAAGCCTGGCCTGCAGAGTCCCTTGGCTGAGGCGTCTCCCTGTGCTGGGCCCACTGCCCCCCTCGCTCTCCCCAGCTGCTCACTGCACCCAGCACCGGACTGCTCCAGCCCCAGCTGCACCACTCGGTCTCTGCATTTTTGCTGCGGCTGCTGCTCTGCCTCCAGTTCCCTGGGCTGCTTCTTTGGCCCCTCTGCCTCTGGTTGCTGCAGCTCTGCTCCCAGGACAGGTCTGCTCCGCAGGCTGCTTCTGTGACTCTGCTCCCAGCACTGACCTGCTTCCTGGGCTGCTTTTCTGGCCCCTCTGGCTCTGGTTGCTGCAGCTCTGCTCCCAGGGCAAGTCTGCTCTCTCTGGGCTGTGCCTCTGGCTTTGGGGCTGCAGCTCTGCTCCCAGGACAGGGTCTGCTCTCTCTAGATCTGGCACAGCTCTGCTCCCCAGCTCAGCTTGGGCCGCTGCTTTCTCCTTAGCTCGGCCCCACTCAGTCTGACCCAGGCAAATCCAGCTCACATGGAGGACAGGACCTCCCTGGCCTCCTGACTCCCTGATTAGCCTGCCCGCCCTGTCTTTCAGGTTGACCTGGAACATTGGCCTCTCCCCATTGTTCCTGGGGACTGTCAGTCACAGAGTCCTGATTTCCCATTGACCCTTCCCCTTTTGGTACTAGAAGCTAGCAACTAAAACACCCGCACTGAATGTTAGTAAGGGGGCAACAGTCCTCTTACATGTAGAAAAGTAGGTGCTGCTCTGGCAGGGAACTTTTGCTGAGCATCTCTCAACTTTGGACTTCACTTTCTCGCTCTGAAATAGCTCTAGGCCTGCTTCAAAGTGCATCTTTTCTAACAGGGCTCTGGAATGGTCTTGAGAGGGGTTTCCAGTTGCATTTAGGAGGAAATATTTTAATTTTGTTTTCCCTCCCCTGTTGATTGTATGGATTTGCAGGGGTGGGGAGGGAAAGCATGTGCTCAGTGACTGGGTTATGAGTAGCAAAAATGCTTAGAGCCTGGAATAGCCGTCACTCATTGTTAGTTATTTAAATATGAACACATGACAGCCAATTAAAAAGGAATAAGATGATCTCATAATAGCTGGAGATAATGGGGTTTACTTGTTGTTTTCATCTTTTTCTCCAAAGGGATTTACTGATTGAGTTCTAGTTTCCAAGTAGAGATGGTTAAAACTCAGAATTGCTGATTCTGTTCCAAATCAGAAAAAAACCAAAAACCAAAATCTGTTTCTGATTAAATGAAATTTAAATTTTTTTGCTAGGCTAAGCAAAACTTTCTGTTGGAATAATATTGAAATAGATTTTGAAACAGTCATTTCAAAATGAAAAATCTAAACGCTACATACCAATAAGGTCAAAGCACAACATTACCGACCTTATCCAAAGCCTTCATTTTTACAAAATTTCAAGTGAAATTTCATTGACAGTCCTGCAGAAAGGTTCAGTTTTGACACAGTAACTCTTTTCTGATATCGGAAAATTTTAAACCAGCTCAATCTTCAAGCTTTTTCCAGGATTTCACAAGCCAAGTGCATGACAAATATCCAAAAGTACTGAAACGATACACTGTCCATTTGTGTCACTTGTATTGGTTGTGCAGCAGAGTCTCCTAGTGGGAAAATGAGCACTGACACTGCTGCACTATTGCTGTTGTTAAAAACTGTTTTAACCAGCAGCCTCCATTTTTCAGCACTCTTTAAAATGCGTTTAAAAGGAGTTAAGTCATGTTAGCACTTAAGCAGAATTTTGATTTAGTACTGCTAGGCACAGGAAGAGAGAATGTAATATTAAGAGACAGAACGTTGAAATGAGGGTCCTTCATTTTGCAATTCTGACTCAGGAGAATTTTCTTTTGGTCTTTAACTACAGATAGCTCAAAATTCATAAGCAGGCAGTCAGTGCTTGAAAGAGGCAGGAGTAAAGCTTGAAATGGATTCTAAAGCTGGATAGAGCTTCTGTTCGGGCACAGACAGTAGTTGGAATGGAGCTGGGAAAACCACACATGCTCTGGTTACTCCAGCCTAATTATGTCTATAAGTCATCTTCATAAAAATATCTGATATTTCATTCATAATAAAATACGGCTTGGAAAATGTTCTTTACACACCAAACAAAATGCTGTGGACTAAGTCTATTAAAGGTGGTTGAAATTTTTGTGGCAGAGTTGGAAAATGGATCTATTTATCTAAATGAGAATTTCCTTTGGAAGTGACTGATTTTTTTTATTTTATTTTATTTTTTTTACTATTAAATTTTTCAGGTTTCCCTTGAAAAACTGAATACCAAATATTTACTGGAAAAGTGACATTTTCCATGGAAATTTGCATTGAGACATAATAGTTATTTTCAAACTCTTTGTGGTTTTTAGTTTTCAGTCACTTGAAAATTGAACCATTTTGGGGGGTTGCCTTTAAAAAACTGAGCTTTTTTTTCTTTTTAAAGAAATCCAATGGAAAAATACTCCTTTCTTGACCAATTCTATTTGCTACTCAGCAGTCTACATGGAATCAATATTTAATAATCAATTATTAAAACAAAGAAATGCAATATAAAAAATAGGCATTTAAATGCTGGTGTCTTCTCAGTGATTACTATGCATCTGGGAACTTGGAAGAAATTTTTAAAAAATCTATGAAATGCCTAGTGGGACCTTAGGGTAATGTTGTAAGGGAAAGTGCATGCTTGCGAGATAAGCAGAATGCTATTAAGGGAGTAAACAATGCATTCTCACCTTCACAGATATGGAGGCTTTAGCACATATTTTTGCCACTGCTTCTCTTCTGCATATTTCATGCAAGGAAAATAATGTTAGCCCCAAAAAACTTTTCAGATAAATGAGCTTAATCTTGGAATGGGCCAACTGAATAAGATAAAATACCTGAATCTGGAAGCACTGGAAATCTTTTAGGAAAAGACTGCTTTCACAGATTTCTAACACAGGTTCACCCAAGAAATTTGAATAGCTCCGACAAATACCAAGACATTTTTGGTGCGGATCTGATCACTTTTTAAAAAAAAGGTTTGCCCATCGATTGACACATGCCCGTGTTTTATCACTCTTCCTGCAAAGTAGTTGAACCAAATTCTCTATTGGTGTAACTTCTATTGAAGATCTGTGTTCTGTTGAAATAAGGGGTAGAGATTTGTCTAACCTTTAAAAGGGAAACCTTTCCATTTATATTCCCCTCTGAACTGTTGTACCTATAGATCCCAGTCACAGCTGAGACCCTCTTGTACTAGGCACTGTGTGTGTGTGTGTGTGTGTGTGTGTGTGTGTGTGTGTGTGTGTGTACACACGCAGAGAAAACCAAATACCTATCTGAAATTGTTTGTATACAGTAGCATCATGAGGCCCGATCAAGATGAGAGCACCATTGTTCTAGGCATTATCCATACCTGTAATAAGAGGTGGCCCCTGCCCCAAAGAGCTTAGACTCTTAATTAGAGAAGACCGATAATGCATGGAAGGGGAAACAGATACACAGCACTGAAATGATCTCTCCAAAGGCACATGACTGGCTACTGGCAGAGCTGAGAATAGAGGCTAGATCTCTAGTCCAATATATACTGGACCACACCACATCTCACTTACCGTCTGTGTACACCTAGCCACATCAGTGCTGTAATTGGTCTTCACCATCCTCCGTTCCCATGGCTTTTATGAGTTGAGCTTTGTATGGATCGTTTAAAGAGCAAAATGCTGGAGCAGACCCATATCTAGAAGAGTAGTACTTCGCTACTATATAGGATGTATGTTGCACACACCTATGCAGAGAAAAGATTCTTGTAGATATTCTATATTAGTCTGACTATTGAGATTAGATTTAAAAATATAAAAAACCTATCTGCATGAAAACTACATATTTTTGATCTTTTTTTATATCGCTGTGAATCCACCAAGGGTAGGAAAGTATTAAAAATAGTTATTCTAAATATTACTTGCTGTAAATTAGTTTCTTGTCTAGTTTAACCTTCAGCCAGACATGCAGACAATGGCCAGACGTTGTGACAGCATGGAGACCAAGCTAGCAACCTCGTCTGGGACAGACAGATACAAGTGGCATTCTAACATAGCAGATTGTGCTATCTAATGTTTAATTGGGCAGACTAATAACAAGAAGTCATCGAGGGACAATGCAGAGAACATTTCCTTTGGATCTCAATGCCATTAAAGGTTTCAGAGTAGCAGCCGTGTTAGTCTGTATTCGCAAAAAGAAAAGGAGTACTTGTGGCACCTTAGAGACTAACAAATTTATTAGAGCATAAGCTTTCGTGAGCTATGCATCCGATGAAGTGAGCTGTAGCTCACGAAAGCTTATGCTCTAATAAATTTGTTAGTCTCTAAGGTGCCACAAGTACTCCTTTTCTTAATGCCATTAAATTCCACTGAAAAGATCTAGCATAATGAGCACAACAGTGTCCCAGCATTTGCTATACAAAAAATCATTAGTGATGATGGTCAACCAAGTAGGGTCCATGCTGTGACCATACCCCAAGGTGAACAGAAATATATTCAGTAAGCCCCTGTTGGCTGAGGTTTCTGGAGTAAGATAGCAAGCAAACAGCTTTCAGACATGTTACTGAAGAGTAGGGGGTCAGCTGTAAAAAGCTAATGAAGTCAGCCAGTGGGAAAGATAATGTTTAAAAATAATTTTGATCTATACCGTGGCGTTTTGGTCCTGGAGATCAAAGGAACAATTTGCAACGTAGGTTATAACGGTGCCTAAGAAAGCAGCATGATTTCTGTGCAGTCATGAAAGCAATTTTGTACAAGAAGCAGTCTGCCCCACCTTCTCAATCTCGGGTGGTGTAATGGGCTGTCATTTAGTAGGTCTTGTATCCATTGACTTCTTTAACTAGCGAAGGTTCATAATATCCAAAATATCAGACCTTAAGAAGGTCAAACTTTCCAGCAAAAAGCTACGAACAAATGGAGCTCTTGACCCTAATCCTGGGAAGTATCCCTGTTCAGGAAGGATGTACGTATAATTTTAAGAATATCTTCAAGTCCCATTTAAGTCAGATTCAGTTTTCAACAATGTTTTACTGAAAGCCCAAAAAGTATTGGGTTTTGGGGGGGTTGGTTTTTTTGTTTGGGGGGCAGGAACTCACACAATTGTGAGAAATTAAAGACATTTCCTGCAAGAAACAATTGGCATTTTCCAACCAGCTACAATTATTATAAGTTATCATTACACATATGAAAATTCACTGTGGATGGAGATCCAAAATCATCTTGGTGAAGAAGATATGGCTCTGGAGCTCAATGTCCTGCAAGATCAAGATGAACTTGTCTTTTGTTTCTAGAGAATGCAACCCAAGAGTGCCTGTTTACACTGACCTTCCCACAGTAATAGGGAAGTCTCAGTCTCTCTTTCTCTCTCTCTCTGCTGCCACCCCAAGTCCTAACTAGGACCATACTGATACTTAAACACATTGTATTTGGCAAACGTACCGTTGTTATTGGCATTATAGAAACAGGAGGACATCCTGATCTCCCTTAAATCAATCGGAGTTTTGCTGTTGATTTCAATGGAGCCAGGATTTCACCCTCAGAATCTAAACAAGCCTTAATTCAGAACTAGATTTGACAGAAAGTGTTGAATATTACTCTTAATAAAAAATAAGAGTGCAGTTTAGCCAATAAGCCAAAAGGTGGAAAACCCACTATGCTAATAAATGTTGTCTGTCTGGAACAGACACATTTTTATGTCCACAGACAAAGTTAAAACTCATTCCAAATGCCCCTAACAGCATTCAGCCTTCTTCTCTGTTGCTTGTGTGATGTTTGAAGGGCAGGGGCCAAATTCTTAGCAGCTGTAAACAAATGAGAGGCCCCTGAAGTCAGACTTGCATTCAGTCCATCAGGTCTGAGTTGGACACCAAGCAATTCAGAATCCAGTGAATAATAGGGACTGCATCAAACAGACATGTATCAATAAATACTGAACTAGCTAATGAGCCACAAGCTTTGGAAACCTTTCAAGACAACAGAATCTAGATGGCCTATCACCAAAGGTAATTTGAAGGCCGTGGAGAGGACCATCAGTACATCCAACGGCTGCCTCATCTTCATTGCACTAAACACTCCCCTGAAGATAGCACTTCCATATTTAAAATCACAGTTCCAGCATAACTGCTTTTCCAGTACTATTTCTGGAGGTAAATGCTTTCTGGATTGGCAGTACTTGAAGGAGTGGTCAACATATGACAGTGCCTACTACTGTTTTTAAAAGTGCAGCTGGTAGTTTATTAATCTTACAAGCCTTTGGACGCTACTTGATCATAGTGCCTAAATTTTTGAGAAGTTTTTTGGTTGAGCTCTAATACTCAGTGGAAGTGTAAGAAATTAACATTATTTCCATAGCTGATAACCTCAAAACCACAATGATTGCCCATGCTATGCGTTTGAGGATTCATCTTGTACTTAATGATGTGCTTAAAATGGAAGTGTTGTTAGCCTGCTATAGAAGATGGGCAGAATGAATGGCAAAAATATGACAGAACTGCTATAGTCCCTGGCCATCTGTTTAGGACCTTTATAGAGACCTGATTTTAAAATTGCACACATCTGAGGTCTCTAGCAGACTTTTTGCTTTGCAGAAGGCCATGTATCAGGCTGTGCCGTCCATACTATTGTCACTACAAACTGGTATTCTTTACATACAGTTGTGAGCAGATGCCTTTCTCAACCTGCTCTTAAACAAACACAGATGTGCAGTGCTGAAACTCATCCATTTCTTGTTACAAAAATGCTCGATACTTGTGTATATGTAAGAGGGGCGTAATACATATAGTGTCAGTAGATGGTGCTCATGAATATGTAGGATAGTTTCCGGGTTTTGGACAATCAGTAGAACTTGTTGTGTACTGCAAATAGCTTCCCCTAGCCATTCTTAATACTTCCTAGGGTTTGGCTTTAACAACAAAGATGTTAACAATAACACATGCTTGGGTCTGAACTTTGCACTTCTTCAGCACCTAGGGTTCCTACTTCAGATTTGTCAACTCACACTCCAAAGCCTCTTTCCTCCAGAGCACAACTGCCTCCTCCTTTGTAGTCTGTTACACCACTCAGATACATGCTTCACTGAGCAGACAGAACCCACTTAAACCTTTCCAAGTAAGAACAGCACCTACAAGCAAGATGGGTTGTTCCAGGGGAAACTGTTTAACAGCCTGCTAAACCCTGACTGAAACTAATAAGCAAGGGAGATGGTAGAAAGAACTTGTAAGAATCTACGGAGCATTATTGTCAGTTGTGCTTTAAAGTGTTTGGAAGCCTTAAGTATACGTACATGCTAATCTCATTATCTAGCCTTCATGATGAGTTACCTGAGCAAGTTTTCTGTTTTGGTTTTCTGTTAGAAAAAATAGATCTGAATCACTTACATGAAAACAGAGAGCCTATCATCCAATCTGAACAGAGAATGTGTTGAACGGAAGCTACTGAATGATTTCATAGGCTATCTATAATTACAGCTAGCAAAAGCCACTTTAATGATGCGCAGGAGTTGGGAGGCTAAAGGATGTGGGCACATTGTCCGTACAGGAGCTGCTATATCACACTTAGTGCCTGTCTCTGCATAAATAATTCTGTTTCAGAACTGCCTCTTATGATTAAAACTTAATATGACATGTGCACACACAATGTTGAACCTTGCTATCCTAAATAACGGGTTATAGCTAATTTGCTCTGCAGTCTCTTTGCATCAAAAATACATCAAAATTCTGTTAAACATCTTCCACCATTTTTACTGGTATCACTATGTGACTGGATATACTTACTGGATACAATAATGGGAAAATAAGTTCAAGGTTATTTTGGTGTGTGACCTGCAATAAAATTGCTGAGTAGATTAGGATCAATTTCTGGAGACTATTTTCTATCCTCGTAACACACAGGGTTTGGCTA
Organism: Dermochelys coriacea; assembly: GCF_009764565.3. Classification (NCBI taxonomy): domain Eukaryota; kingdom Metazoa; phylum Chordata; order Testudines; family Dermochelyidae; genus Dermochelys; species Dermochelys coriacea. Next base: position 13,792,016 of record NC_050084.1, on the reverse strand, counting down.
TTTCTATTTGTTCCATAGGGGTTAGTGATTATGGTTTACAGTGGCTTTTTAAGTACTTATCTTTTTTATAAGCCTCTAATGTTTGTATTGTACTGTTAAAACATAATAAGGTCTTCGTTATGATGACGAGACTAGTCATGTAACCTCAATGTGTTGGGGAATTTAAGTAATGTGCATATCTGTGGTAGATTTTATACCACAATAGCTAGGAATAACTTATACACACAAATATAGTTTTGCTCATTCAAGGACCATAGAACTTGGCCATATATTAATGGGCTTGTCTAACTAGTTAGTGCACAGCAAGCCAGGATGTAGATCTACAGCACGCTCATGTGCCACATGCTAAGTGGTCAGGTTGGCCACCCTACCATATACTAAAATGTCCACAGTGTCTTTCACGATAGCTCAATGAGACCTTTGAACAGCAGTATGTGTACTCAAGCTGCGAGTCACATCACTGGCTCATAGTGTAGACATAACTTTAGTGTGCAGCAGGCTAGCACGTTGCACATTCATACCATGGCTTGCTGCACACTATGTTACTGTGTGGACAAGGCCAGAGATGTGCTGAGGAGATGGGTTTTTGGATGCAGTTTAGGTTTCAGACAGGATTTGGGATTCTGATTTCAGGCTGAATTTAGTTTATATCTTCAGGTTAGATAAATTTGATACCTCCCCAAGATGCCTGCTTAGAAATAGTCTAATGTAAAAGAGGGATAAACTATTAGAGTTAAGATTACAAAATTCTGGTCTGATCATGCAGTTGTTCTAGATGCCAGTAGTTTAACTGTGTAACAATTTAAGTATCAACCCCAAAGGGGTTAAGAAGTGGTACGTTCTTTTTCTATAGTTTTTTCAGAGCTGAGAGTACAGAAATTCATACCAACTAGTGCAGTGTATCTGCGATTGGGAGTCTCTTAAATATAGACTTCCGCCAAAGGTCATTCTTTAATATTTTATCTTTTGCTGATGCAGTCAAATCAATGCACATGGTAGCTGGCAATGGTGCACTTTTTAAAACTGCTTGTTTTTGGGATTGTTGGAGAAACGCAGCATTAATTCTTAATTTTGTACAAACCCAATTATCAAGTGTATGTATCATTCTGATTGGACAGGGGGTGGCACAGAGCAATAATTGCTTCAGCTCCACCAACTGTAGAATGCATAGACCTAAAATGTTTTGTTGTAATATTCTCCAGTATGTCAAATGTTAAGCTGGTTATATTCCTTGCACAGTTTCAGCGATAAAATATACTTTATATTAAAATACTCTGGGCTTTGTATAGTGAGTTGCTGGTCCCAATCCAGTTCCTACTGGATAGGTGGTTACATCAAATGGCCACCACAGATGGCTTTAATATAGTAGTCTCATCAGTAAGGCCAAGAATTATATGGGCATTACTGTTGTTTACATGGCACCAGAAGAGACCCATAATATAAAAGTCTCCAGCCCCATAGAGCATGCAGCTTAAGGATAGGGGAGAGAAGCAGGAAAGCATCACAAGAATATATTATTCTGAGTCTGTTTAGTATATTTTCTCTCCCCCCCCCCCAGCCCTTTAAATGGCCCCTTCAAGTGAGGATTTGAGGCATACTAGTTTGGCATGATTTGGTTAAATCTGACACTACAGTTGCCCATCTTGTACTTTTTTATAGATAAACAAAAGCCCTTTGTCATCCAGGTTTTCAATCTGGCACCTTTCAGAAACATTAAATAAAAATTAATAATCCCGGTCACACAACTCATGTCTCTGTTTTGGGCCTTATACTTCACCCTGAGCATGTGCCTGGCATAGCCTTTGCAACACATCTCACTTGGCGAGGGACACATGTTTGACTAAGAATAGGCAGAGAGGCTTTGGCCTCAGATCCCACCTTTTGCCTTCTCTACTTTTCCTTGGAGGTTGAAGGGCTCTGCATTTTCCAAGGAAATCTTTGCACAATACCAACCCGTTAGCATCCTTCTTAAAAAACAGGATTTGGTTTGAAAACAGAGAATCTGATTAAAAGAAATGGTTTACATATCAGTATATTTGACTAAAGCCCAATGAGACAGGCTTTCCTTAGCTTAATTACAGCAAAGAGAAGAAAATCTACATCTCTAGAAAGGAAGGCCTTTTCTGACACTTCCACTGTTAAGTCCAGAGAGCATTTCTCTCCTCCATCCACCCTACCTCCCTCTGCTTAACAACAGAACTGAGTACATACTGGATTTTTTTTTTTGTTCAGGAGCCAAACCAAAAGGTTGGGGGTTTTTTGTTTGTTTGTTTTTTAAATAAAATAAAATTTAGTTCAAATCGGAACCAATGTTTTCAAAAATTTTCATTAACTTGAAAAACTCAAAAGTTCATTTAGAATCAAACAAAATATTTCAGTTGGCTTGAAAAGAAACTTTCTTAGAATTTTTTTCATTTTGATTCATGTTATTTTAAATATTGGCCAAATGAAAAGCTGTTTCTAAGTCAAAATAAAATGTTTTGACTTTAAAAAAAATCAATTGAAGCTATTCGTGAAATTCAACCTGAATTTGCAAATAATTTCAGAGACCCCCCCAATGCATTTTTTTGGCAAAACATCTATTTGCCAAAAAAAGATTTCACCCAGCTCATCATCAAGCCCAGGTGTTAGAGTTCATTAACTAATCAGGGTGAAGCTCCATCAATGTTTCCACAAGGAGTGTTTTCTGTCCCATTTTCTTTTCCTCCCTTCCTCCTCCCCCAACCCTACTATTGTCCCCTATTTATCTCTGGGAAATTCCCCCAGTTTCTTGTTTCCAAATCCAGCATTCCAAAAATTACATTTATTTCCACTTCTGTAGACACTTCTAACTGGTTAAGGAATGACTTTTGATTTGTCTGCCTGGTGTTGAGACCAGGCTCCTCTTGACCTACTGTGGGCATTTTGCTAGTTGCCATTTTCCTTGGGGGGCTAGGAACAACTTTTTCCCTCATCACCATATTGGCAGGATTGGGTTGGTTTTTTTTGTCTCCCAACAGCAGGTCTGGCTCTCAATGGGGTGGAGTAGGATTTTACCCACGTTTCCCTTTCAGTGAATATCCTGATAGAACTAGTATTGTTTTCTTGTGAATTGCTTGGGAGATTGCTTTCTATAAGCTAGACTCTTTTAATTAGTTCACTTCCTAACTTTTTTGATAGGGCTGGGGAAATATCCCTTCCGTCTGCCATAAAATCATTGTTTGAGAGAATCAAAACCACTCACCTTTTCATCTCACCTGTGATGGGGTGGACTCGGTGTGCAGGCCCCCTGTTGGAGGCCTCATGGCTCTGCGTTACCCCACCCCAGAATAGAGTAGAGGAGAAGTCCTCTAGGCAGCCTAGAGTGGCTACAGAGAAGCAACCAATTGGAGGGGCTGCTGGAGTGACCAATCAGGTGTCAGAAGGGCCATATAAAAGGCAAGCAGGCAAGCAGAGAGTTCAGTTTCTTCTTGGATCTCCAAGAGGACTAGGTGCCTGGCTGGTTGAGCAGCAGGATTGTGGACAGGTCAGTGTGGGCAGGCTGAGCTCACAACCTGGCAAGGGCACTGAGATGGGGCATGGTTGAAGATTGAGCCCAGGGAGGACTCCTGAAAGGACACCAGCTGCAAGTATAGAGATGAGCCTGGGTTGCGTTGTTGAAGACAGGGCATCTGAGAAGAAACCTTAGAGCTATGGCCCCATTCCAAGGCTGGGGAAAGAACCTGAGCCTGTATACCCTGGAAGGGAGGATAGTGAATGCAGCTCAAACAGAGGGCTGAGTCGCTGAAGCACTGTGATTTCAGGCATAATTGGTCAGGGAAGGGGGTGCTCAAAGAGGCAGGTGCTGACCCCGTTACGTTGCTGTTGATGCTTCAGCACAATCCAACAAAGTACTTGAGCATGTGCTTAACTTGAAGCACAGGAGCAGCAAAGCACGTGCTTTGTAGGATTAGGGCTCAGTTGACCTGCCTACCACACAAGCTGTGTATTAGAGGATAAAATCATTTCAATAATATGAGCAAAACAAACCTGTCTCCTTCCACAAAGACCACATTTGTAACAGTAAGAATCTTTTGCACTTTCAGTGCATCTTCCTTCATGGATCTCAAAGGATGAGCTTAGCTAGTAAATAAAGCACATGTTGGCCCCATTTTACAAATGAGGAGGAAATTAATGTACAGAGATTCAGCTAGAGTGAATCGGAGGCAGAGCAGACATTAGAGTCCCAGTCCAGGGAGTTCACACAATCAGGCAGAGATTACTGAAAAGATGTACAAACCCTTTACTCCAGTGCTTATGCAGAGGGATGCTCCCACTGAACTCAGAGTTTTACCTACTTCATGTGAGCAGGATCAGCCCTGATCACTAGACCTGGATTATGCTTTTTTTGCTTGAAGTTATTTTGATGTTAGACTGATTGTGAAGGGTCATTTTGTTTTAAAGAATATGCCTTTTAGGGTTATTGCTGCTGCTGTCTGACAGTAGCAAAGCAAATTGATGGTTATGGCATTTCTTTGAGGGCAAAGGGAACAGGAAAGGTAATTAACACTGTGAAAAATATTTCTGTGGCTGTAGAGATGAGCTGGTCTAGTTAACCTGACATCTCCCTGGCTCTCTCTTGCTCACGCACCATTTGTGTATTGCATTTCCTAAAGTAATCGACCATTCTCTTTCTATTAAAGTGAGTGCAGTAATCTTGGCAGGTGGCAATCAGATAGCACATAGTCTTTTTCTCTGACAGGCTACAGAGTGCTTCATCTTCTGGTTCCATCTCAGTCCTAAGGGCCTAGACCTTACACTCGTGTGAATATCCTGAAAAATAAAGATACTGACAAGCACAGTGAATGATTCCTAGCTGTCATTTGAGACCAATAAATGCAAATGGCTTCCCTTTCCAACAAGAGCAATGTAAAAATGCCTCTTCTATCTTACAAATGTGAACTGGAATGATTGCATGGAGCCTTCTCAGATGCACACTACCTGCTTGTCAGGATGAATTCCATTGAAAAACTCTGAGGTCTGGCATAACACACAAACAAACCCATCACAACCAATTGTGCAAGTGCACATATAGTGCAAGTATTTTAACTCTGGAAAGAACCTGCCTGACATTTCCCCTAGAGTGATTCTTCCATGTTTGTGGGCTTCTTCCCCCAAGCTGTTTTCTCTGCTGGTGCCTCCCTGCTCATGCTGCTGGCAGTATGTTTTTCTTTCTCCCCCCCCCCTTACAGCCTATGTGCTCAGGATAACACATGCTTTTCCTGGAGCTTCATCCAACACCTTCTGAAACCAGTGGGAGTTGAAACAAGCCCCTGATTTCTGGCACCTCAGGCCTGCAGAGTAAGATGGCTTACTCGATAGGAAGGTGGCCTCCATGAATCTGGAGACCCTAACTCCATATTGCAGTGTCCAGAATCAGTTCTCCTTCCTGCTTTAGCCTTCCACAATGGCCTACCTTTAGCCTCAAGGAAACTGAGATGCCAAAAAGCTCATGAATTTATTACCACAGCAGTGAAGTTTTCCTGCTTGAAAAGGGTGATTGGAAGGGAAAGTTAAATAGCCCCTGTACTAGTGAAATTATGTCAAACTTGGATCATCATGTGTTCACCCCCTCCCCTTTTGTCCTTCTCACGTATGACAAAAATATCTAGAGAAGAGATCACTGATATCATTTCAACATCACTAGTAAATTTCACTACACAAGACAAATTATTATATATTCTTTTCTCATTAATTCCTAAGGCTATAAATTTTTGTTTGGAAGATAATTGGAAATGCATCACCCACCACTCTTTTGTTGTGTATTTCAAAGGTCTGTGGGTGAAAGATTTATTTTTTTATTTGTTTCTTTGAGATTCGCTCTATGGAGCTTAGTTCAAAAAAATTATTTATGTATTCTGGTATCCCCATGACCTGGCTTTCTATGCTTGATAGAGAAGACGTTACATAGTCACCATTATCAAATACTGGAGGGAGATGCATCCAGTTTTACTACTTTTGGGATGGATGAATGGTTGGCTAATAGCTGTTGCATATTTGAGTCTTATGCTGAAAAAATAATGAAGACTTTCATGATTCTTTTTCCCACTAGGAAATATACCATAGTAAACTTTTGAAACATGCATTCTATCCTAAGCATGCATATTATTAACACACAATTTGCTCCTTTTGTAACTAATATATATATAAAGGACACTGCCAAGTTAAATGTCCAAACATGACTTAATTTAAAAGTGGATTTTTTCCTCATTGATCTGAGTGTTGCGATTTATTTTATGTTCTCCCTTTTAGTGGATCAAACATTAGCTGTGAGTAATGGGAAAATCCTCCATACAGTCAATGTAACTGTGTGGGATACATTAACTAGTTTAAAATGAGTTATTGTAGCAAACAATGCCTCATGGTGGCTCAGGTTTTTTTTGCAATGATCTAGATTTCTATACACTTAACTGGGAAATCCACTTAAACTGGTTCCCTGGGGACCATCCCCATTATTTGAAAGCTTAACTGAGTGACACTCAACAGCGATATAAGTGAAGAGTAAATGAAACAGCCCTTTCCAATGAACTTCTCAATTACATGTGCAAAGCTGTCTAAAGACTTAAGGCAGGTTAAGACACGGCAACATATAGGTAGCTTTAAGTACTAATGTGTGTTAAAGGCTTATGGCATTTCAAGCACTTGTGTCACTTGAAGACCCACATTAAGTGGCTCTTGGGATCATTGGGAAGATGGCTTAATTGGAAGGTTAGTCTTGTACTTCTCAGTAGGAAGATGCCCAGATATTCTTCTCTTTGCTCCAATAACACCTATATGGAAACTCCATGTTCAAAGTAAGTTACTGTTAGTCCTTTGTAAACAGGGTATAGATATGCATGAAATAGATCAATTTGAACTTACTGAAAGAAGTATATCTAATGCTTAGTGTACAAGAAGGGAAGGCAAGACACTTGGATTCTATTCCCTGCCTAGTCCATCTGGGCCACTTCAGTGCAGCCACTTCACTACCCACCAGTGTCAGTAAGGGAAACCCAATCTGGCTTTGTGTGAGCAACCAAGTGACAGCTGCTCTGTGCCTTGTCCCCATTGTACAGATGGGAAGACTAATAATATTTTCCATACTTCACAGGAGTTTGATAAGACTTAGATATGAGTGTTCCTAGGATGAAGAGTTCTATAAAAATACAAGTAGTTAAACAAATTTGGTTTTAAATCACATTGGAGTTATTTCTCTCTGCTACAGTTCTCATCAGGTAGGAAATATTTGGTAGAGATGTGTCAATTTTTATTTATTTTATTATGACAGCTTGATCTATTTGCACATAGAGCATGGTCATTCATATTTATAATTCCTTTTTAATTTTAAACCCTTATTGATCTTACTGCAACAGACTTGTGTGTCTACATACACACATCAGTGCCCTTCAAATGATACCTGAGACATTATCCCTGAGTTTACTACCATATATGTTAGTGCATTTTCTTTGTACATTTATTCCTGAAACATAAACTTTTTGTCCCCAATGAAAAGATTGTGATTGTGAGTAAAACGCAATACCCTAATAGTTGCATCCCGAGCCTACTAACTAGTAGTGTTGGGAAAGAATTTTAGTTCTGTGAACACTTTCATGTTGTCAGAATTATTCTCTGTCCTCAATCAGGATGAAAAGCCAAAATCTGAAAATTTGTCTTGGAACTGAAATCCCATAATATTTCCTTTTGGAATCACTGAAATGTTGTGGTTCTGAAATAAAATATGCTAGCAGGGATGCTCAGATGCATGAAAAATGACACAATTCTGAATTCTGTCTTTGATTTGGTGGTGATGGTGTTTGAAGTCAAGGGCAAACCTCAGGATCAGGGTGTGTGGGGGGTTTTGTTTTGTGCAGCACCTAGCACAGTGGAACCCTAATACGTGAATTGGGCTCCTGGGAACTACTGGAATACAAATAATACACGGTGTATGTGTTGCTGAGAGCAAGGAAGGTACAGCACTAGCTACAGGATGTTCCTGGAAGATGCCCACTTGCTCATTGTAGTTCCTCATTTGTGCATGAAAACTGGCGTTTGAACTTATCCATTTAAATAAACAGCGGAGGTTATTAAAAACTGGCTGATTGCCTTGGATAACTAAATATTATTTTTCAGTTTGGGCATTATTAATATAGGAAAGTGCAAGGGAATAACTCCTAGAGCAGCTTACCTTAGTATCTCCTAGATACAAGTGGTGAGCTCTCAAAGGCCCCTCTGTGTAGCCATAGAGTTCTGAATGGACACACATATATGCTCTTTTTGTGTGTCTCCTAGAATTGTGTGCCTTTTGGGCCAATGCAATTAATCTCTATTTTTACTGCAGGGTAATGGAGATCAGAATCTGACCAACAGGGCTGGCATGGCAAATCTGGTATCCCAGCACTATCTAGAGCCATATAGAAAGAGGCCAATGTAAATTGGAGAACACAGATTGAATAAAAATTCGTGGGCATAGAAATAATATCGAACTGTGGGTGCTATAATAATTATGCAAAACATTAATGAATAACACCACAAAATAGGCCGAACCATGATCATTAGGCATCCCTGGCATGTGTTTGTGCCATAACTGTCCAGTGCCAAGAGCCCTGGGTATGATCCGTTATTAATTTAAGATGGAGAAAAACAATGGGGGGAAAAAAGCAGGGATTGTAGAGTACAGGTATGCTAAGACTTTACATAAAGGTTTCTGGGAAGAATATATTGTTTGTTGTATGCCTCAGTCCATTTCTGAGTGAGAGAAAAGACTTGAAGTTATTGTAATAAAATATAAACTGTGATTTAAAGAAGTTTACACCATTAAGTGGGGGTAGGATGACCAGACAGTAAGTGTGAAAAATTGGGACGGGGGTGGGGAGTAATAGGAGCCTATATTTAAAAAAAAAAAATCGGGACTGTCCCTATAATATTGGGACATCTGGTCACCCTAGGCAGGGCAGGGGAAGCATGCGCAAATGTTTCCTAGAGAAATCTGTCACTACAATCTGTTTCACTGAGTTACCTTTCTTGTAGATTCAAACATTGCTGATATTCCATTGGTCACCCAGAATGCCCTAAGCACGTACAGCTGTGGAAAAGGCTTAGGGCTTTGCTTCCTTCCCAACAAATTCCCAGGATTGGACATGGCTAAGAATTGAATTCAAGGCCTGATCCAAACCAATGGAAAGTCTCCAGTTGAAGTCAGTGAGTTTGGATTGGGCCCTTTCCAGACCTCTGGTGCCGTTGTCAGCATCAATAATGCTGATACGTCACACACCACTATGACTTGAATAAAAAGTGGTGTGTACACTCTATTGGTCAAGAGTAACAGCCATGTAAACTAAGGGCCCAATCCTGCAGGCACTCACCAAACGTAGCGCAAAATCTTGGCCTCACTGAAGTCCATAGGGAGTTTTGCCATTGATTTTAAATAGGGCCCAAATTTCTCCCTACAGAGTGCTTGCTATGATGAGTAGTCTAATTGGCATTTACAGTAGTGAGCACTACGCTGACAGTATTTGCATTATTGGGCTCTAAGGTATTACAGAGCCTTTTCAGTTTCAGACTACGCTACCATCCACACTGGTCAACAGACTGTGATAGTTCATGGGGTGGGGGAGTGGAGGGGGAGAGAAACAGCCCTTCTTTCTCCTTCTTTCATTTCTGGATGATTGAATTCTGAGAGCAGCAGAGATTAACGTGCTGGATTCTGATCTGAAAATTCAGTCCTTAAACCAACGTGTTGCATGTTTTATTCTGGTCTGTTTCAGGTGTGGCTTTGTGGTGGCAGCATGGAAGTCCTGCCATGCTCCAGAGTCGCTCACATTGAACGCAAGAAGAAGCCCTACAACAATAACATTGGTTTCTACACCAAGCGGAATGCTTTGCGAGTAGCCGAAGTGTGGATGGACGATTACAAGTCTCATGTTTACATTGCGTGGAACTTGCCACTGGAGGTACAGTCTTTCCTTCAATTCATGTAGTCTTACCTCTTATCTTTTTAAGATCTTAAACAGTACATAGCTGTCTTTTTGCATCATGATACAGATGGTGTAAATAAACATAGCTCCGTTAACTTTGCTGGAGGGTATTACTGGACGACATAGAAGTCCGTGTAACTATGCCAATTAACACCAGCTCAGGGTTTGGCTTGTTCTTTCTGAAGATTAAACACGCAATTTATTTGCCTCGCACTTCAATTCATATTTACTGTGTATTTATATCACTGACGTTACCCAGTAAATTTTGTCTTTCTGTGGGATTAAAGACAGCAAATGGTCAAATGTTTCTGCACCAGTCAGTAAATGTCTTTTTATCACACTTTCATGTGGTGAATGTACATTATATGCTTTGCTACACAGACCCATAGTAACAGGAAACCATCACTTCTATAATAACACCATTGTAAATTCTCCAACTTGTAGCCCAAGCTCATTCTGTTGAGAATGTATTCTACAAAAATTGTTGGAAAAATAATTTCTATTCCAAGTTCCCAGCCTTGAACACAGTGCTTTACAAACATAGGCTGAGCAGGGTCTCTGCCCTGAAGACCTTACAATTTAGAGACAAATAGCATTTAGAAACCATGTTTACAGATGCCTTAGATCCACAAACATCCAAGACAATGGAACAGCTATTCATGAAATGGGCTCCAATTCCAACAGATTTGTGTTTGTGAAACTGCTCTAAATAGTACAATACATTGTGTGATATCCTTGGTGGCTATGTTTATTTCACATAAATGCTTGAACACTGAGTTTTTGCAAAAACTTCTTAGTTAAATCCTTCCTTGCAGAAGCCAGGAGCTTCCTCAAACTCTGCTTTGCAGCGATTTTGTTACTCACAAAGGCTACATTTCTGCAATCTGATACGTGTGGGTCAACCTCAGCTTCTGTGCAGAACCCCGTTAACTTCAGCAGGACTTTGCACAGGCATAAGGGTCTGCCTCTGTGGGCCAGCTTACAGGATTGGGGCCTCAGCTTGTAGTACTTCATGTCTCCAATAGCAGTTGTGGGTGAATGTTGGATAGGGCCTAATCCAACTCCCATAGAAATACATGGGAAGACTATTGACTTGAGTGGCTGTGTCACCAGTGAACAGAGTTGTTTACCTATGCCCTTATTAAAGTTTAGTTTCAAGGAGCCACTCTGGATATCCATATCCAGGAAAAACTCCTTTTGACTTCAACAGGAGCTTCTACCTGCAGAGGGATTGCCAAATATATGCTTAGGCTTTATAGAGCACATCCAAATAAAGAATTCCATTTAGTACAGCAGCTTTGGTCCTGTTACAGTACAGTGTGCTTATAAGAAAACACCATCTTTGAGGGATGAGCGTGCTGCCACTGTAGTCTGAAGAAAGGTTAAGTCTGAGGAGATTTACTGGCATTTGGACACGCAGTAACATAGCCTTTTGTTCTTTGTCAGAGAACAAAGAGTATTTCCTTGGTGCAGTTGATTAGGTACTAACCTTCTGAAAGGGATTTCCTGATTTGACATGCTGAGGACTGCAGATGGTCCCTAATTAAAATGCTGTTGTGAAACAGATGAGCTGGGGCTTATATGATCTGAGTGTTGTGAGTACTCCAAGTGCCTGTGATGAAGAAGGAAAGATAACAGGAGTCTGACTGCTTTCTAGCTTTTCTTAGGCTGTATCTGCAGTCATTCTTGTCTAACTTGAGATAGCGTTCTAAGCAAGTTGAGTGGGCTCAGACCTAAGCCTTAGACCTTTCTGTGTAAGAAAGTGAATAAAAGTTTCTTTGGGAGGCTTGCATTTGGGATGAGTGGCTTTTTGTTTTTTGGAGCACACCAGGGAGAGTAGAAAATTAGATCCCAAGTTTTGAGGGCAGTGAGGTTCTATGCATAAGGAGCAGAGGGAATCTCACTAGAAATGGTCTTAAAAGAGCAGCTGAGTCTTTTTCAAATGGTTCAAGAATTTTCTATGGGCATTATTAGTCACCCTGTGAGGGTTTAATTTTAAAGTACCTTTGTTCGTAACCATTACAAAACTTCCTCAGTGCAAACATGTATTGACCCCTTCTTTTTGTTTTTATATAATATATGGAACATGTTTGCTCAATGTAAAACACCATGCTCTGAATATTTCAGTCTGACTGGTTTATAGGCTTGCTTAGTACATCATCCCAGCTCACTTCATCCAGATTTTATACTAAGTTGAATCATATTTATTTTTACCTATTGGTACCATTTAAAATGCTCTCTTCTGAAAAGCAGAGTGAACAATTCGTTAGAAGATCATTACAAGTGTTGTCCTAGAAAATTGCTTTCCTGACTGAATCTAATGAACTTTGAAAATACAAAAGTATAAAAGACACCTGTTTAAATGAATAAGGATGGTTGTATCATGCCTCTAATTTCCCAGACCAAACTATTACTCTAGTTCTTGAAATTACTTAAAAGAAGTTAAAGATGGGAATAATCTGAGTCATTTTTCCTGGCCACTGTAGGATTGTTCACATTGGGACATATACAATAGCTTTGCTCATTTTCAAATCAACACAACTAATGGGGCTTCTACTGTTTCCCTTGGGAGACTATTTCAAGTATAATAGTTCAATTTGTCAGAAGGTTTTCCTGAGGTTCAACCTAAACTTAATTGTCTCCATAATTTTATTCTATTACTCTTGATTTTGTTCCCCCATGATGCCTTGAGTCTTTCTTTTACACCTTCCTAAACATGCTCACTCTTCAGCCATCTATTAGCAAAATTTCACAAATTTCATTCTTTTAGAAGGGACAGATTTTTAAGTGTACAGTCCTCATAATTGGGGCCAGATTTTCATGAGAGCTCAACACTCAGTCCCTCCCACTCTAATAACCTATGGCCAGATTATCAGCACGTTGGTCACTGAGCTCTTTTGGAAAGACGGACTCTTACTTGGGTGCCTAAATGGGAACTAAGCTCTTCTGAACACTTTGGGCACTGATCCCTTCAGGAAATTCTCTGGCTTTAGGGACTGATCCAAAGCCCACTGACTTTAATAGTCTCTTAATCTTTCCTCAAAAGTCAGTTCTTCCAGCTTCCTAAAATCTTATTTGTCTTCTCTGAATTCCTGCCCACTTCGCCTCAATCTGTCAAGTACTGAGGCGTTGACAATTGAAAGAATGATTTTAAACATGTTTTTTAAAATGTATATTTCTTCCTGTTTATGGCTATGAGATACTTGTCTTTCTATTAACCTGCTTGGACAAGGGTTTTTTTAGAAATGGGTGGGGTGAGGGGTTGAAAATAGCATAGTTCTGCTGTATGTAGAGTGGCGCTTGGAAATCTTCAGCTGTTCAGCAACCATATCAAAACTCAAGGAAATCCAATCCCTTAAATAACATGGCAAGAATAAACTCTTACCTAAGGTGCCACGTGTGTGTCTTTCTTTTTCAGAATCCAGGCATTGACATTGGGGATGTCTCGGAGAGAAAAGCATTAAGAAAAAGCTTAAAGTGTAAGAATTTCCAGTGGTACCTGGACCATGTTTACCCAGAAATGAGGAGATACAATAATACTATTGCCTATGGGGAGGTAATTAAGACAAAGCATGTTCTTAACACACACCGCTAAGTATCGTACTGTATAAAGAAATGACACATGAGCATGCCAATGTGTATCTAATCAGAAACACCTTTCAAGATGAACTTGAAGAGCTGCATTTTAGAATTTGTTCACCGATCCCTGTAATGTTTTGAGCGTTAGGTTCATTCCCAATTTTAGGGTCCCATATATACTCTAATATTGAAATAGTTACCACAATATTGTGCATGGTGCCTTCTAAACTCCGTTGGATAAGTGTGTGTGTGTGTGTGTAAAAATATTTTTTGGAATGTGCTGTCCTATTGTAGTAATTTCTTAACTTACGCTTGACCTAACTTTTCTGCCAGTTTGCAGGGGCCTGGACATATGTGCTCTATAGGGTGTAATCCTTTGCCCCAAAGCCATACCATTGTGCCATGTAAAGAGACGGAATTCACTATTGACTGACATTGGGACCACATGAGAATTATAAAAACAGCTATTCACAGTAATTAAGTAATAATGATCCATTGCAATACATTTCCCATGGAATAGTGACTGCCTGGGCAGTCGCCAAAACTGCCCAGGGATCTCAGCTGGTCATGAATCCCAAGAACATGTCCCGCACCAATGTTATGTCTTTTAAGCTGGAAATAGAGACAGGAATTTTCAATGTGTGATATAACTTCACTTGGTCTATATGGGGAGATTCTGGAGAACAAATGACTACATGAGCAATTCTCATTGCTTGACTCATGTCTCAACACTTAATTCACTTTACAGTATAAATTTTAACACGATGTCTGTATTAGTATGTGCAAGCTTCTCCTTGACCTCTTTTCAGTTTCCTCAATTTCTCTTCTCTTCTCCTCCCCGGCCAGTAGCATATGTGTACATCATTTCCCACCTCTCGGTTACCACACTTCTCCTAAGTTCCTTAAAAATGCCTGACTAATGGCAAGACTGCACCAATTTCACTCACAGCTACAGCTTGGGTGAGCATTATGATCTGGAGATTTAAAAGCTATAAACACTTTGCAGTCTTGCCCACAAGAAGCACTGCAATGACCCCTATGCCCTCTATTACTCTTTCGAAAAGAGGTGTTGCCAGTGCTTGCTGCCAACTGCAATATGGGCACAAGAGTGGAGAGCTCTGACCATGTATCCAAGATGGCTGACTGCATCCTCTGGGCAAATGAGTTGGGACTTTTGCCTAATCGCTAGACCTGGGTCCCATCCTGCTCTCTCATGGTAGCATGAAAAGGGTTTCTGATGTCCTTTTTCCCCCACGCTCCATCATTGCACCCACATAAGACACTCTGAATTTTATTTCAGGGCTTCTAGAGAACTTCAGCATAAGGAATAAAGAGTAAAAAAGAAAAGGAGTACTTGTGGCACCTTAGAGACCAACATATTTATTTGAGCATAAGCTTTCGTGAGCTACAGCTCACTTCATCGGCTGCATCCGATGAAGTGAGCTGTAACTCACGAAAACTTATGCTCAAATAAATTTGTTAGTCTCTAAGGTGCCACAAGTACTCCTTTTCTTTTTTGCGAATACAGACTAACACGGCTGCTACTCTGAAACCTGGAATAAAGAGTGCTACGCTGATCCCCACACCATACCATGGAAGACTTGAAAACATATCACCATACATGTCTTATATCCTAAATACAGAGGCAACTAAAATCATTGCAATTGTCAGTAAACAATAGTTTTTAGTGGTGGCTATTGTATAAATGCAAGTTATTAAAACTATCGTATATGCAGCACACAAACCTATTGCCAACGATGTGTAAAGCATCCTCTCTTCCATAACACTAAAGGCCAGGGACTTCACTGTGATCATGAGTTAGTCTTCCCTCCGTAAGGGACGGATACGTAAATATGCAATGTTTGTTTCTACAGCTTCGAAACAACAAAGCAAAAGATGTATGCCTTGACCAGGGTCCACAGGAGAACCACACAGCAATACTGTATCCATGCCACGGCTGGGGACCTCAGGTTAGGATTTATTTTCTGTTGTACAGTGTGCACAAGTAACAGAGAATCGGCCGAGATTGCTGCAAAGCATAATAAAGACATGCAGTGGGGTCTGGTCATTTAGACTTTCAAATGACAAGGTTGGTCTTCCTGTTAAGAATGAAGAGGGCGGGGGTGGAATTTTTTTTTCCATTTACTTAAAGCAATTTTCCAAATTAAATTACCATAATCTCAAGAGAGCTGTGCAAAGCAAATAGCCAATCAGCAAAATAGAACATGCTCATGCAACACATTTTAAGGCATTTTATTTTTCTGTTCATATGCCAGCAAGATAAAGAGACACATGGGAAAACAAAGCAAATGGTGGTGGGATTTTTTTCTGATGTAACTAGAATGTTTTTTCAACTAGGTAAGGACTTAACATGGAGCCTTACTAGACCTTAGCCTCATACTTGTAGGACACCTCTTACTTGCCCAAGAAAATATGGGCCAACCAAAAGGCTGTTTGGACCTTGTCTTAATTTAAATCACCTTCTGAGCTAAAGATCAGTTCCCTAACTTTTGTTGCTGTCATGGTGTGTGTTTGATATTATGGCTTACTTTAGCCTGTGATATAATTTTATCCTTCAATACTGTAAAAAGAAACATAGTAAATTCACTACACTTGAATAGTCCTGGCTGGACAGCCTTGGAGTTGGAAATTCTATGTTTTGCCATAGAACAGGTACTGCACAAACAGTGCCATTGCATCCATCCTTAAAACTGGGGGATTATGCTATACTTCCAAGATCTGCAAACCTCCAGGAATAACTTGCCAAGGCTCCTTTGTCACTTTGCATCCTTCTCTCATTCTGACCTGTATGTCTGCTTTTGTGCTTCCTCTTAATCTGGGATCGCAGTCCTGGTCACGTGTGCCAGGTAGTCATCACCTTCCTTCATCTCCATGGAAGAAGGGCATTTTGAGGTGGATGATATGAATGAAGAGTCCTTAGCAAGTTCATGATACTTCTGGAAGTAAAAGAGCCATAATACAATAGGCCACTTGTTTCATTTTTTTCCTGCTTGACCAAAAGCAGGAGACACCAGAGATCATGAAATTCCTGCCTGACCAAACCCAGGGACTATTGGAGCTTGTTCTCATGGGATCTGCAGTCCAATCTCTATATATACACCCAAGAGGTTTTTCAGATAATTTAGCTAAAGATCCAAGTTTTTGGGTGTGTATCGAACTTCAGCCTCCTCAAGTGCTTGAGATTTACCCATCATTATATGAGCATAATCAAGTGAGAGATGGAAAGGATACAGATCACATAGATTCATAGATAGATTCATAGATATTAAGGTCAGAAGGGACCATTATGATCATCTAGTCTGACCTCCTGCACAATGCAGGCCACAGAATGTCACCCACCCACTCCTGCGATAAATCTCTCACCTGGGTCTGAGCTATTGAAGTCCTCAAATCATGGTTTAAAGACTTCAAGGAGCAGAGAATCCTCCAGCAAGTGACCCGTTCCCCATGCTACAGAGGAAGGCGAAAAACCCCCAGGGCCTCTTCCAATCTGCCCTGGAGGGAAAATTCCTTCCCGACCCCAAATATGGTGATCAGCTGAACCCTGAGCATATGGGCAAGATTCACCAGCCAGATATCCTGGAAAGAATTCTCTGTAATAACTCAGATCCCACCCCATCTAACATTCCATCACAGGCCATTAAGCCTATTTACCATGAATATTCCTCAGTCAATGTGCTCAGAGAATGAATGCACCAGTAGATACTGGCTACAACTAGAATTGGAAAGGCAAACCTGCCAGCATCTCATCTCTCATAATTCTCTTTTCTTCTGTTGCTCCCCTTTTTACCTTACTAAAAATTTGTGCACAGCACTGAACAATCAGGTCAGGCATTACTCACCCTACCTCTTCTGGCTCAACATCTGAACTGAAGGGATTTCATCATTTGCCTTTTGCTAGAAAAACTTCCTGGACCATAAGTGTGCCAAGATCCACTCTATCTAGGCATATTTAACATCCAGGTAGAGTATTATTTATTAGAAGGCAAGTCATCTGCCTTTGAGTGGGGTTTTTTGGAGAGGAAGGACTGACTATCATTCCAGAAGCTCTGGGAACTTTATTGCATGTGATGTATATTATTTCCCTTGCTCTACTATGTTGGTTTTGGTTTTTTGATTCCCTCTATCTTCCAGATGGACAACATCACGTATATCACCCTATACATGACAATGTCTTCTAATGGTAGATTTAAAAACAACACTATAAAACCAACCCTACCCAAGCAAAGCACTACACTGCCACACAGTTCTTGCCCTGGGCAGAGGATGAGAAACAAAATTAGCCACACATGACATCTTGATTAATGCACCACTGAAAAGCATTCCGATATGACAGGAATAAGGTGGTATAAAAAACCATACAGAATAGAATCTGAGATCCAAGGTGCCTTTATAAACTGCCACTGTTTGACACGTTCGCTCTATCTACAAAGTAAGTTCCCTATCAAACCTTCATCTAAAAAGAAAAGTGCATCCCCCAAGGACTCAGGGTGAAGTCTTAATTCCTGGTCCCAGTTGTTCTGTAAGCCAACATCTCTATTCTCTGGTCAATGAGGTTCTCATTAGAAGTTGTGACAAAGGGAGGCTCTAAGGTTTATTCTGCTGTTTCTTCCATCAGTGTTACATGAGAGCGCTCAGGGCTGCAATTGCATTCATTAAGATCAAAACTCTGAAATATAACAAAGACCATCACAGTAAGTGCTCACCAGATATTTGCACAATAAGAAGCTTGCCTAAGGAAATCAATTTCTCACATACACCAGAAAAGAGTGCAAGGGGGAAAAAGGTCTCCTGCAAGACCGAAAGGTTCCTAAACTTGTTTGAGGTAATTAATTCACTGAAAAGATTTGCAGCTAAAGCATTAGTTTTCTGGCTGAGCAAAAGGCTATTCCAGCCCATTTAACTGATTCCAGCCATGCTCTGGCTCCACACTGTAGCTTTAGCAGTTGTAGGATAGACTACCAGAGATGTTTGTCAAACTCCTGTGTGAAAATGGTCTCTCTACCTCTTGCTTGTGGTAGCACTTGCATAATAATTGAACTCTTTTATAGTTTTTTCCCCATCTGTCCATCATAAAGCTCTTTACAAAGGAGGTATTGTTGTTCCCATTTTATGAAAGGGGAGATGATTATGGTAGCATTTGAGTTTACAGAAAGGCCTTGGTGTCAGGTAGACTTGATCCAGTGACTGGTAACTTGCCCAAAGACTGGGCCCGATGTTGGCCCTCAGGGCGTAACCAGCAATGGGCTCGGCTGCTCAGCTCACTTTTCAGGGCACGTGGTTCACCAGCGCTATTCCCATAGAGATGGTACTCTACTTAGGGCACTAACCTAGGACTTGGGGGGACTTGACTTCAAGTCCCAGCTCCAGGACAGATTTCAGATGTGACCTTGGGCAGATCACTTAGTCTCTCTCTGCCTCAGCTCCTCATCTGTAAAATTGGGATAGCAGCACTGAGCTACCTCAAAGAGGTCTTGGGAAGATAAATATATTCAAGGTTACGCAGCGATTGGACAGTATGATGAAAGGGGCCATATAAATACACAAGAAAATGAATAAATAGAAGCCTCCCTTGCTGTAAAGGCACTGGTTAATCTCGGGGGCTCTGATGTGTTCAGATACAAGTAGTCTTCCCTTCTGGCTTTCAGCTGGAACATTTGCCCATGTGCCAGAAATGCCCTAAGAGAGCCATCCTCAAAATATTTCCAGCCTGACCTTTGAAGATTCACCAGGGTAGAATAGTTCCAATCAACATCTCCATGATGGGATACTAGCTCACACTGAAGCTGAACTGAAAACTTTTGTAGGGCCACCTGTACCTAGCATGGGATCAATTCACAGTTAAGCCTTAAGGCGAAGATGGATATCCTATTCTTTGTACAAAGGGAAGGATAAACTAGATCACCCAATGATGTAGCTCTCTTTACTAAATATAACTTAGCCACTGTTGTGAATGTGCCATTTAATAACAAATTATGCACAAACTGCATATTGCACTTTGTAGACGAAAGCTTATGCCTTTAAGTTTCTGACTATGAGAAACTAAACTGGTACTGCCTGCTAATCTTGGACTTTGAGATGAATGACTAAAAGCAGGTTATTTCTTCCTTCCACTGTGTTGTTGTTTTTTTTTAATTTATTAGGCTTAATGATATTTTCTTTTCCTACATGGTGATCTGCATTAAAATGTTGCATTGCTGTTTGACTGGCAGGCTCAAGGAAACCAGCTCAAAGCAGATTTTTCTTCCTGTTCTTTCTGATCCACGTTGTTCCTTTCCTCTCCAAACCATGAAAGAAACAATGATCCCCAATTAATGTGGGCATCTAATGGTATGCCCAGCTGCTCAAAAAGAGAGTGGCATTTGGGCACGTAAAGCAAACATTTACAAGCTAAAGCACTAGATAGATTTGTCTGCTCAGTGATTTTGGTGTTCTGGTAAAATGCAATCTGGCTTCAGAGCCTTGCGGTCAGACACATAGTGCAGCTTGTATTGCCGATAAGATTTTTTGCTTTTGCTCAAAGTATCTCTATGGCCGCGTTTGTCTCCTCTGTTTATCTTCCCTTTAGCATTCCTTCCTCTCTTCTTTCATATAAGGCTTTCATTCATTTCTAGGTTAATTCATCACCAAGAGTGAATTGTGGAATCCCTTTATCCTGTAATTAAATTGAATCTGTTCTTGGACTCACTTTCTGTTAACTGCATCTTTTAAGTGATATATTATTACTGCAAAGTGTTTTTGATGATTATTACAGTAATATGTCATTGGAGTGACAGAGCTATGGTGATATATTGGCATAATAGAAGGCACTATAAAACAAGATAATGTCCATCCAGCAGTGCCTTCCTTCCCTTTAATTATAGGATAAAATGTTTTCCTCAAACAAATTTGTTAAGCAGCAGGACCCTGGGACAAAGCCACTAATACTGAAATAATCCAGAAGAATGGTGTCTTATTGGGGGATAAGTAGCATTTAGATTGAGTTGTTTAAAAAAGAAAATACTGTACTCTTTTATGTATTGTGGCTAGTTGAGAAGCTGGCCTCTGCAGAAAAGAAGCTAGTCAAGGAACGTCATCACGACTTATTTCCCAGGTCCTAAGAAGTCTAACTTTCTTCCATCACCAAGGAGCACCCAGCCAGAAATAGTAATCAAAGAGTGTATATTGTTAATATCCGGTTTCCAAATGAGGACATCAAACTGAATGATGCACCAGTGCATTTGTAGAGTGTGAGGCTTACCCAACTGTGTTTAAATTTGCAGAAGCTGCAAGTTAGCTAAATAAATTATGCAATCTTTACTTTACCCCTCCTTCCCTCTTAAAAACACAGGCAGCTGCCACCTCCTTTGAACAGAGGCATGGTTACACTGGTTCTGGATTGGAAAGAGATTTAGAATAGTGATACTTGGAGGTTCTAGGGCCAGGCCCTTAGCACATTCTCACTTATTAATTTGAGGGTTAGGTTGTGCAACCCTTACGTTAGTGAGCATTTGCTGAGAGGCAGTCTCATGGGGCTACTTGTGGACGTGTTCAACCTTACCCAAAGTCAGTAGTGAGCCTGAGGCAGTGTCACTCCATATTCATTTCCTTTAATGCTTTGGTCACTAGATTGTTGGGGTTTTTTTTAAGGGTTCCTCTTGGATTCCTTCCCTTTTCTCCTGTTTTTCTTTCTCCCCCTTTCTAGAACTCCTCACATCATAGTGTTCTGATAGGGTAGCTAAGCGCAGGCTCAGGTCTGAGTCCAAGCCCCCCTTCTGTCCACGCTGATCAGTCTCGCTCAGGTCAGCGTGCACTCAAGACCTAGGTTCTCCGACCCTGCTGAGGGGGTTGATCAGAGCTCCCAAAATCCTACTGAGACTCCGGTCCAAGCTCTGTTTTACAATGTGGACACAGGTCAAGCCATGGACTCAAGTCAGAAGGTTTTCAGTAGGGACACATTGCACATGACTCAGAGACTCGGGTTCAGCAATTTGAAACCCAGGCTTTCAGTGCTGGGTAGATGCTCGAGCACTAGCTTAGAAACACCAAGTCCACAAGCCTGGGTCTCACTCAGGTCTGTAATGCAGTGTAGACCTACTCATAGAGGTCTGTATGGTAATTTCTATGGCTTTGCTTCCTCTCCTTTTCCCCAATCCCTAGAGATGTCCATACTTCTCTGCAGCATGGTCAGTCCCTGCCGTTGGGGGACCCATTCAAGAATATGAACAACATGGTCCGTAGAAGTTAGCAGTGTAGAGTACATCCGTTAGAAGTAACATCTCACACCCTGCCATTTTGATCTGTGGAAAGTATGACTTCCCACACTCCCCATGACTTCTATGCAACCTTCCTTGTTGAAATGTGAGCTGGTGCACATAGTCGTGTGGGGTCAGTAGTGGAGGCAGATGAGATGGGGAATGGGGCCAGGTTCCCTGTGAGAGTCAGGCCTAGGCTCTGCATGCAAGTTGCTGCCAGGTTCCCTGGGGGACTTGCTGTCCTGGTTCAGGGGCAAGCTCTGCTGCCACCTGTGTGTGGCCCTGGCCTTGGATAATCCATCTCTGCCAGCTAGTGTGGGCCAGGCCCCCTAAGCAACACCAGCTCCTGCATGACAACAGGGCCTTCACCTTCCACTTCTGCAGGTGAATGGGGCCTGGGAAGAGCAGAGGGCTGCGACAGGGGATCCCTGGTGGTGCCACCCCCCACAATGCCTCCAGGGGTCTTGGAGCCACAGCTGGCTTTAGGACCACAGGAGTCAGACCCCCTCACCTTGCTGTGGGGATTGGAGGAAGGGGGAGGGTATCCAACCTCTGTTGCAAGCTAAAGGACCCTGCTGCCAACTTGCCATGTAGTTAGTTATAAAATAGATTTTAGGTCCTACATCCCCTCCCCCCCAATTTGCCCATATACACTTGTCTCCTTCCCCCCTGCCCACACCTCTACGCTGAAGGCAGAGTATGTTACTTCAGCTGAGGGCACCAAAACTGCAACTTCAACAACGGTGGCCCTAACTTTAGAACCAAAACATCACAACTTTCGTTCATCCTTCATTCAGAACACAAGGGGATTTGTACCCCTCAATCACTTAAGCTTATTTGAAAATCACACCCTTAAACTTATTTAACTCGTCAATGTACATGCACAACGTTAACTCTCCGAAATAGCCTTTTCCAGCAGTGATACTTTCCAGGAATAACTGTCCTCTGCTTTGAGCTGATGAAAAAGACTGAAGAGTAAAGCAATTGCAAGCTCTGTTTTGGTTGACAGTGAGGTAGATCAAATAGTATGCAATATGCTGAAGTCAATCCAGAAATACATTCTGGGCTTTATTTATCTGGCGATTATACCAAGTAGGTTGCACATGTAATATATCCACTGTGATGGATTTCTCATAAGATCCATGTTTGTTCCTCAGATTATTTCATTTTCCCATTGCCCCTTGCCTTCGGGACCTGATTTGATTTTTGCTCTAGTTGCTTTTCCCTCCACAAAAGGAGATAATGTCTAAGCACAGAAGTTTTATTGCCTTGTGGGCACTAGGCCAACAGGCTAAAGAGAAACTGCCAAACATAATGAAAGGAAAGATGCCTAATACAGTAATTATATACGTGATCACTAAGGTTTTAAAAGCAGCATAAAGAAAAATACTTGCACTGCATGCATGCGCTTGTAGATGGATTTCTTAAAGTCACAATTTTAAAGGAAGGAGTTGGATTTTTTTAGTCCCTGAAAAATTTGTGAGCTACTCTTTAAATAGGTTTCAGAGTAGCAGCCGTGTTAGTCTGTATTCGCAAAAAGAAAAGGAGTACTTGTGGCACCTTAGAGACTAACAAATTTATTAGTTAGTCTCTAAGGTGCCACAAGTACTCCTTTACTCTTTAAATACTAATTCAGTTTGTTTGCTTTATTAAAACACAAACTGTCAGTCAAGAATTTCACTGCTTAGGATTTGAAACATAAAAACATCAGCACCAATAAAAACAGATAATCCAGAATTTCACCATTCTGCAATACTTGATTTGCTCTTAGAGTAATTCTAATGCTCTGTTCATATGGTAACCCTCTTGCCAGACAGTCTCATCCCCCTTTGCAGAGTTGAAGTAATTAAGCTTCTGTGATGCAGGTGAGCATTATACATGTTTTGCGAATGAATAAACTGAGGCACAGAGAGGTTAAGTGTCTTGCCCAGGGCCAATTCAATGAGTCAGTGGCATAGTGGGAATAGACCCCAGCAGTCCTGATTTATATGGTGCTGCATTAACCTCTAGAAGGCACTCCCTCCTGTTCCACAGACCCAATCCAAACACAACTGAAGGCTCTGGCCAAAACCACAGGGAAAAAGAACTTGTCAATGCACAGTCAAGGGAAGTTTGATCATGATGTTACAGCTAAAGAGTCATGTGTTCTACTGCATCAGAGCTTTCTTCAGTGCAAGGAGAGCATGATGAGCAGAATGGTGGGGGACAGTGGGCTTTCTTATGAGTTATAGCTTAGGTCTTGCTTAGATTTACGACACTAGTATAATGTTCTTAAGGAATCATACAGCAGTGGCGGCTTGGCATTGCATAGCCCTCTCCTGTCCTCAGCCAGTTCTAGCCAGAATCCAGCCCCCTTTGTCCCACCTGGAGAGCGAACCTGGGAACTTCAGCACCAAACGCACCACAACGCTGCCAAATGATCTGAAAGAGTCGATGAGCTGTCGATAAATACCATGCTGTTATAATCACAAGCCACTAAAGAGACAATCATACACGCCAATCCAGAGCAATGCGCTTGTATGTCTAAATCCAACATAGTGAAGTAAAGATGAAATTAGAAACAAATACCTAAATCATTGTGATCTGCTTTTATTGGTTCAAGTCAAACCCCTTTACATCGTTTTTAACTTGATTTTGGCTGTTTAATTATTCCAACAAAGATAACCATAATTCCCAGTGTGATTTATTGCCTCTCTTTAAGCATCTGGGTCACAGATATATTCAGTTAATTAATGTGCTGAATATTTCTCATTTGTCTGCTGGATAATAGATTGATTCATAATTTAAATAAGCAGCTGTGTATATCTTTCCCCTGAATTATAAAAGGCAGGCTGCTGTCAGTCATCTCTTTTCACTCTGTGAATTTAAATATGTCTAGGGAAATTTTTTTTAAACATTGCAAATATATCAGCCTTTTCTTAAACAACCCTGCAGATCGTTGGACAATAAACAATAGGAGGGACGTGAGGGAGGCAGTCATCTTCCTATAGCTAATTTCTGCCCAGTAGCAAGACTTCACTCTTTCCATGGCTGAGGAAAAGACAGCTGTGATGCCTTCCTCTGGTACTATCATTCAACATTTCCTCTAGAACAGACAGAATTTTCAGGGTGCATAGGGGAGGCGAGATATACAGTTATGCTTTAGCAGGATACTGATGGATACTCCAGTGTGTTGAAAATGGTCACACCAAGAGGCTTTTATATCATCTATAGCTATATACACATATGGTGAACAATATGGGGGATCTAAGATTGGATCAGTTTGTGGGGGACATGATCACAAATCAAATCCTTCACTTGGCTAGCATTACCTATTGGCTGCTATTTTCTACCTATGCCTAACATAGCTGGAGGGCTGCTCTGGACACACCGACAATGGCATTTAGTTGTCAAAAGAAGAACCCACAGCTAAGCATCTCAGAATCAGTAGAATGGTCCAGCATGACCCAAATTGGCTGCAATCTAAAACCACCATGACTAGGATAGTATCAACACCAAATAAAGGCCAAAGGATCCCACCCCAGGCGGTTGTTAGTAATTAAAGCTCAGATCCATAAAGGTATTTAGGTATCAAACAACCCCCCCCCCCACCGGTCACCTGCATGTGTCTGCAAAACTGAGCTAGAAATCTCCTGAGTACAGGCTTTTGCATGTCATGCCCATCTCCTGTACTCACTAGCTCAGTCCCCTCTGCATCTCTTCTCTAATCACATTCAAGAAATGCTAACAGTCTTTTTCCTCCCATCCCCTCAGCTTGCCCGCTACACCAAGGAGGGATTCCTTCATTTAGGGGCCCTTGGGGCCACGACTCTCTTGCCAGATACCCGCTGCCTGGTGGATAACATGAAAAGCCGGCTCCCTCAGCTCCTTGATTGTGAAAAGGTCAAGAGCAGCCTCCATAAACGCTGGAATTTCATACAGGTTTGTGAGGATGGGGCTTTCGCCTGCTTCTCCTCCCTTTACCTATGCCTCTTCTTTATAGCAAGGAGGAAGCATTTCTTCAGAGGTAGGGGCTACGAGCGAACATGCTGCGAGAGGAGGTGTTTTCATGCCCCCTTTGCTACTTTTACTCTCACAGAAATTGCTCAGCCTAAGAACAATTTAAGGTTGGTGAGATTAAGGATGTTTCTCCTTTTTCCTAAGTCTTGTACTGCTGGTGCATAAGGCCCAGAAATCGATATTCACACCATGCAGCCATAGATTCGTCACAAAATGGCATCCCAGAATAGGATCAGGCAGACCTCAGAGACTGAAAATTGCCTTTGTCTATGTCGGGAGTGTGTAATATATTGGCTAAATGTGTGTGATCATGTCTCCCTCACACAGAGGATAAGACTCTGCTACTTGCAGATTACAGATTTTCTCAGTTAGCTGAAGTGGCAGGGATATATGCACTGAGGGCTGAAGGATTTCATGGATTATTTTAATGGATATTATTTCTTAGTTTGCATTAGTGCCCGCCCACCAAGTGCTAAGCACTTACCAGGCCCAGAGGAAGACCTAGTCCCTGTCCCAGCGATGGCATGCAGTCACCTGTTGGCTACACAGAAGGTTCTTACCTGTATCTTTGATTTTAGAATGGTGCGATCCTGAATAAGGGGACTGGGCGCTGCTTGGAAGTGGAGAGCAAAGGGATGTCCGGCATTGATCTAATTCTTCGCAGCTGCACAGGACAAAGATGGACAATTAAAAACTTCATCAAGTAAAGGTGTAAGGGCCAGAGCAGTCTGAAGAGCTTCACTCACAACACAAGTGACTTGGACCAATCAGACAGGGATCCTTTTCACAGCTTTGGAAATAAATATAAAAACAGAGCTTTATTCACGGTATCAGGAGAGGACCTTGGGGGAAGTGGGCATTTGTGGGGTTTTTTTATTGTATATTAGTCTCTCACAGCTGATTCCAACTGTGTGAAATTGCGTCAGAACTGTTAGTTTCATCTAGCAAGAGCTCTCAAGGTATCATTTATTTCTGCTGGAATGAAGCCTGTGCAGTCTTATGGATGGTTTATTGACAGGGAAGTGCTGCTTTCACAAATGATTTGAAGGTCTTAGCAAGGGCCATCAAGGTTTATACCAGGACCAGAAATAAGAGACCTTGGACAAACCCACTTGTCAAGCAAGAACATTTGTCTGTCTAAAACAGAAAAAGATTGCCAAGTGTGGAAGCCTAAAGTGAGCTGAGTTAAAGTCATTAGGTATTTTTAAGTGTCTCCTCTCTCCTATCCACCTTCTTCTTCAGCCTGGGACAGGCATGCTTTAAAGTGACCGGTCTCAAAGGCATCTCCAAATAGCCCATTGATTTCCCTCTCCCAACAGCAGGATACCAACTATACATACAAAATGATGGGGTCTCAAGTAGCTGTTACAACTCAAGAAAGAGATTTTGGCATCATCATGGATAGTTCTCTGAAAACATCTGTTCAATATACTGGGGCAGTCAAAACAGCTAACAGGAGGTCAGGAACCATTAAGGAAGGGATAGATAATAAGACAGTCAATATCATAATGCCAATACAGAAATCCCTGGTGCACCCACTTCTTGAATACTGTGTCCAGTTCTGCCCCCCCCATCTCAAAAAATAGACATTAGAATTGGAAAAGGTACCAAGAAGGGCAACAAAATATGAGGGGTGTAGAACAGCTGGCATATGAGGAAAGATTAAAAAGACTGGGACCGCTCAGCTTAGCAAAGAGACGACTAAGGGAGGATGTGGAGAAAGTGAATGAGGATGTGTGATTTACCCCTGCGCATAACACAAGAACCAGGGGGGTCACCCAATGAAATTAATAAGTAGCAGGTTTAAAACAAATATAAAGAAGTACTTCTTCACACAATACAGTCAACCTGTGGAACTCATTGCCGGGGGATGTTGTGAAGGCCAAAAATATAAGTGGGTTCAAATAAGAATTAAATAAGTTCCTGGAGGATACGTCCAACAATGGCTGTTAGCCACAAGGGTCAGGGATGTAACCTTGTGCTCTAAGTGTCCCCTATATTCTGTTTGCAAGAAGCTAGCACGGAATAACAGGGATGGCTTACTTGATAATTGCCCTGTTCAGTTCATTCCCTCTGAAGCACCTGGCACTGGCCACTGATGGAAGACAGGATACTGGGCTAGATGGAGCATTGGTCTGACCCAGTGTGGCCATTCGTATATCCTTATCTCATACCAATTCTTTCATTAAACTAAATCAGTTGAAATAAAAAAAATATGATCTTCTGTTGCTTCCCCCTCCACTTAACATGCATGCCTCCTCCAGCAACAGCAAAACCCTGCTTCAGTCTATAAGGCTGTTTAAAATAGTTATCTCCTGTACCTTCTACTTTCTAACAATTGCACTAACCCACCACATGCAGAATGGATCTCCTTTTCCCACGCCTTTGCCAAATGGCAGCCAAATCCCACCACCACCCTCCTGAATGTGTTCTTCTCTAAAAACGCCTTCCAGTTTTCCCCCCAAAGTGAGTGCAGCTCTTTCACACTGATTTCAAATGACTACCCCATTACAAAAAGAAAAGGAGTACTTGTGGCACCTTAGAGACTAACAAATTTATTTGAGCAAAAGCTTTCGTGAGCTGTAGCTTATGCTCAAATAAATTTGTTAGTCTCTAAGGTGCCACAAGTACTCCTTTTCTTTTTGCAAATACAGACTAACACGGCTGCTACTCTGTACCCCATTACAGGACCAGTCCAGTGTGCTCTTAGTGAGGAGGGCCAATGGAAGTCTTCTTGCCCAATGGGCAGCCAATCAGCTGAACATCAAAATGCTGACCAGCCAACAGCATGCTGAGCAGCTGACTTGCTTTGCTCCACACTGGAGTGACAGCACCAGAACTGCCTCTCCTGCAATTCTTCTTTATCCTATTGCTATTCTTTTGAAAGTGAGGATAATTATGCCTGTTTGCAGGTCATGCCAAGAACAAGTAAGAGGAGAGAAGATCCTACCAAGGCAATCCTCTGAGTGAAGGAGTGGGATTAATTTTAAAAATACACTTGTGACAAATGAAGACAAAATAATAATAAAAACCCCTCAACTTCGTAGTGCTTTAGTCCTACTCCCTGTGGTGGGTGTTTGAGCATATTCATTGTACCATGTCAGGTGTATCTCTGTCATTATGGCCTGCTTGCCACAATCCTGGCCTCTGTGATTCTTCATGAGCTTTGGCTAAGTCAGGGGAGGGAGGTAAACAGATAAATGAATGTAGTTTGTTTCAATGCTGATTTGCCACAAGTTCCTGCCCTGGCAGCCATCAAGGCTAATTACAGCAATACAGTGAAGGTGGCACTGTCACGTTTTCAATTTTGAACCACAAGAATATTCACTACCCAATTTATTCAGCCATCATAGGTGACCCCCAGATTTTGCGTATGGGTCCCGGTGTCAGGGTAATTGAGAAGGGGGAATAGTGACAAACCAAGTTACCAGTGTTTACATGAACATTAAAAGAATTCATTTCACATCAAGTTGTGTCTGTTATGGGGAGGGGGGAACCTCTTTTCCTTGTCTTTCTCACAGAATAATAATTTTTCTGGTTGCCCTCTGGTCAGGGTAAGCTAAAATATATTAATATATGAGATGTACATGTAAATATCATTCCCAAAGAGTGGATGTACCCAGAGTTGTTTGCTGCAGAGCACTTGTGCCTGTCTTCCATTCGGGTCATGATGAAGCTACCTTGATGTTTAATGAGTTTCATTTTCAATGCCATGCAACAGGTTTATAGCTGATGTTTTAGTAATTTATTGAACAGAAGCAGATGTATTTCATTGTTCCTTCTACAGCAATGAACATCATTGTTCAATCATGCTTGACAAGACTCCCCATTGGCATTTCTCTGATTTTTTCACCCTCGCTGTCCTTAATGAAGTGAAATCTTTCAGTTATCCTGAATTGCACAGTACAAAGTCATTGTAGAACTTTGCTCTCTTACTAGCTGTTGCATCATCTCTTGTGTAATAAATTTTAGCACTTACAAAACCAGCATGATGTGTATGTTTTAAAATGTCTGTAAATTTCCCCCTCTTGCTCATTGCCACCTGGTAACGAAAATAATTTGCCAAGAACTTTTCACTGAAAATACTTGCGGGGGTGGCGGGGGAGGGTTATGCGACAAAGTGAATTATAAATGCAGTACAATTATCTCTAAATGAGCAATTCATTTGCTAAAGGTCAGCCGTGGAAATCATGTATTGCTTAGTGTTGGGAGAACTCAAAATGTTTCAGCATAACCACCCCAAAAGTTTGCATGTTTATCTGAAACTTTTATGACTATTCCAAACCCAGAGGCCAGTCCTGCCACACTTAGGCATGTAGAATGCTTTACTCACACATGTAAAGTTACTTATGTAATTGAGTCAGTGTTTGCAGGACTGGGTTCCCAGTGAGTCTTGATATTTGGACTGCTGATCTCATGATTAAAAAGAAAAGGAATACTTTGTCGCCCCTTAGAGACTAACAAATTTATTTGAGCATAAGACAGTTCTCTGTGAGAGTTCTGGTACTTCTTGTTGACCAGAAACCGCTCAAGAAGAACCTGTTGTTTTATCACTTCTGCTTCCAGTTCTGGATAGAATCGAAGTAATACAGTCAGCCAGTAAGACCCATCTCTTTGCATCAGGCTTTGACTGAAAGAGATGACTCTGGGGAAGAAATGGGACTTTTTTTGTAATGGGATTCCATTTAAGAAGAGATTGTCAATGAGTATTTTTAAGCTCTTTGATATTATTATTTTATAAATCATAATATAAGTAAATGTAAGAAAATGAAAAGTGAAGAGGATTTTGGAAGTGAACAAGGCATTTCTGATTTGGTATTCAAATGGATAGAGGTTTGGGGAGAAGGAAGAAATTCCCCTAAATTGGTTTCCAATCAGCATACATAGAAGGCTTTAAAAAGATCAAGAAGAAAACTTCAGCAGACAAGCACCTGGGTGCAATCCTGGCTCCTGTTGAAGTCAACAGGAGTTTTACCACTGACTTAAATGGAGCCAGGATTTTACCGCTTGTATTCATTTAAAGTTCTTACATTTAGGATTGTAAAATGCAGAGACAGGCCAAAAACAAAACCTGAGATCCAAACTTTGGTGCTTTTACAGAACTGGATCTAAATGTTGTATCTTGCATCTTTGTTAAAACTCTAGTTAATTGCTTCAACAAGCAGTGTCCAGGTGGCTTTGCCTCTCAAGTAATTTAAAAAGGATTGGATGCCACTGAAATGTGGAGGGACTTATTATCCTCTGCTCCCTATTTAACACAAAGGTGTTTCATTTTTATAGAAATGGAACTTAGATTTTAGAAAAAGAAGAATGAAAGGGAGATCGCCTATGCAGATTAATTTGCTATTCCATCCCTCCATATTGTCTGTCAGTCACAAAGATAATGAAACTATATACTGAGAAGATGAAAAATCACCTGGTCAGAGGTATTGTTTGTAAGTCATCACACACACAGGGGAGGGGCTTTTGGGGTAATGCTAAAAGCTCTTTTTAAGGGATATTACAAGACTAATAGAAGAACACCTGCATTGTCATTGCTATATAGTTTTGTAAGTTTCTAATTTTATGATGGAGCAGTCTAGGCCAGAGAGAACTACACAATCCAACCTATTTTATGGCACTTCAAAGTCAAAAATGAGCATTTATTCCTACAGTCAAAACTCTTTAGCAGTAACTTTTTTGCCACTGCTCTGGGCAGATAGCCAAGCTTTCAGAAACTTCACTGTTAGACTGCTTTCAAAGTCAGGTTTGACTCATGAAGTCCCAATAGAAAAGCCTCTTTGCTTGACCACTAAGTAATTTGGGCATTCATCCACTGCTAATGGGTATGGAGTTAAGCACTCCGTTATGCAGTGTGAAATTAAGCATTGTGAAATCCCTATCCCGAGCGCTCAGAAGCAACTATGAAACTGCAGATGAGACTTCGGTCTTGCTTTTGTATGCAACGTACAGAAAGTTCATGTGACCATTAGGAATTCCATCTGAAATTCCAAGCCTAGCTGATTAATCCCCTGAGGGCCAGACCTCCCTCATTTGAACCAAAGTGTTTTGTAAATTTACATAAACAATCAGATTACATTTTTGTCAGGTTCACTGATCTGAATTTCTCCCCCTTGTAGCCCCATCCACCTGACAAGTGAAGAAAGGCAAGGTTTTGAGATATTCCCCAGCTTTCCAGAATTTTCAGCTTTGGTGGAAAATTGAAAGTTGGGTTGAACTCTTTGGAGGTATTTATTTGAGGGGGATGGTTGCCAAAATCAGTCCTACAAACATTTACAGGGAAGAGTTGCACAACACTATAAAGTCAATGGAGCTACTCAGGTGCATAAAGATACTAATGTGTGTAAATGTTTGGGGGAACTGGGGTCTACAATGGAAGCAAAATAATTACGTTACTTCAGAAACAGAATGACTAAATAACTTCTAACAAAAAATAGACTCAGTTGCTCTAACTATTTGTGCTTATTAAAAATCCTATAGTTCTTTTTCAAGAACACAGGTGTTAATTGCAGTGTCCTGAATGGATTCCTTCACAAATTCCCATTATAGTTTCAACTGGATGCAGGTCCCTTTACTGTCTGTCTGAACTATGGTATAGCATTGCTGAACATTGTTAAACTCTGTGCTCTGGACCTTGGTGACCACGCTTTTTTCTCCAGAGGTGGGAGCACTGATAAATGTTTCTCTCCAAAAAGTGGTTGCACTTCAGTGGTGGTTAAAGTGACTTCTATATTGATTGGGACAAAGTCTTCAGGCCTAAAACAGGCAAAACTTCTATTAACCCCGATGGGAGTTTTGCCTAAGGACTGGACTGTTTGGTCTGTAGATTATAAGCATGAATGGACTTGATTCACATTTACCCTCTGGCTGCTTTCCACCCACATAAAGCCCCTTTATAATGCCAGATTGGTGTAAAGTGGGGACCCTAATATAAATGAGAATCAGACCCTATAAATCCAATGCAGCTATGCTTACTTATGCCAGCTGTGGATCTGGCCCATCTGCCAGGCTGAGATCTTTGGTAGTTCATTATCTGCCATATATTATATGTACTGTCAACAAATTAACAGTTGGGGCACTAGCTCTTATATCTCCTAATATGCTAAATGTTTGGTTGGAAAGAATATAAGAATTGTTACCCCAGAAGAGACAAACGGTCCTTCTTCTTCAGTGTAATATCTTTGGCAAGGGCCTATGTCAGATGTTCAGAGAAAGGCAAAATAATAATAATAATAAAAGATAACGCATATGAGTAACTCCCTAGGGATTTCTTTTTTAATCCCACTTGGTGATCATTTTATGTTCTGAGACATGATGGATAATAGCCTGAAAACTTGTTTCCTAGCTATTCTAACTAGGTTTTATTGTTATGTTTAAGTGTCTTATAGGTAGCCGAGAAACTCTGCGGGAACCAATTCCTTTTTACGCTCCTCAGACAGGGTGAATATGGGAATACCAGCATGTTTTGCAGTACTAACATTCAACTGGGTGGAATCCTGTAATGAACCTCAAAAAACTCTGCATTTTGAGCGGCAGTCTCTGAGGATACCATAGCTACACTGAAAAAAGAAAAGGAGTACTTGTGGCACCTTAGAGACTAACAAATTTATTTGAGCATAAGCTTTCGTGAGCTACAGCTTCATCAGATGCATACACTTCATCCAATGAAGTGAGCTGTAGCTCACGAAAGCTTATGCTCAAATAAATTTGTTAGTGTCTAAGGTGCCAAAAGTACTCGTTTCTTTTTGCGGATACAGACTAACATGGCTGCTACTCTGAAACATAGCTACACTGAGAATTTTATAAGCCCTCCAAGCTTTGTCTGTGTTTCAGGGTCATTTTTCACTACTCCTCTGATACAAAGGGACCCTACTGCTGAGAAGCCATGAGGCGATCAACCCAGTGTAGGGGGGATCATCTGATGGAACAGAGCTAGTATAGCTGCTCTTCCTCCAAGCCCCCTCCCTGCAGTTAGCAGGGATGTGGCCAGGACAAAGTGCAGCTGGCAGAGGGCATCTCTGTGACCTGATGAGTGCCAGGAGCCATAACAAGCCCCTTTAGAGGCCCTGTCATTGACTGAGCAAAGGCCTGCAGGATTGGACCTCAGGAGAAGAGTCTGACATCCGGGCTGGCATACTGGCTGGTTCAACTTGGGCATGACTGATACACATTTGTACTTTCTGATTTACAGAAGTGAATTATGTGGGCTGTGATAAGCAGGAAATTATTTATTATCTGACAATGATTTGTTTTTCTTAACTGTGCCTGGCAATAGAGGAGTCACTTTGTCGCTCCATTCATTGCTTTATGGTTCTACTGATTTTCTTTTTAGAATGACATGAGCGAGGCAAAAGGTACATAAAATAGCAAGAGGAAGTCCCCTTCTGCTGAGACAAAAATGCTTCTAAATTCAGGTCAGAAATGAGTCATCTGCTGTGAAGATGACAGAGAAAAACTTTAAGCCCTACACTGAGAATTTTTTCTGCATAAAATGCCGTCTGATAGAGCTGATGGAGGAAAAGATCCGAGGTTTGGAGATGCAGGTGGAAAGTCTCGTTGAGTTTAGGAAGGGGTTTGAGCAGATGATGGAGCAAAGACATGAGGTATCTGAAGGGAAAAGCTCAGACTTACGGATGGAAGCAGGGCTGGGGAATTTTGAGGGGAGACTGGGTGAGGAAAGTGGTCAGTGGAAGCATGTGACTAAAAGAACCAGGCAGAGAGAAAGACAATTTCATGTTCATGTTCTCTGTGTGTGTATATCAATCTCCCCTCTGTATTTTCCACCAAATGCATCCAATGAAGTAAGCTGTAGCTCACGAAAGCTTATGCTCAAATAAATTTGTTAGTCTCTAAGGTGCCACAAGTACTCCTTTTCTTTTTGCAAATACAGACTAACACGGCTGCTACTCTGAAACCAGATATAGGGATAACAGAAACATGGTGGAATAGTAGTCATGACTGGACTACAGGTATTGAAGGGTATGTGCTGTTTAGGAAAGACAGAAATAAAGGTAAAGGTGGTGGAGTAGCATTGTATATCAATGATGAGGTAGAATGTAAAGAAATAAGAAGCGATGCAAGTAGCTCACGAAAGCTTATGCTCTAATAAATTTGTTAGTCTCTAAGGTGCCACAAGTACTCCTTTTCTCCTACAATAGTGCTTGAGGTGTGCTATAGACCGCTGGGATCTAATTTGGATATGG
This sequence comes from Dermochelys coriacea, assembly GCF_009764565.3. Lineage (NCBI taxonomy): Eukaryota > Metazoa > Chordata > Testudines > Dermochelyidae > Dermochelys > Dermochelys coriacea. The sequence goes on along the minus strand of NC_050084.1, from coordinate 13,757,009 downwards.
ATAGACACCTTTGGAATGTTTTAATGAAGTAAATACTAATGGAAACTGCGTGATCATGGGAGACTTTAACTTCCCAGATATAGACTGGAGGAAGAGTGCTAGTAATAATAATAGGGCTCAGATTTTCCTAGATGCGATAGCTGATGGATTCCTTCATCAAGTAGTTGCTGAACCGACTAGAGGGGATGCCATTTTAGATTTGGTTTTGGTGAGTAGTGAGGACCTCATAGAAGAAATGGTTGTCAGGGAAAATCTTGGTTTAAGTGATCATGAGCTAATTCAGTTCAAACTGAACGGAAGGATTAACAAAAATAAATCTGCAACTAGGGTTTTTGATTTCAAAAGGGCTGAATTTCAAAATTTTTGAATTTTAAAAATTAAGGAAATTAGTTAGGGAAGTGGATTGGACTGAAGAATTTATGGATCTAAAGGTAGAGGAGGCCTGGGATTACTTTGAATCAAAGCTGCAGAAGCTATCGGAAGCCTGTATCCCAAGAAAGGGGAAAAAATTCATAGGCAGGAGTTGTAGACCAAGCTGGGTGAGCAAGCATCTCAGAGAGGTGATTAAGAAGAAGCAGAAAGCATACAGGGAGTGGAAGATGGGAGGGATCAGCAAGGAATCAGCTGATCAGCTACCTTATTGAGGTCAGAACATGTAGGGATAAAGTCAGACAGGCTAAAAGTCGAGTAGAGTTGGAGCTTGCAAAGGGAATTAAAACCAATGGTAAAAGGTTCTATAGCCATATAAATAAGAAGAAAACTAAGAAAAAAGAAGTGGGGCCGCTAAACACTGAGGATGGAGTGGAGGTTAAAGATAATCTAGGCATGGCCCAATATCTAAACAAATACTTTGCCTCAGTCTTTAATAAGGCTAAAGAGGATCTTAGGGATAATGGTAGCATGACAAATGGGAATGAGGATATGGAGGTAGATATTACCATATCTGAGGTAGAAGCGAAACTCAAACAGCTTAATAGGACTAAATTTGGGGGCCCAGATAATCTTCATCCAAGAATATTAAAGGAATTGGCACCTGAAATTGCAAGCCCATTAGCAAGAATTTTTAATGAATCTGTAAACTCAGGAGTTGTACCGAATGATTGGAGAATTGCTAATATAGTTCCTATTTTTAAGAAAGGAAAGAAAAGTGATTCGAGTAGCTACAGGCCAATTAGTTTGACATCTGTAGTATGCAAGGTCCTGGAAAAAATTTTGAAGGAGAAATTAGTTAAGGACATTGAAGTCAACGGTAAATGGGACAAAATACAACATGGTTTTACAAAAGGTAGATCGTGCCAAACCAACCTGATTTCCTTCTTTGAGAAAGTAACAGATTTTTTAGACAAAGGAAACGCAGTGGATCTAATTTACCTAGATTTCAGTAAGGCATTTGATACCGTGCCACATGGGGAATTATTAGTTAAATTGGAAAAGATGGGGATCAATATGAACATCAAAAGGTGGATAAGGAATTGGTTAAAGGGGAGACTACAACAGGTCCTACTGAAAGGTGAACTGTCAGGCTGGAGGGAGGTTACCCAGTGGAGTTCCTCAGGGATCAGCTTTGGGACCAATCTTATTTAATCTTTTTATTACTGACCTCGGCACAAAAAGTGGGAGTGTGCTAATAAAGTTTGCAGATGATACAAAGCTGGGAGGAATTGCCAATTCGGAGAAGGATCGGGATATTATACAGGAGGATCTGGATGACCTTGTAAACTGGAGTAATAGTAATAGGATAAAATTTAATAGTGAGAAGTGTAAGGTTATGCATTTAGGGATTAATAACAGGAATTTTAGCTATAAGCTGGGGACGCATCAATTAGAAGTAACGGAAGAGGAGAAGGACCTTGGAGTATTGGTTGATCATAAGATGACTATGAGCTGCCAATGTGATAAGGCTGTGAAAAAAGCTAATGCGGTTTTGGAATGCATCAGGAGAGGCATTTCCAGTAGAGATAAGGAGGTTTTAGTACCATTATACAAGGCACTAGTGAGACCTCACCCGGAATACTGTGTGCAGTTCTGGTCTCCCTTGTTTAAAAAGGATGCATTCAAACTGAAGCAGGTACAGAGAAGGGCTACTAGGATGATCCGAGGAATGGAAAACTTGTCTTATGAAAGGAGACTCAAGGAGCTTGGCTTGTTTAGCCTAACTACAAGAAGGTTGAGGGGAGATACGATTGCTCTCTATAAATATATCAGAGGGATAAATATAGGAGAGGAATTATTTCAGCTCAGCACCAATGTGGACACAAGAACAAATGGTTATAAACTGGCCACCAGGAAGTTTAGACTTGAAATTAGACGAAGGTTTCTAACTATCAGAGGAGTGAAGTTTTTGAATAGCCTTCCAAGGGAAGCAGTGGGGGCAAAAGATCTATCTGGCTTTAAGATTCTACTCGATAAGTTTATGGAGGAGATGGTATGATGGGATAATGTGATTTTGATAATTAATTGATATTTAAATATTCAGGGTAAATAGGCCTAATCCCCTGAGATGGGGTATTAAATGGATGGGATCTGAGTTACCCAGGAAAGAATTTTCTGTAGTATCTGGCTGGTGAATCTTGCCCATATGCTCAGGGTTTAGCTGATCGCCGTATTCGGGGTCGGGAAGGAATTTTCCTCCAGGGCAGATTGGAAGAGGCCCTGGAGGTTTTTCGCCTTCCTCTGTAGTATAGGGCACGGGTCACTTGAGGGAGGATTCTCTGCTCCTTGAAGTCTTTAAACCACGATTTGAGGACTTCAATAGCTCAGACATAGGTGAGGTTTTTTGTAGGAGTGGGTGGGTGAGAGTCTGTGGCCTGAATTGTGCAGGAGGTCGGACTAGATGATCATAATGGTCCCTTCTGACCTTAGTATCTATGAATCTATGAATTTTATAAGCCCTCCAAGTTTTGTCTGTGTATCGGGGTCATTTTTCACTACTCCTCTGGTACAAAAAGAAAAGGAGTACTTGTGGCACCTTAGAGACTAACAAATTTTAGTCTCTGGTACAAAGGGACCCTACTGCTGAGAAGCCATGAGACGATCAACTCAGTTTAGGGGGGATCATCTGATGGAACAGATGGACCTGGGATGTAAAAATGCACCACTCCTGAGAGAACTCCTTGCATATACTTTTTGTGGCCCTATTTATGGGACAACCCTTTCTCACCGCAGCCTGTGGCTCACAGACCCAGTTAGAACTAATAATGTTATTCCAGCAGTGCCCATCCATGCTTCTAGCACCCAAAGAGCTGTCTCTTAACTCTCAGTAATAAAACGTGAGGGCACATGTGGAGAACAACCCTTGCATTTTCTTGGGAGCGAGTGGTTAACATGACTTGGGTCTGGTCCTGAGCTGGTGTAAATCAGCACAGCCCTATTAGCTTCAGTAGAACTACACCAGGTCACATCAGCTGATGATTCTGTATATATTCACAGGGATTGCGCTTTGTTCTGCTCTTTGAGTTTTCTTGCGGGGGGGGGGGGAGAGATTCCCCCCTGGTCTTTAAGGCTATGTCATTTTTACCTTCTCTCCTGTCATGTCTTCAGCGTTAGTGCTATTTTTGTCCTCCCCTCCCTTTGCCTTTAGCTGTCTTGTTTTATTTTTAGTGACTCTGGCTGCCTGAGATTTGGCTCTTTGTTCTCAGCATGGATTTGTTCCATCTACATCCTCTTCAGTCCCTTTATTCTCCATGTATCCTTCTTTGTTCTCTTGCCATTTCTCTTAATTGCTTATTTCCACTCATCCCCTTCTAGTTATTTTGTTCCTCTATGTCTTGTCTCCTCTCTCTTATTTTTCTGTTGCTTTGTTTTCTTTGTAATTAGGTTCTCTAGTCTATTTGCTTTGTTCTTTATATGTCATCATTTTGCTGTTTAGATTTCTCCTCTACTGCCTCTAAGTAACTATGCCTCTGTTTTTCCTCTTAAGTTTCCCTTTGTAGGTTTGCAACCAACCTAGGTATAATGGTTAAATATTTTTCTCTCTAAATTTTAATCATTAGTGTCTGTATTCCAAATGCATTGATTTTCTAATGCTGATCAATGGGTATCCACACAGCTACTGGTGTTCTCAGAGTTACACAAAATCGGCCTTACATCAACGTTGAATTGCTCTCATGCAGTATGCGTTGGGTTTTTAGCTTATTTCAGTACTCCTTCTTCCCACACTGGGGTTTCTCTAGAATGCTGATGAATGTAGCAGAAGCTCTGAGAGAACGGATATCTGCCCAGCTCTGATGAGCCCACACCATTTGAGATCAAGATATATTGCAGAGTAGGGAGGTACCAATAAGCATATTCTTCTTATATTTAGTTCCACTTTGGCAGTGTACTGGACACCCACTTTACGATCCCTTTAAACTGTCAGCATGGAAAGGAGCCTTGGTGTAACTGAGAATCAGCCTCTAAAAGATTTTAAAAGCTGCTTCCTTTTGCAGGATGTTAGACTCTCTTCCCTACAGTGCTGCCCCAAATGTTTACTACTGGTGACAATTGACTGCACTAGAGCAGGGCGTGATATCATGGAATACAACACTGCTTCCTGAGAAGAAAAAACAAATGCTTTCAAAAGGGTAAATCCACTCCTAGCAATCCAGACCATGATGATGGAGGTCAAACTTTCCAGGATCTCCCAGCTCTAATAAAATATAGGCATAATATAAAGGTCTGTGTCTACAATGAACAAAATGAACAAAATAATTCCTAACAATGCTCTCATGGGATTAATAGGCAAGGCTCCTAAAGTCAGTCTCTGTTTTACCACCACTTTAGTTAATCCTATTATGCATGTAATTTAATGGTAAAACCAAGCCAGTTTTTATAGCGACATTACAGCTCCTGCCAGCACTAACACCAGTAGCAACTACTGTAATTTGTTTAAAGAAAAGGAGGACTTGTGGCACCTTAGAGACTAACAAATTTATTAGAGCATAAGCTGCTACTCTGAAACCTGTAATTTGTTTGTTAATTTCCCCAGTGTAGACAAAGCCAAGAAGAGACAGACCCATGATATTACACATAGTGGGGGGGCAGAAAATAAGGCCCACCCCCCACTGTTCCTCAGACGTTCTTGTTAACTGCTGGAAATGACCCACCTTGATTATCACTACAAAAGGTTTTCCTCCTTTCCCCCCCCCTGCTGATGGTAATAGCTCATCTTAAGTGTTCACTCTCTTTACAGTTTTCAGAGTAGCAGCCGTGTTAGTCTGTATTCGCAAAAAGAAAAGGAGTACTTGTGGCACCTTAGAGACTAACAAATTTATTAGAGCATAAGCTTAATATGCATCCGATGAAGTGAGCTGTAGCTCACGAAAGCTTATGCTCTAATAAATTTGTTAGTCTCTAAAGTGCCACAAGTACTCTTTTTCTTTCTCCTTACAGTATATATGATAAAACCCATTGTTTCATGTTCTCTGTGTGTGTATATAAATCTCCCCACCGTATTTTCCACCGAATGTATCCGATGAAGTGAGCTGTAGCTCACGAAAGCTTATGCTCAAATAAATTTTTTAGTCTCTAAGGTGCCACAAGTTCTCCTTTTCTTTTTTGCGAATACAGACTAACACGTCTGCTACTCTGAAACCTATTTGAGTGAGAGTGAGTGAGAACACTTATTTCAATTGGAGCCATAGGAAAACCTCATTTGTCCTGCACTTGGCAACTCAAGGGAAAAGACTTTCAAGCTTTACAAAGCACTGAATTTGAAGACAAGTCTCTCTCCAGAGAAACTGCTCTCTGTTGCTTTTCATTACACTGATAGATTCTAAGGTCAAAGGGACCATTGTGATCATCTGCTCTGACCCTCTTGCACCAAGACAAGCCATGGACCTTCCCCCAAATAATTCCTTTTTGAACTTGAAGATTAGAACTATTGGTCACTCACAGAAGAAATATCTAGAGTGTGATTTCCAGAAGCACTGGGAACTCTTAGCTGCGGTTGTTGTCAGCAGAGCTGCAAAATAACGAGGTTCCCCTCACCTCCCAGAAGCTGCATGTGGGAAAAGGATGGAGATGCACACAGGGGAGAAGGAAATTCAGAAAAGGTAGAACTAAGTCTGCAGTGCTGACCCCAGTTTCCAAGAGAGGGGAAATCACAAGCTGAATGTTTGTTTGGTTGTGAGCCTCACTTCTGAGAATGGGAAGGTGGGAGAACTTGGATCTAGTCACGGTTGTCTCTAAAAGCTCTGTGGACCAAATTCCATGGTCATGTATAGAACGGCCCTGCAATAGGGTATGCAGTGCACAGTTTCCCCACATCAGTTTTACAGCAGCATTTCCTGATGCAAGAGCAGCAGTGTTTCTCTTTGTTCATTGGTGACCACTTAGGGGCCCTATCCTGATCTCCTCAGCCAGAAAGGAGCGACTGATCTGGGATCCTGAGTAGGAGGATGGAAGGATAGAGGGGAACATCCGTCCTGTGATGGAGCTGCCGGGGACTCAGCTGAGAAAGTCAAGCATTTGGCCCTAATTCTCAGCAGCGCTTAAGATGAGTTTGGCACTTCATAGGAGGAGCAAGGTAAATATAGGCCACCATTGTGGCCCCTTAGATTCTGGGAATCACTGAGAAATGAAAGAGTCACTAACATAAGTTTGAGCATGTTCAGAATAGCTGGAGCAAAGAATGCGTCAGACACACTTTGCTCCCCAGCTGTCTCCCCTATGCCAGGGATTGGGGGTAGAAGAGGGACTGACAGAAGTATAGCATAGAGCTGTTCACCAACCCTCCTCCCCCTGAGAGGCCCTTCACAGGAGCAGTGTGAAAAGCCGAATTAGGCCCTCTGTGTTTTTAGGAACCATCCTAATGTCAGAACTCTAGTGCCTTGGGCCACAAGACCTTAGAGTGGAGGCAACCAAGAAAGGGAATCACCCTCTGTGATAGCTTTCCGCTGGAAGTTGTTCTGCGTTTGTTCAGCACCTCGCACAATGGGGTGGTCGCCCATGACTCCTAGGCACTACCGCCACCCAGATAACAAAGATAATGTAGACCATGCTGGGCGATGAGTCTCGTGATAGCCTCATAGTCTCGTGGTACATTTCCCACTAGTATAATTTTGGTGACTTCTGCAGCTGAAGTGCAGCAGCTCATGCTGAGTGGCTTTGTTGCAGCTGATAGCAAGATAATTATAATCCCATCAGTAGGTAAACTGTGTTTCAATAGGCAAGAGAGGTGCTATTCAGGCCTTTGATGGATATCTAACAGCTCCTAGAGATCTGATATTAATCAGCTGCTATCTCTTGACTGCCGCCAGGCTAGTGATCACTAACAATACAATTGAAGGAAAACACAAATTTTTTGAGACACACACTTTTTAAAAAATCAGGCTGATTTCTGAAGCTAATTATTAACTGTTCTAGCCCCATTCGTTGTGAGAGTGGTCTTGGTGTGCCGGGAAAACTTGTGGCCTTCACGCCATCTCTGTTGATGAGATTTAGCACCAGTTTTCTTTCACCAAAGTGTAGGCTGTCAGTGAATTGATGTAAATTGCCACCCATCCTAATGAGAAGAGAAGGCTTTTCTCTTTAGCCTCTCATGAATTATTTAAGTGCCGCAATTGCAAGGTGAAGAGTGGAAAGCGCCTGCTAAAATGTTACTTAATATTTAATTCCGTACAAAGTCAAGGTTGGTATTTCTAGGTATTTGATTTCTTCCTAGATATGTTTCAGAGTAGCAGCTGTGTTAGTCTGTATTCGCAAAAAGAAAAGGAGTACTTGTGGCACCTTAGAGACAATTTCATGTTCATGTTCTCTGTGTGTGTATATCAATCTCCCCTCTGTATTTTCCACCAAATGCATCCAATGAAGTGAGCTGTAGCTCACGAAAGCTTATGCTCTAATAAATTTGTTAGTCTCTAAGGTGCCACAAGTACTCCTTTTCTTCTTCCTAGATATGTGACAGGTAAAATACATTCATTATTCACGGCCTATCCTTAGCCCTTAAAATCAAACAAGCTTCCCTCTGTATTTTAATGAACAATTTCTTCCATACTGCAAATTTATTTGTAACATAAATAAAAGTGATAGATTCATCCAGTTCTCTTCAGTTATGCCATGAAATTGCAATAAGACAGATGTTCTAGTCAATAATGCTAATAGTCATCGTCCAAGAAGCCAATTGTGATTAGGAGTGAGAATATTTCTGGCATTGTCCTATATAGTACTAGGATAAAGTTACTGATGGAATAGTTTGGCTACCAAACTACATGATATCCTGTAACACCCACATTTCATTAAAATGTTGGACTCTCGTGAGGCCTGGGATAGAAGTACAGACAAAGTGTAATTATATTTTGGGAGTGATTTTACCTTGCTAAAAGTGCAAGATATTCGGCGGCTTTGGGGGTTTTTTTGTGAAGATTTATAGGGCCCATGGTTGATACTATCTAAATAGAACACTGGTTAGAATGTAGGATGCATGCTGATGAACGTAGCTCTTGTTCCAGTGTTTAACGTTACATGACAATTACCTTCAAGAGTAAAGGTACACCGTATCCTGAGACTTACTATTATCACAGTATCATCTATAGTCCCTAAACAGGATTGTGCAAGGTGCTGTACAAACACAAAGGAAGAGCTAGTCCTTGCCCAGAGGAGCTTATAATATAGACAGACAAGACAAAGGAGAAACAGAGATAAAACCACTTGCCAATGGTCATACAACAGAGCCAGTTTTTCTCAATCCCAGACCAATTCCCTACAGGTGTAGCACAGGGCTACCCGAAAGATCAGGATGAGGCTAGATAGAGCAGGGTTTGTGGCATACTTTAGCATGTAAGATGTTATTTCTCTCTTGTTCTGCAATGCTAAGCCCATGAGCCAAAGGGCTCTCACTGCCCCCAGACTAATACAGCCACAAAGCGGGGGCTGGTCTGAGACTTTCCATATCCTGCGTGTAGTACTTTTCATCTGTTCCTCTCCTTCCCGTAAGAACGCCCGCAGGGTGAATCACTGTCGTCATCTTATGCTGCTCCTTGGGCTTGCTGCAGAGAAGATTAAAGGCAATGCAGGCACTGTGTGTCTTCCTGCCCACTCTCTCTTCTCCCAAAGGAGAGGGACTGTGCTCCGCAGGGTTCTAAAAGCATCTCTTCCTGCCCTCTCTACTGATGCAGGGACAGTAATGTCACAGCTGCTCCAGAACTCAGCTCTTCTCCTACAAAGGGCTGAATAAGCAGCTCTGCCAGAAGCCCTCCATTCACCCACAGGGCAGGGTACAAAACAGGAGGGCTTGACCCAAAGCTCACTGAAGCCAATGGGAGACTTACCACTGACTTGAATAGACTTTGAATCAGGCCCTTCATGCAGACTTCCCCATTTCTTTCCTCAGCCTCAGAAAAGTAATTGCCGTCCTATCCGTTCAATCCTCGGGCTCTCTGCAGAGGCAGCTGAGCGTCCATGGTGAGGAGGGTGGCTTTTGATGTAGATCCCTATCCAGTGAGGACTGGACTAGGACCACCAGCTCAGTTTGCTCCAGACTCTAAACAGCCAGATGGCAACAGCTTCTCCATTGAGGGAAATGAAAGTAGCTGCCGTGCTAGAGGAGTGTGCCAAGGATGTTGGTGGAGTGTCTGCCTTTCTTGAATGATGCTCCATCTATGAGCTGAGTGCTCAGCCTGTGGGATGTGTTGTATCTCTAGCATTAGCTCTGGTTGTTGCCTCTTCTGGGAGTAGTCCGAAAGGGGAAATGGGAATCAGGAAGTCTGGATTCTAATCCTGGTTCTGGCAGTGCATTCTAATGGTTAGAGCAGGGGTGGCCAACTTGTGGCTCTGGAGCTGCATATGGCTCTTCAGAAGTTAATATGCGGCTCCTTGTATAGGCACTGACTCCGGGGCTGGACTACAGGCGCCACCTTTCCGACGTGCTGGAGGCCTAGGGGACTGTTCACTGCTCAACCCCTGACTCTGCCACAGGCCCTGCCCCCACTCCACCCCTTCCCCCAAGACCCCTACTCCTTCCTGCCCCCTTCCCTGAGTCTGCCATGCCCTCGCTCCTCAGGTGCTGATCAGCAGGGCAGTTGGCAGGTGAGCGGGGAGCTGATGGGGGGGCTGCTGACATATTACTGTGGCTCTTTGGCAAAGTACATAGGTAAATTTTGGCTCCTTCTCAGGCGCAGGTTGGCCACCCCTGGGTTAGAGCATGGGCGCTAGGTGCCAGATCTCCTGGGTTTAAATTCTGGCTCTGGGTGTGTGAGGGTTGCTGAGAGTCAGGGCTTCTGGATTACATTGATCCAACTCTTGCAGGGAGTGTTGTCTAGTGGTTAGAGCATGGGGGGTGGATGAGTGTCAGAACATCTGGTTTCTATTCCTGGCTCTGCTACTGACTTGCTAGGCAACCGTCAGCTAATGACATTGCAACAACAGCTGTGGCGAAGTTGACATCTGCAGGGGATTGAACTCTGCATCTAAAAGCTCCTAATGATTTAATAATGGGGTGAGTGTGTCTCAGGAAGGGCAGTTAGATAGCTTTAAATATTTTTTTTCTTTAGATGGCAGGGGGAAACTTACCCCCACGAGACTGCCCATAAAACTGTGCCATCAAGCATGTTTGAGAACAACCTCAATTCCCCCACTCTGTTTAAATTAGAGCCTAATCCGGTTGCAGGGATGGAGAGATGAGATGTTTGAAATGAAGTGAGGACATAAAGGGAGGCTAGTCCAGATGAGGGAAGCTGCAGAGGAGGTGGGTCTCTCACCCACAGTGGAGAAAGCAGGGACGGAAGGGTCCAATGCCCAGGCAGGACAATTGGCAAGCCCTGATTCAGTCTGAGAAGATCCATTCTGTTGGTGGTCCTGCCCTCCTGCTCGCCTATACATTATGGAGCAATTGTGTCCCTCTTCCTTACTGCCCTTCGAGACTGTTCTGTGTTCCCTCCCAGCCCAGGGGCATGGTGCTCTCTCTGCACTTGAATTTCTCCCCCCGCAGCACATGCCATCTGGATCTACCTGCTGGTGCTTATGCAACAACCCCAAGCTATGGAACCCCCATTCATCTTCCCCCTCCTCCCGCCCACTTTGCTCCTTTAATTTCTCACACTCACTTACTGAACCCTTCAGCAGTTCTGGCTCCGATTCTGAAAGCTGCCCCATGTGGGAAGATATGTGCAGCCCTCTGGGGCTCTGTGAGGGTGCAGAAGTCTCCTTGCATGCATCATGTTGCAGGATTGGGCCTTAGATTATAAACTCTTCCGGGCAGGTGCTGGGTCTTTCTGTGCATTTGCACAGCACCTTGTGCACTGGAGCCCCCCAATGCTGACTGCGGCCTCTGAATGCTACTGCATTTCAAATAATAAGTATTAATAATCAAATAAGTACTACTAATAAGTACTAATAAATTCACTGCCATTCTGGACTGCCTTTGACCTGAGCAAATAACCTCTAAACTGCAGCTTTATTGCTCAGCTCTGAACTGCTCTGGGAATTGTATGCTCAGCTTTGCTTTAAATCCATGCTAATTCTAAGGGCATGAATTTCAAACCCTGAGTAAATCACTTCAGACTAGAATTTAGAATCTGTTCTGGTTTTATGGCAACTTCTAGTGTTGTCCCAAAGGGACCCCCAATAAATAATCATATACTATCAGCGATGGTGCAGGGACTATGCATGCAAAAGCAGCAAGATTATAACTCTGCATTCATTAAAAGGTTTCACACACGGCACTGGACCTTAGAACCGATTTTACTAACAGAGAAGCGTTGAGCAGAATGCAGAACCTATTTCTTGACCTTTTCCAAAAGCGGCCGTGAGTTCAGGTTCCACAATTCTTTCAGTGACTTTTAGAGGGGGCTCTGTGCTCTGTTACTCCCACCCCCTCTGACCCTGCAGGGAATCCTCACCAAACCAGACACAGATGTGGGTTTTGTTTTGTTTGAATCCCAGCAGTCTTATTGGGATCCGGGAAGTGGGCGGGCGAAGCCCGTCCACTGCTAAAGGGTCCCCCCCAGCCTAAAAGGGGGATCCACAGGACCTAGATACCCAAAAAATTCCGGGGGACAACTAATAAAATAACAGGGACAGGAGTGCGGTCAAAGGGTCAAAAGAAGGGAACCGGACGGGGACACCGAGCAGAGAACCCCGGACAGAGCCCACTGCTCCTCAAAGGCGTCAAGGGAGTCAGAGGACGCCGCCCAGAGGAACTCTGCCCGGATACGTGAACGGACCGAGGATCGGAAATAGGCCCCACAGTCACAGGAGACTCCATCGGCCAACCTCCTCACTCTGGTTTTTGAATCCCAGCAGTGGGGGAGGAGGGTTGCTTGCACAGTCAGCTCAGGGAGATGACTGCCAGCTGGCAGTCATCAAGGGCAGCTGAGCCTCCTTAGGCTCAGAACCTTGAAGAGCAGCTCAGCTCAGCTCAGTCAAGGGACACTCTGCTTGCTGGAGATCAGGGCAGGCTGCGCTAGAGATGAATATTGTTTATGGTACTGTGTAAGGATTCCTGCTGCAGGAAGAAAACGTGGCTAGAAGTAGCATTGTGGTTTGGTTTCTTTGGCTGTGCAAGACCTGAAGTCTCAGAGTGAGTAGTTCAACCTGGACTTCCTAGGAAACTTCTCTCCAGCTTATGTAGGCTCAGACTCTGCCCTGTGTGGGATTTTTCCTGGGATGCTCACCAGAGACTAGTAGAAAGGATTCCATTTAAATGTTCCTTCTACCTGAGCACCCCTCTAAACATGCAGTGATCCTCCTCCCAGCTGTGACCCAGCATTGTTGGCAGCAGGTAGGAGCTTAAGTACTATTAACAGTATGCTAATGTTAGATTTGTTGGCTCCTTCAATCTGAACTGTTGATAACATCCTCAGTGCAATTTGTCCTTTGCTTTTTCATGTTTCCTGTTAACAGTTCAAGTGTGTATGTTTGAGTCTCTTCCTTGTGAGGTCCTTGACTGTGCCATAGGCAATTGTTTGAATCAGTGGCCATGAGACTTTGAGATCCCTGAGAGAGGCCTGTGGTGTCCCTAGAGCTCCATATATCTGTGGGCAGAGAGAAATAAACTTTTCTTTTTGTGCCAGTTTAACTGTTTGGTTTTTTCTAGTTTTTTTTAAATATGATTGGCTTGAATTGTTCTGCTTGTGAAGAAAGTGTTGCTCCATCACAACCCATTATCTGAAGTAGCCATTGGGTTGTGTAGCTCCTGGCATTGTTTGTTTGTGTAGGAAAGGGAGTGGTTCTTGGAATTTGCTTTGTGAAATTCAGTAGTTGACTCAAGGACATTTTCATAGTGCCACCATGTGGCCAAAAATCAAATCATCACAGATGGCCTCAAAGTGTGTGTTTAAAAAAAAAAAAAAAAAAGTCAGGCTGAGAAGTCAGCACCTGTGAATTCTCCTAAGGAGCCCTGCAGATCCAGAGTCTGGGCAAAAACTGAGCTGCTTTGAAAATCATGTTTAATGTTTTAGCAATATTAAACAGGGCATACAAAATTTGGCCAGAGACTATGTATGTGCATGCACAGTGGATTTGATCACTAGCGTGGGATTTGGGAGACCCAAGTTCAGTCCTGCTCTGCAACAAGCTTTCTGCATGGCCTTGGGCAAGTCACTTAGCCTCTCTTTGTCTATGTGTAAAATGGGGATAAAAGCACAGCCTTACCTCACAGATGTGCTAGTATGGATCGATACACTAAAGATTGAGGTGTTCAGATGCTGTGGTAATGGGGAGGGGGAGTTACCTGAGAGGAGTTTGGGGATTCTCCCCCCCCTCCCCAAGAACCCTGTGAAACAACAAACCTGAAGTACAAGAAGTGAGGAAGTGTGTTTTTTCCCTTCCCCCCACTGAACAGATTCAGGTTCTGATAAGAAGGTCTTGAACAAAAGGCAACCACCAGGTAAATCTTGGCTCCATTCAAAATATGAGGGCAATGCACGTTGCTCGTTTGATACATTGTGTTTGCTAAATGCATTAGGACAAAACTAGGAGACAAAATGTCTTGTATTTTGAGCTTTCTAGTAGGACACCTCACAGTGCAATTGTTTTTCTGTTTTATTAAAAACAAAACACAACCATTCACCCTCTCCGAACACATTGATTCTTTTCTTTTTGAGGCAGGGGAAGGAAGGGTTGGCTATGGTACAGATCATCCCAAAGTTGGATTGATGTTGATATGCTAGAACTGGTGTTTCCCAACCATGGGTTACAATCCTGGGATTCAGAAAAAGCAATTGGGAGGATTGCAAAGTTTCTAAAACTTTATTATGCTCTAAAGCAAAGAAAATCTCACTGCCCCACTCTCCTCAACCATTATCCTTCATGCTCAAGTGTTCTGCCAGTCTCTCAACACACACGCAAAGTATATAGGCTTAGCATTGTAATAATTTTTTTACTCTTTTATAGTAAACGTAAGTGGGTCATGAAAAATTATCTCAAAAGGTTGCCAACCTGGAAAGGTTGAAGAACACTCGTCCAGAAGAAGCTGTCATTTGTATCTAATAGTGGCTTGTTTTTGTTTGCTCTTTGCCAGCGGGTGCAATTCCAGGTTCCTAACAGAACCAGCGGAGGAATTGTCTGCACTTGTGAAACATGATTGTATGTGTGTCCTCCCCACCACCACAAAAAAAAAAAAATTAAAAGCCTGGCTGACTTCTTTCTGTAAAAGCTGACAATCCTAAGCACTGGCTGGGTAATTACCCACTCAAACACTTTCTGTCTGGCTACAAACATGAAGCTAACTTGAAGCTTTCACTACAATTAGTCCCATATCTCTCTGAGGGCACTCAAGTGTAGTTTGAGTGATAGGAAGTATAAAATGGGCAAGCCAGCCTGCCACTGTTAATTGTTTCAGCTTTCTCAAACCTTCACCCTGTGGAGTCTTTTTTTTTTTTTTTTGGTTGGTTGGTTTTTTTGTGTTTAATTCTGACAAACATTCCCAAATGAGGCATTGGTCTCTAGCGCCAAGTTTCTGCTCAGTTATTAACCATGCTTGGTGCAGCACTTCCTTATCGTCAAAGCATGCCTCCAATCTGTACCCATTCCTTATGGCAATGACAAATAGCTCTCTGGACCGGATCTAGCAAGAAGCTGTGTGTGGTTGCGCCCTGAATGGAACTCCAGTAAAGCCAATGGAGCTTGCCACAGGTGTCTCTCAGTGCCGGAAAGGGGCTTTTGTTAGTAACCCTGCTGTGATGCTCACAAGAAAGGGTTTTGTGAGGGTAGGTGGGAATTTAAGCTACTACCTCCTCTGGGTCAGTCTGCATTGTTTCCTCTGTTTGTTGTCTTCTAGGGATTTCACTGTTTCATGCCTCTTACAAAAAGAGGCAGAGTGCCTAGTGATTAGAGCACTGGACGGGGACCCAGGCAGACCTTGGGTAAGTCATGTCAGCTCTCTGCCTCAGTTTCCTATCTGTGTATCTGTTTTTAAAAAAAAATACTGACTTCCATTTGTGAAGTACTTTGAGACTTACTGAAGAAGAGTGCCATGTAAGAGCTGGGTGGTGGTATTATTACAGTGGTAAGTGCAGAATCTGTGTTTAGTAATGACTATCCCTAGGATCTTAGTCAAGTCCCTGAGGTGATCTGCTGCCTAGTCCATTCAGAGCCAGAAGTGTGTGTCTCAGTCACATTCTGAGAGCATTAGACTGATATTTTTCTCTCCCCTCCCCCCATAATTCAGAAACTGCTCTTAGTTTTGTGACTAAACTTTTCTCTGAAAACTGTCTCTCTCTCTGATGCCTTACATGCAGAACAGGCTGGTGCTTTGCTTTGTCTCATATTGCTGGATATTTCTTGCAGGCATGCTGCCCTGTCAGCTTGGTTTTGGATTGAGATGGTAATGGGGGGGGGGGTGAGAGAGAGGGAGCACATCACCTGTGTAATGCTGCTGCCCCTCATCACACCAGTTGTTCTTATCCAGTTTCTGCCAAACAGCACCCAAGTGAGGCACAGCTGCCATTTTGCAGTAGCAGATGTTGCTCGTTGCACAGCCAAACGTATTTTGAAGAAATGTTTTTTTTTTAAAAAGTCCAGCTCTTTAATTGGATTTCTTGAATGTGGCTTCCCTGTGGCATCACCATCTCATGCCCACTAATGTTAGTGAATGAAAGTCACATTATTGTGACAGAACAACGGTGATCCAAAATCTTGGAGAGCTGTCTATTTTTAGTCCAGGAATGATCTTCATTCTAACCTAGGGAGCACTTCATAATGCCAAATGATATGGCACAATCCCATAGGGGGTATCCTCAAACAATTACAATGCATACTTGATGGGGGGGCTCTATCCTGAAAGAAATCTTTCCTGAACCCCCCCTCTTCTGGCCTTCAAACAATCCCCAACCTAGCCAAATTAGTCATCAGAAGTAAGCTCTCCACAGACCAGGACCCACCAATTCAAAGTGGTACCAGACCTGCCGTAACCAATGCAAACCCTGCAGATATCTCCATTGCTATGGTGATCCATGAGTTCTACCCATGCCTATCACAACCAGTGGTGTACCTCATCCAGTGCACTAAATGCCCCCAGTAACACCTAGGTGAGTGAAACCAGACAATTGCTACACTCTCAAATGAACTCTGACAGAAAAATTCTAAAAGCAAAAAACACCATATCACCTGTGGGCAAACACTTTTTTCAGAGAGATCGCTCCATATCTGACTTCCCAGTCTCCTTCCTCAAAGAAAACCTGCCCAACACCATCAGTACACAAGCCTGAGAGCTTAAATTCATAACTTTGCTAGACACTAAAAATCAAGGTCTTAATAAAGACACTGACCTTTTGTCTGTAATCCACTAACCCCCTTCTCTGCAGTCGTAGGTCAAAAGGTGTTAACAGGTCACATCCCCTCGAACAGTGTCTTACAATGTATGTTAACTCCTTATGCTGAACAATCTATTCCACCTTCTGTTTAGCTGTGACACTGAGTACATTTCTCAGACCTAAAGAAGAGCTCTGGGTAAGCTCGAAAGCTTGTCTTTCACCAACAGAAGTTGGTCCAATAAAACATATTACCTCACTCACCTTGTCTCTCTGAGGCGTTATTGCATCTTTGTAAAAGTGGCAGAAGCCTCTGGAGAGAGAGGTTGACTTGTTTTGAGTAATACAAGTACACGCTGGTTCTGGATTATTGAAAAGCAAAAGGAATAAGGCGTGCTAATGGCAGATGTTGTCACAGCACAGTTGGGGGACTGCATCCGCTAAATTGCATGAACGCAGCTAAAACAGTAAATGCTTTTCTAATATTAACTTCCTTCTTATTTGCTGTAACATGAGGATAGCATTTGATTGCAAGAGGGGTGATCCATGGGATCAAAAAATGGGAGGAGAGATGTCTTGAGCACATTTCTCTATTAAGATGCAGTTCACACCATGAAAACTTGCTGCAAGCCTACCTGAATTCACATTCAAATGAGCTTTTATTCAAATGAAGAGGCTGGGGGTGGGGGGGAGAAACTGCAGATGATGCCTAGGGCAGGTCTACATTTGTTGCAGCTGTGCCACTATAGCGATTTCTTAATATTTATTTTGGCTGCCTTCTGATGGGACCAAGAGCTTCGCATCAGCATATCCGATAAAACCAATGATCAGAGATTACTCTGGTGGCAAATCTTAAGTTTGTTTCTGTCTTGTTAAAGCAATGTAAAATCTTCAAGAAGTAAAATGGAAGTTGACCTTTTCAGAGTGTTTTAATCATTAATCAATCTTGCTCTAGCCCTGTGATGCAATTTAAATATTTTATTATACCTGTTTGACAGGCAGCTTCTCCATAATCAAGTTTTCCTAAAATCTAGATATTTTTTTCCAGGAATGCTGAGCACTCTCACCTCCCAACTAAAGCCAATGGGAACTGCAGGCACTCGGTACCCATAAAAAATTGGTTCTCATGTGACTTGCCAGAGGTTGCATAGCCTGTCTGGGACAGCTGGGAATCCCTTCACTCCATACTTGAGCCCCAGGCTTGTTCTTTACCCACTAGAGATAAGAACACAGAAGGCCATGCTGGGTCTAGCCCAATATCCTGTTTCCTGACAGTGGCCAGTGCCAGGTGCTTCAGAGGGAATGAACAGAAACGGGTCGGGTGATGCATCCCTTGTTGCCCTGTCTCTGCTTCTGGCAAACAGACTAGGGATACTGTCCTTGCCCTCTCCATGCTAAAGGAGACATGACACAAGGCTATACTGGGAGTATTTTCTACTGGGTAGTTTCCTGAGTGACTGCTCAGATTGGAGACACTAGCTTAATGAGCTGAGCAAAAATCCGAATTTCCCTCCACTCTGCGTATGGGTAGGGGTGCAGCTTTGTACATGGGAGGGTGGGAAGGTGTATGTGCGTTGGGAAGAAGGGTGGAGTCAGCTGTATTCATAAGTCGGTGGGTGGGGGGTGCACCTGAAATCGGTGGAGGGTTTGTGTGGAAAAACATGTGGGGGGGGAGGGCTGGCTGTGTTCATGTGCTGGGTGGGGCAGCTGCTCTCTGCTTACGGCTGGGGAAGCAGTTGTGTTTATGGTGGGATGGGGGGGAACTGGTGTCTGTGTAAAGCATCTGTGGGGGGCCAGTGGCTGTGTTTATGGTTCGCTGGGGTCTGCACACGTGTCTGGAGGGGAGTAGTATCTATAGGTGCATTCAAGGGGGGATGGGACATTTTGGACGTGCCCTCATGGGAGGGGGGGTGTTTGTGCACACATCTCTGGGTGGGGTGGCTGTGTTTATGGGGGATGTCTGTGTCCATAAGGGGTGTGGTTGTCTTCATTGTGGGGGCTGATGTTTAAGCCATGGAGGGGAGGATGGGGAAGCTGGGGTCTGCACATGCGTGTTTCTGACGGGGTAGCTGTGTTCATGGTGGGGCTGGTTTCTGTACATCCATTGTGGGGTGCTGGCTGTGTTCATGGGGATGGGAGGGGCTGGTGTCTGCATGTGCGTCTGGGGGGGTGGTGCTGGGGCTATGTTTTGAGGCAGGGATGGTATCTGCACGGTTGGGGGCCTGTGGCTGTGTGTGAGGGGCTGTGGCTGTGTTCAGGGGGCTGGTGTCTGGGGGGGATTCTGTTCATAGTGGGGGGACTCGTTGCAAATGGGCAGCTTCTGCATGCTTGTCCTCTAGGGCAAAGGCTCTGTTTGTACTGGGGAGGGGTGCAGGGGGGAATGTGAGTGGAGGGAGGACAGTGGCTGTGTTAGGGGGCTGATGCCTGCATGGGGGGGCTCTGTTTGTGGGGGGGGCTGAGGTAGGTGTAGGACAATTTTCCATCACCCCTCTGTTTTGTCTAGGGCGGCAGCTGTGTTCACATTGGTCAATGGTCCCAAGTCTGCAGTTGGGGGCAGTCTCTGAGCTGTTTGGGGCTGCTGTTTGTACTGGTCACTGTCAGTCTCTGCATGTCTTTCTTACCCTCCCACACAGTAGTGTGCACTCACAGCCTTTTGGGGAGAAGAATAGTAAACAGCATGTAGTACAGTAATAAGTCTTTGAAACTGTTGGCCTGAGAGGCAATGAAATCTACCACAAGGACGGGTAGCTAAACCAAACGTTTCTTGTGAAGAGTTCAGCATCTTTGAATGAATTCAGCCCTTTGTGGATCAGCATTTCTGTTTGTGACTTGATAAATATTGGACTTGAGGAATATTGCCTATTCAACTCTGTGAAAGTTAATGAGGTGACACTGGAAGAGCGGACAAGTTGTAGAACCTCAACCTTATTGAAAGAGGCCCAAATGTTGAGGGGTTTAAGCCCTGATTCTAATCTTGATGCTCTAAGTGCTAGTTAACAATGCTCCCATATGCCTAGCCTGCTCCCATGGGGCCATTACAATGGACACTGTATATTATACGCTGCTTAGATGGACAGCGGCAGTGCTCCTGGACAGCTTCCTTCCTTAGGGTTTGTTTACATACAGTTTTTGGAATTCTATAGAAACAAATGTAAAGTGGTACGACCACCTAGAGTGGATACAGTTTACTGGTACCTTATTATTTGCATTGTGGTAGCTTCCAGGACTGCCATCATGGACCAGAACCCCATTGTGCTGGGCACTGTACAAACACAGGACAAAGGCTGTCCCTGCCTCAACCCAGTATAAGGCAAGATACGATATCAGTCAGTACCATGGGCAGCAGTCTTAAAAAATATATACATCTCCACCAGTTGCCTAACTGTTGCACTCTTTGGAGGTATCCAGTCTATTTCTTCCCTCAACAGAGTAAGCAATACCAACATGACCACTTTTTTACACTGTAGAAGTTTATCCACATTAGGCAGTTACATCACCTTAACTAATCCTGCTTTCTAAACTTGTATAACGGTACAAAAATTGCCAGTAGACCTAATCTGTCATTCTAGCACCATCTCTATGCTTCCATCTCCCAGTACGTACCTGAGATGAAGAACTGCAATGTCATAAATGGAATCAAACTTAATTTCATGCTGCAAACGTAGCCTGGTCTTTTATCATCAACAAGATCTCCATAATCAAGAAGTGCCTGTAACAACTCACTGCAAAAGAACTCTTCTGAAGACATTCTGTACATAGGTAATGTTAATAGCCAAAGACAAGCTATTTAAGCAGCCATTGACAGAAAGGATAGGTAGATAAGCATGATATTTTAAATAGGAGTGATACATTGTCTTGCTTCCCAACAAAGGGATATTGTTGGATAGTTATCAGTGTTTTTAATTGTAGCTGTAAACAAACCTTTCTTGGGTTTAAAAAATTGCTTGGAGGAGAGGAGTTCTGAACAAAAAACAGATTCTAAAGAATATGCTAATGGCTTTCTTTTTGAAGTTTCTGCAATAGGAAGACTGCTGTAGGAGCAGAATCAAATCAAGTTTCTTGTGATGGGACTTGTCCTTTTTATTTCTACCACTTATTTTATGTGCTGCACAGGGTGCATATTACAAGGACCCACTTAAGAGGGTAACACACAGCACTTAGCCTAAATCCCATTGCAACGCTGAGTTCAACAATGGCAAAATACCTTTTAAAAATCTGACATTTCCCCTCTTATCAAATGCACTTTAACACCACCAACCCTGTTCTGTGTTTCCATCTATAGTGATATTGGGGGTATAAGGAGGTTTTGGTGTTTATAAGCCAATGCTAATGATAAATGCCATTTTTCATCACAAGAGGTCCCCACATTCCTAAACAGAAGAATAAGTCGTCTATGCATAGCTCAACCATTTGAGGACTGTTCTGAAAATCAGTATTGGCAACCGCAAAAGCTCAGAACTTGTTCGGTTGCAATAATTTTTTAAAGAGACTTAATTTGTAATGCTTTTTGTTTGCCTTCTGTTTGGGTGTTTGTGGGTGGGTTTTTGTTTTGTTTTGTTTTGTTTTTAAAAAGCAATCATGAGGGCTGTCTTTTAAATGAAAGCTGAGATTCTTAATCACAACTCTCTGGGAGCTGGGGTGTTTAAGAGAAGCACCAAATATTGCAAGCCTCATGATAAAATTGTGAGTTTGCAACACTGGAAAAACAGTGTGGAAATACTGAATGTAAATTTTTTAATTTTTGAGCTGTGCTGTAATAATGACAGGGTCTCCTCTTAGTAAGATGGTGGGAGGTTTTTTCTTTCTGCAGTTGCCCTTAACTAGGGAGTGAAGTTTGGTCCCTGCAGTTGACTTTACCTGATTATATTACAAGCCATGTAGAATAGATCTCTTCTTTGTCTTTTCACACAACCTTGATATTAGTGTGTCTGAGACTCTTTTCTCCTCTGTAGTTCAGACTGTGGAGTGCGTTGAAGGTTCATGGCCAAAGATTCTTGTAACTTCCTTTTGTATTAAAGATTTATTTCTGTACGAGCATGGACAGTGTGTGGTGTGTTGGTATAGGGCAGGGTTTGTAATTAAATGTTCTGAGTGGTTCTGTCTCTCTCTGACCTTGGGTGAGTTACTGAGACAGGGATTTTTTTCAAAAGAACCAAAGGGAGTTGGATGCACTGACTGTACAGTTTGAACCAATGGAACTTTGTAAAAGCAATCCGATGGGCACTGCTAACATTTTCCATGTCGTTGCTGATCTGAAGATTCAGAGGTAGCAGCTATAAAAGGGGGCATGATGCACCAGTGACCTCAAATCTTCCACTGCCTGCTCATATTCAAAGCTAGAACTAAGACTCAAGGGAAGTTGTGTGGTGAGCGTGAATGTGGAGAGTCCATCCTGAAGATCCCTGTTTAAAGAGGAGTGACCTTCATTTCTTCTTCAAATGGCCTTGGCACATTCCTAGGTATGAATTTTAAAAAGAGACCTTAACAGAGGGCTGGATATTGGAAGGGTGGGGGAGGAGAGAGACCTGGAAAACAAGCGCAACGGGGGATATCGGTGTAAGAATTTGCTCAACATCTTGGAGGTCTATATACAAATGCAAGGAGTATGGGGAATAAACAGGGAGAACTGGAAGTATTGCGTCGCAATTTAGCTTGTGTATTAACTGGTGTTGGGGGGGAGTAGGGATGTAAATACTAGTTAAAAATTTAACCGTTTAAACAATTTTAAGAATATTTTGTTTAAAGGGACATCCCGCTAGGGCTGATCTGGCTGGGCAGGGCCACTCTGGGTGGGGTCGCTGGGGTCAGCAGCTGGCTGGCATGGGGCCACTGGGGCCAGCCAGTCCGGGGGGTAAACATTTTACATCTTAGTGGGAGAAGCCTCATGATTAGATTATTGGTTATAGGGAGAATAGCTTGCTTAGTGAGGTGGTGATGCATTATACATTAAAATATAGACACTTGTTCTGAGGTCCAGAGTGAGGTGGGAGGCAGACAGGAGAGTCTCTGGATTAAAGATAAAGATTTTTTAAAAAAAAAAATCAGGAAGAGAAGGTGGATGAATTAATAACAGAAATAGCCAAAATCCAAGACCTGGTAGTAAAGGGGGACTTTAACTATCCAGATCTCTGTTGGAAAAGTAAAATGGCAAAACACAAATTTCTAACAAGTCCCCAATACTTTCCAAGAACAACTTTTTTTTGTGTTTTCTTTTTTCTCTAACACTATTAACCTTTCTAGTGACCAGATACTCAGAGTAAATATGAATGACAAGGGGAAAAGAATGGAAGACAAAGTAGGGAAATAACAAGTTAAAGAATATTTAGATAAGTTAGATGTAATCAAGTTGGTAGAGCCTAATGAAATGCATCCTAGGGTATTTAAGGAACTAGCTGAAGCAATCTCAAAACCATTTGCAATTATCTTTTGAGAATTCCTGGAGGCCAGGCAAGGTCCTGGAGCAGGGCAAACGCATAGTATCCATCTTTGAAAAGGAGGACCTAGGGAGTTATAGACCAGTCATCCTAACTCTGATATCTGGAAAGACACTGGGACAAGTTATTTAAACAATCACTTTGTGATCACTAGGAGGATAATAGGTTTATAAGAAACAGCTAGCGTGGATTTGTGAAGAACAAGTCATGCAAAACCAACCTAATTTCCTTCTTTAGCAGAGTACTGGCCTAGTGGGTGGTGGGAAGCAGTAGATGCCCTATATCTTGATTTTTAATAAGGCTTTTGACACAGTTCCGCATCACATTTCCCTAGTTTACTTATTATAATGTCATCTAGCTGTAACTAGTATAAGGTGTGTGCACAACAGGTTGAAAGACCTTACTCAGAGTAGTCAATGGTTCGCTGTCAAATTAGGTGGGTATATCAATGGAGTTCTTCAGGGTTTGGTACTGCTCAATATTTTCATTAATCACTTGGAGTAGAGAATGGGCTTATAAAATTTGCCAATTACACTGTGATGGGTTACCCCCTGCAGCTGGGATGCCACCTGATGTATTGGGGTCTCACTAGGTCCACCTGTTCCACCAGCCTGGGCTCCCTCACCCTGTCCTGCTGTGTCAGACCCTCAAGCCTCCTCTAGCACACATCCAGGTATGGACACACCCAGCTGCAGAAAGACACACTGAAATCAGCTCTACGTGGGAAGAATCAGCTAGGGGATTGCCCAGTTCAAGTGCACTCCCCTTCTGGGGTGCAAACCCAAAATTATATTGTCTTGTGTGTCACAGAAATCTGACCAGGGTCAGTTCATGAAAATTGCTCCCTGTGTCAATGTGGAGGAAGATGTGCACAGCTTTTTGCCCCCCTGTTATGAATTTCACAAACTGGGTTTTATAATAAACCAAGCTTATTAACTACAATGGATAGACTGTAAGTGATTATAAGGGCTAGCAGACAGATCAAAGCAGCTTACTGAGCAAATAAACAAACATGCACACTAAGATCAATATATTAATGAAACTGGTTACAAGTAGTAGTTTCTCACCTTAAGTGTTGTCCTGGGCATTTCTTTCACAGGCCAGACACCTTTTCCAGCCTGGGCTTGGGTCTTCTCCCCGCTCCTCAGTCCTTGTTCCCTAAATGTTCTCAGCAGTCATCCTGGGCGGGGATTCAGTGAAGAAAGATTCCTGATTGACTCACTTCCCTGCCTTGCATAAGATTTGCATATGGTGGGAAACAAACCATTCCCAGTTTGGTCCCTATGAGTGGAAAAATACTAGTAGGCCAAGATGGGGTCCAGTACCAAGTGACATGATCATGTGACCTAGCAGCATCAAAGCAGCATGCCAGGAAGCTTCTCAGGAAGGTGGGAGACTAGCATTTTCAAAGCCCTGTTGTTCTCCCTAATGGTTCATTCCCTAACCATCCAGACTGATTGTATTTAGTCTGGTGGGTGTTCCACAAGTGCAAACACTTTTGTAATTGATGTATAGTTAATAATCCTCATTTGATACAGAAATGATACATGCATACAAATCTCATTCAGTAAAGCATAACCTTTCCAATGATCATGTGACCCACCTAGGATAAAATGCATCTTAGTTATGCCATCTTCATATTAGAAGCATATTTCTATGAAAACTATGGGGCATAGTGTCACATACTCCAAGCTGGGGGGGGGTCACAAGCACTTTGGAGGACAGATTGAGAATTCTAAAGGACCTTGACCAATTGGAGAATTAGTCTGAATTCATCAAGATGACAGTCAAGATAGATAAGTGCAAAGTACTTCACTTGGGAAGGAAAAATCAAATGCACAACTACAAAATGGGGAATAACTGGCTAAGCCAGAGGTGGGCAAACTACGGCTCGTGGGCCACATCTGGCCTGCAGGACAGTCCTGCCCGGATCTTGAGCTCTCTGCCAGGGAGCCTAGCCCCCAGCCCCTCCCCTGCTGTCCCCCTCCCCCAGCTACACTACCACACGGTGGGACTGCAAGCTCCTGCTGCTCAGAGCTGCATGGTAAGGGGGCGGGGAGTTGAATCAGGGGCAGGAGGTCCCGGGGGGCAGTCAGGGAGCAGGGGGTGGCTGGATAGGGCACAGGAGTCTCTGGGGGCCAGGCAGGGGTGTGGGTAGGGGGCAGGACAGTCAGGGGACAGGGAGCAGGGGGGGTTAGATAGGGAGTGGGGTTCTGGGGGGGGTTAGGGGCATGGGTTCAGGGCATGGGGTCCCTGGAGGGAGTGGTCAGGGGACAAGGGGGGGTTGGGGATTCTGAGAATAGTCAGGGGTGGGACATGGAAGGGGGCAGGGACCAGGGCCAGTCTCTTTGGGGAGGTACAGCCTTCCCTACCCGGCCCTCCATACAGTTTCACACCCTTTCAAGGTTCCTTCCCCACTTTGAACTCTAGGGTACAGATGAGGGGACCTGCATGAAAAACTCCCTAAGCTTATTTTTACCAGCTTAGGTTAAAACTTCCCCAAGGTACAAACTGTTTTACCTTTTGTCCCTGGACTTTATTGCTGCCACCACCAAGCATCTAACAAATATAACCGGGAAAGAGACCACTTGGAAACGTCTTCTCCTCCAAACCCTACACCCCCTTTCCTGGGGAAGGCTTGATAAAAATCCTTCCCAATTTGCATAGGTGAACACAGACCAAAACCCTTGGATCTTAAGAACAATGAAAAAGCAATCAGGTTCTTAGAAGAATTTTAAATAAAGAAAAAGTAAACGAATCACCTCTGTAAAATCAGGGTGGTAAATATTTTACAGGGTAATAGGATTCAAAACGGAGAATCCCTCTAGGCAAAACCTTAAGTTACAAAAAGACACACAGGAATATACATTCCATTCAGCACAACTTATTTTATCAGCCATTTAAACAAAACAGAATCTAACTCGTATCTAACTAGATTGCTTACTAACTCTTTACAAAAAGAAAAGGAGTACTTGTGGCACCTTAGAGACTAACAAATTTATTAGAGCATAAGCTTTCGTGAGCTACAGCTCACTTCATCGGATGCATTTGGTGGAAAACCAAATGCATCCGATGAAGTGAGCTGTAGCTCACGAAAGCTTATGCTCTAATAAATTTGTTAGTCTCTAAGGTGCCACAAGTCCTCCTTTTCTTTTTGCGAATACAGACTAACACGGCTGCTACTCTGAAACCTAACTCTTTACAGGAGTTCTGACCTGCATTCCTACTCTGGTCCCAGCAAAAGCAGCACACAGACAGAGAGAACACTTTGTTTCCCTGCCCCTTCCAGCTTTGAAAGTATCTTGTCTCCTCATTGGTCATTTTGGTCAGATGCCAGCGAGGTTATTTTAGCTTCTTAATCCTTTACAGGTGAAAGGGTTTTTTCCCTGGCCAGGAGGGATTTAAAGGTGGTTAGCCTTCCCTTTATTTATGACACACCCCGATGTGGCCCTCAGGCCAAAAAGTTTGGCCACCCCTGGGCTAGGTGGTGGTATTGCTGAGAAGGATCTGGGGGTTATAGTGGATCACAAATTAAGTATGAGTCAACAATGTGACGCAGTTGGGGGGAAAAAGGCTAATATTCTGAGACATATTAACAGGAGTGATTTATGTAAGAAACAGAAGGCAATTGTCCCACTCTGATTAGACCTCTGCAGGAGTACTGCCCCCTGTAAAAAGATGTAGACAAATTGGAGATGGTCCAGAGGAAAGCAACAAAAATGATAAACGGTTTCAACAACCTGACCTATGAGGAAAGGTTTAAAAAAAAAATCTGGGCATGTTTAGTCTTGAGAACTGAGAGAGGACCTGATAGCAGCCTTCAAATATTTTTAGGGCTGTTATAAAAAGGGCAGTGATCCATTGTTTTCCATATCCTCTGAAAGTAGAATAAGAAGTAATGAGCTTACCCTGCAGCAAGGGAGATTTTAGGTTAGATATTTGGAAAATCTTTCTAACTATAGGGGTAGGTAAGCTCTGGAACAGACTTGAGGGAGTTTGTGGAATCCCCATCATTGGAAGTTTCTAAGAACAGGTTGGACAAACACCTGTTGGGGATGGTCTAGATTTTCTTGGTCCTGAATCCGTGCAGGGGGCTGCACTCGATGACTGACTTCTCAAGGTCCCTTCTAGTCTGACATTTCTGTGACTTTTATGATTCACACTTTTGGTGTCTGCCAGCATGCAGTTTGGAGTTGCATGTCCAAATCCTAGCCTAGCAGTAAGGCTCCCAGGCTTTCTGAGACGCATAAATATGTGATTTACTGTAGCGAGGCCAGACTGAGTTCAGTTCAGAATATTTTTTGGTGCTGAAATGTAGGTCACATTCATGCACAACCAATAAGACTGGAATACATTTAACTCCAAAACTGGCTACAGGATAGAGGGCAGCATATGTCATTAACTAGAAACAGTGGACAGAGGCCTGATGCCCTTGCAGCATGTCTTCATTTCCCTTGTATAATAATAGGAAGTAGTAGGTAGCAAAGATGGAGCCAGCTAATTTGCAGTGCATTTAAATGGCTCATACAATTTAATGTCATAAAGTAATGAGGCAGACTGGATAAAAGAGCCTAATACAATAAAAACTCTCCTGGAGTCTGACTGTGGATACCACATTTAAACTAACAGCAGCAAGAAAAGGGCAAGCAAAGGCTGTGAGGATATTGTAGCGGCTTCTTACTGGAACTCCAGTGTGAGCAATTCTGGTTACCAGCAATAAGAGAGACGGCTTGTGTGATCAGTTCTTGACCAACAACAAGTCACTGAACATCTATTTTGCTCCGCTACCGCATGAGATTGATTAGGGATGAGTTTTAAACCTGCTGCCTATTACAAATGCATAAATGACCTCAAAAGGCCCCAGAAGTAGACCTGTGTGTGCATTTAAACTCCGCCATATTTGTCTCCATCTTATTCTCTGTGAAAACTTTTTTGCATCCCCTTTTAGTCCTGTTTTGAATCATAATCATTATGATCTTTAGTTGCTACTGTAAATTGACTCTGTCAATTTTGACTACCTACTGTCACAATCCTCCACTGCTTCATCTCCCTCAGACTCTCTCTCCTTTGTGTCCCAAAAGTAACCTCTTCCTCCAAATTACTTAACCAGTGTTTCCCTTTGTAAAGAAGACTCTTATCTCTAGCTTCAAACACCAGACTTCTTGATTCTCATTATCAAAGGTAAACCTCTATCCCTTTTTTACATGATTTATCAGAATTCTTCATACCTCTCTTGTATAAACCCCATAATCTACCATGAGAGCCTGGTTTGTCGGTGCGGCAAACCCGTGACACAAGAGATGCACCTAGGGGCTCATTCTACACCTATCAAAATCAATAGCAACAATCAGTCAAGCTGTTTGGTGAAGAAAAAATTGATTACTAGGCTAATTGGTTGCAGCTATAGTAAAAAACAGAATTATCCGACAGAGAAGAACATGATTTGTTAAAGAGGAGTCAACACAGCTATTTTAAAGACAAACCATGCCTTGCCAATCTAGTAGAATTCTTTTGAACGGGTCCACAAATGTGGATGAGGGTGATCCGCTGGATATAGTGTGCTTGGACTTTCAGAAAGCCTTTGACAAGGTCCGTCACCTACAGCTCTTAAGTAACGTAAGCAGTTAGGGCATAAGAGGGAAGGTCCTCTCGTGGATCAGAACAGGTTAAAAGACAGGAAACGAAGGGTAGGAACAAATGGTCTGTTTTCAGAATGAAGAAAGGAAAAACAGTGGTGTCACCCAGTGACCTGTACTGGGACCAACCTATTTATAAAATCTGGGGAAAGTTTGCAGATGACGCAAAGTTACTCAAGATAGTTAAGTCCAAAGCGGACTGTAAGGAGTTACACAGGGATCTGACAAAGCTGGGCAACAAAATGGCAGATGAAATTCACTGACAAATCCATATTGGAAAATATAATCCTAACTATACATACAAAATGATGGGATCTAAACTAACTGTTGCCACTAAAGATCTCTTTCTTGGCGTCATTGCGGATGTTTCTCTGGAAACATCCACTCAATGTGCAGCGGTAGTCAAAAAAGCTAACTATGTTAGGAGCCATTAGGAAAGATAATAAGACAGTAAATATCATAATGCCACTATATAAATCTATGGTTTGTCCACACCTTGAAGACTGCATACAGTTCTAGTCACCCAGGGATGAAAGTAACTTAAAGGACTTACCGGTACTCTGGAGTCCTTATGAGGGGGCAGGGAGCCCCTGGCCCTTTAAATAACCACCGGAGCCCCGCTGCCGTTGCTGCTCCGGTGGGGTGCTCAGGTGATTTAAAGGGCCTAGGGCTCCCACTGCCACTACCCTCTGGAGCTTTTTAAATCGCCACCCGAGCCCTGCTGCTGGAGCCCTGGGGTATCGGTGGCAGGGCTCTGACCCCTATTTAAAGAGCCCTGGGTGGTAACGGTGGCCGGAGCCCCGGGCCCTTTAAATCTTCCCTGGAGCCCTGGGGAGGCAGTGGCAGGGTTCTGGCAGTGATTTAAAGGGCCCATGGCTCTGGCTGCCCTTACCACCCCAGGCCCTTTAAATAGCCACCAGAGCCCTGCCGCTGCTACCCCAGGGCTCCAGCAGGCTCCATGGATGATTTAAAGGACCCAGGGCGGTAGCTGCTACCGGAGCTCCGGGCTCTTTAAATCATCCCTGGAGCCCTGCTGCCGCTCCGGCAGCTATTTAAAGGGCCCGGGTCAGTAGCTGCAGCAGGAGCCCCGGCCCTTTAAATTGCTATCCGAGCCCCACCGCTGCTTCCCCAGGGCTCTGGCGACAATTTAAAGGGTCCGGGGCTCCAGCTGCTGCTGGGAATCCCAGGCCTTTTAAATTGCCACCTGGGGAAGCTGATCTGCCCCGGTATGGCACACGGGCTCTTGCTGGTATGCCATACCGGGATGTACCGGCTTGCTTTCACCTCTGGTCACCCCATATCAAAAAAGATGCATGTAATGGAGGAGAAACTAAAAAGACAGACTTTTCATCTTGGAAGAGAAACAACTAAAAGGGGATATGATAGAGATCTATAAAATCATGAATGGTGTGCAGAAAGTGAATAAGGAAGTGTTGGTTGTTTCTTCACATAACACCAGAACAAGGTGAAATTTAATAGGCAACAGGTTTAAAACAAATGGGAGTACTTCTTCACACAATGCACAGGCAACTTGTGGAACTTATTGCGAGGGGATGTTGTGAAGGCCAAAAGTATGATTTAGATGCTATTACCCAAGATGGTCAGGAACACAACCCCAAGAACTGGGTGTCCCTAGCCTCTGACTTCCAGAAGCAGGGAGTGGACGATGGGATGGCTCGCTTGATTGCCATGTTCTGTTCCTTCCCTGGCATTGGCCATTGTTGAAACACAGGCTATTGGGCTAGATGGACCATCGGTCTGACCTAGTATGGGATTCTTTTATTCGTTTGTTCCTGACTGGCCCTGGATTAGATAGGCTTTGCACTTGCTAACTGGGTTATCTTTCTGGTCTCCAGCTCTCCTTTTTAAAGGAGTATCCATGCTAACCTTTACAAAGGTGTTAACTACCTTGAGTTCACTCCAAGTTAATTGATTGGCAGTTTAAGTATCTCTAGTGTAGTCAAATCCTATTATTACTATTGACTAGTATTACCAGAGCACCTAAGAGTACAGCTAGATAAATGTCTTTCCGTTGCAGTAAATTTGCTGAAAAATACTTCTTGTTTTAGGGCACTGAAACAATTTGCAGATTTGTGTTGAATTCGATGAATAGTCTTGGCCGAAAAAACAAACATCACACTGTTTTGATATTTTGCTTTGGCTCAAACATATTGTTTTGGAAATGTCCCTTTGAAATAACACTTTGAGATGGATTCAAATGGACTTTTCTGTAAAAAATGGGTTTTTTTCTTCTATGTTTGGTTCAGGGAGAAATTTGTTTTCTTTTGTCTGAAACTTTTTTTTTCCAGTTCAGCTACCAAATCAAAAACTAAATTATGTGCTCAGCTTTACCTCTGAGAACCCACAAGCCCATTGTGCTGTATAAACACAGAACAAAAAGATGCCCCTTTTTCCCCCAAGCAGCTTACAATCAAAGTAAACCCGAAGTGTCATGCTTATTTCCAACTTAGAGCAAGTGAAATGGGGATGTAAGCCATTTAAATCTTCTGTGCCACAGTTCATTAGATTGTCAAAATGGGTAGAAAATGCTTTGTGTGTATGTTTAAAGGCTTTGGTAAAAAGCAAAGTGGTTTATGTGCTGCTTGGTTTTCTCTATAAATCTCTGGTTTGTCTTGGATGTTGCCATTGGCTCTCACTGTTTTAGTGCATGATTTTGGGCCAACATAATTCAGCTCCGAGGACACACTGTGACTGATTACAAATGGAGCCCTTGGCTATTAACCCTGAAGACTGTTCAAGTTGTTTGACTGCCTGAGGCATTTGTTCACATTTTAAAACCTCCTAAGCGCTTTGAACGTTTAAAAGGGTCCATGGCCAGAATTGGGAGTTTTGAATTCATGATCTCTTCTGTGCTGTCTTTCGCTCATTTGCCAGTGTAAGTAATACCACAATGGGAATGCTATTTGTGTGTGAAGTGCTGGATTGGGGATATCCAGCAAAAAGGCTGTTCTCTTGGGAATGCCCTAGAATTATTTTAGTTTTCTTTGCCCCAGAGCAAGCATCTTCCTTCTCCTTGCCCCCTGAGGTTGACTATCATGGCCCTCTTCTCAGTCCCTTCTCTCAAACTAGCCAATGCTAGTTTGGGTGTGAGAGTCTTCTCTGCCATCCCAAACCACCTCTGTGCTTCTCCACCTCATCACTCAATCTTTCTTCAAAGCTTATTGGAAAACATCCCCTTCCTTTTGGATACCACTTAATTTCTCTGTAGGTTACAACTATGTTTAACACTGTACATTTTTCTGGAATGCTGCTGTATGAGAATGGTAGAGGGTGACTGCGTTTTTGTTTCTGGCCCTAAGATGAACCTATCATCTTAGGCCATATCTCCAGTACACAGTTAGGTTGACACAAACTGCCTTATGTCGACTTTGCTGTGTGTACACCTCCACAGTTATGCACCTCTCGCCAATGTAACTCTCCTGCTTTGCCGCCGAAAGAAAACCACCTAGTCGAGAGGCGTAGCGCATATGGGGCCGGTGTTAGAGCAATGCAGTGTCAGTGTGGACACCACATGGCTTATGTCACCCTAGGTGGTGTCCCACAATGCCCATTGTGACACTCTGGTCACCAGTTTGAACTCCACTGCCCTGCAGCCAGGTACACAGGCATGTACCCCTCCCCACTTTTTATCCCCGGGATTTTTAAAAATTCCTCTTCCGGTTTGCTCAGCCTGGAGAGCTCACCTAGCATCTTCCCAGCTGACCATTAGATTCCATTTTCTTTATATACTGAGCTGAAGTTTACATTGTATATTGAATGGGAATATATAGCTTTCTGTCACTATAGGACTGATGCCCATTGTTCTTGCTCTATATTTAAGTGCCGAAATAAATAGCTAAAGAATCTGATTTAACACTGACTCTCCCATTCCTTTCATGGATCAATTCATGATCATTTTGCAGATCTCATGTATACCTTTCATTTCTAGTCCACAGATGAATTTCATTCATCAGCCATCTAAAAAACCCTAAATTTCCACAATCTACTCATTGCCTTAAGTTTTTTTTAAATTTTCAAATATCTCCTTGCATTGTCATCACAAATTAGAGTAATTTTTAAACGTAGCCTTAATATCCTTTTCCTACCCGCCTCTTCCCTCCCCCCCCACCACCCGCGGCTCCACCCAACAATTGCTTTTACACTGTTGCCATGTGGCATGCTAACAGAAAAGCAGCAGAGGATGATCGCCTGTCATTCTAAGTCATGACTACAGTATCTCCAGCAATAACTTCTCAGGAAGTGAGAGATGCCAAATCGACAGACTTGCAGAGTGCTGGGCTATGTCTTCCCTGCATCGATGTGCTGTCGAAAACAGCAGCGCTAATTCCCTTAAGCTCCCTTGCAAAGATACCTTGGAAGTCTGGAAGGATATCAATTTGAGGAGCCATACCCCTCCTGAATTTCATTTTTAATAATGTATTGGGCGTTACTTTAAAATTAATCACAAGAATGCTAATATGGATTTCGTTCTGGCTATGATTGACTTCATCAGTAGGCAAGACTGGAACAACTTTCCCTTTTTAAATGTTAATCAGGGTTCTTATCTTACAGGTAGACTTAGTGATGTGTAATTTATTCCCTTTACCATTGCTTTTTTTCTATAGTGCAGTCTGAATACTGTATATATTGGTTTCTTTTCTTTGAGTTCTGCACTTTCATTCTTGTTCTCCATCAGTCTCTATGTATCTGGTTTACTTCCAGATCAGCTCTGAACACTCGGTTAGTTTTTGAGAAGCTTTTAAAATTGTAGGTACTTGCCAGATCTTTAAGAGGTCAACCCACATATTGCTTGTTCAAAAACAATCCACCTTCGGTACTTACATGGCCACTATTACTGTACTATCTGAATGCCTCACAATTTTGTGTATATTTTTTTTCCTCAAACACCCGTCTGAGACATGGCAGTGCTATTTGCCTCAGTTTCCTATATGTAAAATAAGGATCAGTGAGATGAAGAGACAGATTTTTAAAGGTATTTTGTGTGGAGTATAGGAAACAGCTTGTCAGGTTTTAGCTATCACTTTAAAAGTGAGGGATTTTTCCGGTCCTGCTTGCAGGCTAAGGGGCTCTGAGGGAAGCCATGTCATTTGAGTTAGTCAGCAGAACCACGTTAACATAAGTGGGGGTATTGTACCTCACTGCCTTATGAAGCAGCCTGTTTTTTCCTCTGTTTTTGGATTCTGTGTTTATCGTTCTGAATTCTAAGAAATGAAGTAGCTTTACATTGCAACCTTCCAGCAAGAGTAATTATGTGTATATCTAACTTCTCTGGGTAAGGCTACACTACAAGCTAGGGGTGTGATCACCCCACTTACATACACATACTTGCACGCGCTCTCATTGAGTTAGTTAGTACCGTGGCTACACTGGTATTTATACGTGTACTATGTACCTACTGGTTTCAGGTTGGTTTGTGCTAAGCTGTGCCTTGTCTGCCCATGCTACCATGGCTACGCTGCTATTTATATTCACAGAGGCTCAATTAAAAGCTAGCGCGAGTGTGTATACGAAAGCAGGGGAAACACAAGCCTAGCTTGTCGTGTAGATGTAGCCTGTGTATGCTGTGAACATAATATTTAGGTGACTTGTAGGTGCCTAGAGGCACCTGCAACTCATTGTTCTCAATAGCTATTAGAAGTCTAAATACCTTTTAAAAAATCTTGCCCCAAGTGACTTGCCCAAAGTCACATAGGAAGTCTTTGGCAGAGCAGAGAATTGAACCAGTGTCCTGAGCCCTAGGCTACCGCTCTAACCACAGGGCCTTAATAGAGGTCACTTTTGGTCCATGTCTCATTACATACCTCCACCACATCCAAAGCCAAGACCTCACTTCAGCCAGTACTTTGCAGCGATTGAGTGTATAGCTTCCCTTCAGATTTGTAGGTCGGCTGTCTTTCTATCTGACAGTTGTGCTCTGTGACATGTAGAGGTCATAATTCATGGCTGATAAAAAAAAAAAAAAAAAAAAAACCACCACCCTCATAACTTTATTCTGCTTTTTAAGAAAATATAAGCTGAATCTCTCCAGAAAGATTGTTTGGATTCAGATCGACAAGGACATTTTAGCAGATAAAAGCATCCCTGCTAGATCAAAAAGCAGACTCCTGTTGGAGGGGAAAACTTGTTTTGAAATACAATGCAAAGTTGGCCTTGAGAAGTGACGTGTGTGTGTGTGTGTGTGTGTGTGTGTGTGTGTGTGTGCGCGCACACCCTCAAAAGGATTCAATTTAGGATCTGCAAACAGACCTCCAGTCATGTAGATGCTTCAGGCTGGC
Source organism: Dermochelys coriacea (assembly GCF_009764565.3). Lineage (NCBI taxonomy): Eukaryota > Metazoa > Chordata > Testudines > Dermochelyidae > Dermochelys > Dermochelys coriacea. The sequence goes on along the minus strand of NC_050084.1, from coordinate 13,721,976 downwards.
AAGGCAGGTTCAAACTGCTGGCTGGAAAACTGGAGGAAAAAATTCTAGAGCCTGCTAGTAAGACAGCCACTAACACTTGAACAGAGATGTTTTTTCTGCACAGCAAATAGAACAGTGTGGCACTGGAGCCTGTAATCTAGACCTCGATGCCATATAGAATGGGTTCTGTCTTACCCTTGAGCGCCAAAGGGGTCACAGACTATAAAGGACTGGGATCCAAGGGAGCCGTGAGAGGGTAGCATATGGTACCCAATACCAGATGCTGGAACTGAATATACTGCCCAGATAAGGGGTGTGGTGTGGGGAAATGGAGGAGAAGGAGGAGCTTTATTTAAAAAAAACAAACAAACAAAAGAAACCTGAAGTCTGGAGATGCAAAGGCATTGCTTATTGAGAGGAGCTTTTGCAGAGTTTCAGACTAGATATACTGTGCAGGCACTTTTTCGTTGTCTAATCCCCCTTCTTCCCCCCATCTAGTCTCAATGGTATTTTAATTCAAAATTCAAATTTTCATTGTTCGGAGACAGTCTCTGTGGTAGGTTCTGGAAGGGAAAAATCTTGTAATCTCTCATGGGGACCAGTCGGGGGGGAAATGGTATTTATCCTGGAGAACTTGCTGGAGGCAGCATGCTATGAAGTGCCCTCTGGACACTGTTGTGGCTAGTAGCTACAGGGACACCTCCAGGTGATGGGGCCAAGGGTCACATCTGTGGCCATTATGTGCCCCGACTAAGTTGTAGAGACTCCTGCACTGCACATTGGATGTCTCATGCTGTACTCATTCACTGTTGCTTTCCTGCTGTGATGGTTGTCACGCCAAACCTATAAATATTTTTATGTTCCAGTGAGGCTAGGAGACGCTAGCTCTTCCACAGCAGCAAAACAACCTGGGGCAGGGGAAATGGCTACAGCGGGAGGCTTCAGCCCCTGGGAATGCCACTCATCACATGCTCAAATGGTTCATGGTATAACAGAAAGCTGCTTGACTGTGTGGGTAAATAGAGAATAAGTATGGCCAATAGCATCCTGACCTCTGCTCCCTGGAATCTGCCAGTTCGGCCTTTCCACTACCTCCTCTTTTTCTTCAAGCAGTTAGTTTTGCTCATCAGGAGGGATAGGTGAGCCATGTGGGATAAGATGAAGTGAAGTAAAACTCTTCTGAAGTACAAGGAGTTTTGGGTTACTCTTTTTATCTTGACCCCTCCCTCCCCACCTTACCTCCACCAAAATTACTGTTCACTCTCATATACCTTTGTGCATCCAGTGTGTGCTGAGAATGGAAGTTAAATTGGTTTGTCTCCTGGAATTCTGACACGGCAACACTTCCAGTGTTTGTGGACTTCCTTTTTCATATATCGGAGGGGTAGCCGTGTTAGTCTGTATCTACAAAAACAACAAGGAGTTCAGTGGCACCTTAAAGACTAACAGATTTATTTGGGCATAAGCTTTCATGGATAAAAAACCCACTTCAGATGCATGGGGTGAAAATTACACATACAGGTGCAAATATATATATATTGGCACATGAAGAAAAGGGAGCTACCTTACAAGTGGAGAACCAATGTTGAAGGCCAAATGGTGGATGTAGTCTACTCCCAATAATTGAGGAGGAGGTGTCAATACCAAGGGAGGGAAAATTTGCTTTTATAGTGAGCCAGCCACTCCCAGTCCCTATTCAAGCCCAAATTAATGGTGTTAAGTTGCAAATGAATTGTAGCTCAGCAGTTTCTCTTTGAAGTCTGTTTTTGAAGGTTGTTTTTGTTGAACGGCTACTTTTAAAACTGCTATTGAGTGTCCAGGGAGTTTGAAGTGTTCTCCTACTGGCTTTTTTATGTTACCATTCCTGATGTCTGATTTGTGTCCATTTATCCTTTTACATAGAGACTGGCCAGTTTGGCCAATGTACATGGCAGAGGGGCATTGCTGACACATGGCATATGTCACATTAGTAGGGATTGGTTCCTGGATTAGTGTTTCTCTGGTGTGGTGTGTAGTTGATGGTGAGTATTTGCTTCAGGTTGGGGGCTGTCTGTAAGTGAGGATTGGCCTGCCTCCCAAGGCTTGTGAAAGTGGGGGATCACTTTCTAGGATAGGTTATAGGTTATTGGTTATAGGATAGGTTATAGGTTGTTGATGCGCTGGAGAGATTTTAGCTGGGGGCTATATGTGATGGCCAGTGGTGTTCTGTTGTTTTCCTTGTTCCTTCCCCGGGTGGGTATTATAGTTTTTAAGAATGCTTGATAGAGGCCTTGTAAGTGTTTGCCTCTGTCTGAGGGAATTGACACAAATGCAGTTGTATCTTAAAGTTTGATTGTAGACAATGGATCATGTGATGTGTCCTGGATGGAAATTAGAGATATGTAGGTAAGTATAGCAGTCAGTAGGTTTCCTGGGGGTGGTGATCATCACACATTTTCACTGTAGTGTCCAGGAAGTGGCCTTCAGCATTGGTTCTCCACTTGTAAGGCAACTCCCTTCTCCACATGCCTCTCTCTCTCTCTTATTTATATTTATATATTTATATATTTATATATATGCCTGTATCTGTAATTTTCACTCCATGCATCTGAAGAAGTGGGTATTTTACCCACAAAAGCTTATGCCCAAATAAAACTATTCGTCTTTAAGGTGCCACCGGACTCCTCGTTCCTTTTTCATACCATTTAACAGGATAGGTGGCTCGTTAGCAATAAGCATAAAGTCATTCACTACAGCATGCAGTACGCTGTGGGAAAAATCTTTGGTCATATTGTATTACCTTTAGGATTTTTTTCCCCCATTTCCTTCTCCAGAAGGAGCTCTGTATAACAATATATAAAACAGCGACATGTTGTCTGGAGACTTTGAGAGTTTCCTTGACTTCTCTCCCACTTGCTTCATAACATCCGTTCATTTTTAATCCAAAAAGTTCCTATACTGAAATGCTACCATGTAGCACCATCGAAGTTGTTAGCAACCATAAAATCCCTATTGTCTGTAGGTAAGTTGTGAATTGGAAGGCTATTAGAGTGGGGGTGGATGGATAAAGACAATTTTTAAAAGTAGTCTCCTGCTGGCACGCTACACTCATGTACATACTGTATATTGAAGCCATATGATTCCATTTAACGGGACTACTAACTCACTCAATAGTTATAGGAAATGCCACATCTTGTTAAAATAATATATACAAGTGAACGCTGTAAAAGAGGCAAAAAACTGCAAACAACTTCGAGAGGGAACTGAGGTCAATCATTCTATTAGACAGCATTTCTACTGAGCCCTTGAAGTTAAACTCCTCATCAGCTTAATCAATAGTTTTAAGTTTGAGCTTGCCTGCCAAGAAGAATTCTGAGTTAGACATCCAAGATTATTTCACACAAGGTGAGGCATCCAGAGAATGTGAAATAAAATAGTTGAGCCATTACCTGCAATTTCTATGTGAAATCTGATGCTAGACGCTTCTTAAAATTCTCAGCTGAGGAATTCCAACAGAATATTGATATGTGCCTCCTTTTTCTTTTGCGTTACGAACCTTTTCCATATCTTTGCGCCATCATTTTAATATGAAGGTCCAAACCAAACTCCTCTAATAAGACTGAAATCCTCTTTGAGGATTTTGTTCCCATTATATATGGGAAAAGACTTGTCTAAACCATGACCCATAATGTCAGTGGTGGTGTTTGATACCTACTTTAGTACACTTTTTTTTTTTTAAAGCCTCACAAAACAATGGTCTTTTTCACCATTTGATTCCTGTTTATCTACTAGCAAGCTAGGCAGACACCATTCACCATAGTGTGTTGTTGCTGGAACACATGGGCAAGGTTGCTAAGCATCTGATGGTTCTAATTCAAAGAACTTTGCTTGCTCTTTCCATCAGCAAAGCACTGGCTTCCCCCCCCCCCCCCCTTTGACAGATACAAGAGTCCAAGTGCTTTCATAGAATCATAGAATCATAGAATATCAGGGTTGGAAGGGACCCCAGAAGGTCATCTAGTCCAACCCCCTGCTCAAAGCAGGACCAAGTCCCAGTTAAATCATCCCAGCCAGGGCTTTGTCAAGCCTGACCTTAAAAACCTCTAAGGAAGGAGATTCTACCACCTCCCTAGGTAACGCATTCCAGTGTTTCACCACCCTCTTAGTGAAAAAGTTTTTCCTAATATCCAATCTAAACCTCCCCCATTGCAACTTGAGACCATTACTCCTCGTTCTGTCATCTGCATCTTTCTTCGCAAAGGGTGAACCCCACCCCTCTGTAGCCAACCCTCCACAATGCCAATGCACTACATAAGCCTTTTTGAGGGCTTAAGTTGTGTGTAGACTTGGGGAAGAGATGAGCTTCATGGAAGACCCCATCCTATGGGAGGCTGAGTAACCTCAATCCCCGTTGATTTTGTATGTGCTGCTCAATTTGCCTCGTAAGGGTAGGGTTGCAGACCTGGATTCTTACAGTGCTGAGCACTTGCAAGCTTTCATGGAAGTTGGCAGCTCTGGGATCTGGCTTGAAGCCCCCCCACTCAGGCAAAACTTTGATGTGAACATGTGGTTGTGACTAATTAATGGAGTAAAGATTTCGGCTCAGAGCTGGTATTAAGGAGCCCAAGGACTGCACTGTACATCCAAGTTTCATAGTTTAGAAGTGTGTGGGTGCAAATGCAAATGGAAAGCATAGCTCCAGCACAGAGAATACCTCTTCCTCGCGTAAATTATGCTTGTCACCCTTTCCAGAAGGCTCTCTTACACTGGGGCAGTGGTTTTCAAACTGGGGTATGCCTACCCCTAGGGGTACAAGAGCTCTTCTTGGGGGGCATGCAACAAAAATGCAGACAATGCATTTTATTTTGTAAGTATTTTATTTATTTATTTTATTTGGCACTCTAATCCTAGGTATGTTATGACCCTATAGGTGGGGGTACACAGTCTACGTTATTTGGAAAGGGATATGCAGTCTTAAAAGTTTGAAAACCACTGTGCTGGAGCTTACCACGATAAGAACTGATGGGCCCCCGCAAGGGCGTCAGAACTATTTTTATATTGGGAGTGCTGAGTCCTTGAACAAAATGGTAAACGCTTTCTAGGATGGAAACCATGTATTTGGTTATCAGTACTTTAATTTGTGCCAAGGCTTGCCAGGGCTGAGCATAGACTTGGCAGTTCATAGCCCCAGCACCTCTGGATTTTCCTGATCACTTGTGAATCACTTGGAGTTGTGCTTGAGCCCTGGCACCTCTTTCATTACATTTTAAGCACTGGTTGTTATGACCATTTCAAGCTAGGGGGTGCTGCCACACCCCCAGCCCTCAGTCCCTTCTTCCATTGAAGTCAGTGGGTATTTATCGCTGCCTACATTGAAATGAGGATCTGGCACCAACTTTCTAGCAGCACTTGAATCTTCCTTTCTGCATTTACCCTACTACAAAATATTGTTCTTGGCAATAATACTGAGTATCTATGGAAATCGAGCAATGCGCAACTTTAGTGTTACTAACCTGCTCAGTTTAACTACTACATGAAGACTGTCAGTATTAAAGAGCCAGAGTAATTATCAAAAAAAACCACTTTAAGCAGCCCTATCCAAAAATCACTGCAGCAAACAATCCTTGCATTAATACATGGGAAAAGTGCAAATGATAGTTGCATTAATTATTCACTGTGTATCTTTTTTCAAATGGGGTAGAAACGTATTTCTTAGCTACTAAATATTTTTGTCATATTTAACTATTATGGAAATGAAAATTCTAGAGTTTGGGACTAGAATGACATACTTAATGCACTAACAGACCCGAGACTGAGCTGGGGCTGTCCAGACTGGTTCACTTGGAGGCCTCCTCCTCTTGCAACAACTAATATTCAATGGCTAGATGCCAAGCTAGAAAGCATGTTACTCCAGCAGCAGTTTCTACCTCCCTTTTTCTGATGGTTCAGGCAGCTGTGGAGTTGCCTCTGTATCAGTCATGTGTTTAGATTGCTGATGCTCCTTGTGGGGCTACTTTTTCCCTTATGTATGATAGAAGGAAATGTAAAGAGTTTGGGGGGTTTTTCCCCCCAGCCTCTAAACAAGGAACTACAAGATGAATGGCCTGCACAGTTGCTAGATCACAGCTGGAGCCGGTTCGTGTGAACTGGTTGTTAAATTTTTGAAGCCGGTTTAGAACCGGTTGTTAAAGGGGTGGGCAAACTCCAGCCTGCAGGACCGTCCTGTCCTGCCTGCCTGAGCTCCCAGCTGTGGAGGCTCCCTGGCTGAGAATCCCTTTTTTTTAAATTTTCACTCATCCAGCGGCGCTCCGGGTCTTTGGCGGCACTTCGGTGGCAGGTACTTCAGTGCCATCAAAGACCCAGAGCGACTGAAGGAACTGGTTTTTCATATTTTTGGCAGCTCATCGCTGGTTGGATCCTATGCTGATGATCAGGCCCATCAGTCTCTGGGGAAGTTAATGACTCTGAACTCCTTGGCTCAGGCCCAGCACTACAGGGAGCTTTTCTGAATGTAGTTCCAGCAGCAGGTAGTGGTACATTTTAGCAGCAGAAAGTGACCCTGCCCCTCCCAAAATACTTTGCTTTTTTCCACCATCTCGTTGTGTACAAATACAGGAGCTGTTTACAGCTCACGGGTAGTATGCAATTTACCGCAGAGTAGAAATAGACAGACTGCCTTTTCTCACACCCCAGGAAAAAGATTTCATGATGCTGATTACCGATGATGATGATGATGATTCAGACTAATCTCAGCCAGAATGCAAAAAGTGTGGTGTTCTGCCAAGTTTGTACCGCAAACTCATTTATTTCATCTAAATGCATTATCCCATTTGCTGCACAGCTGTATTTGAGTCAATTGAGTTACAAAAGCTAATTTATTTAGTATCTGGTTTTATTTTATATGGATAGTATGGCTGGTGAGAGGGGTGATGAACTAGAATTTTGGACTGAACCTGGCACATCCAGAACTCTGAATCGTATCCTACGTTGCATCTTTCCCCACTGGCATTTTCCTTTAGATATTTGGAGATGCATTGCTTCAGACCTGAGTTGAAAGAGAATTCAGTGGACTCAGCCAAGTTATCAGTGTAAACCATCACTTTGGGGAAGCATGGAATATGATGGTTATGCTGCTGTACCCAACCACCCAGGGTAATGGAAATTATCCTGGATTTAAGTTTGATCTGTTCACAAACCATTCATTGCAACTTGTACATGTGTTCAGTGATGGAGATTTCTGCAGGGGTATTTGTTCTGTCGGGTTATCTGAGCTCCTGAGTCCCTAACCAGTGCATTTCAAGTGGGGCTCTTTAGATGAGCTCACTGTGTCCAGCCTGAGATCTGGCATCAGAAGGAGTGGTCCAACTCAGAAATTCTTTCCAGCTGCCTTCTGATGGTTTAGTTGCATCTACTGGGAAAATGAGGGCAGGGTGGGGAAAAGCCTTCTACAGTTGCTCTTGTGCTTTTCTGACTAGGCAAACATTGCCAGAAGATAATGAGTAAATAATTGGTCACTGCTCACAGATTTCTAAAATGGGGGGGAAGGCAGGGTAGGGAATCCATGTTCCCAGAAGCTCATAGTCTAGAGCGGAGATGGGCAAACTACAGCCTGGGGGCTGCATCCAGCCCTCCAGATATTTTTAATCCTGTCCTTGAGCTTCAGCTGGGGAGCAGGGTCTGGGGCTTGCAGCAGCATGTCCCCTCTCCAGCCTCCTTTGCATAGGAGCAGCCAGGGGGCTCCGCATGCTGCCCCCACCCCAAGCACTGCTCCCACAGCTCCCATTGGCTGGGAACCACTGACAGTGGGAGCTGCAGGGGTGGACGCCTATGGACGGGGTAAAACGCAGAGCTGCCTGGCTGCACCTCCGCGTAGGAACCAGAAGGGGGACATGTTGCTGCTTTTGGGAGCTGCTTGAGGTTAGCACGCCCCACCCCAATCGCCCTCCAAGCCCCTCAGTCCCAGCCCAGAGCACCCTCCTGCACCCCAACTCCTCAGCCCCATCCCTGAGCCCACACCCCAACTCCCAATTTTGTGAGCATTTATGGCCCGTCATACAATTTCCAAACCCAGATGTGGCCCTCAGGCCAAAAGGCTTGCCCACCCCTGGTCTAGAGGATCTTGTACATTGTAACCTTCAGTAAATTTCCCCCTTATTGAACTGTCTCATCTTCTTATTTTTATATATTAGCATCATAAGTATTTCTGTTAGCTTTGTTTTGTTTTGTTTTTTTGGTTCCCCCCCTCCACCAGGCAGTGTTTTCCCTCTCTAATCTTATTTAGGTGGTGGTGGTGGTTGTTGTTGTTGTTGTTGTTGTTGTTTCAATGCCAAGCCTAGTGCAGGGGTAATCCAATTATTTTTGTCAAGGTATAGGCAAGGTCAAGACTCCAGAGAAAATAATACCAATAATGATATTTTTGTATTAAGGAAATTAAAAATATTTCACGGTCTGTTCAAAAGCATCGAGTGGTCTGGATTTGGCCCCGGGGTCTGCCTATTGACTATCCCTGCTCTAGTCCCACTTCTGGGTCTAGGAATTCTCCCCAAATCCATTCAGAAGCACATGAACCCGAAAGTTGTCTCTGGTCCAGCAAGGGGGAAACCCAAATTCCTGCAAATGTCAAGTCCCATGAAACCATGAGAATTCTGGGGAGAAATGTCTTGCACACTGTAAGCCCCTCTTGGAAGGGTTGATACAACTCTAGCTCTGCTTAGTGTCGGGGATGGAAGCTTGGGTTCGCTCACATTGTCAAAGGGAATAGGGGAAAGCTAACAATACCAATTAACTCGCTTTCTCTGTCATGAGTTACCAGTGAGTGCTCAAGGTAAAACTAGAGAGAGATTTGGCATTACAGATACCCAGTGTGATATTGGGGGGGGGGGGGGCAGGAGGAGGTGCGGTAATGCTGCTTTGGGAGAATGCTCTCTCTGACGACAGAAAATTGAGGTCACGACTGCTTGTATTCACTAATGCAAGAGGAGAGTTGTTAACTAAGTGCCTTGGCCAGATGCTTACTTAGGAACTAGTATTCTGTCTACATATGTTCCCCCATTTGACAAACTACAATATGTCTTTGCTTCTTGTGCTAAAATAATTGCTAAAAGCTGTTCAACTGCCTTCATTTACACTAGCTCCTAAAATCCCAGTGTATCTGCATCAGTGCAGTCCCCTAACGCATCCGAGTTTACACCAATGCAGCCTGATTTGAATCCATGAAGCTTTATCAGTTCTTCTGCACTGCAAATCACATTCCACTGGTTAAATAGTATCTTTGTTAGCTGCATTGAGCCAAATCCCTATCTCCATAAGTAAAATCCCTGTGTTGACCCAGGCCTTAGTGATGGCTGCATGTCAGTGGTGAGTTTAGCAATTTGTATGTGTAATTGTGTAAAATGGGTATTTTGTTATGGTGGGAGTCACCAGATGGCGTTGTTGCAGTCTAGAAGGCTTTTTTGTTGGCATACAAGTGGTGGAGAGTTGGGTTTTTTTGGTTTTTTTGTTTTTTTTTTTTTTTTTTTTTGAAAAAATGCTGTATTGTTTCTGAGATGTGTAGGGTCTTTTGGAGATGCTGTTACAAACAACAAACCCCTCTGTACTCTCCATTAATCTCTCTAGAGTTAATTGTTTTGGCGTTGCCTTCTGGAAACCAGGCATAGGTATTTGGGCTGAGATTTCTGAAAGGGGGGGGGGGGTTGCCTGCATGTTGCAGGTGATCACCTCTGTTCAAGAACTTGGCTTTTTTGTAGCTCAACTTGTTTTATTTACAGTATATAAAGCAAAGACTCCATGTCACTGATTCCTCCTCCAACAGGAAACTGTTCTGCAAAACCCCAACCTCCTCTACTTCAGCAGAGGGGCAAAAATATTTTGTGCCTGTGGATTTCAATACAGTAAAAACTACACAGCAAAAGTTGTCTTCATTTTCTCTTTTTGTTCAGCTCAGAACACAGTGTTTAGTTCTCAAGGTGGATAAATAAAAATGATTTATAAAAATCAAAATAGTTTTCTCATGAAATGTTTAATGTAAATTTTACTAGATTATACTGTGTTCTGGCCTTAACATAGATTGTAGTAATTTCAAATTGGATTTTTTGTTTATTTTTAAATCAAGCAGTACATGCCTGCTGCCAAATTTTTAAAGAAAGTCAAACCACTGAAGTGGTGGATGTCATTGACTACGTACCTGCAACAGAGTTTGTTCACGTGCTAAAACCAGCTTTTGACAGCTGTAGCCTCTTGTGCGGGTGCAGAGAGACAGTATTTTCTTCATTTATTTTCTTCATTTCAGTTTATTTAACTAGTTCAGTGTAATGACTAGTTCAGTCAAAGTTGAAAAATTGATTAGAAGGTGAAAATGCAGGAAGGCTTGTTTTCCACTGGATAAATAAAAACGGGCATGCAGAATGAGACTTACTAGTCCAGAAATCTTGAAGGAAATGGATGATGAGAACCACAAACAGTCAGTTCAGCTCACCAACTATAGCCTCTACTTCCATTGTTTAATACAATCAGTTTAAAAAGCAAAACTTGTGATGTCTTTTTATTTGCTTGTTTTTCTTGTATATCGACCATTTAAGATAGTTTTATCTAACAAGTAAATATTTTTAAATGTTCGTTTTGTATATTTTTAATTGAATTCCAATTTCTATCCCAGTGCATCTTGACACACATTTCAAGTAAACAACCCTAATAAATAAGAAATGTACAATCAACCATTTTCTAACCCATTCGATTTTTAATTTTTTACTTTTACTGTATGTCAAAGTATATACTTGCTTAAATGTATACAGATTGGTACTTTTTTTTTTTTTGCCAAACTTTGTATAAGGGCTTGTTGCAAATCAACAACATGTTTTAATGGTTCTCAGCCAGTGAGAATCACCTTTGCTTTAAGAAAACAACTAAAAAGTACGAGTGCAATACAAGATTGAAATTATTTAAATCAGGTTTCTCGCTTGCTAATTTAAATGATCAAATTTAATCATGGTTTAAATTTAATCATGGCTTAAATCACTTTGCTTTAAATCAGTCCACCCTGTCTGCACTTACCAAATAGTGTTGAGATCCTTGATGATGAGCCCTGTTTATAAATGCATCCAATTGCCATTTTATGATATAAATATTCTACATGGCATAAGCGCTGGATCATTTGAACTTGTTCTTTCTCTAAACTCTGGTGTGGGCTCAGGAAAAATATTGCAGTTACACTAAGGCTGAGCCCCAAGTATAGCAGATGGGACTTCCTAGATTAAAAAGGTTTCTAACAATAAAAAAAAAACCCAGGTATTTCATGGCTTTTTAATGCTACTTTTTATAGCACAAAGAATGGTTTGAAAAGCACCCGGGGACCTAGATTTATCTATGTAAACATTAATATCCTTCTAAATTGGTCCCATTTAATTCACTGTGGACAAGTCTTAATTCAATATTATTTTATTTGTACACAGCTATTCCACTTTCAAATGCACTCCTTCTTGTCTGACAGGGTGGCTTCTTTCTGGTAGCTGCCTTCTGTACCTACAATCCAACTGTGGGCATATATTGGGTAGTTAAAGGAGTGAGGATTTAGATTTGCCCCACTTCTGAAGGGCACAGACTGTCAGCTCTTTTTGATACCATGACTCGTAACTCAAAAAGGTTATATATATTTTTTTTCATTCTGAGTTACTAGTGCTAGCAACTGCGGTGGTCCTTAACCTAAACCTCAGGTAACGAAGTATCATGTGTATGTACTGAAACATGTACTATAGCCCTGTACTGTACTGGATATGGTGAGTGCTGTGTGTGTCGGAGAACATATATTGCTGGGCATAGTGGAGAGTCTCTCTTGCCTCTAGTGAATTCTATCCTCCCTGCTACCTTAAAGTTCTGAATGGCCAGAAGCACAGTGGCATCTAAGCAGCACTAGAGGGCCAGTGGTTTAATATGCAGGGATATGAATACACCTAAAACTTGGGAGTAAGACCATCTCTAATAACTGGAGCATCATGGACATGCATAGTGCTTTATAAATGCAGAAGACAAGGTTCCTACCCTGAATAGCTTGCTATCTAAATGAGAGAAATGGTTATGACCCCTAGCTGGAGAATGGATGAATACTACTTAGATCATACTTCATAGTAATATTACTTGTATTACTCTATCTTAATTTGTAGTTATTTATTTTTTTTGAGTGAGAAGAAGGTGGCTGCTTCAAACCTAGAGGGCAAGATTTATAAGCAGCAGTACAGTCATGCCTTAAGGGCCCAACCAAGATCAGGGCTCCATTGTGCTAGGTGCTGTACATACAGAGTAAGACCATCTCTACCCCTAAAAGTTTAGGTTGGAATTTTCAAAGGCGCCCAAGGGATTTAAACTCTCACTCCCATTTGCATTCTATGGGAGTTGGGCACTCTACTCTTAGGAGTGTTTTGAAAAGCCTTGCCTAAATAAATGAGGCAGAAAGGATGGGAGGACAATTATGTGGTCAAGTGAGGGAAAGAAGCCAAAGGTGACTTGGGAAAAATTGACAATCTAATATGTATTTTAGGCCTCTGTACATGCTAAGCACCAGCCTGTTCCAGATATTTCCCAGAAGTCTGAGCTGAGCTGGACTGAGCAGAATACTTGAGCACGTAACACAATGAGCTGTGGCTTCTGTCCATCCAGTCTGGCTCCTGGGCATATTAAAGATCACATTCCTTGTTTCATTTGAATGCTTAGGATTGCAGTCCTAGCTGGAATGAGGGGGGGGGAGAAGAAAGTTTTTTTCCAAGATCATAAGTACTTAAGCCTCATTGGTTGCTTTTAAGCAAAAGTTCTGATTTTTATGCATCTAGGGAGAAATTCATCCCTGCAGCAAAAAGACCTATTGCACCCTCCCAATGGGGCTTCTGGGTGTCTGTCCTGTGATGAATATCGCTAGTGCTGGCTTCTTTGTAGTGGGAAGGGTGAATGTCATAACCTCATCTCCAAAGCCTAGTTCAAAACTTCCTCCAAACAACCCCTTACCCTATACCCGACTTCTACTTTCCATGTGGTCTTTACGGATGAAGTGAGGCTTCAATGAGAACTATAAATACTGCTTACCAGATTTTCGAGTTTCTCTAGCTCTAATCTCTTACAAAGTGTTTTGTACTGAGGCTGCTATTTCATACCTGTAATGACAGTCCCAATATTTGGAGCTTTTTCTTGTATAGGTGCTTATTACCCCCCAGCCCCGTCCCGATTTTTCACACTTTCTATCTGGTCACCCTAGCTTACGTTGGCAGGGTTTACACTTAAAATCTGTGTAATGCTTGTGAAATTATTAGGGTTATTTTAAAGAAATACACAGTTGCTGCAGTGTCTGGAATTGTACAGATTTGTATAAGTACAAAGTCCAGGCAGGTGTACCGTGCTTTATACAGGTACATTAATGGGAGAGAATGAACAGCTGTTAATAATTCAATAGAGAGAGACTGCTAGAATCCTTATTTCCTGTGAAAATGTTTGCAATGTTAAGATTCCTTTTAGAAAGGGTTTGCATAGTCTATAAGTGTGTGGAGAGAAAGACAGACAGACAGACACACACACACACACACACACACACACACACACACACACACTCTTGGCAGGAATCATAGGCATTCCTGCAGAACCAATTAAGAAGCCAGTGAAAATAAGTGAGGAGGTAAGTAGCACTTTCTGTAGGTGTTCCAGCTTCATTTTAATCTTCACCCGCGCAGTGTAGCTGTTTTATTTCTCTAGGTAAAGGAAGTTGAGTATATCAAAGAAACATGGGAGGGGGAAGGTGTCTTTATGCTATTTCAAGATATTTCCATTGCACATAGTGGGCAAGAACATAAAATGCAAGACTAATTGTTTCCCACTGAAATAAGCATATATCTTGCATCCAGCTGCATGGACTGTACTGAAAACTGCTTAGAAAGCGCTTGACAATCTCAAGAATATGCTCACTTGTTTCATTTGAAGCAGTGGGCAAGGTTATTCATACTTTCTGATCTTCACAGAATCACTTGAGTGGTGAGCACCAAAAAGTGATCGGAATGATGCCTTGTGTAGGAAGGTCTGCTTCTGCCCCTTCCCAAAGTAGTCACATCAGCA